>NC_057778.1:1057112-2257112 GCF_014825855.1 Bombus pyrosoma | reverse complement strand
TAATAAAATTTGATTCTAAAAATTAAAATCCATTTAAAACAGTATTTGACAATATTAGAATGTATATCTTTAAACACTAAACTTTCAATATTTATATATATATTACCTGTTGATTTGTAGGATTCCTTGACCTCTTAACATCCTACAAAAAGAGTGTGAAGAAAAGTATAAGCAAGAAATATGTTAAATGCAAATGAAATATTGATTATTTTGATGTAAATGTTAGAAATAAAAGGCAATCATATTGAAATATAATATAAAAGGGACCAACTTTACATATAATATATAATATATTATTAATAACAGATTTTTCGAAAATAGGAGTATCTTTGTTGTTCAATAATTATTTGTGTGTATTAACAGATGGTAGCTTTTTGCTATATTTCAAGATCTTTTTATCAATATCATGAAAATTCTTATACATATCAATTTTATTATATTCAATATTCTTATGACAATTTATTATTTTTGTTTTTAAATTATTGTGTTTTGTTTTCATTATAGATACATCTTTTGTTAATTTATTATGATTTAAAATATTGTTAATGTAAGTTTGCAAAAACGAATCATTATTGTGCTCAGCAGATGTATACATCATTTTTGGTATTATAATTTTCTCACATAATTTATAAAAAGATTCCTTTTCTTGATTCTCAATAGTAACTTTGTCATAACGATTATAAATATAAGGAAAGAAGTTAGAATATAGAAACTGAAAATAAAAACATCATTGTTATCCATTTACGAATCCACAAATTACTGTTTATACCTTAGCTCGTCTTAATTTTCTTCGCATTTCTTTAATAATGCCTTCTTTAAAATGAATTTGCATGTTTGTAGAACGACATTGCTCTTGTAACATAGTTACTTGTTTTTGCAGAGACGTTACTATTTCGTTTCTTTCTGTCACTTCTGCTGTTAAGACAATTTGCTTCTCTATTGATTCCTAACAGTTGATACAAATAGAATTATAAATAAATTATCATTGAATAATAAAATATACATTCGAGCAAATAGCACAAACTTTTTGTAGATTAACCATTTGCTGCTCTATTTCTTGAATTGTCTTGTACTTTTCATTCAATTGAATTTTTAAATTATTTAAACTTATATCACTATCACGAGTTACTATTATCAAATTAGATTCCGCGTCACGTAAGCGTTCCTGCAAGTTTTTTGTTTCTAGATCTTTTTCAATGAATAGCTTTTCCACAATACCAGCCACTAACATAATCTGGATAGCAACAAAAGTTTTAAAGATAATTATCACTATATTAATCTAGCGAATCTCATACATTTGAAAATATTTTATATTTCAACATGATTGCCTTGTTATTCATTATTTAATCTATGTAATTTTCAATTACTTCACTTTATCAGAAATATAATTACATAGACGTATATGTTCATATATACTTAAAAGTTGTGATTCAAAAGTATTAACTTACTTAAGATAATATTAACTTACATCAACAGGTTCTTGATCATTTACTATAAATGAGCTACATGCAATTTGCTCAGTAAATTTGACATGTTTTCTAAGATTGTCACTAAGATTTTGAAATTGAGAAACACATGCTTTAACGGTATCTTCTTTTGTTTGCAATTTTGCATTAAGATCTATTAATTTATCCTCTAACTCTTTTTGATATCTAAAAAACAGGGAATTTAGTGTTAATAACAAATATATTAAAAAATATTCATTATTTAAATTCATTTTTCATTTTCACTTACACAATCATTCTTTTTTCATTTTCTTGAAGATGTTTGATTTGCAATTTTAAGGACTGCATCTTTTTATGACTTATATCTCCCTAATTTTAAAATCATAAAGTTAATTTCAAACTTTCATTACTCATACATATCACAATAAATTTAAATATAAGAAAAACAACAATTTGTACATAATTATATTACATACCCACCATTTATTTTACATAAAAATTATATAGCATATTTGACAAAGAATTTATCAAAAAGAGTGTAGGAGATTAAAATATAAAATAAACAACATATACCAATTATATATCTATATATATATATATATATAGCAAAAAGTAAAAACTTAATTAAAGTGCTGTCGAATGGGTAGGATGTATCATGCAAATACTTCCATCTAATGGATAATCTGATTTATTCATGAAATCATGACTAATTTGTATTCTAAGTTTGAATCTCTTATCAGCATCTACATTTATATTTACCTGATCACAGGTACAGCTGCAAAAGTATAAAAGAAATGATATTACTTAATTTGTTTAGAATATTTAATTAGCCTGGCAGCACATACTTAGAGATCCAACAGATCCCTACCATGTGGATTCTTATTTTATGTGGATTTCCATTTTAAAAGTTCATGTATATACTGCCAGGTTCATGAAACTTAATAGGAACTTACTTAGTGGGGACAGGTATATCACTAGGTTGAATTTCAAAGAATTTTATATCATCTAAATTCCAATGATTTTCTTGCACTGCACGTCGTATTAGTTCTAATAATCCTCTGATATCACTTTGAAGAAATTCTATTTTTTGTTGCATATATTTTTCATCTTTTTCTAAGATACTTACACGATTGGAAAGTGTATGTATAGTCTACAATAATTATTATTTGTTATATAAATTTGCATTATATATATTTCATACCATAGTAATCTCAAAGAAAAATTTCAAACATCATACCATTTCTGTATTCATTGACTTTGACATGTTCCCAGAAACTAACACTGATGAATGTTTTAATTTTTGTTCCAATAATTTAACTCTATTACAAGCAGCTTGCTCTAAATCCTCTACTACTTGTACTAGCATAACATTTTGCTCTTTTAAATTTTTTATCCATTCCTTTGATATTTCTAATTTCATCTATGAAATATTAAATAACAATAAAATTAGAAATATACATTCATTTTCATTATTTCCTTAATTTATTATTGTCAATTTTCTTGCAAAAAGAAATAAATATTTTTAATGTTTTACATTTGCACTTATGCAAATAAATTAAATTAACTTAGTGTATTATAAAAGAACTTACACAAACTTGATCAAATTCATTTTCGAACTCTCGATCAACATTTTCAATACGAGTTTCGTATAATTTTTGAAACTCATTGATAATTCTTAGAGTTTCAGTTTCGCCGCAAAATTCTCCGATAGTTTTATCAATAGCAGTACAATTGCAGTCTTCATCAAAAATCTTAGAAATCTCTGGGATAGATTCGATCGTTGAATCAAATGGGTTCATGGCACATTAATGAAAAGATCGAATAACATGAATAAATTATTAGTTTATTAAATTAAAAGAGTCTTCCTACACTCAGTTTAAAAATAATCTTAAAATAACCATCAACATACTAGCTCGCCATCTTATCATTAGAGTTGTCAACGTGTTTTTACATCCATGAGCAATAGTTAAGTTAGAAGCATAACTCCATCCTTTTTTAAAATTCCATTTACAGATAGTTCAAAAAGCAGTTTTAATATTATTAAGAATAATTTTTCAAATATAATTCTAATTTATTGTATACATATATATTTTTTAATTATTAATTTCGCTTTTAATAATGAATTTGATTTAGTTATTAATATTTTTATTTGATTTTTATATCATAAACATTTTTACATTATGAATCGTATTTTTCTACAAAAGAGAAGAAAATCCTTAATACTATTAATAAAAACTGAAAAATTATATAAATATGTATACAATGACATGAATATATAAATGATAATTATAACAATCTAACTATAGCCTTATTAATTGACCGAAATTCTATCTTGCTAACTGGCCCTTACTATTCTCACCTATTTTTTAAGTTCTTCCGTAACAGAATTTCTGGTGATAATTCTTTGATAATTGAGCAGTGGCCAAATTTGTTCCCTAAACGTGGTCAGTTAGCAATTCACTATTATATTTCGAAAAACATATTTGAGAAAAGAGTTCAATGATATCTTACGGAATTAATTACTTTTTCATCAAATCCAGGAATTGAATCAACATTTTTAAAAATTTGATTAATCGACTCTTACAAACATAAATAGGTTATAGCAGTTATATGTATTAAATCACAGTTTATAGGTTTAATTTGAGTTATTTTGACCACGTGAATAATTATTTTTATACATAAATAATTAATTATTTTGAAAGAAATTTTTGATATTCTTATTGTCTTGAAACATATTTCTTACTAGTATATAATGTGATTAAAATATTTTTGATTTATGTAATGAAAATTAAATGTGATAACTTTATGTGTTATTTAATGTATCATTTGCAATAAATATTTTTAAAAGGGACATAAGCATGTGTTTTATAAAAATTTTTAGATTGCTTGTCCTGAAAGATATCTCATAATTAATTCAACATGAGTAAAAGAAAACTTGAAGAAGAGGACAAGACCAAGCAACACAATGAAAATTTTTCAGCAGAAATAAAAAATGTTAAACGGATTTTATCACGTTTGAAATCAGATAAGGGTGACATATTACCAGGAGGTTTACTAGATTTACCCATAAATATTACTGTTGATAAATTACAAGAAATTTGTAATGCACTTCTACAAACTGAAGAATCAATACCTTTTGCTTTTTATGTAAATAATATTGAGATCACAGATAGTTTAGAAAATAGTATCAAAGAAAATTTTAGTATTAGTGAGGATGTAATTGATATTATATATCAGCCACAAGCAATTTTTAAAGTTAGAGCAGTTACACGGTGTACTGGATCGTTGGAAGGTATATATTTTATTATATAAAATGATAGAACTTTATATTATATAAAGTAAAGGCATTTATTATATTCAGGTCATAAAGAGGCTGTAATATCAGTCGCTTTCTCACCAGCTGGAACATGTTTAGCTAGTGGTTCTGGAGATACAACAGTAAGATTTTGGGATATATATACGCAAACTCCACAATATACATGTGAAGGTCATAAACATTGGGTATTATGTATATCATGGTCTCCATGTGGAACTAAGCTCGCATCTGCATGTAAAAATGGTACAATTTTATTATGGAATCCAAAAACAGGGACACAGATAGGCAAGTAGTATTAGAAGTTTACTTTTAATGAACATAAATTAGTAATATGATTTACATTTTACTTTTATAAATTTTTAGGAAAAGCAATGTTAGGACACAAAATGTGGGTCACCTCTTTATGTTGGGAACCATATCATAAAAATCCTGAATGCCAGTATTTAGTTAGTGGTTCAAAAGATTGTGACCTGAGGATATGGGACACAGTACGCTCACAAACTATTCGTACTCTGTCTGGTCACACAAAAAGTGTGACATGTGTTAAGTGGGGTGGTAGTGGCCTTATTTATTCTGGTTCACAAGATAGGACTATCAAAGTATGGCGAGCTAAAGATGTAAGTTTTGTAAAAATACTTTGAACATTGTAAAATTATTAAATGTTTCATTAAAATTGATTGAATATATTTAGGGCATCTTGTGTAGAACTTTAGAAGGTCATGCACACTGGGTGAACACTTTGGCATTGAATGTGGATTATGTACTTAGAACTGGTTCTTTTCATCTTGGGAAAGATCAAGAAACAAATGAAGATCGCGTAGAATATGCAAAGAAGCGTTACGAATCTGTAGGGGAAGAACTACTTGTTTCTGGTTCTGATGATTTTACATTATTTCTATGGAGACCAGAAAAGGAAAAAAAATTTATTGGTATTATTCATTATTACATAAGTACAATGAGTACCATAAAGTAAAAATATTTATTTTTTTATTATTCATTTTAGCAAGAATGACAGGACACCAACAGTTAATTAATGATGTGAAATTTTCACCAGATGGTCGCATAATTGCATCTGCTTCATTTGATAAGTCTATAAAATTATGGGAATCAAATACAGGGAAATATATAACTTCATTAAGAGGTCATGTGCAAGCTGTATACTCAATCTCATGGAGTGCAGATTCCCGTTTACTTGTCAGCAGTAGCGCAGATTCTACCTTAAAACGTAAGCAAATTATATCTAATATGTTAATTTGGACCTCAATTTGTTGTTAAAATTGTTTTACATTTTTATCCTAGTATGGAGTTTAAAAACAAAAAAACTTTGCCAAGATTTACCTGGTCACGCAGATGAAATTTATGCAGTGGATTGGTCTCCAGACGGGTTGCGTGTTGCATCTGGTGGAAAAGATAAAGTTTTGCGACTTTGGCAGAATTGAATAATGTATATGATAATAAATTTTTTAATATACAGTTTCGAAATTTTGTTTATTTTAATTACATTAACTCATCGTAGGGGGTTTGATAGGATAACTCTTCCATTCATAGAACACAATGAAATATTACAATTTACCCACAACTCAGTTTTTATATATATATAATATATATAGTGATATAATATATATTATATATATATTATATTATAGTGATATAATATATATTATATATATATATTATATTATAGTGATATAATATATATTATATATATACACAGAGTTATCCACTTACCTTGGGACCCGTGCTCACGAGAATAGATAAGAATGGCAACATTATACATATACGCTTACTATTGCAATCAAATGTCGTTCGCCATCTATGAGTTGTTGTTAGAAGTATAATTAGGCGAGGACATAGACTAGTTTGATAGTCGCCGATGGATTTTAAATTTGAGGTCACAATAAGGAGAAGACGATCGGTGAGAAAGCGGAAAGTTTTCACCCGATTATTTCATGTCCCTGCGTGCTTACGAAGCTTCGAAGCAAGCAAACGCACCCGTGGAATTCTGTTTCCACATAATAACTTAACTTTACACTTTTAGTAACTCATCTTGGATTATGCTTACCTAAAATGTAATTACAATGTTTTATTTAAAGTTGTGTTTGAAGCCGCTGTGTTCTCGCCTAATTATACTTCTAACAACAGCTCCTACATTGTCATTCTCATATGTTTTCGCGAGCGCGGGATCCGAGTTAAGTGGATAATCCTGTATTAAAGATAGTTTATACTTATAATTTATGTTTCAATATAAAAAAATAATCAAGTTCAAGAGGTACATTGGTATTAATACTTAACACTAAATTTTATTGTACATGTATAATCTTCAATTGTCATCATCATCTGACATATATCTTTTAATGACTTTTCTTCTCCGACTTCCTCTACCTTCAATCTTCTTTTCTTTCAATTTAATTTTTCTTTTAACGCTAGAATCTGGATCTGATCCTTCTTCACCTTGATCTTATAAAAATTGCATGCATATAGGATCATTTTAGTCTTATTGTTTCATTTTCTTTTATTAAAATGCGATAATAAGAAGTACCTTTATCATTTATGTCAGAAATATTGCCTTCCTCTTCAATTTGTTGACGTGCATCCATAAAGACAGATTGTAGAACAATGGAATCTTCGTATATGAGAGAAGCTTCCTCATTATAAATTTGTGCGTTTTTGCAAAGCTGCATAAAATCTTTTTCAAGCTCGTCAAAGTCAGTGTACTGTAATAATAAGTATAGAATAAACTTTATAATTGAAAGAATAGATATAATTACAATAATTACAAAATAGAGAATATATAACAAATAATATATATTTACCTTTCCTTCTTCAATCTTTTGAAGTAATTTATTGATAGTTAATGGCTTTTTAATAATTTCATAATAATCCGGTAATTCTCTTTTTGATGGTAATTTCATAAACGGTTCGCTGAGAATTCTACCTGTGCTATCAGCATAATTAATAACTGCCATAAGCAACTTTTTCAAAGTTCGTTTTATTTTTGGATCAATTGAAGTCCTTTTTCGTTTCTTTAGCATAGGCTCGTTGTCTTCCTCGCCCTTTTTCTTCCGCTTCCGTGTATTCTTCTTCTTTTTATCGTCTTCTTCCTCTTCCTCATATTCAGCAACATCTTCGTCGATTGCTTTGAGCCATTCTCTTTCAGTTAAACTGTCAGTATAATCAACTTCTTTTCGTTGTCTCGAGCCACGCCCAAGTAATTTATCTTCTTCTTCTTCGGACGCCCACTTTTCAACTTCATCATCATCTTTTACTAACCAATCGGGCAACTCAGCTTCTTCTAATAATCGAGATTTTCTATTTAGACCTAGCTGTGCTTCTTCCCTTCTTCGTTCTAAATCTAATTTTTGGAATATTTCAAATTCACCTTCTGTTCGTGCGATCATCTGATTAACCGTTTCATCGTCTGGTACTTCATTTTCTTCTTCATCTTCAGCATCATCTTGATGCAAAATGCTTTGTAAAAATTGTTGTCGTTCAGAACCAGTGGACTTCTGATCGAACATTCCTGCTTGTATAATCTTTTCATCCATATTTAACTTGTATTTGGCTGCAGCTAATATTCTTTCTTCAACCGAATTAACCGTCATCAATCTGATTACACGTACTTCATTTTTTTGACCAATTCTGTGTGCTCTATCCTGTGCTTGTAAATCCTGGTGTGGATTCCAATCAGAATCAAAAATAATAACGGTATCCGCAGCTTGCAAATTTAATCCAAGACCACCGGCACGAGTTGATAACAAAAATAAGAAGTATTCAGAACCAGGATCATTGAATTTTTTTAGTAAACCTCCTCTATCCTCAGCTTTTGTAGCACCATCTAATCGCAAATATTTAAATCCTCTCCAATTTAAATAATCTTCCATAATTGTCATTAACTGTGTCATTTGGCAGAATAATAGTACCCTGTGATTTGTTACTTTCAATTTCGGAAGAATACGATCTAACAATTCAAACTTTCCAGATGCACGGTACAAATCGGGACCAGTAACGATACCAGATCCTTGTGTACCTACATGCTCGCAGTATTTTTCTTCAATAGCTTGAAACATGAATGGGTGATTGCATAATTTTCTTAACTGCACAATAGTATTCATCAGAGCTTTAGCACCTCCTTTACCCTGTTTTCCTTTTTCTGAGCCATCAGTTAACAATACACCTTTGCTCTGCATGTGTTTATAGAGAACCTTTTGCAGTCCAGACATTTCACACTTTATAATATATTCTACTTTGTCGGGTAACTGTGACTCAACTTCTTTTTTTAAACGTCTCAATAAGAAAGGACGTAATACTTTATGTAATCGACGAATAATAAGAATAGTTTCTTCTTCATTTAGTTCGACTTTTTCGCCAGTGGTTGCAAATGGAGCATTGAACCATTGTTCAAAAGTACTGCAGGATTTGAAGATTGAAGGAAGTAAAAAATTTAATAATGCCCATAATTCAGGCAATTTATTTTGCAATGGCGTTCCTGTCAGTAAGAGTCGATGAGGAGCCAGATAATGAGTATTTAGCACTTGAGTTAGCTTACAATGGTGGTTTTTCATTCGATGTCCTTCATCTATAATCATATACTTCCACTGCAATTTTGCTAAGACCGCTTTGTCTTTAATAACGTATTCGTATGTAGTAAGTAAAACATTGAATTTAGTAGCTCTCATTTGAGACTGAATAGCTCTTCTGTTAGCTGGTGAACCTTTATATGATACAACTATGACGGTGGGAGCCCATTTCTCAAATTCAAGCACCCAATTTGATAACGTTCTAAAAGAAAGTATTAAACGTTAGAATAACATATTAAAAATATAATTTTCTTTTATTTTTTACATTTCTTATATTTTAGGATATTTAACAAAAGTAACACGTACGATAAAGGAACAATTATAAGGAATGGGCCATTCACTTTTTTTTTCTCCATAAGATAAGTCACTAAAGCTATTGTTTGAATAGTTTTACCGAGACCCATTTCATCCGCAAGTATACCGTTCAGATTATTGTTAAATAATGAAACTAACCACTCCAAGCCCTAAAATTGATGGAAGTTTTAGGATATATGTTGTAAAAACAGTTTTGAATGCTTGAAAACATTAATATCAAACCTTTATTTGATATTCTTTCAATTTTCCATTGACCATGATAGATGCTTGCTCTGTTACTATCTCATGAACAGTGTGTGCAATACTATAATATGTTTGTTCTTCGGTTTTGTATTCATCATCCTCTACTTTGGCTTTCTGTATCGTTTTCTTAACTTTTTCTTCATCTAAATCGCCAGTAGACTTTTCACCTTTTTCTTCACCTTCATTTCCTTCTTCTTCATCATCTCCATCTTCTTCACTTTCTGATTCAATTGGTTCCCAACCTGGATGAGATTCTAAAAATGCTGAAAGTTGACTCATTAGTGGAGCTTCTTCGCCAGTTAATGTGTAGCCAGTAGCTGTTTCAATCACTCCAACACGAGTATCTTCATCTCCATCATCACCTTCTTCACCATCTTGTTGCTTCTTCTTTTTCTATATAACACAGTATTTATTAAACTGACTAATAAAGATTAATGAAAGCAGTAAAGAATATGTGTACCTTCTTAAGCTTCCGTGCTTCCACCTGCTTTTTCTTTTGTTCTATCTTATGTTGCTTTACCATCTCAGTAAGATTACCGATATATTCATCTGTCTGTGACAACAGAAATGCTAATCGTTTGTCTTTCTTTTGATCAATCAGTTTTCTGTAACCTTCTTCGTCTTCTGCCATTAGACGTCTCATACGTTCTTTCTCGATACGCTCTTGTTCTTTCTTCTGCTCTCTTTCAGCATTTGCATGATAATTGAGAACAGCTTTGTTAAGTCTGGCCAACTTGGCCACATTATTTCGATAAAATTCCTTGAAATCTTTACCATGTTGAAGTACAGAATTAATAAATTCCTGGTAAAATAACAATAAAGATTATATATCATTTTCTATTTAATAGCATTTTGAAAAATTAGAAATTTAATTACTTGATGTTTCTGTCTGCGTTTACGTTCAGCTTCCAATCTTTGTTGTTTTTCGAGTTTCTCAGTAGCTCTAGCTTCTCGAAGACCTTGTTTTTTCGTACGTTTATAAGCCTTTACATTCACTGCACTTTCTAAAGTAGTATCCTTTCGAGTGCACGCTAAGATCTCTGATCGTAGTTGTCTTTGAAAATTTAATACTCTAAGCATCCGTAGTTCTATTTGAACTTGGATACGAAGATCTTCTGGCATGTTAGTTGGCAAACTGTTCAATTGTTCCATTCGTAACGCTATACGCGTTGCAACTCTGTTTTCACGTTCTTGTAAAATCAGTAACGGATCTAAACCAACTGGTTTTGCTACAGTTGTCACTTTGTTAGCTTTAACATATGGTTGAGGAGGAAGTTGTGGTGTCTGACAACCTGTTCTTGGAAAAATTGCTGGACCAATTAAGTTTGAACCAGAGATTTGTGGAGCTGTAGAAATAGGTCCTTGAGATGGATCCACAGGGGTACGTTGTCCTACACCTAAAGGGGGAGATGCTCCACCTATTTACATTAATTCTACATCAAACTCTCATTATAGATTATCCTACTCTATCTTTCTATTTTTACGATATGAATATCTACTCTTGTTGGGAAGAATATAATGAAGTTATAAATTAAACCATTAAGTGGGTGCATCAACTGATCTAACTGAAGTTAAGACTACGCGTCCCGGACACGCAGAAAAATGTATTACTTTCATATGTAAAATAATACAAAACAAAACAAAACAATGCAAATACTAGAATAGTTAGCTAGAACTTAAAACTAATAATATTATTTCTATTTAATTTACCTTGAACGGCAAGTGCAAGTTGCTGCGGTAATGGTTGATTTCTTGCCAATGATCGGTATGCCATTATTTGTATCCTGCAAATAATTATGTATAAAGAATTAATCTTAATAAATAATTGATACAATTAATTATACGTATATAATCGATTAACTAATATATTTCATATAAAATACCGCAATTGTTGTAATTGTTGTGTAGTGAAAACTTGTTTCTCTCCCATGTTGCTTTGACGAGCCCTTAAAGCAAGTAACTGAGAATAACGTGGATCTTCTTGAAGTCCTTTCTCTTCCATGGTCTCAATAGCCTTTTGCAAAGAATTCATATTTTCTTGTATGACCCCAGGTGAACCTCCAGATCCAGTGGGCCCAATTTGATCAGTACCAGTCTGATTTTAAAGAAAGTAATTACTTTCTGTATTACTTGAATTTGTAATTCAAGAATGCAAGAATATCGAAATTAAAGCTGGGGTCCTGATATCTAGTGATACAATTTGACGAAAAATTATTTTATAGATTAAATTATTATATTTATTCACGTACGATTTAACAATCCATGTCAATCCAGCGTTACAGTTATAAAATATAAAAAATATTTCACGCGAAATGTCAGATTGCAACACTAAACAGTTAACAGCCTGTATGTTATTGATGTTAATCGCAATAATCGATGATTTTTAAAATTAGCAGTAGACTGTTTATAAGCGATATGTTATCACTTGTAACTATATTGTTATTATACATCTCAAAGCAAAATTAATCATATAGAAACAAAAATGAATATCCTAAAAAAAAAATTATGCCATATGAATGTGAGGAAACATTTTTAACTCTCGATTACAGACATTTATACTTTAATTAATTAAACGAACTCAGCTTCGAAAACAGATTTGACTGATCGCATTGCAAACTTCAAATCAATACTTTTCAAGTTGAATCAGAACTACAATGTGATATCTCAGATAGGGAATTCTCTTCGAATGTTTAAATTCAAGTACTTATGCCGTTTACACGATTCTGTATCTCTGATGTTAAAGATAAGAGGATCCCGACACGCCGTTCGCGCGTTCAATCGATCAGTCGTTCTGTCGAAAGCATCAGGATCGGCGATCATGTCGAGCGAGCTGGACATCAGGAATTACTTTGAGTTTGCCAAAGAGTTAATCTTGAAAGCAGGCGAAGTGAGTGATAATTATTCTCTTCTTCTGGTAAAATTCTATCGATATTAGCGCAGCGGTAGATATTATTACTAACATTGGATATATTATCTCTCATTGAAAGGAGAAATTTTCAAAAACTTACTAATGAGATAATACGTTTTAAGATAATTTTAAGAGACAACTGGGTTATACCTTTTCTAACAATACCAATTTTTATCGCATTTTTAGAAATGACTCGTTTATATTCGTCATTTTCCCACCTTGAGGAAATTTCGAAAAATTCTCTCTGCATTTACACAATTTCATAATTAGTTAAACAATGGGAATACTTTGTTCGAATTCACGTTACATAATTCATAAATGATACTTCAATTTTGTTCAAAAAGAGGTCGAATTAATTTATGCACTTAGTAAATGTAACTACATATCCAATGTTAATTTACCTTGAAAGAGTTAAAAAGGAATATGTACAAGGTTTGCGTTCGTTCAAAAATTCGGAATTCCTCTCAAGTTTTATATCTTTTTGACGAAACATTCGAATAAAAATAATTAAAATCGATCCTTTAAGAATTTGCAAAATTTAACCAATCAATATTTTAAAGAGAAATAAAATAAATTTCTCGAAGAATTATTAAATCAATTATCCAACATAACATCGATCAACTTGAGTACAAAAGAAATTAAGTAGCTATTATAGTTAAAGGAATGATTTGTCTTTTACTTATCATTGAGCCAACACCTATCAGATAATTTTTATCTGTGTTCCGCTTTTTTCTTAGGTATTTAAATGCGGTTTTGAAGGAGAGAAAATTGTAGAAACTAAAGGTCATGAATGGGACCTTGTTACAGATTATGATAAAAAAATTGAAGATATATTGATCAAAAGTCTGAAAGAAAAATTTCCAGACCATGAGTGAGTAACCAACGCTAATCAATTAAACAGATATTAATCTAATTGGAATCACGCGAATTAAATATGGTCGCATGTAACCGGATTGCTGAAACAAAACATTAGTATTTGTTTAAAAATATTTTTTTTACGATAGAAATATTTTTTGAAACAGATTCATTGGAGAAGAGACTACGGCTAGCGTTAAAAATGAGCCAGTGTTAACAGACAAACCTACGTGGCTCATAGATCCTATAGATGGAACTATAAATTATATAAATGCAAATCCGAACACCTGTATTTCCGTCGCCCTAGCAGTTTGCAAGAAAATCGTAATAGGAATTATTTATAATCCAATCACTTCAGAACTGTATACCGCGATTAAAGGACACGGCGCATTTCTAAACGACAAACCTATTAAAACTTCACGCAATACTGGTAATGGTTCTTTAAATGCTTGAAAAAGAAGTCGTTTCCATATCTATAAAAGATCTATAAAAACAATTCAAGATAGTTTTCAATTTTTTAATAATAGAAAAAATTTCCAGTTCGTATGAGAAAAAGCTTCATTATCAACTTAAGTGGCGATAGTCATTGTTCGTGGAGTATAAAGATGGAAAGAATAATTTCGTTCGAGAATTGAAACGAGTAATCAAACATTTATGCCGATTATCTTTTACAGAACTAAGAAAGTCTTTGATAGAGCTCGAGTTATTCTCGCTTCGCATTCCTTCAAAAAACCGAGATATCAGATGGGGGAGATTTGAAGCTCTTCTTAATGCTTCACAAGGGTGAGTGTTCATTTGAATTAAGAAGTATAGTTAGAAAATTGAAAGAGAATTGAAGAGTGACCGATAAAGAATGAAATAAAAAGGAATAGAAGTAATGGTAGAATTATTTTACGTAATTGGATATCTAGAGTTAGATTTTTGGGATCAGCTGCGATGGCTCTAGCATACGTAGCAAGAGGCGCGATAGACTGCTTTCAAATGGATCATCTTCAACCTTGGGACGTAGCAGCGGGAGTGCTGATTATTTGTGAAGCAGGCGGCACGGTAATTGACACTAAAGGTGCGTTAATAAAATGGGTAAGAGAAAGGAAGAACTTTTTTTTTTAAATTTAAAAGAACGACTGCTTCATGTTATACTACGATACTTTAATATTTTTCTTTGTATTCATTTCTTGGATTACTGTAATTGCGTTTCGGATCCAAATGTTACAATATCCCGAGGAACACTCTACGCTTTGATATTTTAATATTTTAATCCTTAATTTTATATTTTATATTTCTAAAAGTAATATATACTGATTGTATTTATTATATCTAGTTTAATATACGTAATTTGATACGAATCGGCAAATGTGAAAACATTTAAATATCTTCTTATTTTTATCATCGAATAATTTGAAATTCGATTGCATAAATAATAGAATCAAACTTCTTGCAGACGAGGAATATAATGTGATGAAACCAAAAACAATTGCTGCAGCAAATGAAACATTAGCGGTGGAAATAAAGCAACTGATCACTGATACTGATCTGAAAATAATGAGAAAGAGATTGACCAGGACGTGATCAAATTCTAAATGGAGAATCAGCTCGATTATTATATCCTAGTTATTATGTACTGAATAAAAGTATTATTATATTCTTAATAATTTTGTTTAACCATTGATACCTCTTCTTCTAATTGAAAGAACAGGATAATTTTCAAAAGTAAAATAACGTGAAAGCAACGCAATGCTTAGAAGAAGAATGCCAAGATTTATTTGTAAGATTCTACGAATAAGACATTTATGACATTATTTATCTATATCTTAATTAAATAATATTAATTTGGTTAATAGGGAGTATTGAGAGACAAAGGTAAATAACATGATTCATGGAGCTTACAAGAGTCGCAAACAAGAGCGGTGAAAATTCTAAACAACCGAGTATACTTTGATCCTAAAAAATAAAATAAGGGAATAAATTGATCCTAAAAAATAAAATAAGGGAATATAATTTAAAAAATTCGAATGATTCATAAGAGAACCTAGATAATGATTGTTAAGAATATGATCGACCTATGAGTAAGTACCATACAAATGATTTGTTCAAACTACAAAAGAAATGTTGATGAGCAAAAAGTTCAAATATTATCTAATAAAAATATTATGGAAACTTGATATATATTTATGAAATTATTAACTAAAATATAACCGATACATATTAAACATTTACTCTTTTTATTTTCCAAATGTTCATTCAAAGTTCCATTCTCGTCAAATAAAAACTCCATGAGATATAGATTTCAGAAAATTAAATAATTATTAAACTATAGTTGGAAATATGTTAATATGTTAATGTGTTAATAAGATCTGTGAAAAGATACGGAACAATTGTAGATCGAGTGAAGTCTCTGCATACGTATCCTGTTTGGAATGAAACATTACTTATCAGATAGCTACAGATACGGAAAAGAGTAGCCGAAGGTTGGTCAAGGAAGTATAGTGATTCATGAACGTTTCAAATTATGGCTGGAAAAATTCACGGTCGAATAAATATTACAAGCAAAAACTGAATAAAAATGTGTGAATCTTGTGCAACGAACAACAATGAAGGATCGTGTTTTCATTGGAAATCGTCTAAACATATGGTTATGCTTTATATATAATTTAGAAAGGAAATGGATTGTATCTGGTAAAAGATACTAGTTGAAAAGAAAAAATAGGATATTAAACAATAAAACGATCTGAAAATCTCAAGGATCTAACAGGTGACATACTTCCAGTTATTGAGCGTACACTCACACATAACAGATGTTACATTCGTATTAAAAATCGAACACTATCAATGGCTGGAACTTCACATTTAAATGAAGATAGTGTGTAATAAGCTATGAAACAATTAAACGATAATATATTTAATTTTATTATATCCCCTGTATCATTTCTCTGTTAAAAAATTTGTTAAGTTTGAAAATGTGAAAGGATAAATTAGTGAAATTATATTGAAGATTTTTTAAAGTATTAAAAGTTTTTCTTTTATTTCTTGACACAAAAACAAGTTCGGGACGTAAAAATTCGAGGAGCGTACTTTACATACACGTTTAGTAAATTTGATCAGCATAGTGTGAAAGGGTGATCGAGTCTCGGTAATTTACCTTGGCACAGTCTTTTACAATATACTTTTATGCGTTCGTTGTGTTGTTGCAGTAAAACCATCTGGCAAATCGCTAACTACATTTGATAATAATCTTTGCTCTCCCATAATAATCTCATTGTACGAAACAGTATCTGGGAATACGATATTTCCATGAGTAATGAGACCCGGTGCAAATCATTGCAATAATGCACGGAAATTACAGAATAAAATGAATCACTTCTTACACGGAAAATTTAAAAATCCGCTCGAATTATTACGTAATAATATTCAGGAAATATTGTAAAATTAAATTATTTTCTTTAAGCAAATTCTATATTTATTTCTCATACGTGCGTTTCCAACGAATTTGCAAATACTACGCGAATACTATATACATCGCCAAATATAATTAATCGATACATGTTTGAAGAAAGTTAGTCACTGAAATTACAAACACGGTATTTAAATAATGTAGGCAATTATGATGTGTTAAGAAAGATAAAGAAGCAAAAGGGAAAGATTATTAACAGTAAAAGTCAGTCGCTGAATATTGTCATTAAAATCCTGTTTTGAGATTTTATCTCGAACGAATCGTAAAAGCAACTCTAAGTTGGAGCCGTAACGAATTTTTATGCAGACAGCTATTTACCAAATTAATCACATGATTAAAGTACAAAATCGCAGTGTAAACGTTACTATCTCGTAACACAATTTGAAGGAATGTCTATTTACGTCTACAATGTGGAAAAACATAACTCCGAAATCATACAATTACAACACGGGGAAGAACTAAACGATAGATCGAGTCATCCTTGAATCGGTTTTTTTATGACACCTTCTAAGTCGGTACGAATAAAAAGTACGCGGTGCTGTTGCACCTAACGCAGTACCTGTTGATACGTTTTCACGTCAAGGATCTCGTGTTCGCTGTTCACTGGGAAAATCTGAAGAGATGGCACGTTACGCGGAAGATGTGTACTACGAGTTCGCAATTAAGTTGACTCATGATGCCGCACAAGTAAGCACGCATACATATATGTATAATGTCCGTAAGAAATAAAGGGTGTATAAGCATTCACCTTTCTACTACTGGGTGATAAGTGATGATAAGACACGGATCATTGGTTGAATTTTAATTTTCGTTTGGCATTGCTGAGTTGTAGATGGTCACTACAATAAGTTGAATTAATTTTAGATTATGTTACTAATTTTTATTTGCATTCTATATTTTAATATTCTAATAAATGAAATTGACGGTATTCCTCACTTAAAATGAAATACTTTAATTCGAATTCTTGTGGATTATCTATGACGCAATTAGAATTGGTAAATATAAAAGTAACATTAATTTAGGAATAAATTTCAGTAGTTTATTTGTTTCCTCATTTATCAGAAATTTAAAGAATTAGAAAATTTAAAAGTCTTTTGCATAGCCCCAATATTGTTTTTCTAATTATGGAAAAAGACAATAATTGTTTAATTACTAATCGTTAAAATACTTTACATAAAAAGTTATCGAAGTCGGAAGAAATTGATTAAGAATTGAACAAGAATAGATTAGTTTTATTATTTGAATAAAATAAAAAAAAGAAATATGAAAAGTAAAGAAATATGAAACATTCAAATAATACGCTAATGTTTAATTCAAACATAATGAATAGGCATCATTTAAGAAATTAAAAGATGTTGTGATTATCGATTCCTATCAAACTTTTACGTAATATGAATGGTTTAAATGGTAACGAGATTCGTGGGCGTATATTACATTAACTGCATCAATCAATTAGACGATTACTTCGTCAAACATTTCGTTTCCAAGCTAATCGATATACAAACTTTAACGAATTATATCTTTGCACTTGTTACATAAAAAATTATAATTTTCTAACTATTTGAAATGCTAAAATTAATCGTTATTAAAAACGATAGTAATAATATACGGTATGCCGGAAATATGATCTTAACTATTTGATACATGGAAAAATAAGCAATAGGAAAAGTAGAATTCATTATTTATAGAGTTGGGGAAATACGATGAATCGAAGTGATGCACATTCATTCCTTGTTGTATAGATCTTTTCAAATTTCCTAATCAGAAGTGTTTTTTCAATGATTAACGAAACTTCTGCGAGAGAAAAGAAAAATTTTAAGTTAGTGAAATAAATAATTTGATCTTAAATATCTCTTGAAATTATCGGTTATTAGAAATACGTACAATATTTATCAGTTAATGTTAAGCTTATAATAAAAGATGACGCATAAAAACAAAATATTATTGAGCTAGGAAATATTTTAATAAGAAAATATTGTGAAGTATTATCAATAAAGTTATTGGGAACTATGTTTTCTCGTGCAACTTCAAACAAACTAATTCTACGAAATTATGCTTTCCTTGAAACCATTTAATTTTTGTTTACGATATTTTTCGCTATAATAAAATTCTAAAAAAAAAAGTTTCGACAATATTTCAAATTATTAATTTTTACAATTTTCTATTAAAGATACTCAAGGCAGCTATCAATGGTGCAAAAAATGTCGATGAGAAGCAGGGTAATTGGGACTTGGTAACAGAATACGATAGAAAGATAGAGGAAGTGGTCATTGGTCAACTAAAATCAAAGTTTCCAGGCCACAGGTAAATATAATTATTTAAAATTCACTTTATAAACTTTATAAAAATTTTTTGGAGAGAAAAATGTATGAAAAATTTGGTGCCAGATTTATCGGTGAAGAATCGACTGGAAAAGAGCTTCCAGAGTTGACGGATGATCCGACGTGGATCATTGATCCAATCGATGGTACCACCAACTTTATTCATGGTCTCCCTCTCACTTGTGTCGTAATCGGTTTGGCGATTAATAAAGAAATGGTGATTGGCATTGTTTACAACCCTGTTCTTGAACAACTATTCACAGCGAGGAAGGGTCGCGGCGCGTTTTTAAACAACAAACCTATAAAGGTCTCTAATGTTCAAGGTAAATTACAATTTTGATTTACGAAGTCCAAGTTAATAGACATATTGTTAATAAATTGTCGCAAAAGATTTGCTGCTTTAATGTGTCTTTACATATCAAAAGGAATCATTTTTCGACCGAATAAAACGGTGAATTCCGTATAGAAAAAATAAATATTATTCTGTTATTTCTTATTTTCAAATCCTTATTCTTCGATATTAAAAATGTTCAATGTGTTAATAGATTTGTCGAAAGCTTTGGTCTGCATGGAAAGTGGTTTCATAAAAGTGCATCACATGAGGGAAAAGACTATCGAAAGAATAAGAACAATCGCTTTAGAAGCTCAAGGGTAAGGTACTCAAATATCCTATCATTTTTTTTTAATTCGAAGTTACTTCATAAATTGTATCTGTGTATTTCATATCTTTATATTTGTTATTTTCATGTCGAATGAACCCTGGATACCAGGAGTTTGTACTCTATCATAAAGACACAGTCAACTTACGTAAAGTCTTTGTTAGAAAAAATGTTACATATAAATGAATATACATATATTTCATTAATCCGAATTCAGGTAGAAAATCAGACTATTTCAATTTTACTTCTATTTTACGTACATTACATGCTTATGCATGTTCTAGCAAAGTTACGATATCTTATACCGAAGTTTATGAAACAACAGTAAATTGCTAGTTCCTATTGTTGTATTTGCATTTCTACATATGCAATCACTTTTTATCTAAATTTAGGTATTTCTTTTTATAAGCATTCGCACACTTGGTGTAGCAGCATTGACATTGTGTTATGTCGCAATGGGAACTGTCGAGGCTTATTATATCGAGGGGCCAGGTATCTCCACGTGGGATATCGCTGCGGCATCGTTAATTATTTTCGAAGCAGGTGGTGTCGTTGTAGATCGTGAAACAGGTAAATAACTATTTATACACATGTCTTTTCTCAGTTCTTTTTCATGATTGTAATATGTAATATGATATGTAATATGATATATGTAAACAAATATACTATAAGTATATTTAAAAAATTAGAATGACCGACAAGTGACAATTAAAAACTTATTATATAAAGTTTTCTAAAATTTCATTCCATGCATAAAATTTAGTATTGACTTGCATTCAAGACATATATAGTATAAAAATAACAATACATGTTACAGGTGAAAAAATTAACATCATGCAACCACGTGCAATTGGAGCATGCAATGAGAAGATTGCCGATAAATTGGTCAAACTTATTCACGAAGCTGACCAAAGAGCAAAATAAAGAAACTAATAAGTAATTTTCATCATAATTATAACAAGAGTAGTTCCTATTAGTTATATCTGAGCTTTAATATATAGACTATAATGTAATAATTGGGGGTATAGAATAAAATATAAGGAACAAAAATATTCAGAGAAAAAGTGATTTCATAATAAAATATGACCTAAATAAAAATTTATATTGTTCTTCAATTGTAGAACGTTTTCTTTGTGTATTATTGACAATGTACATTTTGCTTAATTCATGTGTTCTGCAGATTTTTAAGTATAATATGTATTATATAGATTTTACGTATTAACATTCATCGAAAAAGATTGACACAAGAGAATTTGAAAATTTTAATAAAAATTAGAATAATTTTCTTTGGAAATGCAAATTATGGAAACATGCGTATTTATTGAAACATGAGTATTTACAATACTCCACATTTTTTCATGTGTACTTAGACTTAATCCTTAGTCTATGATATTTTTAATGAAGTTTCAAGGACTAGTTTAATAAATGTAAAAATTTTCCATAATTTCTTTATATATCTAATATATGTGCCTAACTAATATACACCTAACCTAATATAGAATATAGTCAATTAAGATTTCTTCTCTTAGTTGTAGGTTTATATTAATATAAATATAACAAAGTATTAGTAATACGTATTTTGTTTGTGCTGATATTATAGTAAATCCAAATATAAAAATATAATTATCTAAATATTCTCTTATAAAAGATTCTGACAACTCATCTTCATTTTTAATTAAACTTGGAAATTCTATGTTATTATAAAACATTTATGTACATCGAAAATATTCGTATTTGTACATACCATTGCGAAATATGCTTTGCTATAAAAACAAATTTCACTTCAACTATATGTTTAACCCTTTACAATGACTAAATTAATTACACTTTGCACTAACTTTAATCACAATCGATACAACCAATCAACACATACTATCGGCCATTTTCTTCTGGTTATTATACGTCACCTGTCCACATAGTGTCGATCCGTACCTATAATCCAAATCCATTAGTACATTGGAAATCGTGGCGGTCTATTCAAAAGTACTTTCTACCTCTATGTATTTTAAATTTTTTAAATTACTATAAACTTATATTTACTATATAATTGACAAATGTATTTGTATATTTGCCACGAGTTGAATTATTTCTCTTCTTTTAATAAATTTAACATAATTTGGTGAAATAAAAAATTTTAATTGACAGCTTCAGCCTTCTTAACCATCGCTAACTCCCTCCTCATTTTTTGAAGGTGCTTTCATGGATTGAAATTTCAGCGTTACATATACTTTTTTTTATTGTGCTTGTTTCGAGGCAACATTTAATTATTTTTATGTGGACTATCAAATTTATTTACTTATTGCTTTCCGTTATATTAAATAGATGTGGTATCGATACGCGGCTAGTTAGTAAGGCAATATTGTATTTAGAAACCTTGAATAAAATGAAACGATAGACTGCAGGACATCAATATGTTATCTTTTCATAATTATCTTAAAAAGTCTCTCAATAACCACATAGCTTTTATATTCTGTGAAACATTAACAATTAGATATTTATGTTTAGGGAAATTCAAACTAGTGTACTTCAAAACACCCTTTTTTTTATTTAATAATTTACATTCACAATTTGTCCAATTTGGACATTTGGTGAAATTTTTTAGCTGTTTAATTATCGCGTGGGTGGTTATCCCCAGCGGGGTACCATCTTTGTGTTTGTTAGGTTATATTCTTTGTGACCAAAACGCCCTTGATTTCATATTTTATTAGAATAAATGCAGATTTAAAAAAACATTTGTTAAATAAAAATATAGATATATTATCTGTAATAATAAATATTAAATAAAAATGTACGCTTCCATACATGTATTCAGTACATATTAGCTGATATTACTATATAATGCATGCATACAAGTCATTGAAAATGGCTGCGCTACAGGGTAGAAATCTGTCAAAAGTACTATTTATGAAAAATACACCACTTATTAGCTTTATTAGAAAGTATGAAAAATTGATTAAATCGAATGACTACGAGATTTCAGTAAGCAAATTAGGTAAGAAAAGCATTTGTATTTGTGTGGAGTAATTAAAGGTTCTTTTTGTATTTTTGATAGGTTAACATCTTATATAAGAACTTATATAAGACGATTGTTTGGGATGTAAAAATTTCATTAATTATATTTTTTTTATGTATTACAGATCCTTTTTCAAAGAAATATTTACCAGGCCCCTATCCAAAAACGGAAGAGGAATGGATTGCTGCTGCAGAAAAGTATAATATGCATATTGATGAATATAAAGCTTATGCTCCAGATAAAGATAGTCTTGTAGACTATCCAAACATACCGATGATAAGCGCAGAAGCTAAAGATCCTTATTATCCTTGGGATCATCCTGGACCAAGAATATGTTATGGAGAAACTGTAGGTATTTGATAGTATTAAACTACATTTGTAACTTGATGCTAAACAGTAATGCCTAATAAATTAATCCTGCTATTTCATTTGTAGTTACCTAAGCGTTTCGATTTGCTGCAAGGAGATCGGTGTAACTATGGTGTTAGACAACCCATCAGTGAACTGAAGGGTGCTGCTATTTATATTGGCTTCGTAATAGCTTACTTTGTGATCGATCACTTTTCAATTAGATGCAGTCAACCTAGAGTAAGATTATATTTTCATTCAAAAATAAGATATTGTAATTTTATGCTTAATGATTAATATATGAATATGCCTTTTCAGATAGCAAAACAATATCCAGGTAAAGGAGTGCATTATACTTTTGAACTAAAATAATTTTATGAATATAGTACCATATATATATAGAATACTACATGTATACTTATATATATGTAACAAAATGTATACATTAATTCTTTCTAATAAATTATATTATTATAGCTCATATATAAACAGTTGACATTTATTTCTATCCTAGAAAAAACATAGAATATATACAATAAATTTATATTTTTTATAATACTGTATCGAGAGTGTAATGGATATAAATTTTTATAATTGTAATTTTATTCATTATTATGTATATTTTAATATTTCATATTAGTCAGATTTTAACGTGATTAATATCTGTATCTGTTTCTAAATGAACTATTAAAAGATTTTACATTACTTATAGAATTGACGCTGTAACTTTTTAACTTTTATGAATAGAAAATACTACGCCACCTGTCGTTGATTTTATTAGTCATGTAGTTTGTACGTAACAAAGTGTCATTTACTGTTTATAGGTAGTTTAAGTTTATATTTTTCGTTGTTCTTTTAGTGCACAGAAAAAATTCTTATTTAAGAAATTTAATTTATAGTCATGAATGTAGGAAATGTTCAAGTACCGAATCTTGATAAAATTTTACGAGACAATGATGAATCTGATTTTATGCCAGCAGCAGGGTATGTTTACTTTCTTCATAAACTACTAATTGTATTAATATATAACATTAAAAAAATGTAATTGGGTATGACTCGTACAAAATATAATTTATATTTATACGAAGGTTATAGAGTTTATAACCACTATAGAATTTAACATTATTCTTTTCTTGTGGTTTCTTTAATTTTAATTCAATAAATTAGCAATTGCAAGGACATGCTTAGAATAAATGTGTATTTTTTACTTTAGATCAAATTTGGCTGCTATTTTTGGATTACAAGCTAAGACATTAGATAGTTGCTCTTCGACAAAACAAATTTCTAAAAAATTAAATACACACCGTACTTTGACTCAAACAATTTCGAACAAAACAGAAGTCATAATAGCTAAAGCAGTACATGCTTTCAAATTGTGAGTTTAAGTATATTTTCTTATTTTAATTGTCCGTTTTGGATATGTAATAATTAATGTTACTTATAGGCAAAATGGGGCTTACATTTCAATTGGCAAGCTTGGTATGGCTCTTACAGGAAATCTTGCAACAAGAATATATCAAATTGTATTATATAAAAGCAAACAAGAACATGTATCAGTTGTCACATTAACACCAGATTTTTTATATATAATACAACCAAAAAATTATTCAAGTTATTATGATAGCAATAAGGAGAACTGGTCAATTTTATTTGAAAATAATGATATTTGCATAGAATTTGCAAGAGAAGTAGGTTTAGCAAGATATTTTTCAAAAAATGGGAGAATAGAAAATGTACTTTATCAAGATTTATCACCAGTTAATAAAGATGTAACAGTAAAAGAAGGAGACAATATATCCATTAAATATTTCATTGTAACGGAAATAACACAGCCTCTTAAAGACATTCCCACAACATTTCAAACAATGACAGTAGAAATATCTATTGATGATAATTGGGAAAGAACACTTTTGGGAAGTGTTAAAGGATTAAAAAGAATATTATTTGTGCCTTCTAATAAACAGGTTTTACATGAGGTTTTAATAAGCAACAGTACATTGTAAATGCACATGTATTTTAAACATGATTGTTTTATAGATTAGTCTAGGACCAGGATTTCCTAAGGAGAAAGATATCTTAATAGAAGTACAAGTAGTAGATATACAAACACCTGGGGAAACTGCCCATTTGCATAAAATTCCAAGTGGTAAAGCTTCTATTATATCACGAATGGCAAAAATGGGACAATCTATATTACCAAAACTCCCATCTACTACTACTGACTCTGAAGATACTGAAGTATACTCAAGTGCTTTTAGTCTAGTTATATGTACATGTAATTGAATCAAGTCAATAATGAATAACATATTTGTAGGATGACATGCCATATAAACCGATTCGTCAAAAGAAGGTAAGTAAATGTTTAACATAATTTTAAATAATATATTTGCAGCAAAATTTAATTTATATTTTGATTTAATTTTACAATCTCGTAATCTTAGGTCGAATCATTTCAAGAAGAATTACAGAGAAAACAATCTCCAGCAGAATTTGAAGATGAAATATTAAAAAATTCACATAAGGTATTAAAACTAAAAAGTGATGTATCAACAACAAATACTGCTTGCAAATCTTTTGTTAATCCATCTGTGATTACTCCTCAATGGTCTCCTACGCAAATACAAGTATATAAATTTAAATGTATTGAAAAATATATTTATACTTGATAATTATCTTGTATTATTAACATGCAGATTTATTGTAGCCAAACTTTATTACCATGGATGGTCAGGTATATTCATTACAGTCACAGACAGTAACTTCAACAGTACCAACAATAATAGATCCAGGGTTAAATATGTTATTGTCTGAAACTCGAATGACAAATGCGGAACTCAGAATGGGAATGTCTAAGATAGCTGATAATGTACAAAAAGTGCTTGACAAGGTACATATATGCTGAAGAACTTACATTTATTTATCAAAATACTATTATGTGTCATATATAGTTTCATGTTCTTGAACTTCAAAATGCTACATCTCCTATAAAAGATAAAACGGCTTTGGATAATATTCTGAAAATGTTGTTAGCCATGAGTACGTCTGAAGAAAAGGTTAGTCAACCATACAAGAATATAGCTAATATAGCTACTGATAATTTCACCCAATTAAATGAAATGAGAGAGAGAATAAGCATATTGGAAAAAGAATTAAATGAATCAAAAGGTAAAATGAATACTCTTATTAGTCATACAACAGTATAGTGGTTATATAATAGTTCAATTTTTTATGCAGAACAAGTAAGAGATCTTGAAACTCAGAAACAATCTTTAGTACAAATTAATGAGAACTTGCACAAAACTATTAAAGAATTAGAAATATCTTTAAAAGATGCAAATATTGCATTCAGTAACATGAAGAAAGATTTAGAAGAAGCGAAGGAACTTAATAACAGATATAAGGAAGAAGCAGTGGTATTAGAAAACAAAATGCTTAAGCTTTCTGAGGAATGCAGCACCACTGAGCAAGTTGCAAGTTCTAAAGAAGTAAATGAAGTAAGGATTTTCATCTACTGTTCTTATGCTATACTTTTTTTATATATTTTAATATTTATGATTGTGTTTCTTAGAATAATAATAAAAACAAGGAAATCAAATATATAATGAATAGAATTTACCACATTTTATCAGATAAATTTGTAGACGAATACTACTCTATAAGTTATATAAGAACAATAATAGCAACTACAATAAAAGTAAGTATATGAACAAGTTAATTCATATATACTTATATACTATTCCTTATAATCTTTAATGAAAATATAATTCTAGAATGTTACATTACAAGTTTTATATAATACTGATGAAACTAATGATGTTGAATTAGAATTACCTACTAATAATACAGAAACTGATGCTTCAAAAATTAGCAATACAGAACCAAAAATTTCTGACTTCAGACAGGTTTTAAAAAAATAATTATATAATTATTTTTATTCATATCTATTTTAATTCCAGATGTATTTTAAATCATTTTTTTCTATAGGTGTCTTCTATATTACAGAATGAACCACCACCCATTCCTCCCATAGATACAGAAGATGATAATGACTGGCTACATTAATAATTATATTCTTCGGTTTATAATTCTATTTTGAAAACACACAAAAATTTATGTATAAAAATAGCAAAAGATAAAGTTTCATGTAAACTAGAAATTTGTAAGCCACCTGAAGACATTTTAGAATTCTTTTAAAAAATCTGTATATTAATATCAATAAATATTATTTTGAATATATCGTTGACTTATCACTTTGTTATAGTAGTAATACTAAATGATAGGTTATTATGTTTTATAATAGTTTATATAACTTTTGTTTATTTGATATCAAGGATAATCAATGAATTTATGCTTGTGAGAAATATTGGCAGATTATTTTGTGACCGGGATTAAATTACCCTAAATCTAAAAAATATCTGAATGTGCAATAAATTACAACAGTTGCGCTGTAGTTCAGTCACTTGTTCTGCATTAGAAATGGCGCAAAATCAAGGTACAGGTTTTTGTAACAATTGGATATTATAGAACATTATATAGATATTATAGAAAAAATGCTACAAAAAATATGACAGGACGTAAGTCACACT
Organism: Bombus pyrosoma; assembly: GCF_014825855.1. Taxonomy (NCBI): domain Eukaryota; kingdom Metazoa; phylum Arthropoda; class Insecta; order Hymenoptera; family Apidae; genus Bombus; species Bombus pyrosoma. The sequence continues at coordinate 2,229,075 of NC_057778.1, read as the reverse complement.
GTAAAGATTGAAAATTAGTAGAAGACAAAAAATCCCGCCCGTCTTTGTCCGGCTCTTGAGTAATTCTATTTGGCTGTATTCACGGTTTCGTCGTCCTGGCTTCTACCACGCCAATCAAATTGAGATCTAACCTCAAAGTTTCGAATAAGAGAAACAATGTGTTTGCTTCAAATGTATTGCTATCGAGAGATTTTTTTCGTTAGTAGAAGTCGAATTAAACAATAATGCAAACAATAATTTCAATGATGTTATTTCATTTGTCCCAACATATTCTAACCCTCATTTTATTTTTAACATATAATACATCGTCTTTAACGACTATACAAGATTCGATTTAGATTTTTAGAACGCTCGCTTTTTTGCAACATTTATTTCCTGTAAAATGACACGAAAATGAATACTAATGAATACAAATAACCTTCTAATGTACTTTATACCTATTCTTCTATTAATTAAGTAATATATACTTATTTATAAAATAGACTGTTAACTGTCACTTTTATGATGGATATAAATACTGTGGAAGATGAGGATGTATCTTTTCATTTGGGAGAAATGTTTGATAGTTACGAAGAATTAGAACATAAACTGGAGAAGTTCTCAAAGCGTAGTCTGGTCCACTACTGGAGAAGAGATAGCAGAACAGTTAGTGGAGCTCATATGAAAACTGCTCGTCCAATAAGCGAGCGTTTAAAATATTATTCTGTCAAATATGCATGTATTTATGGCGGTCAGAAATTTTTACCACGTGGAGCTGGCAGAAGACAGTCTCAGTTAGTTTATAAAATTGTATACTATTGAAATTAGATTCCTATAATAATTATTTTTTCCTACTAAATGGATATAAAAAAACACATTCATATCTTCAAATATATTTTATAAATATCATTGTTTTATTTAGATCGATAAGAACAAATTGCCCTGCTCATATTATGTTAAGAGCATCAAAAGATGGTACAAAGCTAGAGGTAACTAGTGTCAATAATGAACATAATCATGAAATCTCAGAGGTAAATAGTAGTAATAAAATGATACTAAGTTAAGTTTTGTAATAGTGTATTTGATTCTATCTTCCTTTTATTAGGAACTGTTTAAGAATCTTCCACAAGAAAGGAAATTATGCGGCGAAATTAAGCAGGAAGTACAAGATCTCATGCAGTTACACATTGATCGCAAAAGATTAAAAGAATATGTACGATTACGAACAAACAAGATACTTCGCTCCAAAGATTTATTTAATATAGCAGCTGCTAATAAACAAAAGAGGAATATAACACCTGAGAGAGCATATCAACTGTTTAAAAAAATTCACGATATAGAGAAGATGCAAGGGAGAAACAATGATGGGAAAGTGTATTCTGAATCTGAAGATGAAATTGCACAAACGATAAAAAGGATAAAAAAGGAACAAGAATCTCCTTGGGGACAGGATGTGAGACAGTTAAATTTCATGATACGAAATTCATTAGTATATTTATTAAATAAATTATTTTTCAGGGATTACCAACAGAATTGGAAGTAAGCGAAGGAAATGATGGTGATGATTCCTACAGTGGTCAATTAACTCAAGAAGAAGTAGTGGATGAAATTGATACAACAGAAGGTGAACTATTAAGAACAAATAATGACGGGGATATTATAGCAGCAAACGGTGAAATTGTAGGAGAGTTAGTGATGCAAGATGGAGATCCATCTGTAATTGTTGAGTCCATCGTGAACGCTGATGGTTCTGTTTTCGTAGATGAGAGAGAATTTAATACCTATTGTAACAATCATTTGTCACATAATGTAGATGGTAGCCAGTCTCCCAGTACCAGAGGTAATTATAATTAATTGTAATTATAATGTTTTTATTTTTGGAGAAAAGAATATGTGACATTATGTTATCATGATGTGTCAGTTTTAGATATTGAAACCATCCAGCCTACTACTGACATGGAAAAAATAAAGGGAACATCTACCTCACCTAAACAACAAACTAGATCTCTTACACCTCAGTCACACCAAACTGCAAAATCGTCACCAAATACTTTTAATGAATCTACAGACTCTAGGATTTGGATCATGAAAGAGGCTACAAATGCCGAAGCAGAGCCTGATAGTGGGCCTGAGAGCGAAATAAATGGTTCAAAATCGACAACGACTTTAAAAGCAGATGTCGATACATCGGAAGTAATATTATCGGACGAAGCCAGTCATCAGTTACTTCAGGAGCAACTGGCAGTACTTCGTGCAGAGAAAGGGAAACTGTATCACGAAACTGAAATGTTAAAACTTAAAAAGGACAAATTAAAGTTACAGATCAATTGTTATTCAAACGAGATACGAAAACAAGAAATGGAAAAAGAAAAGTTAAGACTTGAGATTAAATTGCTACAGTCAAAAGTTATGGAAGATTCTAATGATGTTTCTCATTATATTTTTGTGCCTTGAACAATGCTTTGTGGTCGAAGGAATATGATTATACAAAAAACATGCAGATAAATTGGTAAGATTTTTTCTTTGTTAAGAAAAATTGCACCAAAAACGGTTTTGAAACAAATCGATTGTTTTTACAAGTGTAATGATAAAATTATTGAAAGAAACGTTGCTAATTTATTTAATTTTATTTGACAATTAATTTGTTAATTACACTAATAATTTAATTTCTTGATAAATGTACTTGAAATTGAAGTAATACGATAATGTTTAATATCTCGTCATTTAAAGTTGATATCGTTTGTATTGCATCTGATATATGTATGTTCTTCTATATTAATACTTAAAAGAGACATTCAAAGCGAGAAGTTATTGGAAGTATTCTTTATATCAATAATGTGGTTGATATAGGACAAATGTATAGGTAGTGTAATAAATTATTTTGCAAATAAAATCATTTTTTATTATACGAAAATCCTATATTTTGAGGTAAAGTAATTTACAATTGTTTGCAAATAACGATAGTAATACACTTTATCATTCAATTTATATACTCACTTCTTCCTCCAACTTTTTAACTTCTGTAACTAACTCTTTTATATCTTTTGCCCTGTGAAATAAAAGAAACAGATTTTTTACTGTATATCTAATTAATATATTTTTATTATACGATAACAGTACACACATTTGTCCCAGGTTGTTTTTGATGGCGTTTTCTTGATCACCTCTAAAAACAATTTCTCTTTTCTTTCCAGTGCTTTCATTATTCTCTATAGGTCCAGTTTGCTCCGATTTCGTTTTCAATTCTAGCAATTTGATTTTCATTTCTTCTATTTTTATTTCCATTTTCCTTAATTCCTCTGCTTCTGCTCTTTCAATAGGAGTCATAGACGGTTCCTTGTAATTCACTAGTCGTAATACTTCTTTTGCTCTGTAAACCCATAAGCTTTCATAGTAAATTACTGTAACATATTATCGGTATAGTAATCATAACGGTGTAATGTTTTGTTAACACGTTTTTTTAAAAATCGGAAATACTAACAAGATTTATGATTTAGAGTTCAGACTAATTGCGTGACTTACCTTTGCGCTAATTTTTCTTGCTCATCTTTAATATCTTCATACTTTTCAGCCAACTGTTCAGCAGTCTGATGCAATTTTTTCTTTGTTTCTAGCAAAGTATCTAATTCTTTTAATAACTGGGTTTTTATTACTTTCAACGCACGCATTTTCTTCCCGATTTCTTTCCTCACTGTATCATGTTTGACAAAATATTCTTTACGAAAGACATCCGTGGCGTGATATAAAAGCTAATTACGGAAATCATTTTTTTTTATTTTCATTGAAATCAATCATTTATTTATTTATATTATTTAATACCTGTAAACATTCTCGTGGAGTGACAGATTTCGAACCAATTTTGATAAGGGGTTGTGATGTTTCACGTTTCAGCAACCTTTTTATGTACACGTCGAACGTCTCCTTGTTTACCTATAATTTATATCAGATTATGTAGTATTAAATTCTACATGACAATAGCAGAATGTTTTGTTTAGTTTGTATGATATAAATATATAGGATGGTCATTAAGTAACTGAAGAAAAAAATAGATTGCTCACTTTCTTTTTTTTGTCAATTATAAGCTCTGGAAGTTCGATCTCTGGAAAGTAGTAAAGATCGATAACAGAACGGGTGACGACATCACCGGTATGTAACAAAGCTACTAAAACGCATGGCTCCTGCAATAGTCCAAATCCAAGAATTGGTGTAGCTTCGTTCTGTTCTGTGTGCTTGGTTCTTCTACAGATTAAGTACTGCAAACTGGGTTGATTCGATAGCGATGGTAAACATGTATCCTCGTTTTCTGAAAGAATTTACTTTCAGAAACAGTATTCGGACCACACAGAGTAAATTTTAATAAATATACATCGGGTTTTTCCTGCAGCTCGATAAAATAAACAGAATCAAAAATGTAAATTAATCGAAAAATTAATCTTTCTTACCTTTCGAAGCATTTATGTATTCATCTAACTGAGAAACCATCGGCAAAGTGATCATGTGGATTCCAGCATTGTGAGAACAGAAATACCTATAAATAAATTTCATATTTATTACGCTTATGGATACGGAATAATTATAAAAGGAATAGATAATTATAAAAACTTACCTTGACTTGTTATGTTTGTCAGCGTGAAGATGTATCGGACAATTATATTTTTCATCGTTATCTGCGAAAAACAGACCTAGATCTATTTCCACGCATTCATAAACGTATAATGCATCCTCTGGTGTGTGAAAATTGTAAGTCGAACCATACTGTGACCAAGTCTGAAAGCCACAAATATTCATTAAATACAGAGAATTAATTAATTTCAAATTTTTATAAGAAATATCTTCTCCTAAAAGATTAGTATGTATGATTCGATGAATCTGCAAATTTCGAAACACAGAAGATTCATTGGATTACGAATTACAAAACACTACGTAAGTGTAAAAAACAAATTGCAAGGAACAACTTAAAAAGAACACTCACCGTTCTATCGTTATCATCGTCGTTGATCGTTTCTTCTTTCAACAAGATCGCATGATAAATCTTCCCAGTACACATAGCGATGACCACTATCGGCGGTGTAGTTTGTAGACACATAATGGAACACGAGTCTATTCCATAATTATCATCGGCTGGAGGATACATAGAGAGTGATCCCGATACCACTGGATTTTCATGACTTAATCAAATTAATAAGCACACGTGAAAGAATTATTACATCGAGGAGGAAATTGAAGTTCTTATAATTTTTATACAATGTTATGATATGATAACACCAAAAAGGACTAAACCCATATAAAAAAATAAGATGATAACGCGATGTAAAAAGTTCGATCAATTAATATGAATACCGGTAGAAATTTCAGGGACGAAAGGAACACATAATTACGTACACATTGTGCAAAATATCTCCACGAACAATAAGCACTTCTCCATTTCCACGTAGAACCAGAATCGGCCATTCAATTTGATTCCAATCAACCGCATTATCCTGAAATATAATACTCGATAAAATTACTTCGTATAGTACTATTATTATTATTTATTTTAGTCCGTGCCTCTCGGCTTTGGACGAACTTTCGATTTTTACAACACATTATTGCACTTAGCATATTCTTACCTCTAATCTAAAACTAATGCTTACAATCTATTGCATCGTACAGTACTATTTTAGTGCTATTTTATAACATTCCTTAGTCTTAGAACTATACCTTGGTGATGTCTTTGCCAATAAACAGTTCTGGCCTGCGTAGAGTAGGCGTTGCGAAATCAAAGTCCACCGCTATGTCACCCAAAGATGTGAAGTCTGGTATCCTCGATGGCGAGCCAAATGGTACACGACCAACTTTCCAGGATTTTAGACACTTTGGTCTATTACCCACTTCGCATTCGTATAAACTGGCAGAAGATGAAATTATACTTATTATCAGTTTTAAGATATTTTCTGGCATATTTTAAGCCAACCGTACAAAACTTATTGTTCGATTAACGATTAAACGAACGAGAAATTTCAGAAATTTTGAACGAAAGACTAAAATTAGACGGAAAGAATAAATTATACTCGCGACGTACGTGAAGCTAAGAAACGTTAGTCTAATCCAAGTATATAATAATATTTAGCAGACTTAGAAGATTAATGGAATTTTATCAGAATTATTGTGTAAGAATAATTCTTAATTACCGAAATGTATTTTCAGATGTTAGAACTAGCAAATGAGAGTCATTTGTAGATCCTGGATGCCACCTTGCCTTCCGAATGTTTATCGTTTCATTGTATACACTAAAAAGTAAGAAAACATTATATATTTATTATTAAAAGATTGTTGTTATATAAAATATGTCTTACATAATGATAAATTGGACGTGACTTGCTAAGCTCGCATTCAGAATTCAATATTACTAAGCTCAAAGTTCTAAAAAAATTCCGTGAGTTTCGTGAGAAAAGTTTTTAAAAGTCGCACACGAAAAATTCTTTTTCCTCTAACTGGTCTCGTCTTTATACACTTTGTCCATCCGTCTTTAGGCGTGTCCTCGTTAAAATTTAAATACATGGGAAAATGTTCTGTCCAATGCAGAAAAGTTTATGAATTTTCGGGGGCATCTCCCAGTAACGTCGTTGACGTTGTGCACGGTCGTCTGCCAGATATAAGTTAAGTACGATACACGTATATCCATGTGTTCGTCAACAGTAATTAAAAGGTTCGTTATTGTCCACGTGTAATTTTTTGCACGAACCATAAGGTTACGATATGGTTAATTGTTTTTATGCAAGCGACGCAAAATATTTCAAAGTTATGAATTTCCAGTGTTTTTCCCAAGTGGACAATTTCTTTCGCTAGAATACCTTCGATCGTTCGAATAAAATATTTAAGACGTTTAAAGAAATGGCAGATGTTTTACCTGCATAGAAGAGGTTCACTTTGCTATTTTCAACGTATTGCTTACGCAAATATAATATTTATTTTATACCTAAAAAAGATGTTTTCTTTTTCGACGAAAATGCTATAATTTCTGTATTTATTGATGCCTTTTTCTAATATAAATAAATAAATAAAAGGTATCGAATGTTCGATGAACGGTGCATTTTGGATCTGCTGCCTGTCTGGCCACTGTCTTACCTGTTCTACTTGTTCAGTCTCACGATCAAAAATAAACTATCTACAATAGCAATTTCATGATGTTTTAGGTACAGTAATATAATCGTACTTTAACATTTAACAACATCGCTGATTAATACAGCTTAGAAGCAACTAAAATGTGTTAAATATGATTTCGTTTCCTATAGTAACAGTAATAATACGGACAAGCGTGTCTCTTATTATTTCATTGCGAATATAATTGAATAACATTGAATTCTTTTCATTTCTGGAAAAATGCGTTCTTCGCAATTTATGTGGTTGTTGTCAGGACCAGCGACACCTTGACAATTAAACGCAATCCTCGGGAGGAAAATCTCTAATTCGAACACCGAGAAAAGTGTCGAAAGCGAGGTTCGTCCCGCCCCGTCGGCCTTTTGCTTAGTTATCCCGACGTGTCGTTATTTAACGCAAATTACCCTAATCTTTCACGATCGTCGTACCCCAGGCGGCATAACGAAAGGAATACAGCAAAGCGTGTCGCGGTGTTTGTTTTTCACGGGGACGAGCCGGGGACGAGCCGGGGACGAGCGGCGACGATGGTCGCCTACATTTCGTATATTTTATTATTACTCTCGCACTTTCCGTGGCTGGACACGGTAACGCTGGCAAAAGGGGTTGACGGTGGTTAGCCGTGGCCGTTATTAATGTCCACGGCACAGCGTTGGCCAGAGGCAGGCAAGGAGCGTGCAGAGGGGTGGGCAAGAAAAAGAGAGAATCACGCAGAAAAAGCGAGAGAAAGGGGTTTGACGCAAATGGAGAACGAGAGAAAAGCGGAGGGAAGAGAGAAAAAGGGCAGGAGGAAAGAAAGGGACAGTGAGACGAGGAAAAGCAGGAGGAGGAGGAAGAGCGTTGGAAAAAGAAACAAAAAATCGATGGGCATAGGGTATCGTCGACTGGTTACAGTGGATACACCAGCGACAAGGACGAAAGCAACTTTACCATCACCAACGCTCCCGGTTGCAAAAGCACGCCACAGTTCTTAATAATTGATAAAAATGTACGCACGCACGCATAGAGAGAAAGAGAGAGAGAGAGAGAGAGAAGGAGAGAGAGAGAGAGACAGAGAGTCGGTCGAAAACCAGACGACGTGGTCAACCCCAGCGCCTCGGTCTGTTCTCCCTACCCTTTCCGTTCGCGTCACGTCGTTCTCGCTCGGTTTTTCCCTTTGGGTCGGCCACCTCTCTCTCTTACCCCTTTGCACGCCCAACCTTTCATGTTTCGTTGACAAAGGCACACGCAACGATTTATTCGCACTTTGCACCGCAGCCTCGCGGGGATTTTTCTTCGTTCTGTCACAATTTTGGTATTATCAAAATTTATGGCTACCCCTACCACGGTCGCGCTGGACCATACGTGTTCTCTATCCCCACCAACTGCTGCTAACCGGTTTACGTGTTTCTAAATGCCAAAATTTCATCGTGCCTCTCCGTTCCTCAGTTGGTCTTTCTCGATTCAGAAGAGAGCGGTAACGATTCTTAAATGAATGGGCCGAGACAAGACATTCTCGGTACTAACGCTAAGCGACAGATTTAGACTTTAAGTTATTCGATTTATCTCCGATTTTTTCGACCAACTGTCAATTCGGTGCTTTCATCCGAAGCTTTCGTAAATAGTTTCCATAATGTTGTCTGATTTTTATCGGGATCAGGATCAATTATCATGTCCTACGTAAGGAGAACGAGTCCTGCAACCAGGAATTATAATTTATTTTACGATATACCGATTTGAAATTCGATCGCACGAGGCAATCGGTTCGTCGCAAGCTCTTACAGCGCTGTTAATTCAAGCGCAGCGGCGTGGTAGCCGGTTCGAGCGTGAAATCTGCGAGATCATATTCTTAGGTATGTGGTTTCATTAGAGTCTCAATTACAAATCTGACAGAGTCTATTATCTCAAAGGAGAAAAATGTGTAATAATGCTCGAATATTTGGACGCGAAGCACGCGTCGACTAGTATGCCGCTGTGTCAACTATCGCGGAGCTACGGGGGAATTTCTTGGCCGGAAGAAAAGAAAGAGAAGCGCGGAGGGCAGCTGCTCGAATCTAATTAAGAAATTCTTACACGGCGGTGCCGCGCATTCTGCCACACCCTTGCGCCCGTGTGCTTGTACACTTCTCTCTCGTCAGAGGCGGTTCTAGAAAAAATTAAAAATAATTTTTCCTACATAAACGTATTAACCTCCGGGCGGAGCGGAGCTTTTTACGCCGCGCTTTCCTTCCAATTTGTACAAAGAATGGCGCGGACCTGACTTCAAAGCGGATCTTACGCAGTGTCGTATCATTTTGTTCTAGAAACTTTTCCGTCGTATTTCCCTTCAGTTGTGCGCTTAAGTTACCTGCAAGCTTTCGTCGTGGCTTTTCACCGACCCCGCTTAACCCTCCTACTCGTATTCCCCCGATAATTTACCAAGCTTGTTTGTTCACTTCCTCGCTTTTCTCCCGCCTGGCTGCGTTCAATTGTCTTCAAATTTGTCTGATAAAAATACTACTGTCGACAAGCTCCTAACTCTCTATTACGAATCCAAATAAAATAGACTTTTCGAATTTGCATTCTGAGAAGAAGAGTGCCGAGCGGTTGAGAGTTTTTCTTTTTTTCATTAAATAGAAAAGAATATTTTAGCGAAGAATTATCATATAGGGTGGTTGTTGCTATAGAGCTACAGTGGTGCAACCAGGAAAGGGGATATTTTTATATGAAAAAATAAATCGAAAGTAAAGAACGAAATTTTGTTGCAGACAATATTTTACGTGTTCTCGTTTTAATTTCTCCGATTATAATTAAAGACTTTGTCATTTATCTCTATAACATCTTCCCCGTTAAAAGTTTTGTAAAGACACCAACCTACGTATGGTAATAATTCAATTCTATAATAATAAATCACAAACAAACATTGCAGATTTTTAGAAAGTCGATAAGAATTTTTGCACCCTTTTGTAAGACACAGGCTGCTTGATTTCCTATTAAATAGAAGCATTCTTGATTATCGATACCTCGTCTTTCATCGTAGACGTCGTATACAGCCGGGTTAACGAGTTATGTCTAATCTATGCATCCGCTTATCATAATGGCTCTCGTTATATCGTGAGCATAGCTTCCTAAGCCCTGCAAACCGCCCCCTCGACTACCGTTGTCGTCTGTGCCCTAGCCACCCTCCTCCCTTATGTACCATGCCGCCGTGGGAACGTAATAAAAATACTCCAAGTAACTGAACGATATTACGTCGTTACGGGACCACCGAGCGGAATTAAGTGCTCTGCTTTCTTCTCGAACATTGATGTCGATTAAGTACCTACTACATATGTATAGGCTTGAAATTTGGGATCGCCTTCTCCTTTTCTAAGAAAATTTTCCAAGAAAATTCTGTCAAAAACTGGAGACCTGAGAGTTTGGAATCGACTTGTACAAATTTATTAAAATTACACGCTCATTTATCGATGTAAATGCCAGTTTTTTTTTTAGATCAAACATGTGATGTTTACATAATATGGAAGTAAATTTATAATCATAGCATACGTAAGACCCGAACACAGGTCGCAAAATAAAATATATTAGTTGTAACGTATCAGATACAACAGACGTATTCTAATGCTTTTAAATAGATGTACTAAATAACTGTACAAAAAAAAAAAATAAATTAAAATGAAAATGTTTGTATAACTCAGTTACTTAAATAAATGTTACACAAAGAATCGATGAGAAAAGATTGCATGCCGTGTATCATAGACGTTGTTTTATTGTCAATATCACGTATCAGGATATACATGACTTTCAAAATAGGAACTGTAATAATTAAACATTAAAAAAATAATATCGTTTGCATAAAATATACATATTTTTAATATACTAATCTAACATTACAAAACTAACAAGTTACGAAGTTAAACTATTCATCTAATATTCGCATCTTTTCCAATTGCATCTTTAATAGACTGTAGGCCGTCTTTTTTGAGAATATCATCCAATTCTCGTTTAACTTTTCCAATAACTGGTGGCCCTCGGTACGTGAACGACGTATAGATATAACATGGAAGTAAATTTTCACTTATTAATTTTGCTTTGTTAATTCGAAGATGGCGGGGAAAAATACTTAATCGCCACGCTATGTAAGTACCATTGTAAGACATAATATTCCACTTAATTTGTCGTTGCTATCTTACCACTTCTCTAATGAACACTTCGCTCTATCATTCGAGTATTACGCAAAAACTTTCGAGCACGATTATCACGCGCCTTTCCGCAGCTTCTTCTACCAAAGATATCTCAACCGCTTCGAGAGCTTGAAGCTTCTGACTTTTTCCGCGTCCTCTAAGGTCGAGCAATTACAAGAGAAAAAATATTTTAGCAGATTAAACAAGATAATCGGTGCATCTAGGATGGTATTAGACTTTGCCGATGTGATCGAGTTTTTAATTTGATTTCGATATCGCGAACGGAAATGTTGATTATTCAATGAAAAAGTACATATTAAAAAATCCATACTTTGGTAATTTAAAAAGATGTGAAAAAAAAAAATAATTTCTCGGTAGTATAACATTCCTTTCTCCTTCTGATTTAAAACCGGAATTAAATATTTCCTCTGATATTAATAATATTTTTAAAATATCAGTTATTTATCAGATATGCTTTAGATCCTTGTTTTTTCCACGAACAAAATCAAAATCTATTTCAGTGGGATGCATCGGTCTGAAGGTAACGGCGAACGAGAGATAAGTGAACTCTCCCGCTTTCATCTTTTCCTTCTCGGCAATAAATCCCGGGGAAAAAACCTATCCGGATCTCCCGCTGGCCTTTTCGCCGCTTAACCTAAAAATTCATTAGATTATAAAGCCATTAATGCTCATACGCGCGACCGGATTTCTCTTTCGGTTAGCCGGGTCCTATGGTCGAATTGATATCCTGCTCGGCTAAAACTTTGATCGCGTTTCATTTGGACTTTCGTCCGACTGGATTCTTAATCAGATCATTTTCTATAATTTGCCATAAGAATGATTTATGGCGTAAGAATAAACGTTCACTGTCGCTACGATCATTGGGAATTTTTTTTACACCGATTATAATAAGAATTTGTCAAAAAGGAGCGTAATAATTTTCACGAAATGTCTTACAAAAATCAGATATTACAGCGTACTATCTGTTGAATCGTTTCGATCTATCACCGGCACCAAATTTCTATGGCGATCAATGTGTTAAATTAAATTAATCCTCTACAATCAGAATTTTTGTCTGTTGGTAAAAAGGAAACGAAACCGCGACTGTTTGTGTATTTACGAAAAATGTAAATGCGCGAAAGAATGAACGCAATGTGCAAGAATATCTCGAGTAACGTATTTGCTGCGATACTCAGGCGAACGAATCTAATTTAGAATCTAGAATGATCATTTTTATTAATACAAGTAATGAAATGAAATTTAAATAATTTGAATTTGCATACAGAGAAGTAAGAACGACGCGTTGCTTGTTAGCAGAGATACGGTGTAAATCTATCGACGTTTTACTGCGCTCGGCCGAAGAGTAGCCAGATCCGCGAGAAGGATATTTGGCGTCTCTGTTGCGAGTCGCGTGGATGGGCCACGGTGAAGGAAGACGCGCGAACGATGGTGTGAGGGTGGCCCATAAAATCGGGATGTTACGCAAAATATAACGAGCAACGTTCTGCTGGGCTGGCTGACGCTCCTGTCGTAATTCATCCGGCTCTCGCTTGCGTTCTCCTTCCCGACGACACCTGCGTCGGCAACTAAGCCCGTTAATCCTCGAGGTTGCGTCGCGCTTTCATCGCGGCCATCGGTTTCCAACGGCGTTCCTTGCCGCTACTTTGCAGGCTCGTCCTGCGTGCCTTGTTTCTCGATCCTCCGGCCGCGACGTGCCGCCGCTCCATCCCAACCAGTCATACTTGAATCGTAAATCCAGCGACTCTTAAACCTAAAAACTCCTTGGATTGTCTACCCTGAGGCTCAGGATAGAAGTACGTGAGAGAGGAGAAATGGGTTGTAGGTTGAGAAAAGTGGGGGAGACTGTAGCTAGAGAACGAAGAGATAAGAAGGATGTCGGCTTTTTATCTTTTAAACGTTTTCAGGAATTCGCTGATTGCTTCTGCGGCCTGTATTTGTCTCTGTATTTGGATTTGGACAGATTTATCGATGGATGTGTCCTTAGAGATTTGTCCTGAGAGATGGAGAGTGTCCTTCAGATTGAGGAATACACACATAACGAATTATAATTTCTTCTTCTTACAAGCGAACGAGATTATGATTGTTGGCGGATAATTAAATATAATTTAATCTTTATGATCGATGCTGTTCGTATACACTGACTCGTAGAAGTAGTATTTGGAGCATTTACCATAGGAAGCCTTCATAGATCACATTACTTACAATATTTTCTAAAATGTGCGACAGTAATCGTGGCGTATTTTATTCCAGCGGAATTACAGATCCCGTTCCATTGAACCCCTAAATCACCTACAATCTTTTCAATCTTCTAACGTAACCACGTACTGATTAATCTGATCGAATCTGATCGAATTGTCACTTGAAAATAAATATCGTATCTATCAATGCTAAACTTCTTAAACCAACAGAATTCCAACATCGAGTTGTTCGCCGTGCTCCTAACGATGCTAATGTCGTCTATCAGGAAGAAAGACTTTCTAGGCGAATTTTCAATTCTCGGACCACGCGGCGGAATCATGCAAACGAGCCAGATCTGATAGAGTATGAACGAAGGACGCGAGGGTGATGGAAAGGGAGCAACAAAAGCTCGTCGACGAAGAAGGGAGAGAGGGAAAGAGCGAGAGAGAGAGAGAGAGAGAGAGAGAGAGAGAGAAAGCTAGAGAAGGACAGGTGCGGGATAAGGGATGAAGAGAAAAGGAAGGAAAATGTAAGGTCCACGGTGCGGTAGCCTCTAGCTGGGGCCACACGTACCACGGTAATTAAAAGAACCGACAGATGTCTCTCTTTTACCGTGGGGTTTTATTTCGTTACGACGACAACGACGACAACGACGACGTCCAGGACAATGACGACGCAGACGACCACAGAATGCGTCTCGCGTATTTAAATTTTCCACCGGCGTTCCGGCTGGGAATTCTTTGATTAGAAGAACCGTCGCAGCTGCCCCCGCAGGCGTACCGCGATTACCTAAGTGCGTGTTTTTTCTACGTAGACGCAGAGAGTCTATGGTACCTTTTTGCTGTTTTCACCGCGCTAAACTGCTGCGCGTTTGTATACGCGTAGAATGGTGTCTCCCATGCGCGCCGACGAACCTCGGCGAGAAAAGGTGCCGGGAAAGGAGCTGGAAAGCTATTCGAGACCCGCATTGTTCGTGCTTGTGATCTTGGAGACAGGCGGGCCTCGTATGGCTGGCCACGTTTTGTTGTGTTCATAGCGAAAGAACATTGGAATTAGATTGCCTCTCTTGGGGCAGTTTTCGAATATGCGTGGTTTATGGTTCTACATGGAGAAGAGACTGTGGAGATGAGATTTTTACCTTAAAGACGATTACTAATAGGAAAGTTGTTTTAATCGACTCTCTGACAGTGTAATAAAATGTCGAAGGATTCGGATTTAGAAAATACTAATCGTCCCTTTAGTCTCAAGATTTCTGCTGCGTTTCTGGCATCGGATACTTCTTCTCTTATAGGACATAAATAAATAATAATAATCATTATTATTTATCAGGTAGTAATAATAATAATCATTATTAGTATCACGTGTGATTTAAGATGTGACATTTATAGTATTATATTTGTCTATATTGTTAAAGGCTTCTTTTAAAAAATTCGAAAGAAAAAGAAGAGATTCAGGAAAGGATTCCATTCAATCTTTTCTAACATCTCACGTTATCGAAAGAATTGGCACGATTAGCGAAACACAGCCGAACAACGAGATCCAAAACTTCCTGTTCGCGCCGGATTACCACGATCGCAATTACAACGAAGCGATCCTCTAATTTCACTCATCGCCACTTGTATTTCACCTCTTTTGTTAACCGCTGATTCGACGAGAAATATCGTTCGGCCGGCAATAAAGTTTCGCGCCGCGGGGGCTGATAAAGCGCGGCACACATACCGTGGCCGGTGCAGGGGGTGGGGTACGGTCACGCGCGGCTTCTATATTTTTCTCCTCGGCGCGGCGGCGTGGTGACATTTTTCAAAAGGCGCGGATATCATCGGGGACCATCTAAATCATCCCCGACGCGCGGTCGAGTACGACGCACCCTATGCTCGGCCTTTGCAAACACCGCCCCTCTTACCACCCCTCGAAAATACATCGGTCTGTGCGTTGGAAAACCTGGTGATTTTCGTTAGTGCTTGCTCATCGAAAAAAAGTTGGACAAAAAAAAAAAAGAAACGAGTAAACGGGGTGGAGAGGGCGGTTTGAACACAGGTCAGGTCAGGAGGGTGGCGATGCGGAAGTGGTGTGTGGAGACACGCGGCTGGATGGGCGAGAGCACGTTGGATTACCCGTCGACCGAATGTACGAATGGACCGCGTGTGGTTCTCCGAGATTAGCCTCGGCTTTATATCGGGATTACATATGTAAAACCATTAGGTTAAATCATTTTTTAAATAAACGCATCCTATCCCCTTTCGCCGGTGGCCGCGACCGGCGCCGGGACAGATACGAGACCGGCCTGCAACAGCCCTTCCCGAACCAAAGGGGTGAGTCGACCGGACCCGTGCGTACCACTGAAATATTCCGTAGCACGTACGGCACGCGCGTGCCGGATCCACCGGTTCTCGTTTTGGAAGACACTTGAAGATTAATTTGAAATGCTTGGCGTTGCTCTTGTGGAGTTTGCAGTGTGTAAAGTGTTTTGAGAGCCGCAAAGTGTGTTTAGAAGAAAAATTATGAACATTTACGATGCTTTCCACGCGAGAGGCTCGATAGAAAAGCGAAACATGATAGCGAATTTCTACTCTTCTACGAGTCTCCGCAGATCTTTGTAAAACGTATAAGTTAAACTAAATTTCTCAGTGATGTATGCGTAAATACTTTCTCCGATTGTATTTTCCTTACTTTTTATATTTTATATTCGATATATTAAATATAACGTTTGCCTTAACATTGCGCTAATCTTAGAATCTCGGGGAAACTTTAAAATGTACACTTTTATAAAGTACACGAAGATAATTAAGAGAAAACGTACCTTCAAAAATTCCCGTGACTCGTAAAACGTATTTTCCTATCGAAAAAGTGTAGATTACAATTAAGTATTCTTCTCTACCCAAATTCCAGCAAGATTCGTACCGTCATTTTTTTCTTTTGTCAGGAGAACGTCCCAAGGAGTAGCGAGGATCAGAGAAACTGGAATCAACTCTCGAACGAGGACACAGCATTAGGGGTTTACGAGGTGAATACTCGAGGGACGATTCGGAGGAACGTTTGTCGGAGGTGGAGTGGTTGGGCGGTTGGGGTGGGGTGGGTAGCGCGAGAGGTGAAAATTATTCATAAACGTAGGCCGGTTCGCGACGTACGGAGCGAGGGAAAGAGACAGGAAACGGGGTGCAGAGATCTCTCTGGTGGTGCGCCGCGTACAGAGGCCGAAGCTGAAATCTACCGAATATTAAGGTAGGCGAGGTCCTACCAGACCGCATAATAAACACATAACGGTAATCCTTAAAACAATAATTAGCCGCGAGAGCCAACCAACAGGCGACGATCTTCCGGTAGTGCACGAAATAACGCGCTGGTTTCGTAGTCCGTTTGTCGAATTAATACCGCGATTCGCGATTCTGCGCAGCGACTTACTCTTACTCCGATCCAACTTATATACACGCGAAAATTGCAACCTTCTTCTTCTAACGATTATCGCCCCTAACGAAGGCAAACTGTTACGGTGAAAGTTAGATAGGCGACCTGTCGTGCTTTCAAATTTTTCATTTAAGGAAAAGTTGATGTTCCGGTATAATTTCAAGAGTGGTGATTAACTGTCCATTGTTTTAATTTGGATTAATTGTCCGTTGTTCAAAATTTATTTGATGTTATTGCTTCTTCAAGATGTTAAATCGTATCTATAGAACTTTTTATCTACGAGTCTTGAGAAGGATATATTGCGGTTAGCAAAAGTGTTTGCGATAAATCGAGTCTTGATGTGGCATAAACAAAGATTTCTAAACTTCAGATCATAAGTTCGATAAATTTAGAGGGAATTGTTGTCGTTGCAAGGGCTTTTTATTCATCCAAGTACGTATCAAGAGGAGATTTAACTTGTTAATAATTAGTGAAATATAGATATTGTTCGTTTCGTTAATTATGAATTGTAAGAAATTCATTAGCAATTAGTAGGTGAAATAGCGGAGGCCAATAAAATCTGAGACTCTCGTTGGCATTTGAAATAGCCAAGTTACCAAAGGTAGGTGGAGAAAGTCTCTAGCGAAGAAGAGAGAAAGAGAAAAGAGAATAGGTTTTGGATGGTGGAGGTCGAAGAAGAGTGGAGGCAACGCGAGGTGGTAATAGTTTTAATCCGGTGTCTTGAAGTCGGGATTTGGTGGCGTAGCAGTTAGTGGCTGCTGGTAAGTCCAAGCGAACCCACTTCGCGCTCTGATATCATAATCCGAATAATCACTATTATTGCCGTCATTTGCTTAATCCAAAGCACGGTCGCTCGGTTTTCCACGCTTCGAAGCTTGGGATCTGCCGGCCGATGAAGACACCGAGCACACTGTATCGAAACTATTATATTTTCGTAGCATTTCTACAGAAACTGCTTGAATTACATTAAACACGCGTTACACAGTTTGAAAATTAACAAGTAAATATGACATGGTAGTTTGGATAAAAAGCTATAGTTGAACACATTTCATTCTTCATGAATCGATATGCAAATCCTTTTTCAGCGAAACTTATAATTGCCATGATTTTGGTATATTTAGAATGCAGGCGAATTAACGCAAAAGCTACGAAATCAATTTGATATTTAGTAAATTACAAAGTATAAGAGAATATTCTTAGAAGAGAAACTAAGATTGTACTGTGTTTTCAAAATTAAAAATTACGAAGTACAACGACTGTTTGAAATTTTTGCAAAGTGTCTAGTGACTTACGAATGAAAGCTACATTTACTCGAATATCGCTTAGTATTTCGAGCATACGCGAAAATACGTAAAATATATAATTACACCGTAGTTAATTTGTCGATAATTGAACGATAAAGAATACATCTTCGATGAAGCAGAAGATTAGAAATTAGAATCCTACTTTAGATACGATCTCATCGTCATCGCGATTCGTCCAACGGGATGAAACGCAGTAACGACGCGACGTCTAAACTTTTAGTTCTTTGGGAGAGAGCAAATATCTGTCCACGGTGGTGGAAGTTTCACGGGCAATAATGCATAAACTCCATTTAGCTGTGTTTAAGCCGACTGGAAGGAAGGAGACATTAAATCCCTGAGATTCGTTCTAATGGCCGCGACTCTCTTACAAACTGTTCCGCGGCTCTTTTCCGCCATACATTTAACCGGAGGGGGTTACGCGTGCGTTCTTATAAATTCCCTCGATCCTCGGCGCTACGGCGGCTCTGTGTCGCGGTACCAAGGTAGAATCGCTTAAGTGAAATAACGAAAAAACTTTAGCATAAACTGCCGCTCTTAATTTGACCAGTTTGTTCAGGTTGGCCCACGCGGTTCATGGGGCTAAACGTTTTCGTTCGTTTCCGGAAAAACTTGGGAATTATGAATTAGCGGGAAGTCGGCAGGAAGGTAATGCATTTATTCCAGGCTGGACTTATTATGAAATTATAATGCAAAAGACAACTTGGAGCGAACGGCTACCCTTTTACCACGTTGAATTAAGTAGCATCGTCGTTCATCGTAATTCAAATTAATTTGAATTTTCCTTCCGTTCGTCCCCTTGCGATATCTTACGCTTGTCTCGTTGCTGGCCGCTCTTCTAGATGCTGCCAAGTGATATTTCAGCTTCTTGGAAGCCAAGCGATATATGATCGCTACTTATCGAAACAAAATCGCTATAAACGATAGTAAATTCTAAGGTAAATCTTAAACAACAAAATGTTTGCGATGTTTCTATTTTTTAATTGTTGGAGTTAGCCGATGTGCTTTTTTCTGCGCACGTTTCACAATATATGAGAAAGCTAATCGGTCATGATGTTAAAGAATAGTATACAAGGTAATGTAATAACTCCAACAGTCTTTGATATCTCTCTTATTCTCAATGATACGCAGAAAATCTTCTTCTATTTTGCGATCTCTTTCGTTAATGCCAGATAAATTACACAGGCATCCCGAACACACGTAGCCATTCACAACTATTCTAAATTTTAATTAGACGATCATGTTTTCTTCCTTCATACCCAAATTCGAAACTCTCTTCTCTGATCTTACTTACAATGAACAATCGTTAAAAATTCCTGTTCTTTCATATATATATACATGTAAACTCTTTTCTTTGAAGGTCATAACGAGCAAGGTAGTCTTATATGTAGCAGAGTACCTATGACACCATTGGTGAAAATAAAAATTCGATTGAGCGAGCGGTATTAGAAAAAGAAAGGTAGGAGATGGTTGAGGCATAATCTTGAAGGTTGTGGCTAATTGCGCGAGGTTCTAATCACCCGAAAGATTAGACAGGAGTACGCGAAGATGCGGAGAAGTGACAGAGGCGGGCGCGGAGGGTAATGTTACACGAGGCAGTAGTCTTGGTGGCATGTGTCGTTGATGAGGCGGTTAGTATTCAGCGGTGCTTTCCGAGGCTGGAACTTTTGAAAACTAACCGAGTAAAGCCACCTTAATTCCATAAGAGGGAGGCCAAAGGGGTTCGGGCGTCATCGTAACACCCTCTTAATTACAGGATATTAGGACGCCCACAGGAGCCACGGAGGTGCAGGAAGCCAGATAGTGCGATTTATTATTCGCGGTCTACCTTATCTCGGTTTTTAGGAGCCGGATTTCTTCGTCTGTAAACTTCTCTCTCCATTCTCGGAGATTGATTTCGCGTATTTGCTGCACGGATTTTCCTACAACTCTGAATGAACGGATACGTTTTCTGTTTACCAGTATTTCTATTTCGACGAAACCTCTATGTGCACTATACATATACATAAGTACATGATATACGCGAATTTAATAGACGAATTATTGTGTCAAAATGAGTTTTATGGGGTTTTAAGAACATTTGTTGACGATTTGGGTTTGATTGCTACTTACATGCAGAGTATTTCTTCTTTCCCACCTTGAAACATGGCATCCTTACCCCAACGTTTGGGAAGCTCCATGAGAACTAAGCCTAGATTGCCCCACAATACCAGTTGCGTGCCAGTCTCGTTAATTAATAGATTCTTTATTTCGAAGATCGGAATATCGGTAGGTCTAAGTTTCTGAAATCATACGAAATAATAACAATTAATAAAAAAAATAAAAATGAAAGATCAAACTAAATAGAAACGAAAGAATTCGAAAGGCTAATAAAAGATGAATAGAATCATATAAAAGTTTAATCATTTGTATCTTCGGTTCAGTAAAAAGTTGTATTCTTATGCGGAATAATTATTGTCTCATCCCTTTCAGACAAACCGCTGTTACTCACTACCATCGAGAAAAAGAAAATAAATAAGAACAAAATGCACAAGACCAATAAACGTTAAGTAGAATTAGATAAAAGTTTGATCGTTCGTACCTTCGTCGGTATTACAATTTTAATTTTCATCCGTAACGAGATATTTCCGGCGACCCCTGAAATTCCAGTTCCACCCTCTCCGCGCATCGTCTATCGATTAATAAACTTTATAATACGATCCTGCTCCTCGTTTGTTTTCCAGTTTGATTTTTATCACGATGGTCCGGGAAAAGGGCAGGTGTACGACAAGCCTCCTTCACCCCTGCCACCACCCTCACTGTCGGGATTTCTCTTTAACATTCCCTTGCCGCGCCACCCTCTTTCGCCTCGATATTTAATTTCGAAGTAAGTTCGCGAACGCGAACATCATTACAGGCTGGCAGCCCCGCAGATGGGGTATCGGCGTGTATCAAGGGGCAATTATTTTTTTACCCGAGGGTAGTTTTTGCCAAGACGATGAACGAGGCCCAATGGTATCGAATGTACTTCTTCCATCGTTCTTTCAATGCCTACGACAGCAACCATGGGAACGAACAGAGGCTGGTTAGGGTGACGTTTAAAAAAAAATTGTGTGTCGTTAAAAACTAAACGACTAAATAGCGAAACGAATGTTTTTACGATTTTCCTTTTTCTTACATTGATTTTTGATACGTGATTTGTATTTTATATGCCGACTGTGCTGTTTAAGATACGATATTGAAGACTACTTTACAAATGTTTTCTTTACGATGTAAAATTAAGTACCCAATTACTTAATTCATTTCGAGATTTCCAAGGAGATATTTTCATAAGAATATAGAATTTGTATAATCGTATTCACTTTTAGCAGATTTCAGCTCGATACAATTATTCTTACAAATCGATTCATCGCAATACTCTACGAAATTGACTAACAAATTTCCTTTACATTTACGACAACCAATATACTGTTTGTTCATTCTGGTACGAAACATGCCGAGTAATAAAATCGTTTCTCAATGAGAATGATCTCGGTGAAGTTCTGCTTGCCATCGTGTTTGATTTGCGGGGGAGTAAAAGTGCGAAGCTAAGCGCACCGTAGCATCAACGAAGAAAAGGCAGAGTCTAGTGCGTTTAAAAGTTTCCTTCTCATTAAGACTTATTCTCTGGGGACCTTGGTGGCACGCAACGCGAGAAAGCAGGAAAGAAAACTAGAGAAGAGGGAACGAGGAAGAGAGAAAGAGAGGCAGCCCCCCTCTCGCTTTCTTGCAGTTAGAAACACATTTATTAACGGCAGCTCATCTCATCGCGCTGTTAAGTACCAGTAAGAGAGTGCTCTCTCCCTCCGTTATCCTCTCAGCGAGAGTTCTCATTCACTTTGGTAGCTGTCTGCTGTCCCATCCAGGGGTGAAAAGAAAAAAGACGTCACATCGTCGACGCCTTATTAATTCGGGAGCTGAGGCTGCCAAGCAAGGAGGAAGGTGTCGCGGGAGAGGAGCCCTTTGAAGAAATTAAAAGAACAGAGGGTATAATGTGAACACATCCATTCCCTGACCCTCTTTCTCCCTCCCGTCTTTGCAACATCCTCTTCAGCGTCTCTCTTTCTCCCTCTCGCACTTGTTACCAACTCTGGCAGCATTAACTCCGGTGTTTCACGTTTCTGTTAAATGTCAGTCAGCCGGACGTCTTAAGTCTTGTCACGGTTTCTTAAAATCCGACGTACACACTTATTCACGATCCTTTGTTTTCGTTCCTCTTCCTTTCGGCCTTCTTCTTGCCGTTGAATGGATTCCGTGCTTGTTAAGTTTCAAGATTAATGCGAATTGCTGGCGCGAAAAGAGATTGCGGACAGGAAACCTCGTCGAAACGAGTCGTTGAAAAATTTTGCGACGCGATTGATGAAAGATAGAAATTGTAAACGATGGAAGTAGTTTTTCGCAATACCAGAGTGTTCAGATTTTTGTGAAATACTGAAATATTGACCCTCTTGTACTGTGATTAATTAATTATCGATATTAGCGAATGGACAGGCTACAAGCTATAGACTTCCTTTGTAAGGATACGAAAGCTTTACAATTTTAGTAACTGAAATAGGATTTATATAGTTTGTCGTAATAATTTATGCGGTAGAAAAGCATAGAAATTATCCGAGGAAATGTTATGGATTTAAATGAAAAAAAGTTTTTTGCAGTAGAAGGTTTATTCTTTTTCGAATATGGAGAAAACTTTTCATTCCTCGTAGACTTTGCGTTCTTCAATTTACTCTTGGACAATATTAATGCACGAAAAAAAGTTCATCGAAGGATAAACTTGTTAACTCTTCTAGTGTTTGATCCAAACATAATATGTACAAGAAACGTGAAAGGTATAACGTACGAGCAAGCTAAGATGTTTAAAACAAACAGTCTATTTTATGAAGAATGATTCAAATACAATGATATATTGTAAATAAAAGAAAAAACATATCAAATGTCTGCAAGCAAATGCACTCTTACTTTGTCGCATTTCGCGTTTAATGGAAAGACATTTCATAGAAATATTACTAGCGAGTCAGAGAAAAAGGAATTTACAAATACAATATGTCGTTTGTTATGCTAAACGTATAGATGGAGAAGGCTTAAAAAAGGAACAAAATATTATTGTTCGTGATACGATGTTGGCTTATACCTTCGCTGCATTTAAATATATTATATAAGGAATAATTATTAAGAGAAATTAAAATTATTCGACATTTGCTTTTAATTACATTCGGCTATTTTGCCCAGCAGTCAAAGGATTAATAAGATACTTAAATCGCAATACAAAGGGTTAATAAGTCTTTTAAAATGATCTTTTGTTATTTGTTTCTATTATATCTGTTTCTTTCCAACGTTAAGGATTTTTTACGCGATTCTGATCAGTAAAATATACATCATACTGTTACCGTAGTCGAATGGAAGCTAAGTTGCACGAGCTAATTGACGATACAAAAAGTCAAAGCATGCTTTTCCCCTCGAACTTCTGAATTAAAAAGCGACGAGATCAGAACACCGTTATAATATCGATGACTCGAGATAAAAGCGACAGTGTTCGAAGCGTTTAATTAGAAAATAGTAAAATCAGCTGGATCAAATCATGCAGGGAATCCGCCCAATGATTCGCTGAAATGACGGGTACACGTAACGCAACGCGACAGGTGGGTAAACTGAGACGAAGAAACAAAAACGGGCAGCCAGATAGAGAGAACCGGATAGAATAGAACGACGGTATAATGGGGTATCGCGTTTGTGTATCGTTGATTCGTGGTTCACGTACGCGGAATGACGGGAATACGCAATAAGTTAATCGTGTTAGCGGCTCGGTTGATTAAACGAACGATCAGGCTGATGGTGAGTGTCGTACGCGGCGCGTAGGGACCATGGGTGCGGCATAGTCGGACATTAATACAAAACTCGATTGTCATTCGTCGCTCGACCTACCCCCGAACGCCCATCCCCCTGATTACGTCGATTCATTAACCGTAGCCGGCGGTATCGTCCACCCCGAAACGAACTGCTGTTTCACCGTTGCACCGGAAATCCTATTAGCCTTCGTCACTGTCCCATCGGTGGCGAGAAATTAATCGCGTGTCGTTTTGTTTGGATTCCCGCGTTTCTTACTTAACCCGCTGTATCGTTCTCGTTTGCGATCGGCCGATACGAGATACACGAGGTTTGTACGAAGTGGTAATACTTAAAACACGGATGATCAACAGACTGTGAACAAATGTACATGGAGTGTATGTAAATTGTGTTTAAAGGAATATGTTTGAAATATACCAGTGTTGGAAACTGAATCCTGATATTTGTTCACGTTTGGCAGCATGTAATTCAATTACGAAATCACGTATTTTTATGATTGTTACAACTGCGCGTAATAAAATATCACGACGATAAAATTGATTTTTCTATGCTAACGACAAAATCAGCGCAATTGTGAGAGATGGTGGAGCTCTCTTGCCATTTGAAAACCTCTTTATCTTCAAGTTGGAAATTCATTAATTATGGACTGTAATATGAGTTTAATATATGGAACATCATCTACGTTACAATATTTAATAACAGATATCGGATAATTTCCCTAAATTTGCAGCTATCAATCGCAGGCTGAATCCAATTCATTCGCATAGAGACGAAACGTGTCAAGTTTCGGAGCAAAAAGAGAGGAAAGATCGGTAGAAAGTAGGGTGGATAAAGGGTGTCGGAGGAGGACATCACGATGGAGGAGAGGAGGGTGGCTAGGAAAACGGAGTATGAGGAGTAAAAGGGGTGAGGGTACCCGGGTACCGATGCCGACACCGGCGCCTGTGTCGCACGAGGCTGTAATGCGTTATTAATGAACACCAAGAATTTCATTAAAGATTGTTTGTATATCAAACTGTCCACTAAATTATGCCCTATAACCCCCGTGGCGCCTTTCCGTGCCTGGAAACTATTGGCTGTGGCCGCGGTAGGCACCGCCTTTCGCACCTACTAACTGCACGCGATTCTTGAACATCTTGTAATGTCAAACGTTCTATTTATACGCTTCTATAAAAATCCTCTGATCGAAGTTCGATCAAAGAAATTCCACGATCAAATGAGAGAGAGAAAAAAAGGTGACGTCACGATTTTAATATGGAGAAACAAGGGCTCATCGATTAGATAGGCTGACTCGGCTCGAAGTCAGTTATTTCGCAACCTTTGGAACATATATTATTAGAAGGGACGATATAGGTAAGTACGATGTGACGAGGGCGATGCGAGGGGAAGAAGGATGAACGCGGAGACAGAGAAGGGAGAGGATGAAAAGGGTGGGAGGGAAGGTTCGAAGAAAAGGGACAGAATGAACAGGCACGACGCGTCGAATGAACGGCCATGGGGAAAGAGAGGAACAGGCCGGGTAGACACGCTGGGTGGAGGGATACAGTTAATCGTTGGGAAGCTATTAACTTCGGACTGGAATGCCCCATAGCGCCTCATTTCGTTCAATGCAAATTTACGCCCGACGTCGACCACCTAACGGGCCTCCCTCCACCTCTTTCTCTGTGAAAACGACGCGTATACCGGGTGTTGCTTGCTGTCCTTCTGCGACGTCTACTGTCGCCTCGAGTGGATTGTCTTATTCTACTTTGTCGAGGATTAGCCAACTAGCGATCCGGTAAGTCCGTTTCAGAATCGGTGAAATACTGGGTCATAATTTCCAGCGTGGCTAAAGGAAATTTATTGTCTTAAAAGAATACGTTTTTTCGTGATAATAATATGTTTGCTAAGAATATCGATAAATCGACAAGTTTCAAGTTGTAAGTTTCACGCGTAAGTTAGGGTTCTCCAATTTAAATTTTGCATTGTGTCGAATAATCAGTTGAGCTGTAACATTGAAAACTCGTTTCTACGATCCTCTTTGTTTTATTACGAAATCACTGCTACGTACGAGAATTTATTTGCAAAATACTTACGATTTCTGAGATTTAATCTTTTGTATACGTAACGTGAAAAATCGTTTCTCTTATTGTTCTCAGGAAACGAAACTTTTGCCTGCGAATAGTTCGGTACAGAAGTGCGCAAAGGGTTAACGTATCTTGCAGTCTCGTAACAAGGTCTTGTAGCTCGTTCAAAATGCCTGGAGGATTTGTAAATTCGAAAATCATGCCTAATTGAAATTCTTGGAGAGTAATGGTCTAAGTAGTCAGAGGGAAGAAGCTGCTTGAACTTATCCAATTTGGTTCTCTCTCATAAACGATCAACGTCGTAATCGGTGACCCGCTTCGTAGCCTCGCAGCTAAACTTGAACCCTTCTCGCGTCGCTCTACCTCTTCCGGTTCTCCCTGATCGTCCTACCGTGGTTGTTGTCTTATTAGTTTAGAACTTAGGCTTAATATAAAGTTGCGTGTGTCGCTTACGATGAAAGTCTGGTTGCGAGACAATGACGAGTCGGAATTTCCTTACTCGGTCGAATACGTAACGATATTCTCCGTTTAATCGCAACTGTTCCACGGACAATAGATTATCTTTCTCAGTTTCCGGACGGTGAATTACGTTTTCAGTAATACAGATTTATACAACCGAAAAATTGAGATTTCATTTGTAAGAAAATAAATTTGTTAACTTTGCAAACATTGTACTACTATATCTTTTCTTCGCGCATGCCAATAAGTTGAATTTTATTTGAAAAAGCTAGCGCGCGTAAATGAAAAATATCGTAGCGATGTCTTCCGCAAATATAGAAAATATTCGCAAAGGGAAATTTTTTCGATTTCTGGAAAGCGACAAAGCGACGAATTCAGAGACGATATGTCAGAGAGGGGTGAAATATCGCCTGTGAAGCTGTGCATCTTAACGTGGAAAATAACGCGTATGAAGGAACTCACTGATAAATGGGTACGTAACGGGTGCTCAAGATACACATAGTTAACAACGGAATGCGGCATGAGCTGACTAACGACGACTGATGCTCTCGCTATATAATTTCAAAGCGTACGCTCACGCATACATACGGTTGAAACGAAAACGCCGCGGCACCCTTGTAGCACACCTTAATATGGACAAATGCCAGACTATATCTCAAATGAGGTTTGTTTTGCATTATTCGGCTAAGGTCCTCGTTTGCCATCTTTGCTCGGCCGACTGGCTCGCGTTATGGCTACGCGGGATTGCCATATCCCTCTTTTTCATTCTACCAAAATCCGACGGTTTCTTGTTACGCTACAACAATATGTCTTTACGCTTGTCGCGGTTTAAATGTTAGCAGAACTGCTCGCTCGCATCAAAAGTTTCACTTTGAATACCAAATATTCCTGTATTTGTACGTTTCTAACGTAACTTCTGTCCGAGGAGATGCGTGGCTACTTTTGTCCAACGATCAAGAATCCTGGCGTCGATGTTTCTAGCGAGAGATAGATACATAAAGGAGAATGTCCACGTCCGACGAATGGTCACGATATAAAAGGAATATAAAAGTCAGTAGACAAGAAGGTGATAAAACATCTCCGAGTCAAGCCTTCCATTCGTGAAGAATGAACGTATCAAGTGTATAAAAACTGCTAAAAAAAGAAAAAGGAAAAAGAAGAAAAAAAAAGGGAAGATCGAAACAGAAATTCAGAACCTTTCGTAATTATTAACTCGTTTCAATAATTGTTCAACATAAGAGGTACAATCGTTTCGACGAGTGAAACTACCAAATGATACGAATTTACCATAGTTGGACCCAATTAATAAATAGTATATAAATGCAATGTTGTGCAAATACTTTTTGTGGCCACTGTACTGTACATATCTACGTACGTATCTTCATACGTGGATATGTGGTTTATGCCTGGGTGAAAGTATCCAGAGCAGCCACGAGGCGCCAATGTACGCACGCATGAGCGCAGTATAAGCATAAACGTGAACGAATGCTCGCAAACTCCGTACAATGTAAAGATCGGTAGGTGGGAAGGTTATGCCGGACGGACATCAGCTCGGATACCGGAGAGGAACGAAAGGACGCAGAGCAGTAGCACAGAGGAATGATATCATCGGTGGTGGTCTAGCTATGGGGGATGATATAGAATTTTAATATAGTGGTTTACGAGCGCGATTGTCCGCTATTTTACGGCCGCTATAGGGCGGCCATTTGAATTCTTAGATCTGCATACTTTGCGGAATTGCGCGGTCCGGCTGGCACGACGATGGACCGCCACCACCAGCTCTGGCTCCATCAACGAGCTTGCACTTTCTCATGCTCTTTCTCGTGATAAAATACGTATCTCTGTCGGACTTTCGTATTACAGTTTGACCTGTTCGAAACCGATGCACCATTGTGCATTTTGTATTTACTTATTATTTATTCATAGTGCAAGAACTTCGAATCATCGTTTGGATTGTAGAAATTTAATGCAAAGCTCGTGCGTGTCTTGACAAAGTAAATCACGTTGCATAGTGTGGTCTATTATTTGTTCCATAGCACGTCTTGTTGCATAGAATCGTCTATTACTTTTGGCTTTCATTTTTCGAGTACATTTGTATGAGTCGAGAGTTTTAGAAGTTGCAAAAATGCCATTTTGTCGAATATCATTCGTTCACGTTATTTATCATAGTACAAAGGTTGAAAGAAACTCTAGATCATTCCTTTGGAATATCTAGGATGAGCTCGACCAGAGTCGCAATTTTCGACTAATGATCTTCACGATATAGATAAAAAGAATTACGTCGTTCGCGTTAATAAAATCAATATCGTAAGAATCATAAAAGTATAACAAAGCATCAAAAATTTTTATGACACAACTAATCTTTGTAAAATTCTATCGGTTATCTCACAAAAATTCCCAAAGATGAAACGAATTATTTATCAACTTGCGATGAATAATGACTGAAATGACTTGTTTGAAATAAGATAGCACCTTCGCATATTTTTCTCTCATTCACGATAGATAAAATAAGCGACGGTGTTCCGTCCAGCAGAGAAGAGCCATGAGATCACGTTCATATTACGGTCCATAGATGGTGGGCAGAATCTCATTTGATTACCATAGAATTCGAGTTTCTTCGAACCGATGGTGGCGATTATTAATTTTCTTTCCGTATCGCGTCTCTCGAGTTCTTCTGGCTGGCGAAAGTAATCGACGTGAAACGAGAAACGCTTTCTGTCCGCGCCAAAATGACTTACGACTGTTATTAGCATCCGGAATAGCTATTCGGATGATTTCGTCGGTGGATAAACGGCCTGCCATGTGTAACCGCGGCTAGAAATGACAAATATGCTCCCTTTATTGATACCAGATATATGGAATTTTATTACGTCATTACCGTTAGAATTATGGCCGCGTTTAAATTCGGAATTCCCTTCGTTAGCTTATTAGAATCATTACGGCAAACTTATTGCGCACTGGCCATATTTTATCGCCAAGACTCAAGCAAGTTTTCTCACCAAAGTATTCGGCCTTTTTTACAACGCAGATAACAGATAATAGGAAATAATACCTATACAGTTCTCATAACTATAATTAAATATCTGTGTGTTTAAATATCTCTATACTGTGTACTTTTTAAGATAACCACTTAATGCGAAAGGGTTATGCATATTTTTTGGCGAAATCAGCGTTACGTGTTTACGTTTGAAGGATCATTTTCAGTGAGTTCAATATCGATAAATTAAAAAAATTAATAAAAAACGATAAATTGTAAAGCAAAGCACATTTAAACCATTCTTCCGAATCTAATAATTACCGAGGCATTGGATATGATACAGAAGAGTGTTTTCAACACGCAAATTTCACAGCTGTTTTCGCGTGTCTGAAATAAAACTCATTCACCATCGATTGTATTCGTTTTTAATAAAACACAGCGCACGTACATAGAGAACGTGAACGAGGCAGAACAAATACGTTAACGTGTCAAGTATAGGTGGTTTAAAGTAATTGCAGGATTAGCGGAATTTGACGCGTGACAATTCAATCAATTAAAATCATCACAGATGTCATAATCGTTGGGAAGCGTTCTGGACGTGGCAGGACGTCACTGAGAAACGAAGAAGGTACGGCAGTAACTTAGAAGGACGAGAGAAAGGAGGCGAAGAAGAAGAAGAGTTTCTCGCCTATCTCTTTCCCTTTCCCTCTCCCCTCTCGCGATATAAGCCGTATCAGTTATAATTTACAATGTTATGGCGATTTTATGTATATCTTGGCAGAGCTGTGCTCCCCCGCGCTGAGAAGTATTATTTAAATTAAACGGGGCTAAACTAAGCGAACCGGCGGCATCGAAGTGGTGTAGAGAGAGGTGCCGCGGCGGTATGCAAATTATTATCGCGGGGCGATAATTTAAATGCATATTTCGCCTCCTATATCATTTTATTATTGCCAGGCAAGTTAAGTCAGTTCGTGGGCGAACGTTTACGAGAACGAGGCCTCGCCCTGTGTGTAACTACCACCACCTTGGCTACAGCTTGTATTAGAAACGCTATCGAAGCGTTTTCCCTCATATAATCCTCATTGTTACTGCCTGCGGGACCATAATATCCTGTCGGGTAACGGCTACCGAGCAGGATTAATACTCGACGACTAATTGTATACCGCCAGGAAGTGCCAGCTCATCCACCTTCGCCTGTGTCTTCGAGATGTCCTCGTTGGTCTGCCTATGCCATGTCGCTTTAATGATTCAGTCGATTAATGATATTTGCTGTCGTACTCTCTTCGATGCTCAGCTAGATGCGTTACATATCGAGAGGATTATTCTTCCTGTTGGTCGAAGGTCATTCTTGAGTGTTACTGCGATCCGCATCTATGAATCTACTTGGACCTGGTCGTTGATAAATTTTCTTTCCTTCCAAGTAAAATCGAACGCTGTTCGATTATTGCCAGTAAATATCTTTGTTATTCTTTATGAATTCTAATAGCAAAGAATCTACTTACCCGTCAATGCATAATTTTTCCTTTTCAGTTCACGATGGCTTCAGGATTGTTTCCAGTTACAAATAGTATAAGTTCATTGATTACTAAGCTGTTTCGCTACAGCATAACACTTCGTATATTTATTATTTCGCTGAACTAATCGATTTGTCTTTGGATAATTTGAATCGTTCGACTATCCGAAGAATTTCATCGTTGTATTATAAGAAAGCAACTTAGTTTTGATTTCAAACCATTTATCATCTCAAGGACGTCTCAGCTTTATCCTAAGAACGCTGACTTCTTCCGACGCAACGTTACTACGTGTAACAAAAACGATCCGTAAAGTCTAACTGTGAGACTAAACCACGGTTTGCGGTGAACTACGAGATCCTGTAGTCTTCGCCAGCGCCGAAAAGTTGAAACTCACGGTTCTCGGAACCAATTTGCAACGGCCACGATTGTTCTCCCTGGTGGCGCATTTAGTCTGGATTTACATTTCGAGGAACAAGAATGGAAAGCGTCGAGGATCATAGCGAGACGGGTAGCCGGGCAAGTTTCAAGAAACGAAATCAGACAGTCGCGGGGACCTGCACCATGGTGTATCCGTACGCGTATCTCGAACAACGAAGAAGGGTTAAAACCTGGCCTGGGTAGTATTTTAATTCCTGACCGTTATCGCCTCGGTAGCCAGGGTCAGTAGCGAAAGATACATGTAAGTTGACCCCGCCCTGGAGACCTTTTTGGACGCTTATGAATATTAATTTCGCCTCGTCGACCATCCTCTCCCACTCCCGTAACCACCTCCCAAACCGAAAACAGACCCGACAGGAACAAATTAGATCTTTCCTTCCATACATTTCCCTTTTATTCCCGCAGATTCTCTTAAATCTCTCCTCGCCTTCTTTGCGTTCTTTTCCATTCGATATCGCATCAACTTGGTGGATGTGAAAGGTTTCTTTAAAGAAAACTTGAATCACATGCAATTTCTTCGAGATGTATATTTGATCAAAGTAAGTAGATATTTTTACCTGGTATTTTAAAACTAGTAGATTTTTCAATATGAATGTGTGTTTTTGTATTTATTCAGTAACCTTTGCTTAGTCTTAACGTTTGCGCACAGTAAGTAGAATTATCCTGTCTGTGTCTGACAATGTCTCCCTCGATCCCCTGTAACTCTCTATCTCTAAATCTCCCTAGCAGTATTTTCTTCCAAATTTTCTGTTCAACGTAGTATGAAGATATTCGTAATGATACATTAAAAACGTCATGTATTTTCATACTAAATAGACATTTATCTATTCAACCGTACATTCAATCCCACATGATCCAGCTGAAAAAGGAATCTACTACCTTCGACTTGGTTAACTAGCGGAGACGTAACTTCTACGAAACTCGAGACTTAAAATGACCACGAGTAACCAACGTTTCCTATTTTTCGCGCTACAATAAAAAACGTATAATCAAGTGTAACTTCTTCCCCTATACCTGGCGAAAACTCCGAATAAAGTGTTAAATTACCACGAATCGTGCTACTAACGCGTTTCGCGTAGCTAGATAACGCCAACTCCTAAGCGTCAAACACAAAGACGCGTTGGTTGGCCGAAAAATTGGTGGTTTTTGGGGGGAGCATCGAAACGTTGGTCGAAGCGAAAGTTTTCCTCGTTGGATGCTCGGGTGTTTAAGCCGAGTGTACGCTATCTAGCTAACGTACCATTCATCCGCGAATACACGGAGGAAGCGCGGAGACGTGGTTACAGACACACACGTTCCCGTACCTCGTAGGCCACACAACGAGTTTATCTCTGTATCTTTCGGATGTCAGACGACCCTTGGTATTTCCTGCAGTTAGTTTCCAGGGCGCGACTCCGTGTGATTTCGAAGGGTGCGTGTTTCAGGCCCATGTTTCCTTGTAATACATGCTCAGGTAGGCACAAGTACGCGTGCATTCTCACGACCATCCAACGAGCACACGTACGAACAGATAGAGTTCCCTTGAATCTGGCAATCTCATAACAGGGAGTTAAAACCACAGCACGAATGTCGTATCTTAGCCTGTCCCCAACCCTCCTTTCGAGACTTTCTCCCGGCGTTGCGCCAGTGCTAGATATTATTATCAGGCTAAGTTTCATTTTGGATACTATCGTAGGAAAATCTCTTGAATCGCGATCGTTAACACGCTGATTTTACGCGGAGCGTGTTACCGATGGCCTCGGGAAAATCATGATTACGATTTTGGCTGAAAGCTGTACGAACTATGTGCTTTTTCCGAGTGAAATGGATTTTTATTGCTACGTCATGTTCGTAATTGGATGTGCTAATAATACCGCACATGCAGCTTGATTTTTCGCTCCGCCGAGATAGTTAAAATAAAGAAGCAGATACGAATAACTGTTAACTGAATTTAATGCGAAACCTACTATGTTAACACTGGAAACATTAGACTTTCTTTTTCCTGATTCTACTCTTTCGTATACCTTGTTGTACGTTCATAACAATTGTCAGCGAGTAGTCTGCGATTAATTTAAAACAAAACACAGAATAATGCTTATCTTTCTTCGATAGCCAACAGAATAGTCGCGTTATAACATTAATATCGGTTTCGAAGAGAGTGTTACTAACCGATGTATTATCATTGCTTCCATGAATTTTCTCATAGCGATACTAGTCTTGACGATGAAGAAGTGAGCGAGTCTGTATAATTGCGTAACTTGTATAAAATCCAGAGTAATAATAGAAGTAACGATATTTACCTTAGCTAATGCTACTGCCAGAAGTAATTAAACCATCGCGTCGATATTAGTAAAAATTGATTGTTCTTGATAATCAAAAAGGTAGCTCAATGACGGTAAAATGATATAGTAATAACAACAACAATAATAATAATACAGATAAAATAATGCGAATAAAATAATAATAATAATGCAGAAAGATATAAGGTGGTTGCAGTTTCGTTTGCAGAAACGCAGCAGTGGATCGCAAAATGAGGTTTATAGGTGCGTCCATGGTGTCTCGAAATAAATAAATAAATAAGAGAGGTTACCCGGGGCGTGTTTCGGCGACCACCTCCGAGGCAGGATTTGCTTTACTACAAGGACGAAGAGGAGACCGTATAACTTGGCAAGAAGTTCCCGGTGCATCCCGAATTTCTGGCACTATGCGTTCACACGTAGACCGTGTAGCTTGGAGAGCCTTTCGTACGCGACGTTGTTTCGGTTTACCTTAATGGATTTCGCAGTAATTGTAAAATATTTCGCGAGTTCCGCGCGCACGTGCATTTACCAGCGCACATGCGCGCGCGTTTTCTTAGCGCACCGTCGCGCCTTCATTTCACCACCCCTTGTGTCAGGGTCAAATTTTCTGGCTGTAAGAAGCATGACAAGAAGGAAATAGACTACTTATAGAAACTACTATGGTAGAGTTTATAGTTTATGCAACTAATTATCCTATACGCGTCTATTACAACGAATAATTAATGTAATTGGTGTTCATATGGTAGATGTACGCTGATTCTCATCGTTAACTGTGACTTTTCGTTCAAATATATGACAGAAATTCATATTCAAATAAGTGGATTCGATTGGCAGTTAGTTCAATCAGGAATTAATTGAAATTCTCTTCAAATAGACCAGGTTCCACTATGGCCTCGTTGAATAGTTGTAAAAGTCTTTCGCGTGGACGAAGTTTTCGTCTCAAGAAACAAATCGAAGTCGTAGGAAGAGAAATTAGATCAGTACGATAGGTCGAATTGATTTGTGTTTTGATAATGAAAAATAACAAGAGCGAGGAGAGTGAAATAACAAATAATAATATGACCCCTAAAAGGGATAATGATCAATAATAATAAATAGCGTAAAGGAAAACATCAACTACTTGATAATCAATTGTTGCTGTTACATTGTTAACAACTATCTTCTAAAGTCATATTAAAATAAACGAACTGTAGTAGCATCGAGCTCGATTCGATACACGAAACTCGAGTTCTAGCAGTAAGTATCGCTCGGTGATTCTTCCATTTTACGTCAGAGGATCGTTTCAACTGATGATATCCTTCTCGTCGGACGAGTGTCCAGACTGAATGCACGTGATGCGTGTTGCACCGCTGAAAAATCGTGGTCCACGTAAACGCACGGCCCGTTAAGTACAGCCTACGGTGAAAAATAACCTGGCAAATTGAATGGAGGCGACGCAGTCTGTGGCCGAAAGGGGTGAAGGGGGTGGCTCAGGCAGACGATGCAAAAAAAAGAAAAAAAAAAGGGTGAGTTCTGATGGTCGGAGTAAAAATTCGGCGAGGTTGCCCGACGACGAGACATTGTACTTGTCACCCCACTACAGTTCGAGCTTTTATAAGCGGACCGTGCAAGCTTTTGTGACCGAAAAATACTCGTGCTCGTTGTTGCTTGCCGATCGGAGAGCTTTCCACGCATTTGCGTCTGCGGCGCTCCTTCAAATTGCCTCTCCCCTTTTGTCCTTCGACGATTTTCGTTTGTCCAGACGAGCTCGTTCCTCGAAAATGATCGACCACTTAAAAGAACCCGCAATCGACGAAGGACGTCAGTTTTTTCTTTTATCGCCAATTTTTAAAAATGCTTGACGTCCTTTCTTTCTAATTCTCAACATTAGAAGCGTATAAGTCGCTATCGTGAAAATTACATTTCAAGATCCGCGAAACAATTCTTACTTAAATATAATTCTTAAATATAAATTATTTCAAAGTAATCGATATGCTTCGATAAATTACCAATATTACTATAATCGAGAAAATTGTACGTAACATTGTTGTATTTTTAAAGGTTTCAAAGGTTGCACGAGTTTGATGAACGAAGAGTACTTCTCAATGAATGTTTCACGAGCCTTTATCGAGATTGCTTCGCAGCCGATCCATCGATGTATAAATGAACCTTTAATTCGTCAAGTTTTTCTTACTATGATGCGAGATAACTGTCCTTTTGTCCATTTCTTTGTCCTTCTTATGAAACATTTACGACAGCTTTCTCCAAACTGGCTAAACTTTCATCCTTAAACGTGCTTCGTATATCTCTCTTTGCCTCGATATATTCCACGTTCCGCAACTTTGCTTTCGCTCTCTCTTCCACTTTTTATTTTCCTATTCTTCTCTTTCGTTTTTCCCTTTTGCCTCGGTTATAAGAGTTTTACCGCGGCTGCCAGCACAGTGGAATTCGTTACCGGAACTGATTAAAAGTTGTCACCGGTATAAGCTGCTTGAGAACAAGTTTTGCAAACATTTACATAGGAAAACTCCGGGCTAGTCAATTAGTTGGGCCAAGTTAACGCAGTTATCCCGCGTTGTCTGCCTCTGTTCAACGCGGTGCTTAAACTGTAACTGTAGTTCGGATGAATCACTAAATTAACTGATCGGAGGTGCTATTCGCTTTTGCTTGAGTATTAGAACTTGGTAATAATATTCGAGGTATTCAAGATGCTGGTAAAACCATGCATCTAATTTCTAAAGTAATATAATCCTCTTACAGGATAAACTGATCATATCAACTTTCTAAACTTCGTCGTTTAAGTACGCGATCAATGTTCGATTCTCGAGAAGCAAATGACGTATTTCCATAAATTCATTCAGCGCGAGAGGATTACAAAATGGTAAATTCTGAGGTAAATACAGAAAGCAGTGCTCGGAATATTGTCGCTTTACTATACTTTTTAATTTACGAAGCTAATTACTATAGCTTCTCGATGGTTTACATAATTATCATTTTTTTCTGTAATCTTCGATTTGGATCGTTAGTTGTATCGTAACTGAAGATACATGGAAGAAGCTCAAATGTTTTACTTTTCCTATTGAAGAATCCAAGTTCCCACGGAGTTGAGTGATTCCAAAACTTCTAAAGCGATTTCGATCATTTTCAGAAAATCGTGTTTGGCACCATCGAAGGCAGACATAGCCGTTAATAGTAAAAATAGTCGTTCCTCGATCGAGTCTACATCAGCAAAAAGATAGTCTCACTTACGGCTAGAAGAAAGGAGGAATATCCAAACGCTACAGCGTCGACATTGAAAACTAGCAGAATCTTCCTGCCAGAACAAGGTACCATCAATCACAGTGGCCTTTATTCTTGAAACAAGGCGAAACTCGCATGAAAATCACGGTTCCATTCAGAGAAAGGCGATTAAACGAATCGTCCAACGTATCCATCCTCCGCGTCCTTGGAATCCGAAATCCAAATACAAAAGGATTACGCGGAAAAGAGAAGAGAAGGAGGAGGAAATGGTTGGAGAGAAGTCGCGCGTGTGTTACGGAGATGTGTGACACGGGCGTTAAAGGGAGGCGACGTCAAACATTAAGCATAATGCGCCCTCGACAAGAATGTCCCAACGGTGGCTACCGCGTAAAGTGGCTATTTATTACGTTATTACATACATTTGATGGGACGCGAGGAAAGCAAGCTCGCGCGCATTCTCTTCCGGCTGGCAGAGAGAACGTCTGAACGTTGCCTCCTAATGTGACTCGATTTAAAATATAAATTCTCCGCGATATGTAATCTCGTGCCCGGCTCGTTTTCTTTGGGATTCCAGAACAAGGTTGAAGGCACGTCACCCGTTGGACCGGAGAGAGGATGTCTTTCCCCGAGGCTCGTTGTGTCGGCGGAATGCTGATATATCATTGGTTTACCGGGAAATGTAATATTCCGTTGACGGATGGAACCTTATCGGATGGCAAAATACCGTCAGCCAACGTGTATGTATTTAAATGGCAGGTATACATATATGCTACTAGATTTGGATACTGTACATAAATATTGTTTTGATCGATAATGTTTGAAGAAAGAGAGGGGTAGAGAAAGAGAGAGAGAGTTATTTCAATGTAATATGGTGGATGAATCTTTTTTCTAGTTCTTTTCTACTACTATTCTACTACGTTTTTCTATTCTTACGAATAGTTTCTCTTCTTACGAGACGTAAATCGTGAAGAAATACGAAATTATTGAATTCGGTAATAGTTTGATATCGTTTGAAGAGAGAATTATCACATTGGAAGAAAGTATTCTTTCTTTAAGATCTATTATTTATTAAAAGATCGAAAAACAAGTCATATCGTTAATAGTGTGTAGTAGAGGTTTGATACAGTTTGAAGGGGATGTTATTGCTACGAAAAGAAGAATTCTGTTTAGATCGAGCTAATTTTCAAAGTATGATCAGTTTATCGACTCGTGGAGGGAATCAGTCGCGGATAGAGTTGGATGAGGAGCAGACGATCGTCATACACTTAATAAATAGGAGCCATTCGTAATGCTGTGGCCGGTGAAACCGTTTGGTTGAAGACAGTGGCGCCCTTCGTCCCGGCGGATGCGCCGCTCACGTTTTTTGCTATTGATAATAAATTACCCAACGTGATATTTCTTATTGTTAGCGGGGTGCTAGCGAGTGCGTCTGAGGGCTTTGATCGGTACGTACTTTCTCTCTCTCTATATATATATATCTAGTGTCGCGGTCGTTAATCAAAGACACATCCCAACTTCAGGCTCGAATCTCGGGTTCGGTTGCACCATCGGGACTGTGCAAACTATTCCCCTGTGGTTTATCCCACCATTCCTTTCTTATTGATATTCCTAGCTTCTTCTTCGACGACGTGTAAACGTGCATCGATTTACGATCATCCAGATCGTTCTCGTTTACGGGATTATCGATGCTTTCGATCTGACGATTTTATCAATTTTTGAATTAGACGATTGTTTGGTAAGTTCGTGAACGATGTTTGTTCATTATCGATAAGATGTAATTTCATTCTAAAACTACGAATGAAATGGTGAAAAATGATTTTATTCTTTACAATCGTTACAGTTATGTGCAATAGAATAATCTTTATTTTTTTTTCTTTTAATTTAAATTCTATACAT
The DNA here is from genome assembly GCF_014825855.1 of Bombus pyrosoma. Classification (NCBI taxonomy): domain Eukaryota; kingdom Metazoa; phylum Arthropoda; class Insecta; order Hymenoptera; family Apidae; genus Bombus; species Bombus pyrosoma. The sequence goes on along the minus strand of NC_057778.1, from coordinate 2,190,208 downwards.
AAATACTCGGGCTCCGAGAAGCTCAATTTCGATGGCGATCTGCGATTCGGAGAAGATCGGGGCGCTAAACCAAGAAAACCATTATGTCGTGGCGGAAATCATGTCGTTATAGGCTGCGGAAAGACGGCCGCATTTTCCGAGCCATAAAGATCGGATATTGCGAGAATTATTCAGGATAATTTAAATTGAGACGCTGTAGCCAGCGAGGCGCGGATTTTCCGCGGGACGCGCCAAGAAAACAAGGATATAAATTATGTACAGATAGGCTGTGTAATTTAAATCGTAGACCCTCCCTTCAATATCTCAATTTCGAAGCCGTTCGTAGCCTCGTGAAATTCAAATCGGTCTGCCTCACTATTTTCACCGGAATAAGCGTCGCAGTATAATGCATAAAAACGACTTTCCCTTCCTTCCAAAATTAATCGTAACCGGCTGAAGTATTGGAAATATAAAATTGGAAAATTACAACGTCGTCTTTTCGTTACAATAAAATATGGCCAGATCGTTTCGGATAAATGAACTCTAATTTTTAATCGCGTGTATCTTGATGTTAAATGTCATATATCGAATATAAATCTTTGAAATATTATTAGAATTACAACTAATAATTATTCGACTATTAAAATTTTTCAACTTCTATATAAGAAGAAACTAAGCAGTATCTTATTTTGTCGATTTATTAAAATAATAATAATAATAATAATAATGAAATAAGAACAAGATTCACCTAACTGACGAAAATTAATACCACTTATGCATCATGAATTAACCAAAAACTTGTAATTTATCCTAATATTTATTAATTCCCACATGGCAAATCTGATTTCATTCATAAAATGTACTTCCTCCTTTTGTAAGTTTTAACGACAAGAAGAATTTCCTTTCATGGAACAGAGAATACGCAATAATCTCAAGTAAAAAAGATAAGAAAATGCGCAGGAAATCGGTAAGCCACTTCACATCACCCGCTCGAGTGACAGCAAAAAAGCATCTTCGATTTGCGTCCTGCCAATTTATTACATCAGCCGAAAGAACGTGTATTGAATGCATGAATGCGTTTCATGTTCGTCAAAGACGACAGAAATCTATCTATCCACGTATGGAGGAACAATATGAGAATCGGATCCAACATCAAGAATGATGAATGGTGGCTGGCAAAAGGATACACCCTCGTACGATGTCTTTCTCTTTCTTCCCTCGTCCACATTCTTTGTCTTTCTGTGTATCACTTTCGATCGTCCGTGCCGCTTTGGCTGCTTCTGCTTTCTCCCTGCAATTTCGTGCCACGTATATCGATGCTTGCCGAAACCTTTCTCCCCTAACCGTATGAAAACGTATAAACACGTGGGGCTGCAGAAAAATGTTTCCCAGCCGGTGTGTCAGCCAGCTTAGACCTTTATGTTCCTCCATTTTGCGGCATTCCACGATATCATTGGTGTTCTTTGATGAATCGAAGGAATCGAGCTGCTATGGGTTGATCCTGGACGGAAATGACGATCAATGACGCAAGAGATTGTTCCATGCATTGGATTGAATTTTCGGGTTTTTGCTTTCCGAGAGAATTACGTACCTTAACGATGATGTAGGATGATCTGCACGATCATTAGACTAAGGTACGAAGATATATCGTTTAGAAACATGATTCTACGATGTATCGTAATGCAAGTGTCTTTTGTCGATAGGAATCTCTGTTTGAACGTTTCATACGTCTTTATATTATAACCTTCATAGATCTGATGCTTACAGGAAATTCTACTTTTAAATGGGCGAATGATACTGTTTAAAAGAATTAGAAGATTGCGTTCTATGTCACTGAGATTTTTATATCCATTGCTTAATCTACACACTTCTCTTATGATTCATGTGAAATCTATTTGCTTCTATTTGCTTGGTTTATGCGAATGAAATCGTCCAGATGAGCGATCTGTTGATTGTGTCGCGCACTGTAATTATAACGATCCATGAAAAAATGTCCATCGTTAAATCGTATTGTATTATCCGAGTAATGAAAAATATGCTTGTGAATTACGCGGGAGATCAAAGATGTTGTTTGATGAAAAAAAAAGGAATTTTTAAGCCACCATTTAACTGGTTTCTTTAGCAATTCGATCTTCCATCGCATTAAATTCCTCTGCCCTCATCCACTTTGCTCTCTTCTTGTCGGAGAAACGCGGATGCTAATGGTTTAATTGAATTCCGATTATCCAAAGACGGTTTCTTGGCCCCCCTATGCCGGTTCCAGGATCCTGTTGTGCTATGAATCAAAAGCAGGGCGCGTCTGCGACTGACGTAATTATTGAGATCTCGATTTTGCAAGGATATCTCGGTCCTCTTTTCCTGCTCCGTGGCCGAATGGCAGCCGTATTAAAATATTAATGACTCTTCGTATCGGAAACAGACTTCGGAAAACGACCCTCGACTCGCCGAGCATAAATCACTTCCAACGCGGCTTTCCTTTCTTCTTTCATCTTCTAATCGCTTCTGTCGAAGATTTATAATTTATCGATCGGAACAAAACTTTCGATGCTTTATCTTAAACCTAACCCCACATAAAGGAAAATTCGAGTGAAATTAACCATGGTATCTGACCAATTGAAAAATTAAATTTTAATACAATTTCCGTCTTTATAATTTCATTATCCCAGGTTTATTCGAGAATTATCAATTCTAGAATTCAAAGGTCGTTCGACCTTCCAAACGCTAAGTGAATGATTCCAGTAATTTTCATGGTACTTTTCCCATGCATCTTATTCTTTGGCAGAAATTGAAGTCCGTTTCGAATTGTTCTTCTTCCTCTCGTTGCTTTATCGTTTCCATCTTTAATTCAAACGCCTCCTTGATCTTGTCTCTCGAGCCTAGGGGTGTCTACAAAGGGTTGGTGCTTTTGACGTAGACCGATGGCTGTGGCGATCGAAACCGGTCTGGTTTTATCGCCAAGATCGAGGAAGGACTGAAGCAACGATACGAAGATCGTCATTTTCTGGCGTTATTCTTGCCCTGTCGCGTAATTAAAATTTTACAAAACAAAAAAGGAAAAAGAAAAAAGGGACGAAGGAAACATTGGAGCTTGAGAATCACAACAAATTTTTATCAAAATATTACATATAAATACACGACATTCGTGGACGTAAAACTGGTAAAAGATTGAAAAGAACATAAATGAAGATGATACGTTGCCGAACCCAATAATAGGACTAATAACCGTCATTGAACTCCCGATAAAACTAATCGCGACGTCAAATATCGAGAATGTAAAAAAAAGCTTGCGAAATTAATCTAACCGTACTTGCAGACTGATAAATTGCGACAGCGGTTCAATTAATACAGTTACCGAGGATTTGAACATGGTGTATTCTTTTTTAACGCACCGACGAGAAACTAAATTGAAAGCACAAACCGACCCTTTCTCTGTGAACGGGGAGAAAAAGGAGGGGGGAAAAAAAAGAAGAAAACGAGAATCAGCGGGAATACAGGGAGTGCGAATTGGTCGTTGGTGAGAGCTATCGAGGAGGCGATGCAACACGGCATATGGGGCCGATATCGAGAAAGGATCACCTGTTGCATCCGGAATGATGGGGTTGGGGCCACGAGGGTTACGGTTCGAAGGCTATTCAGGAGTTCGGGGGGTAGAAACGACCCTCGATCGGTCGTGTAGTGGCCAGCGAGTGGCTATATCTCTTCGAATGTCCCGTAATCGAGCTACCTTTGCTTCATCTTCTGTTAAGACACCGCCAATTGCTTTAAAGGCGAGCTTCTTTTTGAAAACAGAACCTTGCTCCCCCATCCTATCTTACGTTTGAGTTTACGTTAAATGGAAGATTAATTTTTTCGTTTAATTATATTTTTATCTTCTATTCAATACAGGAGACGTATTAGGTTGGTTCGAAGTAAGTTTTAAAATTTTGTAAGGTTAGGTATATTAACTATTGAATACATGAAATTAATACTTTATTAAATAATATATGCATGACTTGTATCTTACTATTAATTTTTCAATTCATCGATTTATTTCTTGACAAATTCGTATTCTTTTAGGAATTATTTTTTTAAATTCTCGTTAATAAACCAAGTTCCTATGCACTTTTAGAATATTCAGTTCAGCTCTTGCGAAGATTGCTTATCGTTTTGAATAAATGATAAACAAGCGATAAGATAAATTCTTGCTGAATGTTGATCATTTCAGCTGAAATGCAATATTGCTCGGCTATTTTGTCATTCGAATATAAAGAAACTTATGAAGAAACGACGCTGTTTCTGTTGCTAAATTTTTGTCTTTCTATTTAGAAACAATACTTTGCAAAAGTGCACAACAAATAATAGGAAACATACAGAATCTATTACAATAGAGATTTGCATAACGACATACAATAACAACACAAACGTTCCAAACAATCTAACATATTAAATTCGTTTCCGAGCAATTTCGTTCTCGTCATCTTCGTTTCTTCTCCAGTTTCAGCCGGTTTAATCACTGATGTTACGTCTCTCGCTCTAGCTTTCGGGGTAAACCTACCACAGAATTCCACATGGTGTACGCACTTTTAACCTCGTGTGCCGGGCTATCTACGCGAAATGCAATTTTATGCGCGAGCGGTTTAATCGTATTATTTTCGAGTGGTCAAGATAGAGGAAATTGCTACGGAGAAAAAGGATACTGGTGAAATGGAGCATTCGAGTCCGTCGATCCCGAGCCGGGTCTTTTGTCGACAGAGGGGCCAAGCAGGACGGAAGGCAACGGGGGTGGATTCCTGTGGGATTGTCGGAACGATGCTGGAATGCTTTATGAGGGACTGACCAGCGCCTTACGGCTGGGGCAATGATCCATTATTCCACAAACTGAATTACCACACTGCGTCAAACAATTTTCTTCCCTCCTCGTCGGCGGTTTCCTTTTTATCGCGATCTTTCGACTCCCATTATGCATCAGATCATTTTTCAATACAATTCGAATCTTTCGGACATCGTATTCTGATCATACTGACTTAAATGCGAAGCCTTATCATTTTGTCGTGCCTGTTTCAACATGAACAGATACAAGAGATGCAAGGTGTAAACTGTAGCCGATTTTTTGGCACGTTACAAAGAAGAAGGTAAGTGGACAGGGAAGATGCTTGCGAACATCACCAAATTCGAGAAACACGGAAAATCCAGCAGGTGTATATGTACGACGTATTGATCGGGGAGAAGATCTAAAATGATTTACTCACCTTTTAACATGATATGAATAAAAAGAGAATTTTTTATTTTAATAAATAGTTATATCGTGTTCGATTGTTTCATTACTGTGCAGAGTAAAGATATTTTTATAAAAAGGATAAAGGATGAAAAATATTTGTCGCTTTAGTCGGTACACCAAATTTATAAAATTTGACAAGCTTGCTATTTAATAAATGAAGTTTATCAATATCTGTGATACAATCTTCATGTTCGATTTTCTATGATCTTTCCATTAAGACACCTTCTATCAAACTTCTGTCATTCAGTTATCGATACTTCGAAATTCCCTGCAGAATCAATCGTTAAATTTATCAATCGATAAATATCACATTAATATCTACTAACGCGATACATTTTTCCCATTTCAGTTCCCGAGGTCTCCGTATGAAAACGTTTCTTATATTGCCAAAGTTAATCGTTCCATCAAAGAGTCATGTTCATTCATACAGTCTACCTCGGCGAAAAAACCTAAATTCATTGCATCTATTATTGGCCGCAATCGCCGAGAAGGTTTCTCCTTTCTCTCCATTATTAATAGGACGATTGATCAACCTAATTCTTCAGAGATTCGCAAGAACAAGGACGGAGGAGCGAACGGGAATAACTGAAGACAGGAAAGAAATTCCAATAAGAGGGTGGAGACAGGGCCGAGAAAGAAATGAGCCCATTTTGATAATGGGTTCCTACATGGAGAAGGCAAGCGTTCGCTGCGAAAGTCTATAGGGATTTGGACGAGCCATCGCCGCTGGATCACCGTGCAAAGTGTGGATATCCACGTGTGTGTACGTGTACACACGAATTGATACGTCTCTCGGGCTTCTTGCTTTGAATTATCGACTGCCGGATTCGCCTAAGAAAAATGACTCGCCAGCCCGACATTCTTTCTTCGCCGTTTCTATATCTCATTGAACTTTCTTCGTAGAACTCTTCTTCTTAAGGGATTTAGTTTTTGTCTCTCTAATATCGAGTCGTTCTTTCAGAATTTTCGGAATATCTTAGCATTTAATTCCAGTCAAATATATGTAAAATTTAACGACGCAGAATTAAGTAGATTTCACGCGAACGTTATTTATTATGATATACTACATTTAATATATAATATATAAATTTAGTAAATAAATAGATAATATATAAAGTATATTTATATACTTTGTCTCGCGGTAGAAGAAGAGAACACCTCAAAATCATTTTAAAATTGAATGAAGAATCTTATTCTACCCTGTAAACGCGACCCTGTTATAATGTAACGACATAAACTGACGATAAGTTCTCCGATCAAAGATGTAGTTGTCCATCACGGTAGCAATTTAAGGCGACGAGAAGAAAGAAAGAAAGAAAAAAGAAAAACGATGTCAACTGACGGAACTTTCGGAGGATAACCCTTTTCACTTAGCGGATCTCGTCGTTAGCACTCTTTCCCGGCGACGAGAGACGAAATAAGAGCCGGGCTGGAACGTCGTTGCGGTTTACGTCGAACCTGGTGTCTGCCAGAAAGGTTAATTTTAACGAATTCAACGAGGCAAGAGAGGTCGGAGTTTAACAGGATAAGCTAATTGTGGGGTATTGGCTAAGAAGTCGAGAGAAATGAGAACGAGGGTTCCGCAGAAAGAGACCGCCAATGGCACAGCACGGGGGAAAGAGAGAGAGTAAAGGGTCTCTTCACTCGGTGCTAGTCGAGGATCGTTAGCAGCCGGCAAGCGACTGGAATCACAATGCAGTTTCTTATCAAAGACCCCGAGCCTCTGTGTAGACGTGTGTATTCTGTTTTCTGCAAGCTACGCTTCGATCCTCTAAGGAAATTGCTCCTTCTCTTGGACTGCTTCTGCTCTTAGTGGTCCACCTTATACATTTCTCGAATTCCCCGCAAAACCATTCGAACTTCCACGTGCTAAGCAATCAAGCCCAATAATCCATCGATTAGGCATAGAAATTTCAAAGTTACTTTTATATACTATAAAAACACGAAACAATGAACGTTTGATTATCATCTCCTTTGATAAAAAAAAAAAGAGAAAGGTGATAAAATCTGGTCCAAAGAAAGCAATTTAAGCTCAACATTTTATCACTATCACAGAATATTCGATTAATATGAACCAATGAAATTGTTATAGTCTATCTGTCTATCGTTTCACATATCATACGATCCTTTAGGATTCGGCGTGGAATTAAAATAAGACTCTGCAAAGATCGTTAGGAGAGTGGTGCCAGGCAATCTCACGAAACACGTCAACGTAGGTATCCTAAATAAAAAATTCGAGCAAGCGAGCCTCCCCAATCGTCGCTTTATACTCCAGGCTTAGATTAAGTCCGCTAAGAAAAATCTATCCGACCCCCTGTCCTGTGGAAGTGGAAAAAAGAAAGCCAGCAATATGGCCGTTGTCCTGGCTCGAATCTCTCGCAAGCGATATCCTGCTTTTTCGAGAGGAATAGCCGGCCAAGGGTCTAGGAAGGAAGCGAGGGGTTGGTAGCGCGACGAGGGGGATGCTCTTCCATACGTAGCTAACTCAATTTAGATCGAGTGCCAAACATTTGTTACCGAGGCTCCGACTCTACGGTTCATCTTGCCTGAGGCACCGGTCGTTTTTATTTCCTATTATTTATCTGGATAAATAAGTCAGCCATTTGGCTCCTAAACCGGCTTCCAAAAGATGTTCCATTATTGACGCCCAATTCTAATGCTGACTTATCGATGAATTATTGGGATTGATTACCTAGCGCAAGAGAATTCGAACGTTTATGTTGCGAATCTCAGAAATATGTTGGATAATTGGGCAGTTGAAATTGTAGGCTATGCGAATTCCGAAAAAATAAAATACGATTTTTTTTTCTTTAGTAAAATAGAACGTAATTACTGTCGAAGATACAATGGAAAATAACGACGAGTGATACAATAATTGTTTTCGCTTTTAGGACTATCGAACGATTCTAATCTCAGATTTGTCCATTTTACATCTCCACTTTTGCTTTTTACTTCTATTGTGAAGCTTCGCTTCTAATTTTCACTTCTACCAAGAACTTTCACTTCACTTATCCTGTTTGCTAAACGCTTTACCATGCATCCAAGGAATAACAAAATACTGAATCGAGTAACAAGTCTGCTCGTCTTTTCGAAGGATGTTATGAAAATATTCGAAGAACGTAATTTTTCTATAGAAAAATGGGATAAATAAATTACTCCTTAATTAGGCTGCTTTTACATAAAAATGGTAAAACGGTCACGTAGTTTTTTAAGAAAGCATGATATAGCGAATAAGTTTTCATTTCTAACACTCGTAAGTTTGCGTCAGTTCGATTATGAAAGCACGTTTGGTCAGAGAAATTTTGTTCTCGCTCGGAACTAACGTTTATATAGGGCGCACTCCCAGGCAATATCCGAGAATGCGAATGAGGATGAAGGCGTCGGACATGAGTTACACGGGTATAATAATCATTACGAGCCGCAAATGTCCGGAGCACCGGATCCAGCGTATGTTCTGGCTATACAGAGGTTACGACAATATCTAGAGCGAACGAGAGAGAAAGAGAAAGAGAGAGGGAGAGACAGAAAGCGAAGGAGGGTGAGATAGGGTGAGACACGAAGGCTGCATATTTGCCAAGAATTAATGCAACCACGAATGTTGATGTTGTTTACGATCAACTCGATACGTTAGCCACTCGTGACTTGCCGCGTTAACGTTATAATGCATGTATAATGTTACGCGTGTGTACGTGTGTTGTTTTTAGCATACGTAATGTTGTAGCCTGTTACGCTGATTTTTAAATTCACGAGCTGTGTAGGAACATCGTGAGACAGAATTTTGGGTGACGACACTCTTTGCTTGTCTCTTGTAACGCAATCCGGTTATAACTATATACCGCCAACATAAATGCCAAGGTAATTATACTTTTGTCAACGTGTAATCGAAATTTTTCTTTATCGTAAGCAGTAAAATTGAAACTGATTATATTTCTCTTAATGATTTTCTTATTTTCTCCCATTTTTTTTTTATTACGATAGTTATTTTAATTTTTGCTAGGTATATAAAGAAGATAAGTGTAATCGAATGAAAAGTATTGTAATTATCGATTTAATCTTTATACGAATATGAAGGTTCATCTAGCCAATCGCTAAGTTTGATAAATGTCGTTTCGTAGGAGACGATGAATCTCAACACTTTGGAAAGTATCCTAAATTTTTATCAATTTCCACTGGAATACAATCTAGGAAACGCTCACAAGATTCTCATCCCCTCTAACTGTTTAACCAGAAATTTGCCACGTCCTCTTCCTTCTCGTACCTTAGCTCCTGACCTTAACGAAACACCGAAGCTAGCTACGTCTTGACAGCGGCGATACACCGCAGGTTCCATGCACAATGAAGGGAGCGAGTGAGGTACACGAAGCCCGTGGGTCGATTCTCAAAAAGTTGGCTGCCGAAGACCGGAAGGCCCTCGATGGGAAAGGGCCGAGAACAGAAAAGGGGCAGCCTCATTGTTTCCGTGGCGTAAAAGGTGGGCTAACAGCTAACAGTCGTGGGTGCTGGTGGCGTAGGAAACAAGTGTAGGAGTGCGGGCAGCAGAGGGATGGCGGTCCCGATGAAAAAAGGGGGAGGGTAGAAATGCGGAAGGGGCCTCAAGCGATTCAGGGTGTTCCGCAAGTGTAAATGCCAAGTGAACAGTTCGAGTGAACAGCCCTTCAGTACTCGCGGTGGCTCTCGACCTTTATAATCCGAGCATAATTACTGGGCGGGCAGTATAGCGCCTCCTCCGCGTTCCTACCACCACCACCATCCAACCACCATCACCCAAGCATCGTCTACTACCATCAGCAGAGGCAGCAGCCGCTGCCATACACGAGAGATTAATTGTTATTAATTATTTTCCCGCGGCGGGTAATTGCGTCATCGCCGGCAGCGGTGCTACCCGACGGTAACTAGCAACGACGTCGGCTTCGCCGTTTAACAATGAAGCCAACCGCGTCCTTTTCAACCCTGGCCGGAAGCGGACGCTTGAAAACTGCAACCCGTACCCCAAGCCTGCATGCTCCCTACGCCACGTACTTCCGGTTAGATTCTTTCACCGCTGCACTCTCGGCCACCGACGCGGTTCAACCCTCGCTCAACCGACTCTCCTTTTTCATCTTATTCTCTTTCCTGTTAATCGCACGCTGCACCCTAGAAATCTTGTTCGACTTCAGCGATGCTTGCAACTGCCTTTAGTCCGGCTCGATTCAGAGGACATCGAATCTTCGCGGTAATCTCAGTCGTTTTACCTTTTTCACCAGAGGTTGTTACATGGTGCGAGGTGATATTCTGATTTCGGATGGGCCAGGAATTTTCGAACAGCTGCTTGCTGCTGATACATTGAGATATATTTAGAATATAATGATCGATCGAATTTTCACTGACGATAGATTCTAGTTAAGCTTAAATCAAGTTTAGAAGTGGCTTTTACGTAGCGAGACTCATCTGGGTATCGTGACACTTCCTTACAATTTGCAATGCATCGCTTCGAAGCGTAGAAGTTACGTTCTAACGTCTATCAGGTGTTTTGTAAGTATGTACATTTTTGTAGTTTAGAGTAAGAAGAAGAACTATAGCAGTTTTCCTTCCTGAATCTTGGATTTAAATATGAAAGGAGACGATAATATAATAAGGAGACTATAACTTGTCAGTTAATGAATTAATTACTATAGCATTCGCATAGAAACTATTTCATTCTGAAATATCTGCTCACTTTCTTTTCAATCCTTTATCTGTAACGATTCCTATTGCTTCAACAAGTGGAATTTACGAACACTACCGAAGGAATACTACCGAATCGATTTCAAACAGTTGCTATACAGTTAAAACACCATGGAGGCCGCTTATCCTGTCTGACATTAATCGCCTGCGGTATCGTGCAACTAGTAGGGTCAACACGGTGGTACTTTCGTTAGTTTCTGAAGGACATTGCTTTCAAGGGAGCGAGAACGTGGTATAGAAGAAGGGTGCCAAGAGGGACAGGAAAGCTGTGTTATTTGCGATTGAAGCGGGTACCATATCCTGACTGTGTCCTTCGGTGAATTATAAGACCTAGTCCGATGTCGCCGTAAAGGGAGAACAAGTGGAACGAATTTAAGAGTACTCGGGGTATCGTACGGTGTAAATTACCCGGTTTCCACCCCTAACGTACTAGAGAATTTTCGGCTCGCTCTGTGGAAGCTTTGAAACCATTTCAATTATCGTACTTGTATTAAGTTTAGCCGCGTTTGGTTAGGTTTCATCAAAGCAAACAAAAATTGAATTAGGTTTAATTTAAATTTAAATCAACATCTTAAATAAAATAGGAAGCTTGAATTAGTATTTTCAGAAAAAGAGAAGAGACTCGAATCAAATTTTTTACCTTTGAATTAGATTTCAAACGAGTAAGACTGTATTAACAATTGCAGTGGGAATAGTTCCCTAATGAAATAAGACAAAGTATATGAAATTCGAGGTAGCTTTGGATTTTTAAATTTAGATAAAAATCGTGTTCCACGTGGAAGCGTGAATCTTGCGGCTCGAAAGTTGAACCAATCGTCAAACAGAGGTAAGAGGAGTGGAAATGATCGTCGCCAGCACACGATCGTCGATTCGTTTGCAGAGGTTTGATTTGCGAACAAAGGGAACCGGTGTTTTCACGCGGCACGCTCTTGCAGGCAGATCCTGCCACCTAGGCAAGCGTGCGTAAGCTTAAGCCCGTACGTAAATGCGAGTGGTCGGAGAACTTTCGAGGAAGCAGGGGGTGGAATTTGCTCTGTGGAACGAACAAGAGAGAGAGAGAGAGAAACAGAGGGAGATCGTAGAGAGTCACATACATGGGCCGAAGAAAGAGCGGCGACCAGACGAGGGTTGGGGGTTGGTCGACCGAGGCTGTCCGCAATTAAAATAATTCCCTTTCTGCTTGCAGCCGAGCGGAAAGAACTTACCAGCACCCTCTCGGGTGTGCACGGGTACCACGGGTACCCCCGGGGTGCTACCCTCTTCCTCTTTCTTCCTGCGCCGCTATCCGCTTCCTCTTATTCCCTCCGTCTCACCATCTCCCTCTATGGCCCCAACCATACCACGATTCCACTCTTCCTCTTCTCTTCTCGTGGCCCTGGTAAGCATAGCTATTTTAATTGTGTCGTCCTCCGCCAGGATGACCAGTCCGCACGGGACGGTGCGGAATGAACGTAGCCGCGAGAGGGTGCTGCTCGAAAGCCTCGAGTATGTGGCCACGTTACTATGCTTTACTTGTGAGAATTACTGGCAACGGCGGAGCTGATTGCATCGGAGGGAGAAGTGGACAATGAAAGACCGGTGCAATCTGCTCCTGGCTCACGGGGAAAAAGGAGCGCCGCTATCTGTTAACGCGTGATACTGATTTTCTGATTTTTGTAGATTCGGGAGGTTTATTGAGCTGTTTATTGAAAATACTCGTGTAATTTCCTAAACAAGACAATTGGAAATTTTTTAATTATATCAGCTGCGTTCTTTTTGCGTCAATTATGTCGTAATATCCAGCAGAGGTACGAATTTAATTTCTTGAAGAATTACTCGGATACAAGACGAAGTAAAGTAGGAAAGATGCGTCATTAAATAGGGAAAAAGATTCCAGAGTAGGTCGAGAGAAGCCTGTTAAGATAAGAGGTATAGAATCTGCACGCGTCCATGATAATCGAAGATGGTGACTACCTTCAACTAGTACATCGGCAATACATATTTTTACGTATTATTTATTATGAAGAGAAAGAAAAACCTCTGATAACCATTCCATTATATCAGGAAAATGATATAAGTTAATCATACAATTTATCAGTCGCTAAAGTTTACGAGTACTTCTACAAGATGTATAGGATTACTGTCATTTACATTGCCTATCGTCATTTAATGTCTTATTATATTTTATTTATATGTCTTGTACTTATTATATTTATCTTAATTACAGTAAACCTAATCCAAATAAACGATAGTTAACCAAGATCTAAAACTTCACCGAAAAATATCAATAAACACCTCTCTTTTCTCCCCATCAAGCATTCAATGATGGGTGATTGCAGTTACCCTTACCAGGGCGAAAGGGGTTAAATCTACGAGGCAAATTAGCGCAAGCTGAACGTCGACGAGATGCTGAAAGCGGCACCGTGTAAACGAGCGTCGTTTCCAAGGAACGGTTCCCTGTGACAGGAGACAACGGCATCTGAAAAGAGCTGGCCGGACGAGAGAAAAAGAAGCGCGAGCACGAGACGCTGGTCTCGGTTACCGCACGCTATAGACGAGGTTGAGCGATGCGCGAAAGGTTTATTGCTCTGGCGGCTGTTACGAACGTTCGCCATGGTTGAAATTAATCCGAGCGAGGCTGTGTCGGTTAACCTCGTCAAAAGCAGCCGCAAACGTTGGCCTCCGTGTGTTTCACAACGGGGCATTTCATTCACCGTCCGCGGGTTGAGATCATCGCGACGTAGCGTCGCATACTATCCGCGCGGTTTCTCGCGTTTCTTCGTCTTCCGCGGCGTCGGTGAGATCAACGAGCCGGTACCCTCTTCCTTGTGTGCCTCGTGCGTCGAGAAGGAGAGGGTGAAGCCAACCGGAATTACGCCGGTGTGCAGCAGCTGCATTCAGTGGCTTCTTCGGCTCGAAAGAAGAGAGAGCGTGATTTTCGACGCGAGAGAATCTTTCTGCGGAGCCAGCCACGAAAGCGAGTATCAGTCTGGTCGTGGCTCACGTTGTCGCGTGATGTACGCACACAAGTACACGGTGAGAATAAAATAACAGTGGTAACGGTTACTCGATAATCATCTCACAATTCAATGACGTAAGTAAGTTTCACCTAAGCTGTTAGGACGAGACACGAATTCTTCAATTACAATTATTATATTACCTTGTCTATCGATATTTGAATAAAGATATCGGAAAAAATAGAGATAAAAGATTAATACAATCTTCGAAAATTATACTGTACAAATTTGTAGGGAACGAAGTTCGTACGATTCGCAGGTCTGTCAAAAATTACTAAAATGACACACTTAATGATGATTACAATCAAATTACGATCGCTGGAAATCCCAAAATTCTCAAAAACCCACGATTCGCCGTTCGACCCAGCCTTTCGTTTTCCTCGGATAATACCGATGTCGCGTCTTGACGCGAAATCACTGTCGCTTCTTACGCATCAAAATTCTCAAAGTAGAATCCTATACGACATTGTGGCTTCGCGTAGTCGAGTACGCCACGTGGAGAGCGAAAAGAGAAAGATAAAGAGAGAGAAAGAGAGAGAGAGAGAGGTCGGAGCTGCCGGCTCGTTACGCACCAATTAAATGTGTGCAGCCTGGCTGCCAAAGATATTAGAGTCATCCGAGCGAGTGGCCGGTCGAGCAAAAATAAGTAATTAGAAATACCGCATGGATAATATACGCTGCAATTAAGGCCGAAAGAGGGCCACCTAGCTGCCGCGAAAGCAGCTCTACCTCCACCCCCTGGTTCTCTGCACGCTCCCACCCCTACGAGTCTCTTGCAGAGCCGGTGGTGCCGTGCAAAGGGGGGTGGAGCCTCAACCGGATGCGGATTCATAATTAAACACGCCCTTAAAACAAAATCATTACGGCTGTGTCGACTCGGGGCGGCTTCCACCCTACCCTCCCCTTCCCGCTCATCCCCTTATTGCCTATCTCTATCTTTTCTTCCCTTTGTCCGGCTGTCTCTGTCTATACACCCCTCTTGACGCTCTTTGCGTTGTAGGTGAGCGAGTAGAATGGCTCACGAGAAGAAAGAGACGTAACTAGGGGATGAAAGTAAGGGGATCGTTCGTCGATGTCCTCCGCCGTTCTTCAGCCTTTCATCCCGCGTAAAAATGCACTTACACGATCATGCATGACAACGAAGATCGTATTCACGTGACTAGGATCTTACAGACTCGTGCATTTATTCGCTTACTTCGCAGCGAGTCGTTTCGGAAACCGACCAATGCGAACGTGTATCACTGTCCTCTCGCCAACCCCTACCCAAGGTGTAGTCCCTGTAACAGTTATCTCTGAAGCATTCGAGGGAGGTTCCGTTGTTATATTTGCGCGGGTCGTACACGCCTTTGGATTACATACTGGTCCAACTTGGGTCATGAGCTTGCTTGAATTTTCTTTGTAGCCAATAAACAACGTCCCCCTGCTCTTTCACGTTAGTCGTAATGTACTTGTCTTATAATATTGGGATTGTCGAATTTCTGATCCAATTCTAAGGTCTTAATTCTTCAATAAAATCAAATATGTTCGTTATCGTTAGCAAGATCAGATATCGTCTAAATAGAATTGTTAATGCTTACAAATTTGGGTAATAGTATTAGTATTATTAATAAATTCGTATAGTTTCTTCTAAAAGCAAAATAATAATTAAACAAAATAATGGACTTGACAATTATTCTTTTGTGAGGGACGATAATCGTAAGTAGGTTAATCCTCTCATCGACTTTATTCCTAAAACATCGTATTTAAGACCATTCAAACGTATCCTAATCGCTAACGAATTCGAAGCAAGAAAAGAGGACCATGAGCTCTCATTTAGGCAAGGGACAAAGGTATGAAGAAATCGGTCAAACAGCAAGGGAGCCATACGAATGTATACCCTGCAGCTGTGTAGCAGAGAGAAGAGAAGAAAGAAAAGAGAGAGGGAAGGAATACGTGTGGTAGGTACACGGTGGTCTGGCTGTCGAGCAAGTGGATTCAGCGAGTTGTACAAAACGGTGGACTAGCGGCTCGAAACGAGTTCCGTCTCCGCTCAGTGTAGCGGCGAGGATCGAAGGGAAACGGAGAGGACACCGTTGGTGGTGGAGGCATTCTCGGTCCCGTACTACGCCGCGGAGGGTGGAAGCTAGTTCTGCACACCTCCCCACGAGGAAGGACGAGGGGTTGGGCATGCGAACCTACCGAGGCATCCCTGGATTCGAACTGGTTCCACCCACAAAGTCCATCGCGCCGGTCCGGCCGCCCCGCGAGGAGCTTTTCCTATTTTCTCATAGCAGCTATAACCGACGAAATCCTCCCTCCACCCACCAACGTCATCCTCCTACGCAGCCAGCATCGGCCAGTCATCGAGTGGCTGCCGTGGATTCGTTAAGGAATTAAGGATACATGCGCAGCAAACTTTGGAACCGAGCCTCTCTCCGGCTCAGGGATGGTCAGCATTGCGGATAGTCGCCTTTTCTTTCTCTACTATTTGGACGTGGCGCGATATATCGGTGTTATGCGGCGCTCTTGGTATTCATTGCATAGGAGATTAGAATGGGAACCGGAGGTGGAGACTTGGATCTGTTTTACCGTTATCAAAACGATGCGCCCACCGGAACTCGGATAACTCGGTTAACGGCGGGGAATTTCGGCTTTCGCCGGGCTAATTGGCTTTTGATGGGGTCGTAAGAGATTTATTTTATGCAGTTCTCACATTGACGTATGTTATCGCTTGGATAATTGCTGTCTTACGTGAAACAATCGCATTGCGAAATAAATGTTAGGTACAAGTTTATACTTTAGATGATTGTACACTGATTAAGAATAATGTTAGATGATGGAAGATGATGACGATGTTAGATAGACATGGAACGAGTAGATAAAATAAATGAAAGATATAATGGTTGATGGTAACTATATTAAGTTAAATAGATACTTAACTCTGTAAATTGAAAATTAAAGGAAAATGATGGTATCGTAAAGATTATTCTCTAAATCTACAGTTGAGAGGTTGGAATGGAACAACAGTACTTGTACACTACATTTTCATCGTCTTCGACTACAGTCTAATTAACACTTTCGATCATATCTTATAATAATTCTAAAAACATAAAATGAATTATTAAATTAAACTAAATTACCTCTGTTAACCATATTACACATGAAATTTACATCCCTTTCTACTAAAAAAAAATCTCGTCCAACTGTTTGGACATTTACATAACTGACCGTTGTAACTTCCCAACTTTTTATCTCGTTACCTTGCGATAAATAAATTTGTGAGGGTTAGTATGTAATGTTTTCAGGAACTCAACTCCGATCACATAGCTGGGTAGAGGCAAAGATAAACGATTTTGGCTCGATGAAAGCTCATATAAGCATCGTAAGTTAACTTAAGCGTAACGATCACAACTGTCACCGAAATTTCAGACGCGTTTTCAGAATACTAGCCAGGCATTTAATTACTTTCCTAGTAAGAGGTGAGGGCGGGTTGGCGATGCCGCGAAACGAAGCAAACTGTCCGTAATTTCGCAAGTTGCTGGTGTCACGTCGTCCATTTATTACTCAACTTATTGTCAGAAGCAGCGGAAACAAAAGCGCGCAATAAGAACCGAGCAAGTCGGTCTACAAGGAGGGCGGCCGGAAGTCAGAAATGCGTCGCGTAAAAAGGCGAAAACCCAACGAAATGAAACATTCGCAAACGAGTCACGATCTCCTAATTAGGGGGCTAAATACCGCTGACGTTTTTTGCCGTTGCAATATTATCATATTTAGTATGCGCACTTAGGAAGCCGGCTTAAATAAGCCCTGCAACCTCTGGAGTATGGAAGCTCCGGCTGAGAGCACGAAGTCTAATAAGTTCCACTGGTCGAGCTGCCTGCCGGACTGCGCCTCGTATATCTGCCAGAGTATTAGGCTGCTCCTTCAACGTGCCTCACTTTCTTCCCATATTTGCAGTGTTCCAATCGAAAGATCGCGAAGAAGCTACATACTTTGTGGAATATACCGAAGTATTTCTTTGCTGTTTTGGGAAAATATAAAAACGATCCTTGTCGGTTTTTATAGTTTTTCAGGCAAGCAGAAATATATTTTGTTAACTTGAGCAGCAGAATTAGCAAAGTCTACCAAAATGACAAATTTCAAAATTTTGTTTTTGAAATTGTTCAGAAAGCCTACAGGTAGGTGTTTCTCGAAAAATTAATGTTAATTTTTATTCAGATATAAATACAAATAATTACATGTATCTCCGTTTATTTCTGTTATACCATTTTGATTATAATTTTCTCATTTTAATTTCCGAACTTCGTTTAACGACTTATTGTTAATGACGGTGGAAGTTACAAGTTAAAAAAATATACGCACATTGCATGTAGTTTTCTGAATGTTTTTTTATAAATTGATGTAAACGTAATTCTCTCTTATACTAGAACTGAAATTGTTCCCAGACGAGGAATATATCGAAAGCTCAAAGCAACGCGGGCCACCATTTGCATCGGCTTTCGATACGTAGCATAGCGGCATTGAAATCTCCTATCTGACTCAGTTATTTGCTACTCTTTATCGAAGAATTCGATTAGCAATTTAGATTCTGTGCATTCACGACTATCGTATGATTTTATGTATACACGAATCGCATACAGAAGCGAGATTGGCCAACTAGAACGTGGTGAGTTGTTTGATTTCTGAAAAATTAAATATTAATCGCATGATGTACACACTGATAGTAAAAGTTGAGAAATTTCTGGCCTTTGAATGGCTCGTATCTTGCTGCCAATTTGGATATTCACAATTTTCGTGTGTTACGTACAGCATGTAAAAAATTATTTCTCTGAACGTTATAATTTCGTTGCAACTTTGTAATTTAAGGGAATTCGTCATTTCGAAATAATCGATAATCAAGAAACTTTTTTCTCATCAACCATTAGTTTTCAGGAAACTATCGTACCTGTAGAATAGTTGAGAAGTGATTTTGTGAGGCGAAGACGGGCCAAAGTTTCGACTTTGATAAGGGAGAAGGAGAAATAGGGAAAAAGATGGGTAAAGGAAGAAGCAGCCTAAGAGAGGCTCTAATTTACCAGGACGCGGGGACTTTGCGCCTGAGACTGAAGCTAACTGCTAATTTAAGGGTTAATTCCTTAGGAGACAAGTTGGCAGAGTTACGACGAAAATATTCATGGCATTATGCATACGCTTAGGTGGTCGGCGAGTGTTGCTAATAAAAATTAAAAAGTCTAATTGCGAAAGGTCGTCGTTGCGAAGACTTCTATCAATTTTTCTTTTTCTTCTTCGTAGCATTATGCATCTTCGTTTTGTACAAACACGTAACGAGTGCTTGTTGCTCATAATATTTAGATAACAGTTTTACAATTTTCGATCATACGGACACTCGGTATTTCAATAAAATTTTATCAAATCTGAGTATTTGTCTGAATACAAAATTTTAATGAAAAATTGTACGTTTACGACAGAATATTTTGACTATGAATAACGCACCTGTAAATAGGATATAATGAAGAAAATTTAAGGATTTTTAACGAAGAGACCGTTGAAGTATTTCTATGTTTCTGTAAATTAATATTTCTCTATATTTCTACACGAAGAACTCCTGAATGAAACTCGTATCGTGAAAATTCTTTTTCAAAGAAAGGAATTTGATACAGTTATTAAAATAATTAATGTCAATCTTTTTAAATCAAGTTCGAATCGTCCAATCACGAGCATACAATTTTTGTTTTCTCGCTTAAATTGAAACCGAGATTGGTACAATTTCCCCTTAAATCAGAAGCACGCCTCATCCCCGATACTTAAATCGTCCTCTATTCGTACCGCCACTTCCTTAATTTGATTTCCACTGTCAAGGACAACAGCGACTGCAATCTTCTCGCCGTGACTTTTCGTTTCTTTTCGATATCCGATTCGTTCGGATATTGAATTTCCAACGACCTCTCGCGTATCTACAAATGGCACGCTGGGGTGGTGTTACGATGAAATATGCTCACCCCTTCTGTGCCAACACGATCTGCACTTTCTACTTTTCGCCTCAGGGATCAAATCTCCTGAAAAATTCAACGGTGTTTAAATCGTCCTGGTCAGTCTATGAACGTTTGGACTTCAATCTTTCTTTTTCTACGACTTTTAACGATTTTGAATTTCTTCAATTTATTAGACGAGAAAAGTATGTTGTTAATTTCAGCGGGAAGAGTTTTCGTATTTTTCTATTCCGACGATGAACCCTTTACGTTCCAAGGATACTTTGATCAACTCATCAATGATTTTAGCACTATTTTTCTGCGAAGCTGTTCGAAATGAAAATTTACGTTTCGAAAATTGCGAATTCTTTAGCAACGGCAAGGGATAGATTTGTTCAATTTTATGCGACTACTGCAAGTATGTGAAATACGGTAGCAACTATGTTACTGATAAAATTTCACCCAAAACTGCAGTCATCAATCTTATCGAGAAGATATTATACAAACAGGTACGTGCACCAGTTGAACAGTCAGGATTCGTTTTAGGCGAAATTTTTCAAGAAATATCTAAACTAATTCAACGACACGTACAAATGACTTTTTAAGTACACATGGTGAGTTTAAAGACCGGCTGACGACATTTGCACTTGGTAACTTTCAGGGAAGCTGTAGATGTCAGGGCTTGAGCGTCTGTGACGAGCAGGAAAGCCGTGCGAGGGTGGAACATCCCTGACAGCAGGCTGACAGTCAGATTTGTACATTTTAAGTACCGAGTATTCTCTCCCTTCGGTCCTTCATTTCGCGCGATAAATAAGGCTGTAACTTCGTTTAGAGAGTGATAATTAAATTGAGACGCTTCAGGCGTCCGGTAACTTTTTTCCCAACCAAACCGAACCGCCGTCGAGCTTTCCTCAAGAAACACTCCAACGTAATCTTCTCATGTTCTACGTACAGTAAGTCACATTGAGGGTTACTAAAAGGTCTTTGATATTTGGTAAGTGGATTTCAAAATAGCTTTGCTTATAATTCCCATCCTCGATCATGATGAGAAGTTCTTGCGTCTCATTTCTGTACCTACGTTACAAATTTCGTAATTTTCAAAGCAGCATATAAATTTTGTTATCGATACGCGCGATCTCTTAACTATTCGTTAATTACGAAAGATTTCAAAGAAAGATCACTGGCATGGGAGCATCTGGAGAATTAATTTGCAGCATACTTAATTCGTACGTTAGCTATTTTTTAAATCGATACAACGTTATCCATTTTACGTGAATAGATATAGATCTATGTGCTATTTCGATTATTTTACAATGTCTCCAGATTTCTATCAACCATGTATTCTGTATTTAAACACCCCAAAGCAGGACGATCGTTACCGTATCCTTACGCTGGCAATAAGCCGACGCAAGAATCGTAGTCGTTAAACAAAGTACGACCGACAGTATTCTTTATTCGAGCGCTGCTGTCGTCGGATCACGTACGTCCGGGTCAGAGAGCCGGGGGCCAGTAAAAATAAAGGAAATTTATTCGCGTAATTTAAGCGGGTGCCGGGGCGAGAGCGTGCGTTCGACCTAACCTCGAACAGACGGAAGAGCACCGATCTACCCCGTCGGGGTTGCGCCGTTCCCGCGCCGAGTGGCAATATAGTTTCCCTAATGGCGCTTAAAAAATTTTAAAAAGACGATATTAAGAATGTGACTCCGGCGGAGAAGAAGCCGAGTAAGGAGGAAAAGAGTAGAGCCGAGGTGAAGAGACTGGCTGGACAAGGAGGAAAAGTACATGACGAGGGTGAAACCAGGTTTCATTGAGAGCGGGAGGGGGGTAGGATAGGTCGAGAGACGTACTCTTCTCACAGGGGGAGGGGTAGTAGGAGCCCGGTTAATCGCCGTAAGACAACCGGAGAAATGAGCGAACAGTAACGCGGGGTTGAGCTGGTTCCTTCTTCACGCTTGGCGAGGGTCGAGGGGGTGGGTTAGGGCGGAATTTAAAGGAGTGTCGAGTGTCGGGCACGGAGCAGGTAGGAGAAAAAACGCGAAGAAATTAAAGATGAACCTTCAGTGAAATGGGGCGTGAGTTTATAAGGACCCTCCGTTTTCGAGACATTCGCGTTTCTTTCTTTTGTGTTTTATCGAGGCAACGCGACACGACCAACGCTATCTCGTCGGCTTGATCGAGCCTACTACCAGATAAATGCACTTTACATCGTTACATGCACAGTACAGAGGTGATAGTAGTCGAGTACTGTGCAGGAATTGTGGTGAACGAGGAGAGTAGGAGAAGAGCTTCAACCCTTCTATTTCTATAGACATTTGCAGATGCTACATTTTATTAGATATTCTATAGCATAGGCGAATTCATAGTTGATCAGCTGTAATGTATTTTCGCAACCAGTTCTTCTATTCGTTTAAATATATTAATCCGTAATACAGAAGATAGGATTTTTGTCATAGAATGGCAAGAAAAAGACTACTGCATCTTACGATTATTTTTGCTTCAGTTATTTTTGCAGAATGGTCTCTATAATTTGTTTGAAACTGATGTCATATGGATAAAATAATATTTTTCGATCATTTATATTCTACTATAGTTTGTTTCATGATAGGGTTAAATAGTTCTGCAGTGTAATATCGCAGGGTTAATTTGATGAACCAAATCAATAATCGGAAACCGGACCATTAAATTTCGAAAGTAAATAGAATTATTTAAACGCGAGGCGGATGCCTTGAATTCCCATTTCCTTCTCAGCGGCCGATAAAACATCGTTTGCCAGTAACAATCGTGCAAGAAGGTAGAGAAGGCGAAGGTTCCTTCTTGAATACAAAATATCAATCAGCTTGAGGGGAGAACAGGGCGAGAAAAATATTCGGTAATTACGACAAGCTCCCTTGATCGTCCGACAACCCCAATCACCGTCATCTCGATTACCTTTCGAGGACGGAGATTTTGATTCTTTTTAAAAGTTCCTTCCCATTAGACGGAAGCACGTCTTATTTTTCACAACGACGTTTTAATTCTACCACGGTCCAATACGATTGATGGAACGAAGGGAATACGAATAAGATAAAAAAAAAAATATATAAAATTATATAAGAAATCAATAAACTTTAGAGATATCTATAATTATACAATGAAACCAATAATTGTAATAAACCACTTAGTACCGGTGCAACAGTACAGTAATAAATTAAATAAGATCTAAAAAAAATATGGCGTTAGAAAGGGTTAATTAGTTCCTAAAATCGTAGAATAAAATGAACTGGCAACGGGACGAAAGGAAAACGAATACCAAAAGGAGAAACTCATTTCCAAGGTATCGTCGTTCATTGCGGGAAACATACAATATTCCGGTTATAAGCTTCCGAGGCCATTTTCCTTTCCACGCATCCTGGTCGTCCCCTTCGAGGTCAGAAAATCCACGTTCCAGCGTGCAAGGGGGCGCGGTATTATAACGAATCCTCGCGGAAATTAAAGGAAGGACCTTTATGTATTCTCTCGAGAATTCATACGTAGCCGGTTAATTACGAAATTCAAATTAACACAAAAAATGGGAGATCTGGAGGTGGGTGGGGACGAGAAGGGGTGGTCGAGGAGGTGGAAGAGATGGGGGCGAGGGGGTGGCCGACGTTTTTTAAGGATCTCCCTTTTTAAGGTTACGGACTCGCCTACTTATTACGTTTCTCGGTAGCTCCGCTGGCGGTCTGGCAGTCGGTTATTTACCTACTCGAGGTTTTAATTACCTACCCCCTAGCTCTACGCTGGACAGAAAAGTAATCTTGGAAGTATGTGAAAGCGAGCACAGAATTTACGTAACGGACGTTAGAAACAAAGTAGGTATATTGGCCTTAGCCAAGCACTTTTCTTTGTTAGCATGAAATAACGTCTGTAGAAATAATAAGAATAGCAATCCCTCCTTTCTCTGTATTACTGCTGTACCAAAGCGGTTGTTTCAGTTTCTAGACGAATGCTGCTCGTGGAAAATTTCTACGATTATATCAGTTGCTCGAGTTTTTCTTAAATATCAAATAGCCCCAAGATCTATTTGGGCTAGGTACATTCGTTTCTTACGTTCTCCCGCGTGTTTGGCCCTTTCTTCTTAAAAATCACACAATTTTCATAAAACAGATGTAATGTATTCCTTCTTCTGATTTTATCTTCAGCAATCAGCGTGATGTTAAATGCACGTACGAAGTACTGCACGAGTTACTGAAGAATTTCATTTTCAAGGTTTTTACGTATTATGAATTTTACGCAAATCTTCACTACCTTTATTCGATTAGCTATATTCTACGCACTACATATGTCTATATTTATCTACAATATCTTCTTTCCCTCTGTGCTAAAAAATCGATTTAACCTTCTGTAATATTGTAATACCACGTAACTTAAATGGGCTTCGTTTCAACCTTCAAAATACACGAAATGCGATCGAACGTCGTTGAGAAACCGATGCCTGCGGCTGCCAGCCACGATGCTGGGTTATCGTATCGGCGTTACGAGCATCGTAAAATGTTATAGTTGCGTTATAACAAGCCATGAGAAACGGTGGCATGTGCTGAGAAAAACGAAGGAGGTTAAACAGCGAAAACGACCGAGTTTGCATTTATGTATCACTGCGAGTGTAAATTGTCGGGCCAGCGTGTAAAAAGGGGGCGCGAAATCAACGATTTATTGCGATGTAAAGAGCGAAAGCCCTGATTATTGGCACGTTCAGAAGCTCGTAAGGGTGAAACGACGCTGAATATTTTTTAGAATTGTACTTCCTATAGTCGAACTTACCCTAATTAGCAACCTTTTCGGTTTTTTATTAACAGAATCATGGAAACTATGAAAAGTTCGAGCATCTATTTCAACGTCAATGTTGATTGTGTTTGTTTAAAACAATCGTAAACGTTAATGCAACACAGACAAATATACGGGTGTACGAAGAAAAGAAGAAATTTCTAACTTTGAGGCCCGAGGAGTCTCAAATTCATTCATTTAAACAAAACGTTTCTATCTGCTAGATAGTGCTAAGTGCTTGGGTGCAAACGCAACCCTTTCCTCAGCCCCTTAACAGAGACGCTGTTTACATTATAATACCGTCGTCTATAGAAAACTAAATTAAACGTCAAACAAGATGAAATACTATGGTAACATTTCCCGAACGCTATCTTGAAACAGTTAAGTCTCGATCGTAATATCGACGTCTACGGTAAGTTACGAATGAAAATCGCGCTTAACGACGGCGATAAGGGAAAACTCGGCCTCGCGTTCCTCCTCGACGCGGCAGGCAAAGCTTATAGCTTGTAATATAAAGCCCAGTTCGGCGAGACGAAGTCGGAATAAACGGAAATTACCGGGGCCATCTTGTAATTATACGGCTAATAGGAAGGTAATTTAGTGTCTCGAACTCGAGTTACCAGTGCTGCGGACGACGTCTGTAGAAGCGGTTGGTAGCCTGCGTTGCCGCGGTCTTCGCGGAAAATTAAAATAATAAACGGCATCGTTAGGATTCATCATCTGATTTTAATTTCCATTCCAAAATGATTGCGCATTATCTCCGGGCTGCCCCGTAACACCGTTTCTGGATTTACTGCTCCAGGGCCAAGCCAGACGTTGCTCACCCGCTCGTTCGTTCGCCACCTCCCTCCTCTTCGCCCCTTTCCCCTTCGTCTTCTCTAATTTTATAACCTTATTCTTTAACCGATTCTCAGAGAATTCTCGTTCTCCATGTATCCATCCTTTTCCCTGATTTCGAAGAATCTCCCAATGACTTGATATTTACAGGTTATCGTGGATAAAGTTTCTTCGTCCAAGAATTTCTTTGAATATTATTTCTTTCGTTTTTATTGCATTATTATTCCCTTTGATATTATCGTCTCGTATGTATTGACGTTTCATCCAATATTAGACAATGAGAAAATATTTGATTGCATTTGTTTGACTGCATCGATTTCGAAAATAAAATTTTACCAACGACAGCGTTAACGCAAGTTTCTTTGATGATAGATTTAAAGGATTAAGAATGCGTGGGGAAAGAACAATTGCAGGGTGGATTGAACGTGTTATTACAGACGTAAAAAGATTGAAGACAATTTTTTAAATCCATCTAAATTGATACGTAACTTTGCGTAAGAACGATGAAAACAGGTATTGAAAAAGTTTCGTGTAATGTAGCAGATTTCTAATAAAAGCAACGTCGTAACACTGCCTTCGATATAGTAGCCAACTCGCTCGACTCTGTCGCAGTTACGGCAGTTGCACGGCTGTTCAAATTTTACCTAGCTTTTACGACTATAAGACTATGCAATTTTACGTAGAAAAGTGAGCCGTTACGTTGCTTGATATAAAATGTAGCGATGAAATTGTATTTCAGTTACTTAGGTACTAAATAAGTTTTTAAGTTCGAACCTCGAAGCTCTAAAGTATATCTATTTTCTCTACAAGTATTTCATTTCAATTTGAAAAATTAAATTCACCTCGAATTCAAAATTTCGTCATTTGTATCATTTTTCCTCTGGGCCCTTGAACTAATTTCTAACAGATGAAACAAGTCCACGATGCTGTCCACAAATTCCTACAAGCATCACATGAAAAACGAACTACGAACTACTAATTGTTCGAACAATGTCATAAATATTATCCTGTACCTTTCCAATTTCACGTCCAGTGGAACAGGAATAAATAATTTTGGCACAGAAGCAATACGAGAAAATCCCTATCACCAGTCTGGCTGTCTTATCAATATACACGACAGAAACATTATAGCAAACATTCAATTTATTAATAAACTTAGTCAGAATAGCTATTTAAATCGTCGCGTTGCTGAATATACTTGTCGAATGTGTGAATTATGTGCCGGTCATTATGTCGTAGCAGCGGGAGAGCGAACATTTCGACACGGTTTTATAGGAAAAACGGGGGTGAAAGCGTCGCGGTGGCGCATCCCCCATCTCGCGCGACCGACCAAAAAATATGTGCCCGACAATTTTTTGTTTTTTCCCCAGAATCCTCGGCCATCTCTCGTCGTACGTTTCTACGGACGCGTGTTATCGCGATCGTAACGACGCGAGGGCGCGACCGCGAGTACGCATCGGACGTGCGTCCCGACGATTTTGGAAAATAAAGTTTATCGCCTTCGTGGCCTCGCAGCCACTCCATATAATGGCTTGTCCGCTCGAAAATGTGAAAAGTATTACGTCGTTGCTCGTAGATTTCGACGTAATTTTTATGATGCCGCGCCAGCTCAACGTGTCGGCGAATACGATGATGGGAACGCGTTTTAGGACGAAATCTACCACCTTTCGTAACGATACATCGTGCGAACGGTCGTGAAGGAAGACTATGAAATTACTATTTTAACAAATTTTGCTTTTTCAACACCGCGTCCTAATATATTAATTCTTATTGTCTTAACGTTCCAGAGCTAAACGTTTATTTTCTAGATCGAGAATTCAGACAAATATATTTGATACTTATGCGAGGTTAAATATACAAAAATAGAAAGAACGAATTTCAATATTATCACTGTTTCGTTATTGCAACGAAAATTAGCGAAGAAGCAGGAAGAAATCATATCTGTCGCTTACTACGGGATGGTCCAATATTTATTATCACGTCACAAAATTGTTACCATTTATGCCTATAAATCTCACGATCTACAAAAATAGCTAATATATAAATCACCATGACTCGCACCATCAAGATCAGTTACAAAAATCTCGTTTGACTATCAAAATCTTTCATCCTCTGGATTCCTTCTAATGACAATTTTAAAGATAGGAAACTTGGAAATACCTGGAGTAAGGGGATCTGATTGTGTACAGGGTGTACGGTTAGGTAAATGGCTAATTAACATTACAACTACCCGGCAGGAATCTCTGGTCGTCTCGGCAGCATTGCTGATGTTCCGGTCGCGTTCTCGCCGGTGGCGGCGTTGTTCGTACTCGCGTAATTTAAGTGTGCCACCGAAGACACGGTTTCGCCATGCGACGCCCGGCATTATCATGGTAATTTGTTAGAAACAAACATTATAATTCCAGCAAGAGAAGAGAAGAGAAGGAGGCGAGGAAGCTCGGGTACCGCGACGTTGGGACTCGCGGCTCTTTGCCACCGCTGGAGGAAGAGGGTTGTGTCTCCGTAGAGGTGGCAAGAGACTGAAGAAAAGTGGTAGGGGACGAGGACCGGGCGCTTTGCTCGGAACGGCCAAGGGTTAAGACTTGGTACCCAAGTTAAAGGCGTAAGATCTACCGTGTTTTGGACAGTGTCCATTGTCTTGGGGTTATTTATTAGAGACGGCGCCGCTGGCTTCTCGTCGTCGACGCGGCGAAGACCAAACTAAGATGGTACTCTGTGCCACATAACGGTGCTGGGATTTATATCTTGGTCCACAACCAAAACGCCATTATGCCATGGCTATGCCGGAACCCCTTCTCACCCGCCAACACTGCTGCCCAAGGATCTTCAACGGAACGGGAGATTCTGCTTGTACACGATTCCGTGGGTGATTAAGTCGCATGGATGGCCGCAAAGTTTTCCATTTAAATGGATGGCAATTAGCCGTGATCAGTCTTATTGTTCGAGCTGGTAGTACAATGGCATTAAGACCAGCCTTCTGTGTGCGCAGTCGCTGAAATTATTGCTCCCTGTGTATGAAACAAACATCGATGTCTCCTTTATGTGGTATATAGAGTGTTTATACGTATTTGTACGCTGCTTATAAAGTCGGATGAGCCTATTCCCTAACGTATATGGTTCAATATTCGATGAAGAATGTCGGTCTGAGAATTAATACGAATTGGTAAAATAACATTTTTTTATAAAATGAGGTCCATTTGAAGAAGCATTTTAAGGCGGTTTGATAACTATATTACAGTCGTATGTCAAAAATAAATGCCAAGTTTCTGATAACTACCGTGAAACGTTATAAAACGAATAATAGATGAATCGGTTCGATGCAGGGTGAAAACTCTCCAACTGTCCGCCCGGAGGAAGTCGAAGAGGAACGGGACTTGAGGGACTAGAAAAGAGGGCGTGAGAAGGGGAAAAAGAGAAAGAGGTCGAACGTGCGCGTCTTCGAGCTCAGCTTCGGTAAAGAAGAGTAGTAGGGGGATGAACTCGCGCAGCTACCACTAAAATCCGTGCTGTGTGCCACTTCCTGCGCGAGGTGGAGCCGTGGAATTATTAGATATGCAACCGCGACGGCTGGCCTCCTACCGGCATTATTAAACTTAGTTATGAATGCCCATTAAAACTGTAAAGGAAATGCATTAGCCTGCCAAGGTATTCTAAGGCTGACAAAGCCACCCCCTGCGGATCGCCTGAGCCACTTCAGCTCGCTTCAACTCTCGCCCACCACCGGAATATCCCATCCTTCGATATTCAGGGCAATCGAACATTCTTAAGGGGGAGTTTTTTTTTCTCGTTTTTAATATTCATAAATGCTAGTAGGAATAGAGCGAGATTGCAAACGATATCGAAATTGGAGTATTACAAGATAAATAATTTGACGTATTTATACGAAGTTAATGATCTTGGATCGTATATGTACCGGAACTTAATTTTAATCTTTTGAAATCCTAGGATAGTGAAGAAAGTTAGGTTTGAGCATAAATTAGCCAGTTTATCCACGGAGTACGAAAAACTATTTTCTTAGAGATAAATGTAGAATTAATTTAACATAATTAATTCCTTGTGTTATATTTCCTTCTGTTCTCTCTACAGCATTATTTTTTTTCAAAGAAGAATCGCGAACTAAATTTTTAATACACTTATTTCGCATTTTCTGCCATTTTCAGTATTTTAAAAAGCTGATTTCCCTTTTTGTCTTTGTTTCCACCCTTGGTTCGTTTCAAGCGACCCCGCACGCGTCCCGTAAGATTTAGGTCAGGCCTCTATTTATCACAGCACAGTTTTTAACAAATTTGTGAATTCAGTGAAAACCAAAAATGAGAAACGAAGGTCTAAAGATCCCATTTCGCGCAACAGAATATGCGAACCAAAATTTCTTAAAAACATATTTATTCGCTATTACGAGACTAGTGGTGGTAGAAGATGAAACAAAATTCATCGAACCCAAATAGGATAATAGTTTTCAGTTAAAAGGAAACAATATATCGTAGATGCCTATTAGCACGGAATCATTGTCATCGTATAATATCGATAACGGAGAATATGCAAGGTATGTTTCACGCATGCATGTTATTTTCCAAGATACAAGGAGTATTTTAACGGTACTCCGTTTTCCATGTATACTGCCTTCTTGAAAAGATAAAGCCAGTGTCCTGTCTGAAAGTTACATATAGACATGCTTAAAGGGTGTAAAAGTTACAAGATTATGTTCAAAGTTCTTTATACATTCCAACATTCGAAAAAGAACTATACCTTTAGTAAGAAAAAAGTATTATTTTGATTAACCACTTTCATACGAAACGTCTACGTAAAAGTTTCAGCGTTAATTATAATAATTTTAAATATCAACGCTTGAGAGCTATGTTTTCATAATCTCAGCCACAAGAAAATCCAAAAGTAAAAGATTCAATTTTCTATTCGAAAGTAAAAAGGATGCACGATCCTCTGTTCGAAAGATCAGACGAGAGTTACAACGCTTGATGAGAAGATGTCTCGATGGAACGCAAAGCCTGGGCTTCGACACATATTTGTTTTACACCCTGTACGGTGGTGAATTTCGTGTACGGTCGTACAAGCAAACGACGGGGGTGGAGGATGATCCACCAGTCAGTTGACAGGCACAGGTTAGGTGGTCTTGTACGTGCTACTGAACGAGGAGGTACGTGGAGCAATAAAATTCACGGGAAGTGTTTTACATTGGTAGAGTGGGGCCCTGTGTGCACTGTGGACAGGGGCTCCAGGGTGAGAGAGAGCCTCGACGAATTCAGTAAGTGGCGGACAATGGCTTTTGTGGTAGACATGGACCAACTCATACCTCTTTTCTCTCCTTCCCTTCTCTGCCATGCGTATTTCGTTCTACCACCATGCCACGCTGATACATTTTCGCTGCTGCGTCGTTTTCTTTCTTTCTTCAACGAGCGTTGGGGATTGTGATGCGATGTCGAAAAAGAAACGCAACTTTAGGCAGCAGCTATGTAATACGAATTTCCCTCGTTTGTTAATGGTCATATGCATATACATACATACGTATATGAGTATAGAGTGATGCTGATACAAATTCGTGGTGGAAATTGGGTTAAACCATTTGGGGTGCCTTTATGGTTGGAGAAAATCAAGTGGTTCGTTTAATGCATCTGACAGTCGTTTCTAACGCGTTTCTTACCAGATCCATCTTGTTATAATTTTCAGTTAATCCATTAAGAACCAAAGTTGTATAAAAACAAAAATTTCAGTTGTAATTTTTTACTTTTTCAGTCAATTCTGTTATATACTTGATTTTCTTTTCGTCGCTGTTTCTTCTTCCAGCAAGATCCTACAATTCTATGAACTATTCTTGTTTAAATTCTGAAATTCTTTTAGGGTCTTACATAATAATAAATCTCTGTACAGTATGTATTTACATATTATTCTAATACACATTTATCTTGATATATGTCTCTCAATAATGCAATTTAATATTCTTTAATTTATTTCTGTAGTATATTCCAATGCTTGATCCTTAATGCATTAATAATTCCTTATTATATCCATTTAAGAAAATTTTATAGTAATTTTCTTTCATACATAAAGAAGCACCAAGCGTAAGATAAACGTTACAACACACAGTTTGAAAATATTTCCAGCGACTGAGAAACGGAGAATAATCTGATTAAAGCTAGACACCTAGCTTTTTTTTTCGTGCTCTGTACGTTTGGAAGCACGCGTGTAGCTACGCGACCACCCCTATACGTGTATTCTTATTGCCACGCGGTATACCAGCGTGTCCGAGTATTTACCTCTGGCAAGAAACCTCGTTGTAGGTACAAATGTCACCGTAAAATTGCTTTTTAATTATCGTCCAGAGGATTTTGCTTATTACGTGATATTCCATTCTTTCAGCCTGAGACAGGATTTTCCGTTGTGCGTTTCGATCTTGGAACGCCATTCAGAGAGTAACCACTTTTAATTTAGATAAGATGACCTCTTCCTACTGGATGGTATGTAGAAAAGCTCACGTAAGCTAGGTGAATTGCTACCGTACTATACATCGAAAGGATCTCACACCTTCTTTGTTCCTTTAACATACTAGAACTACCTATAGCCGAAATACAAAGCTTGTTCCAAAGAGGTCAAAATGAAAGGTATTTGCAAAAATCTAGTCTTGCGAATTTATCAAATTTTCATGAAAAATTACAAGTTGATGGTCTTTATCGATAGTTCCAGTAACGAAAAAGATACTACTACATCAGAATTTTCGCGTTATTCTTCAACTTTCGAGAAGTCAGAAAAACGCGACAAGCTACGGGCAGTGACGATCGAATTCGATAATTTCCCGTAGATCACTGCGTGACTTGACGATCCTAGAGTACAGGAAAGAATTAAAATTTGTAGGTGGGAACGGGGCTAGGAGGAAGGCTTGTTATCTCGACGAGAAGGACGGGCAATTCGTTAGAGCGGCGGTAAATTCGCGAATTAAAGAACTTATTCCATTTGGGCAGCCAAAGGGGTGTGAACGCTTCCTCGTTCGTATTATCTCGCGTCGAGCGAGAAGAACAAAAAGGGTGGTGGTGCAGGTAGAGGGAAACAGAAAGGCGAGGACCAACGACGGTAGGGAATAACCTGTACGAACGACCAGGGGGTGGGTGTCGGTGGGGTCGGTTGGAAGGAAGACGAAGGGAGAAAGAGCAGAGAAAGGGACAGAGAGGACGCGTTTAGACGTTCGTTCCGCTGGTAACAAAGATAACTCTATGCAATAAAAATGATTCAAAGTTTCCCGCGGCGGATGGTGGTTCCGATGGCGGAGCGGTTGACAATAGCGCGTCTTTGTCTCCGCCCCACACCCTGATGCTACCCCGCGTTGCCTCTTTCGCCCTCCTCATCTCGTCGCCACCCCCTTCTACACTGCCTCGTCCGTATCCTGCGACACCTATCTTCCGGTTTAAAGTCCCGCCGTGCGCGCCAGGGAGGAACCTCGCTAACTTTTATTATTTACGACCGATATTTCAGTCGGCCAACGCGCATGCACGAACCGGCCATAAAGTGGCCCTTGGAACTCGGCGACGATTCAATTGACTCTTAGAAAAATTATCAAACAAGCCTTGCTCGTTCAGAATCATTGCCCTCGATGTTAACTATGTGTAAGGTGAGAAAAATAAGAGGGCAGGATATTAGACACGATACACGTTACTAGTTCGTTGCTTCGCGATTGGATCGCGTTTGGTTTGCGTTTACCAATGTTTCCTCGGGACTCTTGGTAAATATTCTAGAAATGAGCGTTTCAAGGATATTTTGTAGAAAGTGGATGTTGATAAATAGATATCTAGTGAAACATTTTAAAAGCACGTAATTTGAAATTGAATGATTTAGAGAAATATACGTCAGTTCTCGTTTTAATTGCTTGTTGCGTGTTACTAAGGCGTTATACCTATTGATAGACACGAAACAAATATAGATTAATGTATTATGTATGCTTCAAAGGGATGTATAGTAGGCTAGCAATAACTGATTAATCTTATCTTAGAGGATACGTATTGATAACAGATATATAGAGAGAATTTAAAACGAATGTAATTAAATAATTGAAGCGATGAATAATAAAATTATAATTGGTCGATTCGTAGGCAGAAATATGTCTCTCTCGTTTAGAAATAAAATAAATGTTACATTACAAGAATATATTCTAACTCAGTTTTTAAAATCATCGCGGACGCCAAAAACGCATTGCTTCATGAACAATTGCTACTCCCCATACTCCCATCTACCCAATAAAATTCTACCAACCTAACAAATCCTTTAAATTTTTTCTGGAGATTTTGGAGATCGAGCAGGGAGGAGCAGCTACAGAAATATCCATAGAAAAAGGGGTGGACCGACAGAAGCGGATAGAGTCACCTCAGGATTTTCCCTTATCAAATCAACGGGTGAGCGAGCGATGATCGGTCCCCGAAGAGAATGAGAGAGATAGAAAAAGGAAGAGGACGAAAGAGGTTGACCCTTGGCGAGACTTCTCTATTCCCCCTCGGCGCGTACTCTTTATCTACCTACCTACGAATACCCATACGTAACCCAGTTGAAGGGTCTGAATTTGCATTTTATTCGCAGTTGTGGACCGCGGGTTCGTGGGTAACGTTCCTCCGCGGTACGGACATTTATTTTAATTAAATTACTCCGGAGCGTCGAACAACCCATTTCCTATAAATTATCCCCTCACCGGTCTTTTGGTCTCTCGCGCGTCCGCTTGGTCGGTCGCGGTGGCGCGCGAGCGCATACACCAGGACACCCAGGCATTAATGTACCCGCTGATCCCACGGTGCCATTGAAATGAAATAAAAGCACAGCCGAGAACGAAACGTTCTGCCCATTCTCACCGTAGCGAGTTCGCCATGCCGCTTCCCTTTCATTTACTACGTAATCATTTTCCACTAGCGCGCGTATGTACGTACACCGATTAACCAACGGGACATGGTGGTAGTAAGAGGCGCACGCGCCCTCCCCTACAAGTGTGTATATTGGTATCGTGGACCATAATTTAGCCAGAGCTTAATCGGTCCGAATCAAAAGTTCGCCGGAGAAAACGCTTTCGCGGTAATCGTCGTAAAGCGAACGCATCGTGCCGCGGTAATGGTCCAGGTTATCGAGCAACTTCTGCTTAACCAACGACCAAATGTCACTCCCGTTTTCACGGAACCATTAGTCCGACCAAAGTGATCGGAGCCCTTTTCGCACGACTCTCGTAATTTCTTTCATTGCTTGGGAATTTAAGCTTATCCGTTGAATGTACTTTTAACGATCGAGATTTTTAATTGGAATAAGAGCATAACGTAAATGGGTTGGTGAAAAGCGAGTTAGGAAGGTTTATCACGTTTATCGATGACTGGGTTTTCATTCGATACTTAGGCTGTATTCTATTTGTACATAGTAAAATTTTACGGATATCAATTACAAGGGTTGATTACCACATTTATTTTGACGACAAAATTTTGTATATATATTACCTTAATTATAATCGATATCCAAAGAAGTTTAATGATTGAACAAATAGGTGGCCAATTAGTAAAAATGTAAGAATGAGATTCGTAAAATCGAAATTTGTATGAATCATTATACAAGAAAAAGTATTAAAATGAATCTGCACAAAATTTTTAAACATAATAATATTACTGCATTAAAACATAATAAATACAAATTGTCGCTTCAGCATAATTTTTACTGAACTGATTGTACACTTTTAATACTAATATACTACAAATTTTTTAATTTTTTGGAATTCTTTTAGTACAGATTATATAAAAACAGGTTACAGTATAGAAAGTAGTTTCTAGATATCAATAAGTAAAATTTATATAGCATTCATAACAAAAAGTGTACTATTTTCATGTATCAAAGAAAGAAACTTTTTTAATTTTCACGATAAAGTTTGCAATAATTTAAAAGAACGAAGTATGCTATCGTTTTATTTCCATTATATGATGCTACTACATGTTATAGAAGTTTAAAGTACAAAGACAATAAAGCAAAGCGCTTGCGCACATTTTAAGAAGCGTTATGGAGGTTAGTTAGGTCTGTATACAACGAACTATTAGACGCAAATGCATACTTCATCACTGATTTCAATTCATTTTTGTATAAATCATGCAATCTGTCTTTGAATTAAATGTTGTTGACTTACTTGATAAGGGACATCGTTTTTTCCACGCGTTGTCGCAACGTTTAATGCCATCACACAAAATTCCTTCGGGTTCCACACGTACAGCACATTGTCACGAATTTCTAAGATGTTCCTCGTATCTTTAATATTCTTTGGCAAACTCTCCATCAAATCTACAAACAAACGTTCTTCGTTCAAACGAAGCGGATCCGTATACGAATTCATTTTCGTGCGAAACGAGGTTATAACACGGCGCACTACACCAAACGACAACAACGAAGTTCCTTCACTGGTATATTTGGCGTGCAAGGCAGCCACCTTTGCAAAGTCACATATACGTGGCGACACTGTCGCGTAAAGTTGGTTATTCGTTTTTGGACTTTATTGTGTTTTTCTCTAATAAATTCAAATAAAAGAAAATACATAACAAACTAAGGCTATCTATTCTTTAATATCAGGTTATGATACGAATAGTATAAAAATATAGCCTATTTTTTTATTTATATATGTATGTTCTACTTCAGAATACTTTTCATACAGATAATATTATACTGATTTTATATTAATAAAAATTTATTGAATTACTGATGAGCTTATATTTTACGTGTAATATATTGTATTTTCTTATATGCAAATATTTAAAGTATGTATATATGTACACATTTATATCAATGATGTACATATATGTATATGTATATCAATATGTATATCATATCATATGTATAAAAATGATTGTTTTACAAAAACATAAAAATTCGATTTCATTTATTTAAATACAAGAATTTTCATTTTATTTTTATATGTCAGGGAAAAATAAAAATATTTGCTGCTACTGCGAGCGAAGGCCCCGGAGGGATTCGAACCCTCGATCTCCTGTTTACTAGACAGGCGCTTTAACCAACTAAGCCACGGCGCCGCTGAAGTCATATTTTTATAACTTCTAATTTAAAGATAGAAATTTGTAAGAATTTTGTGTATAGATGATTTATATTTTTTTTCTTTATTTAAATCAACCAAGACAAAATTTGGCCAATCAAGATGAAATTTCCTGGATATCATAGAGTGAAATAGGAGAACTGAAATATAAAATCCTGGCTTTGAAAAATCATGCATTCGAAAAATACAAATACCTATATATGTATGTATAATAGATCCTTTAATGCTAGCATGAATATGGCTGAGGTACAAATATACGTTATATATTACACTCAAAACTATTTAATGAGCGAAAAGAAACGATCCTTTTAACCTCTTAAGTACGGTTGAATTTTGTGCAGGGCTGTTTCTCTGTACGACAGAGTTTAACGCGAATTACGTGTAAACGATACAGTACTGCAATGTGTGACGGATAATGCTGTTCTATACGTAAGCACATTGGAATAAAGTCTGTTACGTCGCGTAGGACATCTGCGCGCCGTCCCTCGCTACCTGGCAGCCAACGGTCAACCTACAGCCATCCCGATTCTCAATAGACGCAATGATCCATCATAAAGACATTAGCCTTTAGCTGCATTGTCTCCAGAAATGTTTGCCAGTCTAATTGCATTCCTGGAGAATTCTTTAATTCGAGAAATATTTGCAGTTTATGGCGGGGTCTCGGAAAGGTCCTTGAGTTTATTAGGCGCTCTTAAAAATCACGGAGAAAGCGAACAGTCATCAGACGGGAAAAACTCAACACATGTTCATCATAAAAGGCTGTTCTTCGGTCAAAGGACAGATCCACAGCAAGCTTTCCTCCAAGACACCTTAAGGGCAGCTCGGCAGTCGAGTTCAGTTGCTCACTCTCTCCAAATCAGTCCCATTCCGACTCCAATTCCGAGTCTAGCACTCTCGAGCGAGTGCTCAAGCAGTCATCAACATTTCTACACTTATTCAACACGTTATTACGAGTTTCATACCTTAAATCAGTCATTTATTTCATTTATATATACGCATCGGCGTAACTATTTATCTATATAAAATTGTTGGAATAAACACTATTCTATACCTGCTAATTCAGTGTAAATTCAGTTGAACCACCCCTATTATCGTAACAGAAATCACGGGATCGATCATTTCGTGGCGTCGATTATTTAATCGTAACGGGAATTTACGACTCCCGTTGACGTGCCTTCTCGCGATCGCGTCTCTCCGCGAATGGTCGACGAAACAAAGTCTTTGATAATTAAATAATAATTTTTTTAAAGGATATAATGCATATACTTTAACTTGAATAATTTACTTTAATAATTAATAATACAATTGAGTGTGATATATTTTAAAGCATGGTACGACACATAGACCCACGCCACTCATAGCGCGGTAGTGTTTTTCAAATTCCTCTTTCTTTTTTCTGTTTTGAAGCGACATTCTGAGGTTGAAGATTCTAAAAAATTAGAAGGATACGGATCGGCATGTTTAAAAGAGCATCTAATAATGGTATATTTATTTTAACGGAAAGCAACAATTGATGTCTGATAGTGGCAATCAAAATGTGATACTGGTATCAAAAACAAAGACTATATATTCTGCCTGTATATTGTTAACACTATTATAAAACATTGCGAGGATGAAAAAAGTGTGAAGCAAGACAAATGAAATACATCATTTAGTTCAAACGGTGAGCGAATGAGTCAGTAGAGTGAGCCACTATAGTGGCGCGTTGTAATATAAGATGACATCCGCGAAAGTCACTAAGGGACAAAAGAGAGACATCAATATTGGTTGTGTTAAATAAATCACGAAAACACTGTCACCAACACGATCTAATAGCAGTGAAGAAGTTTATTACATATATAGGGGGTATGTAGGGACCTGTATCTTCAAAACGCATGACCGCGAAACTAAGATACATTTTAGATCGACAATCTTATCCAATGATTCCTACCAAATTTCGTTCCGATCGGCCACCGGTGCCATTTGAAATAATGTACTATTAATATAAATTGGAAGCAAATATTATATATTATTTATTACCATTTATTTCAATACTTCTGTGCTAATAATCACTAAATAATTAATCATGAAAGACCACTTTTAAAAACAATCAGTTTAGTTTCAGATTTAAACATCTACATTTCAAACACAATTTCTTCATAATAATCTCATTTCATTTCAACATAGTCTTATCCCATAATGAAATTCGCATAACCGAATTCTATCTTTGATCTATTAACATCGACTTCGTGAACCCAATTACTATGTGCGTATTCTGAAATATGTAATATTTGATGATAATCTTCCTAGTAAAACAACAATGGAACTATTTGCACATCTAGTAACAAAACATAATTATTAGATAGTAGAGGAATCGGAGTCTCTCAATTATAAAATGACGTTAGTAGTATTACTCTACTTGAAAATGTTATTGTTAATGTTAAAACTAGGTGCAAACGAATGAAAGATATTGATTTTATGCTTATTATTGTATGCGTAAAAGATTCCAAAAACAAAAGAAACCGCCCCCGGGTGGGCTCGAACCACCAACCTTTCGGTTAACAGCCGAACGCGCTAACCGATTGCGCCACGGAGGCCGCTGGTAGCGATGTTTTTTAAGAAGATGACAGTTATTTTATTTTTATTTTGTTATATTTCGTTATCAAACTCATATAATTGATATGTGTAATTGCCTAATAAATGTTGAATCTATTTTCGCATATTTTGTTTAATATTATTTTTGAATATTCTTTGTTTGTAATGATATAAAAATGGAAGACGATTTTTCACTTCGATGCGATTTGTAATACATATATAGTACATCGATATTGAAAGAGAGAATCTTACGTTTATTCAATAAAAAATATGAAATTAATCAATATACCTAACTCTTTGGTATACTTTGTGCGAAACATATACAATAGCATAGTAGTTTTTATACAATAGTTCGGGAGAATATAACCTCTCAACTTATAATGTTTTACATTTTCATAACACTATGTATGTTTTCAAATGAATCGTATTAGATATCGAAAGCGTTATTATGAAAAGAAAAAAAAAAGAAAGAAAGAAAAGAAAAGGAATGGAACTGCCCGATAACACATTAAATACGAAGACAGCAGTCTATACATATTAAACTCGTTCAAACCTAAACATTAAAATAATGGTATCCAATTTCATTAATCTTCACTCCCGCAAGTTAGTATAATATGATATATATTTTTTAAACTTCTGTCTCGTTTGTATCAAACGTCCCGTTTTATCTTCGATAAAATATGTAAAATCATATCTCAAATGCATATCGAACAGATGTAGCTCACTTACAACCTACTGCTAACGAAATATGTATCGGTCCCTGAACCGGCAGTGAAAGAAGGGCTGCGTCGAAAGAGGACTACAATGCGTGGTGTGCTAACCAGGAAATAGTCCGGCAGTTGCGTCGAAGCTATATACGGTTAATTAAATGGGGTTGGCTCATTAGTAACTGTCTATATGCAAGGCGATGGCCGAGATGCGATTGGAGGGTGGTCCCAAGGTGATTTATCCGTCACGATGGATCGCAGATGTTCGACTGGTACGTGGCATGGGTCGTCACAATGCCGTAATTAGGAACGCGTTTCGTTTATACGCATGCATAATGAAATCATGTTCCTTTTTTTCATATGATGGATCAATGATAACGCTTGTAATTGTCACGTGACATGCATGGATTATTTTGACGTATGCGAGTCTTTATCGAGTAGAATGTTATTCTTGTCGATTTAAAACATTGTTATGATATACTTGAATATTCTTATATAAGAGAAGTATTTGCAAGTAACATCATTATGAATCATTTCTAACATTAAGAGATTTAAAATCTAATTCTTATTGGTATGATTAAAAATGAATCATTTTAGGAACTGTAGAAGGAGAATAATCGTAACTGCAGTTTTCTCAATGTATTTAGATACTTGTTGTCAGGTATCTCTAAGCAACTGTGTAATTCTAAAGTCATTATCTCCTACCTACGAGCAAAATAGAGGGTTCAGAAGAAGATAAAACTTGAAGTCGTACATTTTTACAATTGTTAGTTTCGCTGGTTCACTATTTATTACGTAACACGATCCAATTGATCCTAGCCTTAAACCAGCTTTCTAAGCATACCTACCAAGAGAAGACACTTTGGTTTGGGCATGCTGACATTAACGGCCCGTTTAAATTGTGCG
This sequence comes from Bombus pyrosoma, assembly GCF_014825855.1. Classification (NCBI taxonomy): domain Eukaryota; kingdom Metazoa; phylum Arthropoda; class Insecta; order Hymenoptera; family Apidae; genus Bombus; species Bombus pyrosoma. Next base: position 2,149,463 of record NC_057778.1, on the reverse strand, counting down.
TTTAATTACAAGTAAGAGACAGTTGCCATGAAATTTATCGGTCACTGTTACCATTCCCTCTGTTCCTAATCTACGAAGCAGATATCCACGGCTAAACACAACAGAACAAGTCCTTCGCGCGCAATAAGACGTTCCCCGTTGCTTTTTAGTGTCTGTCCTCAACCATGTGATTAGGTTTATCAGAAACTTATGTCAGGTCTATGATAAGCGACCAATTGCAAATTCTGTGAATCGCTCCTTGAGAAGATAAAAAAAAAAAAAGATAAAAATCATTCTGATCCCACTGTAAATTTCGAATTTCTTGCGAGTCACTTTTAGTTTACTTTTAACTGAGACAAAAATTTTGCAAACGGTTGAAACGAGAAATTACTCAAATTTAAGGAACTTGTTAATCATAAAAAAATATGATTTCTTGATCGAAAATGATTTAATGGACGCAGCAAAATACTATCTTTGAACAACTCACTAAGTAACCAACAAGACAGAAACCATTGCATATATGTATATGTATAGTATTATCAATGATACGTGAATATTAACTCGACTTTAAAATATTTGTTCTCAGTATTGAGACATTTTGTTTAAGAACACTATGAGGAAATGTCACGTTCATAAAGTGCGCCTCTTATTGGATAGAAATTCATGCCCATAAATCTAAGCGGTTCCGCCGAGAGGTCGAATCTTTCTCTTGAGTTCACAACCCCGTGTTTTCACCTTCTCTGTTTCGCTATCAAGCTTTTCTTTCTCTCTCTTTCTGTCGTTTTACACCTCGAAAACCCGTCTCGAAAGCAAGGCACTTTGCAAGCCGCGGTTGGATGTCTATGATGAAGGTGAGCACATCCTGTAACGATGTAACGGGTGAACATTGCTCACGAAATCATGACGAATTCATTCGAACTGCGAATTACCTTCCGGTCGACGGAGTTTCGCTAAATGTCCGGAAGAGGGTACATATGCAAAACGCGTGATCATCAATATTCCATCGTGGTAAACGTGGCCGAGGAATCTGGAAATTCTGTCTTGCCCCTAGTATTTGCTTACTTCACCGGATAAATTAGAAACCGTCGATTAATCAACAATTCTGGTTCGTTAACCGCCAGCTACCCCTTTTCTTCGTTACTCAGTTCTAAGTATATTTTGGAATTATATTACGTATTATTTTTCTTTATATGTTTGTTGTATATTATTATCATGTACTATTGTTATCTGAACCATTTGTCTGCATTATTATACATTAAGACGAGCTAAGTTGTTGAAATATTATTGAAACGTACGAAGCTTGGAAGTAAGTTATCTTAAAATTTCAAGAAAATAAAATGTTTCATCTGTTATTTACTTGTCATTTTTACTCGATTAGTATTTGATTATTTTCTTTATCACGAAGATATATTTTCGATAACTATATGACAGAATTGGTTATATACTGCGTAAATATCACCCCCACCCCCCTCCAAGCAAGTTTCGTATTTCGTAGCAACGGTGGAAACCACGTTGCTGTCTGCCTGACAATCAATTTAGTCTTTGGCTTTAACATCAAAGCTATGGTTGTTTCTCGATTCATCCATCAACCGATGATCGTCGGACTCGTGCGTGTGGCAGAACGAATACCGAACACCCGGTAGACAATACGTCTTAACACTCGTAGGTTATTGTGGCGTTGAAAGGGAGTAACTTATAGGGGCATTGGGAATTACCAGTTTATTATTAGGGAGATAGCATAGAGGGCCAAGATCAGGGGTTGCTGTTAATTCTCCTAACACTTGGCTCCCCGGAGAGAACACGCCGCCTTAAGACTTCCACCGTCTCAACCCATTCCGCCATGCAGCACCGACATCTTGAATCGCTGCCGTGTTAATTAGTACGACTTTAAACGCACCCGCATGTGGTGGCAATCAGGACTGGTTGAAATGATTTCGCTCGTCGCCCACGGAAAGATGTAATCTGTATTAATAACACCGTCTGAGCAACTGGCTCAACGTTTGCAATTGAAAAATCAGTCTGTTCAGAGACATTCTTGAGAGACACTGTAGGATGCGATGGTATTGGTGATACAAACTTATATACATAATATTATATACATAATATTATATTCTTATTAGCTCCTTGCATGGTAAATGAGAAAATAATTTGAAAATCGTAGGGAATATGATAAGTTACATCTTTCGTTGTTGTTAATTTTATATTACTCCCTTAATCTCTTTCTTTTGACTTTGGGACTTATGTTTCTACCAGTTTCCTGAATATTTCCAAAATATATTGACGATCACAAAATTAGTAATTGTTGATTTTTTATAAAACTTTGTAGGCATACCACTTATTTTTATAAAGTGGTTATATCTTTGAACGTAACAGATTGTTTCCTCCTTTGTGTTAGAATAATCCCCGTTTAAACTTCAAGTCTCACGGCCTCCATTTGTTTTAAAATGAGTATTTGTAATCGAAGTGAGAATCGTCCAATTTACTCATCCGTAAAGACTGAAATCATTATACTTTCTTCTTTATGGCGTATTCTATCAGAGACAGCAGACATTTTTTTCGCATTCCATCCTCCCCCTATAAGAAAGTTAGCGTCGTCGAAAAAGCTATCTCGCGGCGAATGTTTCTCGGCGATTACGCGAATCCCGATCGAAAGAAGCGGAATTCAGGAAACGTCGTGTCAGAATGAATTCACATTTGATTCCTCCACACTTTACATGCGACTCGTACATACAATGCAGTCCATCGGAAGTTGTCATCTACCACTTCCGCTATCTGACTGCAGCATGTCTGTCTGACGGCCTCCCCTTCGTTTCATCTCCACGAAATTCTGACGTATTCGCGTATAATACATATGTACACGTACGTTTTCAACCCCACGGAATATCCATAAGCTTTTTCTACAAAGAAATGCTTCGCGAGAAGGATGACTTCCATTCGCAACGAAAGGAGAACTAATAATCTGTCATACGTATAAATCGAATTAAAAAAGCTATTTCTACGAAATACAGGTTTATGTATTCGCATTGAATATGTCTGGCCAATCTATGGTCTCATTCAAATTAGTTCAGTTACTTGATGTTAGTTAAGTTCAACAAATATTCGATTTTTGATCTATTTTAATATCATGTTCATGTACTTACGAGAAATTGAAAGATACAGATATGCACGTGATATACATAAATACATATAAAATATTCAAAGTAGAGTATTCGTTTAATAGTATCTAGCGGATATAAGAGATTTACGTTTAGATTTCAATACTGTAATTTTATTCAGAAAAATATGGGTTTGCATAAAAATCCGCAGCTTAATTTTACTGTTTCAAAAATTTCCTTCACGATTTGGCCAAGCTACATTACGTTTGACGATATTACGTGAAAAATCAAACTTTAATATACAATCCAATAATGGTGTGACATTCATAAAGAGGCTCTCTTTACGCTTGGTACAAAGGCACGCGCGTTCTGAAACCATTTTACCCTAATTACGAAGCGATCCTATTTAATTATACAGAGTGTCTCGTTCCTAGTCTTTTTACACGATTATCTCTGAAATTATTTGTCATCGAAATGAGTTGTAAGGGTGAAAGAATAATCCGTTTTGGGCATGATACAATAAGAGTAAGCTTTCTTTGAGATGCATGTTTTAAAAATTGAGTTAAACCAGCTTCATGAGAGAATTTCAACATTTCGAATATGCATATGTACAATTCAATCGTATACTGCGATGAATAATTGTAAGTGGAAATGATCTAAACATAAAATAGAATTAAACGAAATAAATTTCTATAATATATAATTAGATATTCCCTCGATAGGATGACATAGTTTCAATTTCTACGTTATTATAAATATTCGTCGCTAGTAGTTTTCATGGTGACATTCTGCGTTATAAATTTGTTAAAGATTGGAAGCTTTTAATATAGAAAATAAATTTGATATTGTACCTTTAAAAATGCAAGGAAATAGTCGTTTACGTCAATGAAGCGAATAAAAGAAAGTCCTATTTTCGAGCGGGCATTAAATACGAATAAACCACGGCAATAACCAGCTCGAACATTTCTCTTGTCCTTATCTCCGACATTTCATTAAGCATGAGTGCTTTCGCTGAATCGCCAATAGGAATCAACCAAATCAATTATGGCTAACACCTAACAAACTTCCAGCTAATTACTTTCTTGCAGGTATATCATCGTTGAAGGGGTTATGGGGCAGTGAAACATTCATATGTTCTTGTGGCCATAATCATGAAACGTTATAAGTTCGCAACTGATTTTCCTGATAATACACCCCTTAAAATTCAAATCCTTTCATTATCGTACAATTTAACCGTTTCATTTTTTTAACGCTACAAAATCCAGTCGTGTCTTTCTGATCAATTATTGAAATAGCTGAATCGATAGAAGCTAAATATTATTATATTTTCACTAACAAGTACCATTAAACTTTATTTTAAAAGAATATATTTAATATTTTTCTATGTTTTGTTAAAATAAAGCGACTAAAATAACATTAATGCTCAAAACACATAAAGAAAACCGTCTTCGTATATAATGACGCCTTATTCTATTGATCAAATTTGTTAGCGGAAAGAACCACGTTCATGAAATAGGATGAAAACACATTTTTTGAGTGGTGTCACTTTTGTTGCAAGGATGTGATATGCCCGAATTAGATAATCCGAAGATTGATTAAGAGAAAAATTGAATTGTTGAGCAACGTGTTAATCCAGCCTGAGAACTGGAACATTTCTGTAAGCCAGGGAAGATGAGTTGGCGTGGCTTTGACGTATGGAAGACGTCGAGTGTGGGTTCGTACGGTGGTGTCGTCGATTCGTCTTCCCTTGCCTTTCACCGATGGCGAATCCTTTTCGTTCTACAATTCTCCGGCATCTTGTATAAATGGTGCACGGGTCTGGCAGCCGTCCGTTGGCCAGGACTACATCGTTCTTGCGCAAGATTGCTCTGTTCCGTAGCCTGTTCGATTTATCAATCGGTTCCTTCGGTTTTCATCTCCTTTCATTGTCTTTACAGACATTCGATTTCCTCAATTTATTGCTCTGTCTCCTGTTTATATGCTGTTCTTATATGAAGATTACAGGTGGAAAAAAGACGTGAAAAGTACAAATTTACTCATTTTCCAATTTTTATGTTATTTAAAAAAGTTACAAAAAAGAATAGTTAAGTAGGGAAACAACCTATTAGGTTCAAAAATATATACCTTTTCGAAGAGACAAATTCATGATGTTTCGTGAAAGAATTAACGACATACCTAGTATCAAAATTATTCTAATATTTTTGAAATCAACATTTTTGTTGTAAATATTAGTCAGGAGAACCCATAACCAAATTTAATAAAAAGATAGCTTCGATAATATAAGTTGAATTATTTAGTAATATTCAAGGTATTGAATCATAGAATTACTCTCACGTGAAAAAGAGAAATCTGACTTATGTCTTCCTCTGTGGTATTCGATCCTATCGTTCTACTTCATTTCTCTGTTATTCGTAGATAATGTCTACGTATGTATATCCTCAGTCACAGCAGTAAAATAAATTCTATCACGATGACCGTATTAATATAGACAAGTTTCAGTGGCGTACGAAATCCTGAATGAAATAAACTTACGGTTGTAAAAGTCGGGCAAAGATGAAGCTAGGGACCAAGAGACCAACGTGATAATATATGTACAATATTTTTAATTGTTGACGTTAAAATGTGCCCTCCTGCTTTTTTTCTCGTTAACGTGACGTGGCTACGGGTGAGGGTCAGGAACGTTCCCGTCACATTTTCGGTCGAGCCCTCCGAGTTATTTATTTCACGCTTAAAGAATCACCTACCGTCCATACCGGCGTTATCCGCCATTGTACATGGTCGACTTTCGGCGAACTGTCTTCTGCAAGCACGGTAAAAATCCGACACACGATGTCGTTCAACTGTCAGGACGATATTATAAATTGTACAAACACGAAGTTACAGGAGTTTCGGAAATATTTTACGTTTCGGTTGCTTAAATACCTGTACCCCGCGGAAATTTTGTGTTCAATTTACAAGAACCGTAGGATTAATTATTCTATTCTTAATTATTCTGCGTACCAACTATAACTACACTATCTATGTTTATGCAAATTCACACTTTTATAGGTACAACCAATGCATTGAAACTTAAATAAAACTGTTTTATCATTAACGACTTTACCTTGACTGAATCGTTGTGGAATAAATTTTTGATCACAGAATATGAAAAGAATTTTAAAAACTAAATACACAACTACTATTACGCATATTAAAGGTGCAGATTCTCATAATGTTAGATTTCAGAGTTGGTAAATTAATGGAAACTCGAAGAGAATTAGCATTAAAACAGCTACTTGGATGGCTATCTCGAATATATCATTCGTCCTACAATTTTTAACGATTACCGCGAAAATAACTTATTTGTCGGTCTTGGATCTAACTCTTAATATCTATTACCATGCTTTTACTTGTTTCGAACTGTACATTTTTTTTTTTTTTGTAAATAGCCTTCACGTTTCACGTTAAAAGTAATTACATTCACCGGTAATTACACTAACCGCGAGCTCACGATGTCGTGTGAATTTATGACGAATGCAAGAATGGCGTGCACGGTGAACGGTTATACGTATACGGAGTCGCTGCTCGCATGACAAACGATCAGGGAGGGTCGATCGAGTATTGGCACGATCCGTGCACACCGAGCGATATAAATGAATACGACATATAAATGAATTGTGTCTCTGGGGTCGTATCTTACGGGGAATATGAAACATTAATGGAGAAATGCATTTTCGCCAACGGAAACGAATGGCTCGTGACTGCCTGTCGATTTATTTCCGACGAAGGATTCTGTCACTGACGACGTCCGGAAGACACGCACCGGAATCATTATTCGGCGGAGGAACCTCCAAGGAAACGTCCAGGACGAAGCTTCCTTGCCAAGAATTCTGGTAATTGATTTTCTGATTTGATGGATGATCTGAATCGGTTTTTCTACGCTATTTTATGGTTACTCAACAACCGTGAATTTCATCAGAAGAAAAACGATGTACAAATATCCATACGATATATAATATAAAATATAAAATACTGATGTAACCTTTTCCAGCTTTTCTAGTTTTCACTTGAACTAATTGTTATGATTTTATGTAGTGATAGAAATTTGCTGCCGTATAAACTTCATTTCTCGTATGGAAAACCTACTCGATATACCGAGCCTACCTATCTTCACCAGTGAAACTTACTTATTTCAGTCATCTATCCCTTGTACATCGTTCATCGTTGATACCCTCCAACACTAACAAGTTGTAAGAAGATACTCATCATTCCGTTTAGTTGAAATATCGCGAGTAGCAAAGAGAAAGCAAGATCCAGCGTAAAAGGCGAACCAACCTCGCGGAGGTCTAGGGAGGCGGCAGATTGCGCCGTCGAGTATTTGCATAATGATTGCTATTACTATTACCGTAGCTGGTAGCTAATCTATAATGCAGTTTACACGATAACCACCAATGCATCGGGGACATGAAGATATCCCGTTAACATTCCTAGCGGTGAGGGAAGGGAGCGCTCCCTTCTACCGTGCAAACATCAACGAGATGCTATCACAGCCATGGTGTATCATCGCAGTTGCATAACATCGTCGTCATCGTCCGTGAAACGAAAGGCTGAATCGTGCTTGAGTCGGTACGGTAGATATCGCCGATGGAAGGTTAAGGGGTCGCTAGCCGACCGTCTTCTTATCGACTGGAAGCGCCATGCAAAACGGCTCTCTGACTCCCCGATAGAAAGGGGTAGCTGCAAACTGATCTTACATTATTTTCCATTCGCGCACCCTTAATACGTCTTCGTCCGCGTTGAGCGTTAATAAGCCATGCGAACGACTGACTCTTTTTTGAAAATATTGGTACGTACTTTTCTTATTTAGTTCTTTTCAGATATTCTCTTGTAATTTTTCTCTTATTTATCAATATTTCAAAGATATCAATACCTTATTTATGTGGTTCCCTCTAGGTATTTCTTAGGTCTCGGTAAAATCGTAAAATTAGAAGGAAGACGAAATTGTCTTTGCTACTAGTCATCGAATTAATTTCTGTAGAAATAATTATTGGGTTAATAAGTACGAAACGTTTTTTCGAAGTTAATGCACTGATACTGTTCATTGGATTGTGTTGTGCCGTTAATCGCCATCAAACATATCTATGCAATAAATCGTTTCTGTACGAAGAAACTCTAAAAGCAGTATTTGAAGACTTTGCAAATTCTGGATCTGATTGAATTTTAAATCGAAGATTATAATATAAAGATTATAATATATAAAAAATATAATATAAATATAAGGAAGCAAAATACAATTAAAACTAATATCTATAATGAACTATATATAATTAAGTTTTCCTACTTTAATTTCGTAGTGTTGTATGTAAACTTTAGCTGATCTGTTCGATAGAAGACTAAAGATTTATGAGTATCGTTCGGAAGGATACCATAACGTGTTTCAGGTTTGATAATGCCAAAAGAATCGTTGGTATTTTGCTGGTTCTCGTACGAAATTACAGTTTGGCGTGACCGTCGTTCTTCAACTTCGCGTCCATTCGTCGTTCCTTAAAAAGTATGATTTGCATAGCGACCGAGTGTCACTTTGGTTTCGTTTTGAGGAATAATATCGTACACACGCTGCTTTTTCTCATTCTACACATTTACATTCGGATAGGTGCACGAATACGTAGTTGACGTATAACTTAACTAAAACCCTTCCAATGAATTTTCGTGTCTCATAGGAGAATGCGTATTTACGTATGGTTTTCTTCTGTTATTGAATCCTGGATGAGTTATGGCCATCCAATAGAGGGAGCCCATGAACAATATATTGGATTCACGATACGCATTTCGCGTGCTTCGCGATACTCAAATTTCACTCGGTAAATCACTGCTGCCTTATTCGTTGCTGCTTCGAGGGGGTTGACGAGAATCAAAGATGCCTTGATTCTTGAGCAGGAAATTCCATTTTTTTTTGTCATTACGATTTTTTCATAAAGTCTACACATCGAACTATTTATTTAAGGCAGATGTGATTAATCTGAGCTCTACTGGCAGACATGCGAGGAAAGTTAATTACCTATATGAATAAGATATGATTATTTCCTCGGAAATTTTCAAAATATTTCCCGATACAAGTTTGCCGCTTTTGTACTAATATCTACAAATATTTGCAATGTCTTTTATTTCAGTCGCCAAGAGGTGGTCGATTCGTGGTTTTTGAAAGAATCGATCAGTAGGATCGAGTACGGATTGAATTATTGATTACGACGAAATTAAAAAAAACGGGGTTCGTTGTTGCGTTCACGTGTATCGTAGATTATATCAGCGCCACCCTATCAATTTCAACCCTCGAACAATATCTGGCAAACGGGAAGATATCGAGTGCCTTGGGGGGGCGTGATCCCTTATGTGTCTTGTCGTATTATAAAATATTGACATGCATTCACGGTAGATATTTTAGGTGACGCAATGCTCTATACCAAGGTAGATGGGGACAGCTTTAATAATACAGCAGCCGATTTTCAAGTTTTCCCTGAATGTTTTTCATTCCGCTATCCCCGTTTCTCTTTGCTTCCCTGCGACTCATCCTTTTGTCTTTCGATTCTTACGTCAGGTGCCTTTGCTGCATTTATTTTTCTAGCAAGCGATTAATCCTTAATAAAACACTGAAATAAAAATGTCTCTGTATTTTTGCCATTGCTACATATGTGTAATGTCCTACGGATTATTTGGTAATTTCTTTTATTAAATCACCCTGTTATAAAAATTTATCTGATACAATTCTTTTGTTAAATGATGTATATTTATTCGTTCAAATTTGAAATGTTCTAACTACCAGAATTCTTCTCTAGATTACAGCAATGAAATAAAAGTTTAGAGTTGTTTCAGAAACGAATGGTTTATAATTAGATGTTAGACAGAACTAATCCCTGTAAGCATAAAAGAGAATTTACCAATATGACAAGACAACAATTCGCTGAAACAGCTCATTGAAAGAATCGGGAGGATCGAATGATTCAGTCGGGTTGTAAGCTCGAACGCAGGGGATAAAAAAGTGGCTTCTTATATTGGTGGAAGAGGAAAAGGACGGCAGGCATCGCGCCGGTATCGGCCGGCGTCCCTTCAATAACCTCGATACAAAATTCTTTTCACCGTTGGCCTGAATGCCTATAGGAAATATGTGAAAGGCCGTCTGATTCAGACGGTCCAGTGTTGGCTCAGGGCTTTCTGTGCCTGTACGGAACGGCCGGCGTTTGCAAGGCGTCTATAAGCCACGGGCTGCCGTAATGAAACATAAATTATTCAATCGAAATCAGCCGCGTGCACCGAGGCGGCCAGTGTTTTTCGCCGAAAACGGCCTTTAAACCGAACCCTCCAAGCTTCTAGCCGGAAGAGAAAAAGGCCGAGGCAAACCTCTCTCTCGGATCTTTTTCTTTTCTGCATCGCTGCAGACTACTCGTTCCGAACGATTTTACGTTTTCATGGACCGCGTGCCGTCTCGTGTTTGCGCTCGTTCCGCTCCCGCGTAACGAATCGAAAGCGCGCGCCCGCGTCCGCGATTTTTTTATTACGCCCGTTTGATTGAGCTTCCGTTTCCTTGCTCTCTATCTCTCTCTCTCTTTCCATCATGCTTTACTTTCTCTCTCTCTCTCTCTCTCTCTATCTCTGCACTCTGCACGTAGACGCGAGTTCGGTTTTTAATTTCAGGGCCAGGCTTAATTACGCATACATATACGAGAGAGCTGCGCTTCTCGCGAACGTTCGTTTATCACTAGCATCAGTGACAACCGAGCGAGCGTAAAACCTTCGATTTGCCTAGTTGCCTTTTAGTCTAGAAATGATTGAAGAATATAGATATTATGACTTAAAGAGCATTCTCGATGTAGGGAGTCGAAAGATAAACGATATAGAAAATTGAAAATAGGTAAATTCCATAGTAACTGTTTCATCATAATTAAGAGGTACCATTAAGTAAACAAAAATACAATCTACTATTACTTGCAATTGAATAAAAATCTGAATTCATTATTGTATAAATTTCCTCTATATTATACTAAAGGGAAATTCATTGTTAGTTTCATTTGCACTTTATGATATATTAATGGAGCTTCGAAAGACCTGTTTCATATAATGCTTATTCTTCATTTAGGGGCTTAGTAATCAGAAACTCCTGGATACTGCATTTTTTCGTAAAAACAATCAGCAAATTAATTGGAAAGCTGGTCTATTCGGCTCTATTAACATTAAAAAGTGACATTTAGATGTTATCCTAATTCATAAGTATTAAATAACAAAATGTTATAAAACACTAAATAAAAAATTATTTCCATACTTTTTAAGCAATTTTCCCATACTTTGAATAATGTACATATAATTAACTAGTCTCATTGCTAGTTAAAATAATTAATATCTTGTTCCTTATACTATATTACGTGTAAAAGCAGCGAAAATGCGACGTGTGTTTAAATTGTCGTTTGCAAGTATTACGAATGTCACCCTCTCACACTTCCGCATTGGAGGTGCCCTTTAAAATTGAATGTGAGTCTCGATTCCGGGTGTGTCGACACGCGTGTCGACGTCGATAGGGAATGGAAGATGCTTAGGTGGGGCCTTCGAATAAAACACATGCATCGTGCGAGAAGGGAATAGTTTGAAACATTGTGATCCCACTTCACGTTTTTGGTATTCAATGATCCCAATTTTACATTATTTATCAGCATAAACGGTATTTCGGTTTCAAACTGTTTGTAATTGAACAAATACTAAACAAACAAAACGATCAATTTTAGAAGATAATGTTTGGTTAAGTATATAATTTTGACACTTGAATGAATGAAAAACCTTTGGGTTTCAATGGTAACACATTCGTCACGATCGAAAATAAACCACTGTTTATCATTATTTTAGTTATTAGTACATAGTTTCACTCACCAATTGGACAGCTTCCATCAATATGTTGTCAATGTTGAACGCAACGAAATAATCCCAACTTAACCTCATTGCGGCTCGTGCATTCCGTTCCTTTTTCATGATTTTCGTTTTTCTGATCTGAAAACAAATATAGAAAGTTTGTAATATAGAATTGACAATTGTCCATTATAATAATGACAATAATGACATCAAAACGAAATAATGGTAATGAATTGAATTTTTAAGAAAATAGAAACAAGATTCAATTATAATATTTTCTAAAATTGTAGCAAGATTAATTCCTACTAAACGAAACACATTAAATTTGCTTTAAAATTTGTTACTCACATCAATCGCTTACAATATTCACCATTGTATACTTCTGCGAGGAACATTCAAACAAACTGTCAAGAACAGCACTGCCAACTGTACGTCTTAAATATTGCATAACATGATTATTAAGAATGACTAACTATGAAAAACATAAAATATATATATTCTATATCTAACATCGCGGAAAGACGAAGTTTTGACGTCAAAAATCGAATTATTTTCTAAATTATTCGTTCTGAATTTTTAGTAATTTTTGTCACACTATGAAAAAGATTAATTCTTAAAATTTCCACAAAATTCAAACAACAGTTCCCCGCGTGTATCTTAACGTCCAGGATAGCGGCAGTGTGACGGTATGTTTGTTTCATAAAATACACGGTGTCTCATCGTTTCGAGCGTGCAATATGACTTACCAGGGACGCGTATATAGATTTTTATGCAAATTCTATTGATATCCGATCGCGGTTGATGATAGCGCACGGAATGTTCGCGTCGTGTTGGTGTGGTTGGAGGGAAATCGAGTATACCACGTGACCGCCGCTACGCGAGTGTCCACTGCGGTGATTGGACGTTGCCGGTCGAATGGTCACTCCGATTGGTTGAGTCTTTAGACTTGAACACGGACGTGGGTTAGGGTAGATCGCGATTAATGTTTGCTCCCGAACGAAACACGGCATCCCCCTTCGTTTTAACTCTGTGCACTAGCCTTTTATCAACCGTATGTGTTTTAGAAATTATACGTACCGGTGGATTTATCGAGCGATACGCGCTCAGAACAAACGAACGGTAACTTGTGGCTCTGGAAAGAGAAAATGCTATTCTACTCTTCCGCTATAGAGGTTACGTAAGTGTACATGCAATTTACACTTTTCCGTTTAACGTTGAATATTTATGTAATTGAATAGAGCCATAAATTAATCCGATGTTTTTGCATTAATCAGTTATGTTCTCCATTTGAAGTTCAAATGATTTCACCATCTCCTGCAATTTTTAATTGTTAACCGCAGCAATTTTGAAATGTCATATATAACGTAACCTAACAAAATAATGACTAATGCGATATCGTCTGAAAAATGGCATAGAAGATGCTATTCTTTTTACGTTTCGTAACGTAGAAGTTACGTTCCTCATGTAGCATATTTTTCTAAAATTTTGAAAACATTGTTAACTGAAAGTCACTACCATTGTTTCGAAACGAAATTCGTCATTTGTTCAATGAATACTAAAGAATCGAAAAAGAAATAAGAATTAATTTGAATATTAAAATTGAGTTGGAGGTTTGATGGAAAACATCGAATTATTTTGTAAAGAATATAGAGTGCAAATTCGATAGTATTTTATTTAGGACGATAGTTCAATAAACTTTCCTCTATATCACTTTTTATCTAGTTACTTTGCGCCTTTTTACTTGCGCGTGCAAGGATTTCTTTTCCTTTTGGTAAATGTAACAGCGACGACGGGTGCGTGACCCAAGGTGTACGATTACTGAGCTGGCGCGAAACTCGGATCAATTTGAAATATAACCTCCTCGTTATTAATAAAATTTGCATTTACAAGGGCGAGAAAGTGTCACGACACGACACGCGGGACGAAAGACCGTCTCGGTACAGTTAAGTAGGATTTCCGTGATTACGCTCGCGATCCGTAACTAACGATTCTAAAGACACCGCTACATTGTAAATTTTTTTGTATATCCCTTTTGTGTCTCTTCTATCTTTCTTTTTCTATATCTTTCCTCTGTGAATATCTTTTGTAATTTCACTAGCTCAATATAAAATTAAAAAAAGTAAAAGTTCTATTTTTATTTAGGTTTATGTCCTTCATTTCTCACTTACATATCTTACATCTATGCATCATGTAATCATAGAATTTTACTATCATAATATATGTAACGTTTAAAAATCTTGAAAATATCATTCGTTTGTTTGATCATTCGTTCGTAACGTCTTCCAGACGAAGTTGACGCGTACTCCACAGAATTCTCCGGGTGAACGTAAAGCCCGTCCAACTTGTAGGGGTTTGATTACTCGTTATCGAGGTAACTCTACCGTCGTCTGGCATCTGATAAAGTCTCGCGAGTAATTATTAATCATAGACCGGGCAGTATAACGATCCATCCGAGTCTTATCTCGGTGTCGAGTGATGTATGCAAGTGGCCGAGGCCTGTGTGCCACGGCAGAAAGGGAGGTGGCGGTGCACACCCGTTGACCGAGCCGTTGGTATTCGTCGTCGTCGTGTTGCTGGTTGCTACTTGGTCGGTGGGGTTGCAATACTTCACCAAGATAACAACTAATAATCGATAGTGGCATTGCCAGGTACGCAGCCAGGTACATGTACATAAGTACGGTCTCGAAAAGACCTTACACCCCTGCCTGTTTCAACCCCCTGTGCAAGTTGCATCGGTGGGTAGTCTTACCTTTTAGCCTCCTACCAACCACCCAATGGCTGCATGCAAGACGCTCGTAGGTCAAAGGTTGGGCGGCTAACTACTTCGTAAATTATCGTAAGGTTAACAGTTACTTCGCTCGTGTACCGTTCGAACGAATAAGTTTGATAACGCGTACATCCTGTGTCTTATTTTATATCTGCGATAGGGTACTTGTAAAAATAGAACAATCGGACACGGGGCGAATGATCTTTTTTAAGCGTAAAAATAAGTTGGAAACATAAGATGACATTTTTTTCTATTCGGTGCTTTGTTTTTCGAAGGTAGATCATGAACAATTTTTAGATACATGTAGAGTCGAATAACTCTGTCGATTCGGTGTTTTTTCCACGTGCTTTCGATTCTGAAATACTATAGCGAGGCGCTGTATTCTTTTTCTTTTTTTTTTGGTTCGAATAAAGTATTCTATTGGCTGAAGTTTTCTCGTTGGTTTCCAATTTAACATTTCTATTATGATTTACGATATGCGATCAAACATACCGATAACTTCACGAACGCAAATAATATCTAAAAGTCGATATTTCGGTACGTTACTTTAAAACAAAGGCGCGAAAATTGGTTGTATTCATCAGGTTCGACGTATTGATCACGTTATTACTTTAGTTTCAGAAAGTATTCTCGCAATTTAGGAAGTTAATCTTGTTCAAGAAATTATTCCATTTCCGATCGTGTAGTTTGTATTTAGCGCATTTATAAAAGTACAATATCGTATCTTTAAAATAATACGGGAGACGTACATCGTTTAAATAAATTTTATCATTTCAACGATCGTATAACAAGGGATGATTACAGATCCAACAAAAGAATTTATTAGCGGCATGAATTTATAACGGCTATTGATTACAAACGGCCTACCGTTTATAAATAATTACGCGATTCGCTACTTTAACGCAAGTATTTGATTTATCAGGAAAAATCATCGTGTATGAAGAGTGCTCCTTCTGACATAATCGTGCCGGTGGTCGTGCATACACGTCGAGACCCTAGCTGTCGCTTGTTGCACGTAGGAGATCGTGCGATAGAAGAAAAACGCGAAACACACAATATTCACAGATCGCGAACTAGACCGGCAAAACCATTAGGCGGCAAAAGATAATGCATTACAATCGAACGCACGCAATAATCCCTATCGCTTCTGGTCGATCGGCAATAAAATATAAAATTTATAACGGCAATTATCTCGTGTCGTGTATCTAGGTGACGCGTATGTGAGATCCAACTTCTTTTCTTCCCCTCACACCTCAGCTATGTTTTATGGCTAACTGTCCCTGGTTACTGGCCAACGGTTCAATAATTAATACATCGGCGACAGTGTGTCGTTGCTAGGTGATTAGCACGCTAAATACTTTGCTTCTTTGTTCTTTCCCTTTGACGAAGTCGTTTGTACGTTCGATGCTTCGTTGAACGTATATGTTGTACGACTTTTCTATACTTCAATATTTAATTCTAATTTTTTTTAAAAGCATTGAAGTTATTTTTGGCATATCTTCAAATCGAATTAGTATTTTTGTCGTCACCGTTGTTCCATTTCTTTAAAAATGAAATTCATGGTTCTCGCAGCGTCACAAATACTTTTGATTTGCACCTTTAGTTATCATTCGTTCGTCGCTCTGTCAATCTTTTCGAAATACATATAATGTTCAAGAATAAATACTAATTAAGAGAATAGACGCCAGTTCACCGCGTTAAGGCTCCTTTGATAGAATCATATTTGTATTCGGGGCTTCTGAACGGTTAACAGCGTTTCAAAATTGCCTAGGTTCCGATGTATCAGCAACTTCCAGCAACGTCGTTGTATACCCGAAGGATAATTACTAAATACTTACGATATTCCTCGAAACGTCGTTATCGTTATTGTACTAAATGAACAGTGGTATCGCGCGATACGAACTTCTCGACTCTATCTGTACCATGCAAACGATGATAATGAACTGCGCTTAGGAGGGTAATCGTAATATTCGTACGCCTTCCAAATGCGTCCTTTCGAGTTTCATGCTCTAAGAACGTTGAACATCCTCAGAGTCCCGTGGGGTGGTTCTACTTTACGATCCGCTTGTCCGCGTACTTTGCAGTCGGCACAAAGGACTACGCCACCTCGTTACGAAGGGACCAGTTAGAATAAACTGTGATTAGGAAGATAGTTATGACGTTTTGTATTATAATTCTGCGAGGGTAAAGTCTCTCGTCTTCACTTTCTCTCTAGGCTCCCTCCCTTTCGGTTTGTCATTCGTTTCTCCCTTTCTTACATCTCTCTCCCTTCTTTGTCTTTCTATTTCCTTTTGCTTCTATCGTTCTCTGTTCGTCCCAGAAGGGCTGTTTCTAAGTACTGCGCAAGATTACTATGCATGTTATTATGTAAGATTTCGGGGATTCGAAGATCTGATTCTCGATACAGGCACGTTCTCTATATCTTTTTGTTTGCCTTAGATATTACACGCGTGATTTAGATTTGCTGGGGGTTTCACTGGAAAAGATCTTTTACTTAGTAAGTATACGAGGTATTTCGTTTATCGTGGAATTTTTAATATCTTACGATTATGAATAACTTCTTGATATGAAAAATTATATCGAGGAGAGAAGCTTGGTCGATCCAGACAGAGAGAGATTATTATTTCCCGAATTCTCAACGTTATTGATATTTCTTTTCGTGACGATAATATACTTTTACCAGCCTACTATCACAGCTAGGGAACAACAGATTTCACATGTGATTTCGAGAAACATAGTTTTATTGAGAAAGATAAACCTACAAAAACATCGCGAAAGTTAAATCCAAATTAATTCACTAAAATACCATCGAGGTTGTGTAGTTTCGCGATAGAAATTAAGGCAATCGAACTTTCGGTGAAGTTGATCGTTCGATCAAGCTCGATTCAAGGGAAAAGCTCATGAGAACCGGGCAGGAAAATGGGAAACCTTAGGCTAGCAGCCCGTATTTGATTGTTTAATTAGCAAGATGACCGGTCCTCGGTTGGCACTGACGCTCTATCTCTCCTTCGAGACACCGGATCCGAAGGAGAACTGCCAGACAGAGGACAGTGGGAAGAAACAAGTATACACCGGTGAGATGGAAGAGGGTTGCGCGCAAGGAAGTCGAAGAAGCGGAAGCTGTTGGATACGGTCAGATCGGAGGAAAGAGAAAGACAGAGACAAACAAGAGGGCGAGCACGAGAGACCAGAAGTGAATGTGTCCTCCTTCCAAGGAGAGATACAGTCTGAGGAACTCGCAGGAACGGGCAGGCTGGATTTCTGGTGTATAGGGGTATTAATCCCTGCCCTCAATTACCCTTTGTCTTGGGCGCAGCTTGGTCCACTTGTTAAGACACCGCCACTGTTTGTCTTGAGGAGCAGGTAAGGGAGCGGTCGCGGAGGTTTGGGGGCTGTTTCGGTCGGTGCTTTACATACGTCCGTAAACCGGAGACGAACTGCTACCGGGAAGGACTACTGATCGTTGCGGTCTTGCCTCTGTTCTTGATAGAAGTTTCCTAGCAAAGTTCTGCATCGCGACCGCCTTGGGGAGCCTCCACGTGCTGCCTTGATATGCGTCTCTGCATTAAATCGATTTCGTCTGCCAAGTAATCCTCCTATAATTCTTACTCTCTTGGATATTCTTTAAGAACTAGTCTGTTGTTCATCTACCTTTTAGGAAAAAATAGTCAAACAAGGGATATATGAAAATCCGGAGCTTATTTTATTGAAACAGTTAAAGCAGCCGGACTTCGTTGTTGATATTGATAGGCTCTTATGGAAAGGTTCGATCGGGAGTATCGAAACGTCTTGGAACAGGAAAGTCAAGGAATTAAGTAGCTCGGGAGTGCGGGCGGAAAGAGCGAAAGACGCGGGGAGGGGAGGTCGTGCAAATCCCGTGTAAACATTTGCAATGGATTTGCGAGCTATTCAAACGGTTAAATTCTCTTAAGAATTTAGTTTGTACAGGGGCGGTGTGCCACAGGCGGCACCCCTCCTTTCGCTACCCTACGTTACTCTCTATATAGAACGTTGGTGGTTCTTCCTTACCCCAAACTACGCGCGACGGTCCTCTTCCTTTCTCTTTCCCTTTTTCCCGAGCTGTCTCTGTCCCTCTATCTGCCAGTTTCTCTCCCTTGGTTCTCTTACCCTTTGTATTTCTAACAATTGATATTCTTCACAGTGTAAAGAAACGGTCGGAGCTTCCCCGCCCGTCCTCTTTCTTCCGTCAACCTGATGTCGAACAAATAATACGAGCGGAAAATCTGAGGAAATCACCGCCGAGGATAAGTCTACCGCCCACTTTTAGCAGCGTACCGAGTCTTTTGGTTTTCGCACCATGCTCCACTCGTTCTCCTCTACCTTCCAACGACTTTAGTCCCCACTTTTCTATAGTGTCAAACACGTTATGCTTATCGTTTGATCGATACATTTGTTCATCTTTGATAGAATGTGATTCGATTATGGGATTTTGTCATAAGAAGATTCGAAATGATTTTATATTCCTCCTGATCTTCTTAAAAGATAATATGCAATAACAAAATTGCGTGTGATTGTCAAAGATTGTAGAATTCTTTTGCTGCTTAACGAGCGCTTATCGCATCTTCACGTTATATCTTAATGTCTGAACTATGAATCAGATAAAGAAGCTTCTTTCAAACTGACACAAAGACTGTCAACTAAACTTGGCGGGTACGTAATCACACATTTCATTGTCAGGAAAGAAATACACTGCTCAGAACTATCTCTGATTTACTCCTTAAGCCTGTATAATATCTTTAAACGATTGTTCTAAAGTGAACCTTTATACGAATAACATGTCAGTGTATCAAGTCTATAGAACTTGTTCGCTTTTGATCATTTGATTTGTGCGATAAAATGTTCATAACATATACCGCTACTAAGTTTCTTACGGTTAAATTATATATATATATATTATATATATTCTGCTAACTCCATAATAGAATAATAAATATAGCTTCTAGTTACTTTATTTAATTTGTTAATCTGTACATTTTCATAAAATTCATATTGTTCGGTAGCGTAATTTTATCTCAGCCTAGTGGTTATAATCGTAATACAAACACGATAGGCGTTTTCTGATTTGAGAAATGCTCGGTACATTCGGCAGAGGGACACGGTGCCAATGAGAAATTAAAGTCGACGATCGAGCCGGGGATGGAACACCCTTTCCCCAGAGTCAAAGTTGAGCTACGTACGGCGAAAGGAATATGGCTTATTCGCGTGTTGCCGAAAGTTTCTGGCGGCAGCTCGCCATTGCATGTCCCGACATTAATAATTACTTTACAACTGATTCCTCCTTTCGTATTTTATTACATTTTTCAGAGACCACAGTCCCCGGTCGTGCGTACGTGATCGCCTTTCCGCTTCGCGTTAATATTCCTCGAGGTACGGTTGTTATTGCTACACCAGTGATAAACATCGGATCGTCTTTCGTTTTGTTTGTTCATTAGACAAAGTCTGTTATAATATTAACGGTAAGCTTGCACGCATTAACAAAGTAAATTTACAGATATTTGCACATCGTTGTTATATATTTTTGCTATAAGCCCGAGGACCAAGTGTCTGAGTACGTATGTCAAAATATTGATGCAAGTGGATTTATTTAATTTCAATTTTCAGGGAAATTTGTAATTTACGTTGAATAACAAGTGATAAAGTAGATTGTATTTCTGGATAAAATCAAGGCTGTCGATTTTTGTAGACCCCTGCGAAAGGAATTATCTTGTCAATTTGATTCTTATCAACTTGTCAGAAAATTAAGTTGTAAATTTATTTAACCTTCGTTTATAGCCACGAAAACATATATGAAGACTTGATAATTTATTGGGTGGCTTAGCAAAACTGAAAATTCTAACTTCGTATTCTTGGCAAATTAAAGAAATTTGTTGCTATAGAAAAATGTGATTAAAGATGACAAAGAGCCCACTGTGCTTCAAAGTATACGAAACTTGGCCTAAATGCAATTTTTCATCTTCTTCACTTACTTACTAAAGATTTCGATTCGAAGCAAAGTATCAGTTAGTTTAGTTTGCAGTAATAGGGGAAAGTTTCGCTGCCCATTTGTAGTCTGAGCGTACTTATGTCGTTAGGAAGATCATACGATTACGTCGCCGTGCATGCACCGAGCCTTGTCCAATCAATATCAGTATGAAATCCGCGAGCAATCGTGTGCAACTGTTTCTAGTGTCGCAGTTGCACGACAAGGGGCGCAATGCGGTGCTCGATTGCTTCGTTGGATTAAAGTACGATCGGCGGGTCACGATATACCACGATCAACTGATCGATGAAGGCCGGAACGCGACAACCACCGTCTAAGAAATCGAACCAAGGAAACATGCTGGTTATGTGCCAGAGCTCCTCCACGTATCGATATGTCTATCTTCGCCATCGCGTTCACCGGTTATCTGATTCGCATTCTCAACATTTTTCGCCAAATATTTACACGGTCGATCGATCGACTATTTGCACGAATAGACACGAAACCTTCCTGTAAATGTCGGAAAAAGTGCCGCTCTAACACTTCTGTTTACCTATTGCTTCCTGAGCTGATAGAGAGAAACGTTTTGATTGAGTTGTTGCCTTCGAAGAAATTGATTTTAAATCGTAGGATATTTAGCTTTTACTGTTTCAACTGGCATATAATTTATTCCCTTTCAACTATTATTTTCGAAGAAATTGATTTCGAATCGTAAGATATCCGTGTTCTCGTCGTTTCGTTTTAAAAGATTAGAAATCTGATGAAAATGTTCTTACAGAAATTACGTTGAAATAGTTAATTAGAGGAAAGCAACGATTATGTTGAATTCTCGAATCTTTAATTTTGTTCTATTTTTTTTTTAACTTAACGAACTTTTTTGTAGCTTTTAGTCATCACTATTAATCTAGCATGATCGCGTTAGATAGGTAAGTTAAAGTTATAGGAAAGTTAAAATCATTTTACATCGGCGATAAAATATGTAATAAATCTTTGTAGGTAAAATTTTGTTCCGCACCGCAGAAACAGCTTCACAGATAGTTCATATTCATTGGATAATTATCCCGTTTCGAAAAACGTTCAACTATGAAAGTATCATAATGGCGTGACACGATACAGCAGTTATCGACATGAACTTTGCACTTTGTTTTATGCACGTGGTTCAGGCTTCGGAATAATCTGTACTGCAAATTGCATTCATATTTTTAGTGAACGTGTAACGAGTGTACAGGAATCGCCGACCGATATGAGAAAAACTTGCATTAAAAATAACAGGTTACGGAGTGACGTACAACAAAAGATTACTTCCTATACGGTGGAGCTGGTTTCCTTTAATAAATCCTGGTATCGCAATCAGATAAGGTACATTGTACAACAGGCTGGCATAAAATTTAGTTCACAACATAAATCTATTCCTTTCTCGTGAATTCTTTGTTTAAACGTATCTATTCTATTTTTTCTGTTTAATTTTTCAGTTACATACAAATTACGCTTGTAATAAAAATCATAATTTTTCAAATTTTCAAATTATATATTTTTTAGTAAAATTTATCGCAGACGAAATCAACGCGGGCTAGTTGTATTAAATCACGGCTACACATTTTGTTCCTACGCTTCAAATTTCTTTATATTTAATCTGATTTGCCTGTTTTTCTTTCCAAAGTTGAACACTTATGGCTATTTAATGTCAGAGATCGAAATCTTACTTTGCTTAGATAGAAATCTTATATTAAACGAAGGACTCAAAGGAAATCTGGTACATGTGACAAAATCTTTAATTTGAGCAAAGTTCAGATACAGTGTAACTTTGCAAAGATTCTGTTCAGTTGGTAATAGTTTTGCATTTAAAGTTTTAGATGATCTTCCGCTGAAAGCTACAGTGTTTCGTTGCTAGATTTTATTATTAGTAAATTTAGTAACAACAACATAAGCACCTAATAACTGATATTCTTAATACTCACATATACTTTTCAGTGTTAGCATTTTCCTACTTGAATAAAGCAACGGTTACGCTTTGGTTAAATGAAAAAGTGCGAAATCTACAAGACAGTCACAAAGATCAGAAAATATCCGAGGAAGAAAAATACCGTTAAAACAATATCTGTACACGGCCCATATATAAATACAATACTTCTGCTACCTCCCAAAAACCTTCACCCCTCTCTTTAAATTCAAACATACTCTTCCTACCCCAGAATCAGAATTTAAAAACTTGCAAGATCCAAGCTACAAAATATTCGGTATCCATCCGATGGCGACGCACCGCGGCGAGCTTGGCAAACTACGTTACCGTTGCAAGCTCGTCGCGGTATGGTTAAAGTAACCGAGTCCGTGATCCCTGAAAATGTGTATTGGTGCTGATGGTTGCTGGTCGGAGGTGGAGGCTGTAGATTCGGAGGAGGTGGAGAACCGCGAGTACCTCGCCAGCACACTTTACGATATGTCGAATGACTAATACGTTGAAACAATAGGCTGTCGTCGGTCGCCCGATGGGACTGATGGCTGAGAAGGGATGGGGGGATGCGATGGTGGTGTGGTGTGGTGGCAGGCAGTCGACGAGGTTGGGGGATTCCAATGCACCACTTAAGCGTTTCTATATCCGTGGCTTCGGGCGCCTATACGTACTTCCGAGCTTTTATCGCGGCTGGCTTCTGCTGGCTGCTACCACTGGTCTCTGCAACTGGGTGCTACGGTGGGTGCTGGGTACTGCTGCCGACGAGATGAGTCGTTAGCATTACGATCATTATTAATGACGTAATTGTTACAAGGAAGTCAACTTTTCCATCGTCCCCGTCATTACGTCGTTACGCGTTCTCCCGTTGCCTCGTTATCGCATCGAGGCATAATAGGGCACTCTAACTTGCCGAGCCATCTGTTTTCCCCTCTTCAGCGCGGTTTTTTAAATCGTAAGCAGCGGAGCCCCGCACACGCGTCGATATTCAACCGTGTTTGGGTAACACGAGGCCTTTTTAACGCCCTGAACATCGAATCCCGTCATTGAAAACCAATTGCACGATTTGTCGGTTGGGGTGGCATCCGATTGTGCGCTTTGAACACCACACGAACTTGGAATTGGGAATACTTATACTACGGGAGAAACTTTTTTATCCCCGATAATTAGTATCCGCTAATTAGCGTTGTCTGTCGATGCGATGAATTCGCGACTCGTGTCTCTTTCTCTCTCTGATTTTCCTTTTCCGCTTCTTTTCGCGCTTCTTCCCTTTCCTTTTTCTTCGTTTCTTCGCTCTTTTTTACCTTGTCCGTTCGTTGCTTCTTTTTTTTTCGACGTTCCCCCGTCGAATTCCGCGCGGAGCAAGATCGAGCCTCGTCAAAGGATGTTGCCTCGCGGAACATAATACACGCGTTTCCACCTGGCTGAAGGTGCTCCTGTAGTTTGATAAAGTCAAAGTTCAAAGTCCGCGGGGGTGTGTGGTGTGAGAATCGCGGGGAGGGTGGAAAACGGAGGGGGGATGGTCGATCCCAGCCGACGGTGATTGCTTCTCCCCCAGCCTGCCTTAAAATTGACGTCATATTCGTTATCCTTTCGACCCTTCTTCCACGCCATCCTCACGTCTCCCGTACCTCTGCCTGTGGGCATCTCTTTCTGCATGCGTATAAGCTTACATCAACCCTTCTCCACATGGCCACACCCAGTTTCAGAGGCAGAATACCTCGAAGCCGGGATTTACTTGGCTGCAAATAAAAAACTCTTCCTTTGGTGCTGTTTTTGGTGTTTCATTCCGTTTGAAATTTCTTCCCCTTTCCGTTTCCCTTCAATGAGCAGACGTCGATGTTGCAAATTGATTAAATTGCGCGTCACTTTGAAATCTTCGTTCATCAGAAATTTATAATTGTCAGTCGCATTTCCTTCTTCTCGATTTTATCTCTCTTCGAAATATTTTCTTTGTTGCTATTTTAGGCTAACGATTTCGGAACTTTCATTTATCGAAGTGAAATAGATAGTTGAAATAGGAACGAAAAGTATCGAGATAATAAGCATTCTATATATCGCTATAAATTTATAAATAATATCAGCGTTATTACAAGCAATAGTAAAATATCGAAATAATAAATATATAAAATGTTATTTGAGTGAATTCGATTTTTAGATAAGAAACGGCGTTGACGTTGTAAAATTAAAATTTGTAGTATGTTTCTTTCGACGTTTGAAACAATCGGGAGGAATGACGTTCGATTAGAAGAGATGAAACGAATCGTTGAAATGACAGAGCCTTAGGTTTCGTTGGTTGATCGAAGGCACCGCAATAATTCCCGAGATAGAAGCGAAAAGAGAGAAGAAGGCTTTGCAAACGGAACACTGGCCATCCCTTACCACGACGCCGAACGACTCCCTTCTGAAAGAGCTTCCATCCCGGGAGAGAGCTTCCATTACTAATCCATGCAAAAACCAGAATATCTTTATCCCTCTGCATGCTGAGGACGTATTTCCGGAATAAATTCCATTGGCTCTACGAGATCTCTTTCCTGGCCCTTTATATTTTTCAGGACCGATTAATTTATTTCATTCGCTTAATGCATATTCCATTTACGATTTTGTTAATTGCATCGGCCTATCGAAGCAATTTTACCACGTCGCTCCATAAATTTCGCGCGCCATAAACTTTCTCCGTTTCTAAACTATTAATTCAGTCTTTTAATTATTCATGGTAATCTTATCTCGCTGCCACAACTATTCGGATATTATTTAAATTCGCCGAATTTTTCCTTCGAAAGTTTATTCCTCTGACAACTAATATTACGCTCGAAACACTGATTTCTCCAACATTAAACTTTATAATTATTTAATTTTTTAAAATAAACAGACGTATATATTATTCTTCTAAATAGCGTGCAATTTAATTCCACTGAAAAGTAAAAAAATGTGTAGGAAAATTAACTCATTTTTCTTGGCTTTAAGAAATTGTTCGCTGAACAGAGGCAAACTTCGAACAATTATATCTTCACGATGAAAAGTATCGTCGAGTGACGTACAGTTGCAAAAGGCATGTCGGCAAGAGCAATAATAATATTAGCAAAATTTCGGATGCGGAGGCTGGTGAAACGAAAGGTTGCGACTCTGGAAATGCGTGTGTCGTTAAAGCAGCGGGCAAGAGGCGCCGAAAGGGTTGAAGCTGGAGCAGAGACGGCCAAGGGGAAAAGGTAGAGGAGGGTGGATAGACTGGAGGCAGCGGTCAGGGGGAATCTGGGGGAGGTGGAATACGAATATGAGAATTAAAGCCGTCGAAGGAATTAAAGCGTATAACCATGGCTCGGATTTCTGGAGCTGTGTCCGTCCGTCCGTCCGATGGTTGGTCCATCCGTCGGTCTACCTCCCTGAATCTCCGTTTATCCGTCTGTATTCCTGTCAGAGAATCTGAGCTTCTCTGCAGATACCGGGGCTATCGGCTCAGCTACTTTCTCTCTTCTTCGTGCACACGGGATCCTTGCAAAAATTATTCGTCGGGGAAAATTACATCCCTCTGTTTGAGTGGAGCGTGGAAGAAATTAAAACGCTTTAAATGGAAGGATAAGCAATCAGGTAATTGCTTCGTATCGAGAGCCTCGTGTCTCTTTTTTTCTCGGGAGAACCAGTTAAATAGAGAAAATTCGAGAAACTCGGCGGGGAAATTCGTTTGGTGAAGATTCTTTAAAGATTTCGTCGTTCGAGCGAAGAAACGAGGGTTAAGCCTCGTTCAGACTAGTCGAGTAACTTGAATTCGAGCTTGCGTTTCTACAAGTTAACTGTACAAAGTGAACTGAACTTGCTGGATTATCGGTAACGATGTCTGTAATTCACTTCAATAAGAAGGAAACAGAACACGCACTTTTATCAATTCGCTTGCAGTTCACGCTGTGCAAGATGTATTTCGAGTTTCAGGGAGTGACAGGAAGAAGCTTATCTTCGATCGAAGCTTGAAACGATGCTTCGAATCATCGAGCAACTCGACGACTGAGAAAACTGAGCATGAAATCTTAAAAGATTATCTAAAATCAAATATGTAACAAGTTCGTGTTACTCGAAGGATTTGAATTTTGAACCGAAGCAAGTTGACTAATCGAGACGAGGGTTCGGAGCACATTTATTTCTTTGGGTCGCGAAACAACGAGCGTCGCCAGTGACGGCTCGCAGTGCTCGCAGATTCGTGCACACGTCACAGAGTCAGCACTAGCAGTTGGCTCTGTACAGACCGCACCTCTATATCAATCACTTGGCCGGTGGCTATCCTGTAGCCGCCCTTCGACTATCACCCTTCGTTCACCCTGCCCGTTTCTGCACGGCACCGCTACCGCCACCCTCGCAACCATTCTAATCCACCTCCTCTCATCCCATCTTTCCCTATCTCTCTCTTTGACCCTCTTTGCCTCTCTATCGCACTTTCTGTTGCAGCCTACGTTTCTATCTTCGTCCTATCGTGTGTTGCACAGGCGCCAGGCCGCACCGCTAACCGATGTTCAGATTGATAATTTATGACTGTTAATTATGACCGTGCGGTTTCGTGTCGGTATTTGACCGTGCGCGTAATCGCGATTTCGAGACTACAGATTGCACTTGCAGTGCCAAGACGTCAGCTGATCCCTAGATTTCCCAATTCGAGCTTTTTCTTGCGTCTCGTTTCTCTTTTGTACCGCATTATTCAGTTTCTTTCGTTTGTATGATTTTTGGTTTGTATAATTCGATAGGTACCATGTGCGAATTTTTTTTTTTAGAAGCATTCTTAGATAGGTACATGGCGTAGATTTGTCGACGAAAATGAAATTTCTATTTGTTCGCTGTGCGAGACTATACTTGTAAGTATTTCTATGAATGCGTGAAATTTGTATATATCGAAGGTGAAAACGGTAGACAAGTAGGAAGGGTGGAAGTGGAAGAGTGGAAGATGAGGAAGGGAGAAAAGAAGAAAAACGAGGGGAGTAATGGAAGGATGGATGTTCTATTCCTACTAGGGATCAAACACGAATGGCTTAATGTCTATCGAACGTGAGACAGAATAATGTGGTTTTCTGCGTTTCGTCTTATAAATTTCGAATCATTGGCACACTGTTTAACTAGATAGATCACGTATGACTAATGACTGCTACAAATATTAAATAAATACCTGAGATCTTTCTAAGTATTCTTAAGTACTTGTACAGTTTGCTGACAGAATGTGACGAGATGAACAAATACCATGGCAGTATATTTCACGATATATTAGACATACTGAATTTTCATTTCCATCATAACTCGCATCGCAATCTTATTCTCTGTTAAATCTCTGATGTTAAAAACGATAGAAAAATGGGAAGCGGTGTCTAAAACCTGCGAGACGCGCTAGAAAAAAGAAAAAGAAAAAAAAAGAACGCATTGGATGATAAGTCTATTCTGTGTGTAGCTCGTCTGTGATAATATTCTCGCATCGGCTATGAAGAATCGCAGTCCGCCATAACGCATTGTCGTTGTCCCGATCCCGTGACTATGCGCGATTCTCACCCGCTCGTGATCTCGTTTCCAGCCCTTTTGTCGTGTCTCCTCCTTTTTTCTTTCTTCTCTGTTCCTTCCTTTCTTCCTTTTTCCTACTTTTATTTTCTTCTTTCCCTTTCTGCACGAAAAAGGAGGAAGAGAAACGAGAAAAAAAGATAAGGGAAAAGGGTAACAACGCTCTTTCGCACTAATCGTCCCGCGTCGGCCGATTCGACGGAAACGCGCCGTCGCACGCGTGTTACTCTTCACGAAGAATGGTATGCCGGCGAAGATAAAGCCGCGTGAACGTTAACCATCTATCCGTTTTTTGCTCTTCCTCTCCATTCCTCTCGATTCATTCAGAGGGACAGGTCGAAAGAGAAAGAGAAAGAGAGGAGAGAATGAGTGGGGGGAGAAAGAGAGAGTGTGCAATGGAAAGGGTACAGGCTTAGTTGCCGCCTCATATCATTAAAATTGAGAGATATTGACAAAAGACTTCGTTATATATATCTATATATATAAATATATATAGGTATAAATATATATATATTTGACGGTAGACGAAGCAGCCTCTGGGGAGTCTCACAGATCAATGGGAATATTGAACAATTGTCTCTCTAGCTACGGCTAAAACGAGCGGCCAAGACAATCAGCCCTCTGCGAACAATGCGTAGCTTAATGACGTAGCAGCACCGTTTTCGCTGCGCATCACGCTTCGTCCCCTTCCATCGAGTGTCCTGAATGCATCCTGTCTCGCCGGAGAAAATATTATAATTAAAATATTAGGCGCGAGGGAAATCGTTTGCGCGACCTACTGTTAACAGGCGTTTGGTAGAAAAATCGTAGTTTCGAATAAAATTGGTACTTTAATTTAATTCGTACCTCTCCTTCTCTCTTTCTTTCTTTTTATTTTGAGGTCTAAATTAGGTACTCGTACACGTATGAGTTTCGTACTGTATTACGGTCTATGTGACTCGATTATGCATTTAAATCGAGCTCTATTGGACATTTCAGATTCTGATGCATCCATTTTCGAAGATATCTTCCTAATATTATACGTATGTTTATAGAAAATAAATAATTACCGTCATATTTAGCTAGTGGCATGAACGCGTTATTCAATCATTATTTTTCCTACGTACAGTAAAATTTAATCTCCGAGCTACCTATCGGTATTTTTTCTCGAAAAATTTCATTGTACAAATTTCAATAATAGTTATCTTACGAATAATGATTATTTGATGATCACCACGAAGAATCTATAATGTTCGACGGTTGTCCGTGTATCGGAGTAAAAAGATAACGATCGGTCAGGAACCGAAAGCCTGGTGATAGGAGACAGTGGCACGGTGGTTCTCCTTAAGGTTTGGTCTCCGCAGTGGCAATGGCATTGGCGGCGGTGTGTTTTAGGGATCAATAATTTATGTAAATGTGTACGCGGCAAGGGCGCTACCGTGTGGCGGTGAGTTACAGCTATGAGGGTAAAAGGGGGTAAGGTGGGTGGTTGGGTGGTCGGATGGTGGCGGTGGTGGTGGTCGTGGCGGATGAGGAAGGAGGAATAGGAGGTGGAGAAGGAGGAGGAGGAGGTGGAGGAGGAAGGTGGTTAGAGGAGAGGTGGAAGGGACGAGGTTTTAGGGGTGAGTCGCGCGGTACGGTGGCGGTGGCAGCAGACCGACTGAGGGTGGAGAAGATCGCGACACGAAGGGGTTTGACGTCCAACCCTTTCATCGATTGTACTTCTCTGCTCCCTTTTATCCCTTCGCCGTATACCACCCTATCCCCTAACCCGTTCCATGATGCTCGAGCGCGGCAAAAGCAGCCATCGACTAATGCTCGATAATTCCCGGCGCGTTTGTTCGCGCGAATATTTTCTCGACTTTCCACTGTCGTGCCGAATCGCCTCCTACTCGAACGCTCTTTTCGCGTATCTTTGTAATGCACGCCACCCACGCCTCCACTCTATTTCGCCTTCCGCGCGTTTTCCTTTCATGCCTTTGTTCCTCAGGGGGAAACCGCGGATGTATCCGCGAATAATATTTTCCAACGGGTCTCTGGCTGTTTACGACGTCGCGGATGACAACGCCTATATAAATAACAACGCGGTTCCAGTGTCCATTTATTACGTTGAACTAATTAGACCGGTCATATTATTTGCTCCTTTACCATATTTCTGTCTTTGTAATTTCCTGCCTTGTTACACCAGGCGCCGGTGAACTTAAGTGTCCGTGGATCTGTCCTTTATGACAGTCTACGATTGTCGCGTCTCTTCATCTTTTATGCTATAACCTGCTACTATCCGATCACGGTTTTCGTTCGATTTTCTTTTATCGCTCCTTTCCTTCTTCCTTTCTTCTAACCCATCGAGAATCGATATTGCGTTAACGCAATATTTCATTTGCATTTTTTCCAGTCGACCTTCTCGCATTCTCTGTATTTACTTTTCAACATTGTTGTTACGAAAGGACATACCAAAGGTTGGTTATTGAAGTTATTCAAGTTCTAAACTTCTCTATCGCAACATTTACTTCATTTACCGATTCTATCTTTCGATATTTTAACTCCAAAAGTCCGAAACTGTAAATTGCCCATATAGACCGGCTAATTATTCATAACCATAGACAATAACCTTTTTACTTACCATATCCGGAACGTCAGGTGGAAGACTCGGCCAGAGCCGGTGGACACGGGTGCAAGAATTCGCAGGGTTGGAGGAAGAGGGAGAGGGTGTGACGGAGGAGAAGGGAGGTAGGCAGAGAAGAGGATCAGTTGTTTCGACCCTTCGTCTTTCTCTCTGCTGCTCGGCACTGGCGTCATCCCGACGTCCCCTACCCTTTGATCCCCCCAATAATCAATATATTCTAACATAACTCTAATGGCTACCCCATTTGAATACAGCCGAATCCACCCCATGGTTCTTTGCATCTCGCGCAGCTCCGACAATACCAATCATCCGAAATATTCTCTTTCTCCGTTCTACTCGCCTTTCCCTGTGTTCTTTCTCGGCCGTGTTGTCTGCCAGATCCCCACGCTCCTCGCTCCTGTATTAAAACTTTCGAGGACGAGACGCCCGCGGGCGTCCTTCGTCGACCAACCCCCATCAAATTTCTGCTATCGATGTCCGGCCTTACGCGTGTCTTTTGTTCTGTTCGTTTCTTCCCGCATCCTTGACTCTGCCTTTTTGAACGTTTTTGGCGACTTCCATAGCAGAGAATCGAAACGCGCCCGAGGTTTGACTAATGGCAATGCCGGGAAATTACTTTTCTTCTTTCCAGATTTTTCATTACGTCGTGGATGATTTTTCGAGCTTTAAGTGATCTTTAATTAATCTTTACTGGAATCGTATCGGTAGCGAAAAGAGATTTTTAATTGGACCTATTGGAATTTTATACATATTTTGTTACTGCGAACGTGCGCGCAGTATTATGTTATTTCCTTTAGAATTTTAGAAAATCTGACTGCTCGTTCCTTTACATATTTTCCTTCAGAAGAATATTCCTCGTTCGCGAATAGCTTTGTTTTAATCAAACGTTGACCACGTTGATGAATTTCATTATTTTAATGATTTGTAGTAGTTTTACGAGATATTAAATGATTGTTATTCGTATTTCTTCAATTTATAGATAACTTCGTCAAGCGGACCTTTCACGAAACGTTAATATCTTTACGGGGTTGCCAAGCTCGACGGCTGCATTATCGACGTCGGCTATTCAATAACGATGACATCGTTGGTAAAGAGTTTAAAGGTGAATTTATTGAATGGATAATCTTGCTGGATCGGCAAATATTTAACAAGTGATTGCAGAGGTGAGTATCTAACATTATCTTCGTTTAAATGGACAAAAAGAGGATTGTTTATTCGATAAAAATTATATGTAATTATATGTATCGTATATAATCTGTCAACATAGTTCGAAATAATATCTCCTTGTAGAAATGTATACCGTTTAATCCTTTACTATCCTGAATACGTGTAACAATAGTTGGACAAACAATCACGGCGATATTTTTCATGAACTACCTTTAAAAGTTAAAAGCTAGCAACTTAAAAAAGAATTAGTCAGTTCTCATCAATTACAGAAAGACCAGGATTATTAACCGCAAAAAATTAGAAATATTATGAAACGAATCGAGCATTAGATATTTACTACGTAACGATAAATTTTACCCAGTCGCAAAATCAGGATCGTAAAATTTAAGAGCAATGAAAATTTCTATCTCGCCAAGTAAGACTAATCTTCGTGTCTGGAAAGTCGATCGAGAGTGGTGCGGCCACCTTTGCCCGCTATCTTTTTGCTATGGAAGGCGGCAGCCCTCTCAGGAGGATAAGTCGAGCGAGCTAATAAATCAATTCCATGGCAAAAGCGGACGGCGACGCGGAACATTTCTCTGCAGGTCGGTTTTCGGTTTCGAGTGCACTCGATCCGAAAATAAGGATTTACATATTCATGCAAAGATCTCACGTTCGTGGATCCAGCAGAAGGAGACGACGCCGACCGAACCCGAGGATAGTTTGTAATGGGATTTTCACCCCGTTTGAAGCCTCTATCCCTTTTACACTCGCGGTTGTCTTACTCTTTCCTTTCACGCTTTGCGGTGGGAATTGTCCTGGCGTATCGACGAGCACCTCGTACCTTCAGGTATTCGATTTGAAAGTTCCCTCTCGATTATGTCAGAACTTGACTCTTCATTTTCTTCGATCACTAAATTAACGCGTATAAAATATCGTTTTCTCAGATGGAATTTTTACCGCAAATATTGCTTTAGTTTTGCAATTAAAGAATTCACGGAATTTGTACAGTTTCTTTATTCGGTGACAATAATCTATTCGTTGACTGCGTTATATTATATTTAAGCATATTTGTGCTGAAATTTCGTATTTTAAACCTTGAAACTTCTGTCTGGTCATTCTTGACGCACAAGGTCTCAACTTATTGCGCAATGGAGTTGATTTATATTTAACGATTCAACATGCGTTTCATCTGTCTCTTTACTGTATCTCTTTGTTGCGATTGTAGTTTAGTTAATCTTACATTTTTAAAGATAGTTTACTCTGTAAACTTCGACAACGTTACAGATATATGTATATCGATACAGCTAAATCTTATCTAAGTTTTGGCAAAGCGAATTCATTAAAAAGCCAAACTAAGATGGTAGGATGTAGGTTCACGTTCAGAAGAATCTTCAACTTTCCTTAACCTGAAGACGTAGAACGTACGATCTCGAGAATGCTCTTTCGAGTTATTCTCGTACACAGCGAACCTACATCCCTACTTGTCATTTGCGACCAAATAACAACAAAAGCAATTGAAGAAGTTTACCCATAAAAGGTTCCGTAGAATCAGCAAGTAAAGGTAAATTGCATTGGCTGCCGCTATACTTCGTTTGAAACAGCGCTCGCTATTCTGTCACATCGCGTTTTAGAACACCTAGCACCAGCCTCAATTCCACAACCTCGTCACGTACGATTTGTTTGAACTTTGCTTTTACTTATAGCTTCTCCATTTCCGCGATCCGCCGATACTACCGTTACCTGTACACGGAATTCCACCCTCTTGCGGCGTCTCGCGGTTGATGACGTGGCTGTAAAAGGAACGACGATTCGAAAAGTGGCAAACCGTGGGGAGGGCGGGGGGTGGTGTGGGCGGTCTCGTGAATCGAAAGGAAACAAGACGCATGTATATGTGATAAAATGAGTGTTTATTGCGGAGGGGAGCGAGATACGGGGGAAGGAACGAATGAAAAGTTGTCACATTTGTTTCGCGGCGATAAAGGGCGATGCCTCGCGTCCAAAGTAAATTCGATGCCTCCAAGTGGCGAAAGTTGTTTACAAATTTCTCGATAGAACGTGATAAAAACGTTCTTCGGGGAGGAATTGAGAGCAGTCGAATCTATTTCGATGGCTGGAACACTGAAAAAAAGAAAGAAACAAATACTACGGAAAGAGGGATATTGGGTTATTCGGAAAATACGTAGGGAAAGGGGAAAGTCGAGAGAAAGGAAAAACGACGTGTTTGTGTAAAATTAATATCGTATCGAATAACATACAGTGGTTCGTGAAAGTATTCCCAACTTTTAAGAGCAAAAACGTGTATAATAAATTGAAGTGCCCAGACACTTGTTTATTTTGCACGAGATATATTTCAATGGGTAAAAAAGCTACAATGGTTTTATTTTTTCTAATCATACTCCACGAAATATGTTCGTAGTAAATGTCTTGTAATCTATTTAGTTGCAAACTTTATCAACGTAACCATGATAGTCGGTGTTTCACTGCAGCGCTAGTAAAATTTCATAAGCTTTTGTATAACACCCATCATATATCCGTAAAAATTTCCTATGCGTTTTTGAAGCATTCAAATACCTTGACGTGTTACCGGATGATTCATATTTCGTTGATCGTGAAAGGAAAAATATTCCGCAGAATTTAAAATAAAATTTACTAATCACGATTTTTTAATTTCATCGTCTTCGCTCTCGATATCTACGCTCGTTTATTAAGAGTATTTCGAAAAACATAATAGTTGTTTGGATATACTGCTTTCGCTTTGTGTCTGCATCGTCGTTTGAATTGGAGTAGGACCAGTATTCTTCTCCCTCGTGGACGTTGGATTTCGAGACACGAAGCAGAGCACGCGATTGGAATTCAGAATCGTAACGGGACCGCGATCTTCCAGAAAATAGGAACACAGCGGACTAGGAAGGTCTTTCTATCCCTGCTTGCAACTTTATACTTTAAATCCGCCCTATAAATATCACGCTTCTTTGGACGCTGGGGCTGGTTTCCGAAAGATTGGCTCGCGGTATCCTTCGTGGGAATCGCTCACCGCTTTGCGTCGATATATCAAGGGATGAAGCTCTCTCCGATCCCCCACGAAACGATTCGTCATCCCCGTTCCTTGTAAAACAGGCCACTGGTTTTAACCGTTATCCTTGATGCCTTTCTATCATCGATACCAAAACCGAAGGAACCTACTACTTTATTGTCTTCTATATCTTTTTGTCAATCACGATTTGCGAATATTTATTTATGCTAAAAACGTTACCAAAGATAAATTCCCCATAGTCTAAGAATTCTATAATTCTAATGTGTAATTTTTCCTAACAATTTTTCCTCTACTTCTAATGAACATATAGCAAAACAGATTTGGAGGAATAGCTTTGAAACGTACCAATTTCAAACTATAGTTCGTAATCTGAACAGGATAAAGTATATTCTACTTCAAGGACGATACATATCTCTTTAAGATTCTCTCATTAAGTTTGCATAGGCATAAATCTTACTATATTTTATTATATTACAGTTGTTTGGTGTATGACAATTTTATAAAAAAAAAAAAACAAAAGAAAAAGAAATGAAAGTTTTGGAAATAATAATTCTAATTCAACGGCCAATAAATATCGTACAAACTTCTTTCTAAGGAAAGAAATACAGGAAAATAGATATATCAAGCGATGCCCCAAACGCAAGAGCAAACATCGTGGCCGACGAAATAATTGTTTGCCAATGCGAACGTTTAATTTATATCTCGGTCGATTCAACAAGTGCTCCAGTCACGTTCATCCGATTATCGGAATTCTTCCGTCTCTTCTACGCTTCTGGTCGTGCGTCCGCGAGCCTGTAATGATTTATCGACTCCGGAATCGCCGCTAATCCCGTTCACGCGGCATTCCCGTTTCTTTCTTCCTTTTCTCCCCTTTTCTCTTCGATTTTCCTGTGTAAAAATTCACCGTTCGGGTTTCCCCGTGGGAACCGCAAGGCAAATCGAAGATGGAATGCTAAACAGGCAAAGGGTTGAACGCTGGTGTCGTCGACGGTTCGTTGAAGTACACCGACATCAGGCAAACCGTCTAGGCGGTAGCCCAACCTCTCTTCAACCCAGGCGCTGCGCGCATTTAGATAAGTTAAACTATAAATTAGACGGATCACTGGTAGCTACTCGAGGAAATGTTGTCGGCGCCTGAATATGTATGATTTATACAAGGAACCCGACTCACCGATATAATTCCTGAACCCCAGGCGTTGGTGAATCGCGAACCTCGAATAGGTCTTCCCTCACCGTTCAATCTTTGTTCGATGGAAACTAAAGGATACACGTTTGGCAGTCGTAGATTTGCGTCGCTCAGTAGATTGGCAGGCGCGAGAATTGGGACAGAGTATACGCTGGCAGTTTTTCCAAGTGACACGCAGCAACGTTCTTAACAGGTTTGTTTATACACGACGTACGTAACCTTGAGTCGATGCGTGTTTTTAAATTACGTACGCGCGGTATTGACTCGGATGCGGAACGTGAATCAAAGGTCAGAACATTGTAAAAAGAATTTCAAAACACTTGTCAACGTTTGTTTGGAGCTGTGTATTGTAGAGACAGGGGTTGTACGAAAATGATTTATTAGTGTAGAGTATTGTAGGTAAGGAAAATCGGATTCGCAGTGAAAGTGTTACATCGAAGTGATCGTATCTCATACAGCTAGAAAATGTGTAGATGTTCTGATTTATTTCATTAATTTTTGGTAATTGGCTCGGAACATCTTGGTAGATAAACATTGAAAGAAAATATAGTTAAAGTACAAGTAATAAACATTTCACTGTATGCGTATTCTGACGCAATCTTGAAAAATTGGGACAAAGAAATCGGCAGTTAGAGCGCAGAGAAAAGGCAAGTTTCGTTCCCTGGAAAAAGTGGCTGGGGGCAACGAGGACTGCCGCTCGGCTACGTCTTCCCGGACTGGTGCTAATGGCGTCGTTATTTTAAAATACCACGATCATATTTCCCCGCGGCCCACCAAGAATATGCCACGGCGAATCGAACTTAATCTACGCGAACCGTTTTGTCTCTTCTCCTCTCTCCGTAGTTTTCTCTGGTGGCGCGTACCCGAGCAACGATCCCCCGGAATTCTAAATCATGTAAGGATTACAGTGGGCACAGCGGAGAATCAGGGTGGCGGGACACGATCCACGCCCGGCCAACTCGCATTTTGAAAACATTTAAATTCTTATACGCGAATAAATAGCAAGAATTTTACGCGCGATAAAATATAGATTTCCTACGGGGCTGGCGTAACGTCGCCTCGCTTCGGCAAGGGTAGAAGAGACGCGGTCATAAAATCATTGATATGAAAATATAGCCTTTTCACCCCGTCCTCCGACCCCTGTCTTCCTTCCTCCGTGACGAAATCGTCCAGCCGAGAGAGAATCGAGCAAGGAGAATGGGCCAGAACGGCTATACGGGCATCATAGAAAAACAGAGACTGCTTGTTCCAGACCTATTGTTTTATCGAACTATATATATTACTCGTCTAGTGTCTGTTCTGTTCGCTTTTGCTTCCTTTTGCATGACATACTGAAACCTGCAATTATCCCGTCTTTTTACAAGCTTTGGAATTATCATATAGTAAAATTAATCTTTAAAGGCTAATGTATGGTACTATAACGATATCGAACGTTACAGTTGCAGACGTTATTTTCAAGAGAATTAACTAATAGTAACTACTTTTGTTTGGAGAATTTTTACTTGAAGTATTTGTTAAGTAGTTGGCCGTATTAAGAACATCTTTCCATAATTAGAATTTTTCACTCGCGATAGACTATTCTACATGAGTGGTGGAATATTTACTTTCACTTTTTGATCTTTTTGATGGTTAGAATTTGTTATATCTTGCTTGTTAGTAATATTCATCGTATCGATGCCAGTTGTTTGACACGGTTTTCAGTATCAGACTTTTTAAACATAGGTACTTGAGGTATCGATCGTCAGCTCTACTTCCTTTTGCAATTTCTTTATCATCGGCTCAACGCATTTAACGGCTCTGATCCACACGAAAAGTAAACTTTCGAGGTTGGCTGAGAGAATTTCGTCGAAGGGGAGACGAATTGACCCCGTTCGCAAATCAGAACGATTAAAGGCAAGAAGTTAAGATCAAAGGGTGTTCGGTAAGTAAAGCCGAACGGCTTTCCAAGACTCCGTTAGGGACTGGATATTCTATCGTGAACAGAAGGCAGGAGGGTTGGCGTCGCCAGCATCTAATCCAATAATTTAATTTCAAGATCCCAGCTAAAGGGGATTTGAAGTATTAGCCGACGGAATTTGTGTATCTTTGATTAGTATTCCATTCGGCACGGCGCTCGGCCTTGCTCGATCGCGGTTATACGCGAATCCTAAATCAACTACAGAGCAATGCGAGTCTTTCCCTTTTCCAATCGGTACTGGTTACCTTTACGAAGAAACGCTACGATTTTGGTCCGCGAAGCGAAAGGTCTGGGTCGTCTCTCGCGTTAGACAGTCTGTAATTAATATTTGACAGCAATTAGATTTGTCCACAGTCCAGTCTGATCCAATCGATCGCATCTATCATTCGTTTGATCTTTTCGCCACAACTACGGGTCAGCGGTAAGCTTGGAGTTGCGAGATCTCCGTTTCTGCTCGTCTTTGTGTCTATGTATTATACTCGAATTGAAGTCATTCGAATAGTCTTGAAGAGGCTTGAAGAACTTTAATAACCTATCATCACGCTATAGATGTTTTCAAATAATTTCACGCAACAGTCTCCATGATAAAAATCTGTCATGTGTACCGTGGAAACTAACGAAATTAGATTGTTCCAGTATGAGAAGTATCGTCGAAGAAAATAACTAGGAACGAAATTCGCGCACGAATCCGAAACACGGATTCATAATTCAATAGCGTTGGTTTTAATTTAACGTGGCATAAATCGAATCACGGCAAATTGACCTTAATCGGGTCGCTTTAAAACCTACGCTTTGCACTTCATCATGTTCATTCGCTTCGAATGGCGCGCATCATCTCTTTCAGCTAGGTGTTACGCTTCGAACGGTGGCAACGAATTGAAGTGGCGCTTTCCGGGGCAAATGGTACGTAGGATAATTTATCGGAGTATCGGGAAACGACAGAGAGCGGATCCATATTCCAATTAAAGCTCATCCTGCCGGAACGTTGCGCTGGATATTACTTCTCTGACTGCTGCTACTTCTCCTCTCTCTCTCATTCTCTCTCTCTCTCCGTCTCATTCTCTATGTCGCTTGCTTCCTCTTCCTATTTTCCATCTCTGTTTCTCTCTCTCCGCCCACGCTTTCCGTTCCACCCACATTCACCCCTCCAATTTCTCTGTCTCTCACTCTTGAACGTTCTGTTTTTCTCTGTCCCTCTTAATTTCACTCTTTCTCCTTTTAACACCAACGATCCTATATATTTGTCTCGTTGCTCACTCCGCGCCGTATCTCCTTTTCCATCCCTTGGAACTGCAATCCCTCTGGCTCGCTCATCCTTTCGCCACTGCTTCCATGCTGCCTCCTCGTTACTCTCCTTTTTTGCGCGTTTTGCTTTCCAGTCCATTTCGCGTTGTAAACTCGAACTTTATGGCCGCGAAAGCTGGATATGCCGCGAGTTCATATACGTGGCTGCATCGCGCGTTTCAGAAGCTTCACGCGCCACCCCCGGGCATTGATTGTTGCCCTCCATCGGCGCCAACCGATCATACAGATTACTTTACCTAATGCGCGCGAATATTGAATTGTCAGTTTGCAGGAAGACTAATTTATTACAATTATGTATAAGTTAATTTTCTTGATAAGTAAAATGACAATTATTATGGGGATATCTGCGAGATTTTCCAATAAAATTCGATACCTTTCTGCGTGTCTGCAGTTCAAAAATTACAGACAGTTCTTAAGTTACTACGCCTCATAGATATGCTGCGATATAGAATTTCTTCAAAATTGCAATCACTGCAAGAGCGAATCTGCCTCGGATGCCAAATTTTATTAAACGAATCCCATCAATAATCTCTAAATATCTTTCTGCAGAAATTATCGCTACACGCGAATATAGAATTTTTCAAAAATTCGCAACCACCGGATCGCGTTCTAAACGTTGCTCTTTGGTTCCAAATTTCATTACACGCCGTAATTTTGAAGAATTTCATAAATTCGATGAAGGATACTATATCGTCCTCGTTTATCCAACACACGTACAGGTACCCATAAGGTATATAGACGTATCTATTCGCACTTTACTCACACCCGGCGCGTGTAGAGTCGTGGGTTGTTCGGAGACCGAAGAGAAATGCCAGGCATTAGGATTGGAATGGCGGGCAATGACGGAAGTTGATTCGCCACGTTCCGCCGTGGGACTTGGTCGGCGCTTCGCGAGTTGTGATCTATACCCGGTATATTCCTGCTGCCCGTCCAGCTTTTCTCCTGGGATTTCGCGTGACGTATGTGGCTACCTGACGAGAGAAAACAATCTTCGAAAATATATCGCTCTTACCTGCCCACCGATGCAACCTAACCAACGATGCCTTCTTACTGACAGATACCATTGAATCATTGAAATTTATTTCAAGACGTGTGACTTTTCTCGAGGAAAATATTCTCATCTAAAAGAAGGAGAATATGGAGACATTCGATTTCTCTTTCAATTATTCTCTTGGCATTTAATGTTGGATTTTGATTTCGCGGTGTGAGATAAGTTTGATATATTCTCTTTGCTATTAATTCTCATTTTAACCTTTGTTTTAGCAATTGTTAACCGTTAAGTGTTAAAATACGTTAGTTCGTACTGCTTGAAGACGTCATTTATTTCAATAATAGTAATTTGTATGCAGTGGTCAATGTAACGAATGTTACGAAATTAAAGAAAGCAAGAAATTGATAAAGTCGCGTTGAATGATATAATCTAGAGAAAACAGGAAATGCAAGTAGCGAACAAAACACGCCGCAAAGAAGCGGACGATAGAGGGTACCGTTGTTTTCCACTATCTGTCTTCGGGTAAACGCGTGCGGTTTAGCCAATTCGCCCCTTGACCGAGAAAAATGGCTATCGGCCTTGGGAATACGTTTACGACCGCCCCGGGTCGAGTAATTCTATTACGGAAGGATTTTTTTCGCTTTATACTTTATCGGAATCGGTGGTTTTTTCAGAATCCTCGTCTAGACCATTCGTTCCTCTAATAAGGTCCAAACGCCTCTGGGGACTATCGATATATTCCAGCTTCGTACCAGCTGAATTTTTTCGTCCCGATTTTCGCGCTTCCAGTATTGTAACGATTATTATTACGCGTCATTTGTTCCACAAATTGTTGGTGATATAATATAGTATATAATTCGTTCGAAATCTATTTGAAACTAATAGATTTTATTAGCTAATGGAATTTATTAGAAATCTTCCTAATGCTCGATATAAATCGTCTATAGGAAATATCTTCTACTGTGTTTCGAGCAACGATCGAAGGAAGAACGAAATTTCGTTGGTAATATCGGTTTATTACAATCGATTAAAGACGCAACCGGTCTCGAGTTCGCTTCTTTTCCGAACCAAGCGTTCTTTTTTTTCTTGGCGCCGATGCAGCATTATGGAAAAGTTACGATTGTTCCTAGCAAGCAGCCTAGCCGTTGCATTTACATTTATATTTTTACAACTACCTATGATACTCTTAGCTAATTGCGGCAGCCCCTTATTGCCACAGACCACAATGGCAGAGCCATAGCTTTCCTTCTTTCCCTATATGGCCCGCGAATCGGTCTATGGGACGTTTGATCGCTCTGCGTACGATGTATCAATCTTTTTCAAGGGCCAGTAACCCCAGTCGAGCCGTGCAACGTACTTCGATACTCGTGGTATTTGCATGTCCTTTATGAAAATTCTATAGTTTATGGGCACATTTGTATGTATTATCGTATTAGCATATTCCAAAAGACAGCAATCTCAATATTGGATATCTTGCTCGGCTATATCGCTTGTTTACTACACCTCCGTCTCCCTCGCAACCGAAACGAAACCGCACACGTGTCCTCGTCCCTTTCTAGACGAGAGATCGTGAAATCGCCTTTATTCTTTCGCCCGAATTTTCAATACAAAACATCGGAAACGATGCACAAACCGTCGAAGGGGAAAACTTTCCGCGGTACAGGCGAGTCTCCTCATTGAACGCCATAAACGTCGACTTTGGGGAATACGTTCGTGGTATTGGCTTTTCGTGCTTCGTTGATTTTGAATAAAAACTCAATCTTCGAACGCTGCTCGAGTTTTCGGCTTAATAATCGTTGGTAATCGAGTTCCATAACGATGCTAATGAAATTTTTAAATGTCTCGTACGCTACACATAGCGTATTCATAAACGGTATCAACAAATAGTCGAATACTTTTTATCTACCTTATATCGAGAGTCTCCGTAAGTACTTTCGCTGTTGAATTTCATCGTTAAGAGCAAATATTCCTTTCTCGCCCGTTTCCCAAACCATCAGCTTTAGTCTGTCTTCTGACGTCTTGCAATAAGTGTTAAAATTTCGCCAAGAGTAGCGTGCAGATCTACCTAGTCACATCTACCAGTATCGTTCTCTGCTTCCAAGGGAATCCATTGTACGCTATTTTCCCCTCGAATCCTACAATTAATCGTCGAATCATTTTTCTAACTTCGTCACCGTCAACGCAAATTGTCTCTATCGTATTTGCTACGCGTCGTCCAAGGAAACGTCTATCTAAGGATATTTATCATGGAAATTGCGGGCAAACGAAGAAATCTGCATGTTATTGGATCGGTATGAGTTGAAATCAGACCGTTTGGC
Source organism: Bombus pyrosoma (assembly GCF_014825855.1). Taxonomy (NCBI): domain Eukaryota; kingdom Metazoa; phylum Arthropoda; class Insecta; order Hymenoptera; family Apidae; genus Bombus; species Bombus pyrosoma. The sequence goes on along the minus strand of NC_057778.1, from coordinate 2,106,752 downwards.
AAGATCAAACCATTCGTACGAGGAGCTTTTCTCGTCCTACTGATATCATGTGCGAAGGTTCGTATACGTTGCTAAGCAACGATCCGGAGGGTGCCTTCTTGCCCGCATCGACGTGGTTTTAGCTGGTTTACTCATTTAGGCAGTAACAAGCCTGCATGAAAGATATGGAAGAAATCTCGCGCGAAGAGAACGGACTCGAGAGGGGTTACGTTTGCTCTGGAATAACCGTGCCATCTATTTTTTTTGTATTACCTTAACAGCGTAATCCGAGTCGTAAACTAAAGTATTGTTGCATTTTTTTGCTGAGAACGTCCGCGAACAGTGATAGATGGAATATTGTAATTTACAAAAGGGCAAACGGAGCGTCTTTGTTAAGAAATGTATCTACAAAGTGATACTTGACACTTGTAACATTTCATTATTCACCGTGTATTTCTGCGAGATTTCTGATGTGCAAGCACAAATCCATTTATGTGACCCTGTCGGAGAAGAAACCAGTTCGTATTATTATGCATCGAACGTCTCGTTTATCAAACTTTCATTTACATCGTTTAGAAGATAAATAATGATAAATTTTAAGGTAAATTTAAAAAGCAGTGTTTGTAAGACCATTATATTCTGGTTTGTGAATGGCTGATACACCGCGAGCTTGTAAACAATTCTTAAAGGTCCTAACAACTTCCTAATAATTTTTCAAATTTGTCCAATCGTCCATAAACATTCCACTACTATCTGAAGTATCACGACACGTTCGCAACATTATGAAACGTCTTGCGCGAATTTTCCAAGAATAAGTAGCGCTAGTTAGCACGTCTGAAATTCCAGCAAGCAACCGAACTATCGGTTATCGCTTAAACGGCGAACAGATAATACACTTCCGTAGCGATATCGAGTGCGCCGTGGGCCGGAGGTGGATGTTCGGTGGCAACGATGTCCTCCTCTGCGTCGAGGGGATCCTTGGGTACGGAGATCGATGCCACCCCCTCACGAGAATCACCGTCGCGAGTCGGGGGCTAATCAAGCTAGTGCAGCTTCTAATACGCTGGAAGGCATTTAATCTCGACAACTTGCTAACGACCTGACCAACACACTATACATTCCCGATAAGCAACAACCCTACGTGCAAGAAGCATTCCCCGATACCTTCTCGCCAGCTCGATACTCCCGGTCCCTCTTTGTCTCTTCCTGACTTCCTCTTCCTTTCTCGATACTCTCTCTTTCGGCACTACCGCCGAAACGACGGAATCCTCTTGGTCCACTTGGATCCTTCGCGATCGGTAGCCTAATGCTGCGTTCACATTGATCAGAACAAAGGTATCGTGTAACAATTAGATGTATAGTAACTATGAAAGATATTTGCACATACTGTTATTTTCCAATAAAACGATTTTTCAAGTATCCAGCTGAATTCTGGAAATATTCAAAGAGATGATACTTACAATTACAGATTTGATATTCTCAATTATTAATATATTATCAATTATTGATAGAATACTTACAATCTTTTATATTAAGACTACGTGGTATTTCGTCATTGTCCTGCACGATAACAATTATTATATTTGTAAAAATTAATCTTTCGCTAATTTAATATATTTTCTTAAAAGACAGGGAGAAAACAGTTCCGAATTGACACGCCGTACTCTGAGACGGGTTCGAGGTGCTCGTCTCTTCAAAAATGTCTCGTTGGTTTCCCGCTAATTTTACGACCATGACATATCGTTTGCATTTAACGTATCGTCTCCTGAACGAATAGCGTACGCTGTTTACTGACGAACGTTCACAGTTTGCTGCTTATACAATAGAAAAGTGCACGCCGTTGGCGATCTGCGCACGATCTGTTCGCAAATACCCGTGTGAAAGCAGCATAATATGCGTACAGAATCAAATAGAAGCAGCGGTAGACAACGCGTAGAAATCGTAGCAGGTTGAGAAGTGGGTGTCGAAGAAGAGGGCGCGTCGGGGTGAAAGCGTTTGGAAGGGTGTAGTCGACATTAGGCGGGCGCCGCTGCACGTTCCTACGCTCGTTGCCAGCTCAACTGTATCTCCATAGCGTTACTTGTCCCATAAACAGAGAGTACTATTCTCCAGTCGATGGTCTTCGGATACGATGGCGCCTGGTGCCCTCCCCCCTCCCTCCTCCCCGCTGCATAGCTACACGTGCTGCTACGTGTATATCTATAGGTCGAGGTATAGTTTTGCGAACTAGCACTGTGCCATGCCAACCCAATTCAATTTAAACTTCGATGCTCGCGGGGGTGGCTGGATGCAGGATCGGGGAATTCGTAATGCGCACGCGCCGCCGCCACTAAATCGCCCGAAATTAATGCGAGTTATTAGTTGTCGGCGATAATTAGGAGGCAATTGCACGGAAAAGCGACGTGCCGTTGCGTCGAGGAGAATTCCGATGGTCCGCCGACCTGATCAACCCTTTCTTATCTAAAGGAAGAGTCCTTTGTTCGGATAAGGATCGCTGCGATTCGTTCGACTCGTACTGCATACCGTGTTTCGTGTTGTAGCAACGCTGGGTTGCGATAAAAACTATATTTAACAGCGAAATGACAATACCGACTTGCAAAACTCTGGTTAACCGTCCTGTCCTTTCAACGATTCTTGTAGGATTCTTTTGCTTTTCGATCGTATCGCACTCTTAACCCTTCCATGTTGGATGTTTACGTGTACGCAACTTTGTATTTTAGCGAGTTGATCAATGTAGTATATCTTCTTTACAAAATCAGAAAATACGTGCTCCCGTTATTGATAATTCATAAGAAAATGAATTCCTAAGAAGTTCAATCTTAAAACTTTCTGCTGAAGTAATTACTTCAAGAAAAACTCTACACCTTTTACCTTTTCTTTTGTATATCCGTGACCTGGAGACCGCTGTTACGAAGAGAATAAAATTTAGTGAAAAACTTGAAAATAAGGAGAGGTGCATATTATTGTGGCTTTGAATATAAATGTTGTTTTGGGTTACAAGGTCTAGAAACAAAAGAGCTATAAGTAGATTTCTATTGCTGTTTCTTGTAGCCTTCAGCTAGAGCTACACACCAAGGTTAACTTTTTGGTAATGTCCTTTGCTATAAATATATGAACGTACTCCCTATCTTCTTCCTATTGTATCGTAACACTGTAAGAGTGATGATCTGGATCAGCATACAGTATACTTATATCTATACTTATTTCAATATATTTTTCTATTACAAATTCATCCACTCGTTCCTCTATCAGTCAACCTCAACACTTTCAATCTTACACATACGGTACGAATTTTTCTAGTCACATGTCAAATCTCATCTTCTATTCTCAGTCGATCATCGTCCACGTGAATTTTCATTTTTTCGATATCATCCGTACTGAGTTTGTACGTAAGAACTGTTCGTTCTAATGTAGTACACAGCGTACGCTAATGCGCAGGAAGGGAAAAAGTTGGAAGCTATGGATATCATGAAAGCATATTATGGAGATAGTTGGAATATTGGCTGCGGCTGAGGAGGCTGTATCCTGTCTTTGGATTTCCGGTGAACGGAGAGCGAGAAGATAGACGATGCTGGATTTCCACGGGCTACAATATACTTAACTCGATGTATATTTGCATGCACGCACGCACTTTGTCCAAGGAGGGTTGCTCTAACAGAGGGAGAAACACAGAAAGAGACAGTTAGAGAGAGGGGGTAGGTGTGTGCCGCGTGCTCGTTAATATTCATACAAGCCATGAAGCACGGCGTCGCACACTCACGACCTCGTATAAAGTATCGGTAAATAAATCATAATGCGTTATTGCGTATTTGAATATGTTTGATGCGAAGTTTTGGGCATCTCGAAATGCGACGCCAACTCTGTTCTCTTAGTTGAAAGAGACGTTTGAGAGCATGGTCTGGCATTACAACCACAGAGTACCAACTCCTTGCAGCGGTTTGATGCGCTATGGTTTTTCTGATTTACCAAAGCTTCGTTATTTATTCAAACGTGTCGTAGAATGCTACCTGCAACAGAATACCTTCCGTTTTCTACGATGATTCTCACGTACGTTAATAAACATTACGATCTTCGTTTCTCATTGGGAGGAATCTATGACACCCGGTGAAAACGAACGAATATCTGTAAATATCTGACGATGCTGACGACGTTTTGGATAAGAGTCGAATAGTTCCGAGGCGTAATTAGATGTAAGTAAATCATATTTTTATAGACGCGTTTTATTAATTCTTTTTCTTCAACTTTGTTAAACGGAGTCATTCAGTTTCATCGCTAAGAAATTTCTGAATTTAGTGGAATATTAATATTTGCTGCGTGGAAGGTTTTTCTTCAAAGAGTCCACGGAATGATAGTCGTCACATCGAAGACGATGTCGGCGTTGGTATCGATTCCACGCAATGTTTCGGTGATTCATTGCTCCTCCTTCCCCCGAGTATCAAATAGGGTGGTAGAGAAGCCATTGTGAATCGAAAGTAACGCAATATACACCCTACCCATAACGAAGCGTCGGAGTGTAGGTGATATCGATGCTTTAAAATACATATCTGCATATACGTAGCTATCGGCCCCTTCTTTCTGTCCCTCCCTTCTCTCTCTCTTTTTTTTTTCGAAGGATAAGGGCATCGTACTTAATGAGTCGGGGAGAGTTGGCCCGCAACCCTGGTTGCGGATCAACCTCCATTGCATTCGATTGGTGGAGGGGCTTGGCACCCCGGGGACGTTCCTAACCTTACTTTGATGTCTGTGTCTCTGTTTCTCCTTTTTCTCGTTCAGGCATTGTAACATTGGCTGATTTATCGGTATTCTTCGAACCATCGTGGTAACGAAGCTGGAGTTCCTGCGTTCGATTCAAGGAGCAGTCGCGTGTTGGATGCTTGAAATACTTGTTATATGCGTTAATATTGGAAGTATAAAACTCGATAAAACGACGAATTTAATGTTTCCTTTTCTCTTTGTAATACATAGATTGTGGATTTTTATGCATTTGTAGCAAATTTAAAGGTAGTAAAATGCACGGTGATGTATGAATATAAATAAAATATTCAAAGTAGAATATCTATCTGATAATATGCGTTTAAAGGGTGTAATAAGTTTCTGCGTATTCGCAAGAATATGAAAATACGTTGCCTTTCGTTTTTCCTTAAATTTCGCTACGAGCTTTTTCAAATAACGCAGCGTAATAAAACTTCGTCGTTAGTTTCAAGAATTGAAAATATTATTTGAAACAACATTGAAAATGGTAGTAGAACACCACTGATCTCGACTTTATTAGACTTTTCTAAGATTTCGTAATTAAACCAGATAAACAAGATTCTGTCGATTGGTTTATTACAACAGTGGTGACGACGTTGAGTGTTCCCCAACTAGCGTAAATCTTGAGTCACTGGTTGAGCGCTGGAAGATGCCATGATATGGGGGCAGGTGTCGCGGTAAACTCAGTTAATTAGACAAGAGGCAACCATCGCCACCCCTCGACACCCCCCAAGGCTTGTTAATAACGCGTAATTACCATTATACACGGCGATACACTCTTCCAAGCCCACGTTGGCGACCCCATTAGATAAGACGACACCTTATTATACGGGAACTAACGCCGCTGTATCGTGCAACCACAAAACTTCGAAGTGTAAGGCCTCGCTATGGGATGGTGGATCCTCGTTTCCTTCTTCCCGTTCAACGACAACTTGAGAAGAAAAATCAAACTAATTAAATCATATTCTAATTGCAATCTTGAAGAACTACAAACAACTGGAATGTTATTAACTATTTGATAATCAGCGATCTGATGCAATATTATAGAATACAATATTATACAATATGTCGAAGAAATTATTTAATGAAAAACATTTTCTGTAAATTTATAATACCGTAACACAAATTTCCAAATTTTATTAAGTTCAAATATTTCAATTAATTACGTTTATACGAATCTCAGGTTCATTATCGAGGAGTAAATTTTACTTTAGAAATCTTCTAGTAACGAATCGCTGTTTGCCTCGTTACAAAGTTACGTCTTAATACGAATCGTCTTACAACTATTCACGAGTCCACATTCCCCACCTACCAGCATCCACAGACATATTCAAGCATCGCCACGAAGCACGTTCGAAAATTCCTGGCGGTAGAATAAAGCCAGCGTTTCTTGCCCAACTTCTACTTAGCCGAGCCCTCTGGCCGGTTGCGGTGAGAAGAAAAGAATAAAAAAAGAAAGAAAGAAAAGAATGAAAGAAAGCAAGAAAAAAAAAGGATTTCGGAGCGTTTAGAGTCAGATCAACGGCGCATACCAGCGTTTAGCGCTTAATTATGAGACCACACAGACCTTGAATCTCTCCTTGTATGACCTCCTGGAGCGTGGAGCTGCTAGAGGCTTCTTTCACGATTTATGTCATAATCACCTGAAAGATAGGGCCCGAAGAACGCGAGCGCAGCGCGCGTTCCCCTCGGCCCTCTCCCGGCCTCCTCTTCAAACCGGGGTTCATTCTTTCTCGAACGAGGAAGCCCGAGTCGCGCGAGCTGGAGCATAAAATGCATTTAGGGGTAATGCGACGTGTATCGCGCGCGCGGGCCGCTTTCAATGCCGCCTGGAGAAACGCGAAAACGAGCGCGTGGCTTGTGTAACCGCGGTGCGAGCCTGGACCCCGCGCTCTTCGTGTTTGAACTCTGAACGTTAAATGTTAATGCCAGCCATTCAGTATTATCCTTTTTTTCGAGGCAGCCAGAGACAGAGTGGCGGAGGAGGGACACAACCTCTCGACTCGTGAAAACGCGTATCAAGCCGTATGGCCTATGTTCGCTTCGCCTACGACCACTTTGGACCATCACTGGTGCATGTTTGCCCGCTTAAGGCAGCGCGCCGCGTTTCCTCGCTTGCCTTTTTTTCCGACCGAGCAGCAAGGGACATTAGAAAGAGGGTGACGACGGGGCTCCTTCACCGGACGTTCTGAGACACCATTATTTGCCGGTTGCACTGAAAAAAACCACGCGCCACGGAGACATCGGCTTTGACGTCCATTTTTACCATTTACCTTTTTGTACCACCGAGCTAAGACTCGCCAGGTTTCAAGCCTCGCGCCAGTCCGACCTTTCTCTTTCGTTCTTTTACTTATAATCGGCGCCCCACACCGTGGCTTCTTCAGGATTCTTGCAGAGTCCGCGACGCTTTGGTTGTCGGGTAATTTCTTGTCGACGCTTGGAATCTCGGAATTCTATGCTGAATGTTGATCCAGATAAAGAGAATAAACTCGATCTTTTCGATTAATCGACATGCTATTATCGTCGCAATAGAAACGAAAACGGGAAAGAAGTTTCGAAAATTTGAAGAGTTAGAGTAAGGAAGATGTGTGATATAATCTCGCTCGAAATGCTTACTTAGAAGATTGTAAGAAATGTATGAAATATTTTGCCTAAATTCTGGTTTCGGCCGGGAAATTCTTCGAGTTTCAGTGGATTTAACTTAAGAGAAGTGCTTTCGATTCCATTCGTGTTCATCTCATTTTTAGTCCGCAAGAATCGCCGAATATGTACACGGTGTGAAAATAGACTACGCTGAGAACGACGCCGAGATGACATTGGCAACTGTATCTCGGCCTCCACGTCGTATTAGAATCCAAATGATCCCATTACGAGAACAACGATAAAACTAACAAAGACGGAGCCGCGATGCCGCAACGAAGACTCGTTTCTGAAGTTAAAATTGAGGGGTGTCTCGACCGAGATGCGCGTCTCTCTACACATCGAAGCGCTACGTGAACGGGGGCCTGCTCAGCAATTTTCATTATTTTTACTCGAGAATTTTTCTTACCTTTCCTCTGCCAGTGTGCTTCAACCGCTTTAACGCGATCATCGCGTTTCTCTCCCTTTTTCTCTTGAGATTCCCGCCTACCGTTCCACTAATACATCTGAATGGTACGACATTCTACAAATAACCTTCCACTTTGAAATTAAAGGAAACGTGAAGTTCGAGGATCAACTTAAAATTAGCATCTACATTTGAACCTAACAAATTCTGACAAATTGAACCGACTGTTTATGATTGTTAGGATAGGACACAACACGTATATGTAAGGCTCACAAACTTCCATGTAATCGGTTAATCAAGTAGCTATCGCACTTTGCACAATTCTCTGCAAATAAACTTTCTTATCTTGAAACCGAATCATACACTCCAATGTTGATCCTATAGTTCTGATTTTTGTCTCTGGTTACATTCTACAAGTGCAATTTATTTAAAATTCTAAAAGACTGTAACACGAATAAATCACGACAGTTGTCGAATACGAGCCGATTAAAAAAATTCAATGGAAATATCGAATGTGATTCAAATTTCGAAGAACCGATCTTCCTATAGTTCGATCGAAACGTACGGCCGTCGATCGCACCAACCCGAACCAAAAATTGAACGAAAGCCAACGATCGACAGCGAATTAGCGCGACTCTGTCGCGAACAAACGATTTCCGCAAGCGTGTAGCATCGAGAAGTCAGCGAGAGAGATCAGGAAACTGTCCTTGGCGGCTTTCGAGCACCAGGTACACGTAGAATGCGGAAAGGCGTCATCGTCCGTTGAGGTATAATTTATACCCGAGCCGGCTCGCGGCTCCGCTGAAGAGGAGTATACCCGCTACTAGTAGTCGGCCGCTATCGCGTACGTAGTAGTTCCTGCCGGGTGTATATATAACGCGTACTCGGGGGCGTAGAAAATTTCATTCCCGCGGTTGGTTTCGTCCCGTGAACGAGTGCACCGCGGGCTTGTGCATGTACGCGTGGAAATAATGCACGAGTGTGCCGTGAAACGAGTACGAATGCGAGTTACCGGTACCCGGGGTACCGGAGCTCCTCTCGCATACGTGCTCCGCACAGCTCGTACACACGTTCTTCTGTAACCACCCTGCTCCATCCCTCCCGCACCCTGTTTGCTCCCACTTCTCTACCCCCGACGTTACCCACACGTCCCTCGATCCACTCACCCCTTTCCCCCCAACGCGCCACCCTTATTCTCGGCAGGAGCGCACCAAGGCATTTAGAGACCTTTTCCCCGACTCATCAGCTTTGTGCTTTTGCCGCAGCGCGGCATGTGCCAACGAGTAATAACCGCAGCTTTTGTGCGCCTCAAAAACATGAATTTTCACTTCAACTTCCCGTTAACTGTGCCCTCGCGAACAGCTAAGTAGAAAGTTAATTTTTTAATTATCCCCGCGATATCACCGCAGAGGATGTTTCTCGTCGCGCGGCACCGACGCGCTCACCCGAGACATCGTGCAGCTCGATGAGACTCGTCGACCAATTGGGAACTTGGACCACGAAGCAAGACAGTCGTACTATCGCTGCCCGGGTTACGACGATCGTTCCCGCTAACTCTCGGCTAATGCCAGCGCGTAAATGCGCCTCGTTATTAGTCTTTTCGTCGCGATGTTACCCTATAGGCTTTGGGTAAAAGGAAAGTTCCTTTCCATTTTTCTCGCTTCGAATTGACGAATTTTTCGGTAGCTACATATGTTGATTATCGTTGGCAGTTTGCAGCAGATCTTGCGCGAACTTAGTCGAGTCGTGGTATATGATGAGAAATCTAGGGGAGATATATATCTTTCATTTGTGAAAACTTGCTTTTCAACTCTACAAATTCGTAGGAAAATTTTATAGGTAATGGTTTCTTCTATTTATCTTGGTAGAATGTTGTAGTATAGATTTTATCAACTTGCTAGTATGTATATCAACTTAATCGTATACTAAATTTCTCCCTTCTTTGTCTTCTAAACTTGACAAGATTCGTGACAATTTACGGGGAAGAATTTAAATCTAAAGTTAGGGAGGATGATAAGGATTTATTAATAATTAATAATAAAAATCAGAATATTAAATTTGTTCGTATCAAGTTCGTATTTGTTCAAACTCTATATTTGCCACTAATTCGAAAACCTCTGACAGTCATTTATATCGCAATAATTTCACAATTAATTCATCCGTCAGATTTAACACTTGGAACTTTCCTTTTCATCTCAGTTTGAAATTTCCTTTGAGACACTGGAAGGATCCGTCGCGGCAACGAAAGAAACGGAAGAGGATTTCCAGTGCTTGTCGGGAATAACCGCTGCAAGCATTGTGTTAACAACGGAACGCTTATATACTTCGAATACAATAAGTTTAATTAGTTTCTTGAGCAAACGGGACGAAAGAAAGATTTTAAAACATTTTCTCGTTCGCTTAGAATTCTCGCGGGAAACGTTCGTTAGTGGAACGAAGAAGGCTCGTTATGCCGGTTTTTGTGTTTTCTGCATCTTACGTGGACGGTCATATTTTAGTGCTGGCCGCCTCGTTCCGGTGAAAAATCACGGAACATGTGTATCGATATACGTGGACGAGTACCAGGCAGAAACAACGGTGGTCGTTGCAGCGGCTACTTTGCTTGGACAAACAACAGGGCCTGTTAACACAAAAGAATCACCAGGAATATTTTTTGTTTTTTTTCGTTTCGTTTTGCCCCCGTTGCCAGCACAGGACCGGCGTGTGGTTGTAGAACGCGAGCGCGTTACGTTGACGATCCTGAAACTAGCGGCGACGATTTCGCGACAAAAAGGGGAGAGAAGCAACAGAGAGAAGAGGCAGAAACGTCGACGCAGGTATATAAGGCCGTTTCGTCAGTCTCGTTGTCACGGTTGTCGGGGAATGAGAACGTACGGCCAGCTCGTATTTTAATTCCGCGGACAGAACCACCCCCTGGCTGGTGTGGCCCGCGGGCCACCCCTTTCTTCTTCGCGTCTCCTATGAGCCCTCGCGCTGTGTTGCTGTTTCTAACGGCGTTGCCGACGCCGGCTGCGTTGACATTACCGGGCATAATATTTAATAATTATTTTCATTAAAGTCGTAATAAAGTTTAGAATACTTTATTAATTTATAGGCCAGGGAACACGTTCAAAAGGGTGGCGGCGCTTCCTGTGCTGCGTCTCGCGGCCATTCGTATCAATTATCGTCCTTCGTGTCGTAGGATTAAGAAACACCGACGAATGCTGAACTCTTATTCTTCCGAGCTTTCGATGAGCTGATGATCATCGACCAAAGTAACCTAATCTTTTCTTTATTCGTGAACCTTTTGTACGATCACCGCTAGCTCGAGCGAAGTTGGTCGAGTATTATTTTCTAACTAAGCTTTATTTTCTTAATTTAATTTAAGAATGCAGAGATTTTAGCGCCTTAGTTCTCATTCTTTTCATAGCGGAGAAGACGTACAAAATTCTTGTTTTTGATGAGCAAACGTTAGGAATTAGAGTAAGGAATTAATCCAATAACTAGTTAATAAAATTTTCAAACAGTAACACGATTATAAACAATGATTGTCTTCATGATACAGGCGCTACGTATAAATTGGTACCTAACCTAGGACAACTGGTTATTCCTTAATTGTAGGATGTTAGATTGCATGAGTTCACGATAGTAAAATTATTAATAAAAATAACTAAGAACGCGTTTGAAAGTCTCTTCTTCATCTTCGATGAATTTCTCTGATAGACATTCTGGGATTTAATTAAAAAAAGAAAATCGTTTCATTAGGGGAAGTACAGCGAAGTTACAGGAGGACGTAAGTTATTCGCGTAGCTCGCGCTGATTTATTTATCGTTTGGAAGTTTAACATCGCGAGCAAGCACGAGTAAAAAGTTAATTAAGAGGGATTAATTACCAGGATAACTCGATGTAATGCAAATGAATCGCGAGCAACTACTCGTTAGAATCATAAACAGGTAAACGCGTAGCGTGGCGAGGCAAGGGTGCAGGGTTAACACAGGGCGCGCGCGGTGATCGTTGACAGAAGAAGCATAGAAGTGCAGCCGGTTTGGCGAAAAGCACAAAGGACGGAGAAAGAAAAAGGGAAATCCTTCAGACTGTTCGCCCGACTCCGACGGAATAAAGGGGTTAACGAGATGGAACGGAAAAACAACGAAAAGGAGAATAAACGCGTCTTCTCAAAGGGGTGAAGGATACAGTTTCCTAATTTTATTTCGAGAAGAGCACTTTTTCTCCTGGTGGTGGTGGTGGGTAGTCTTTGAAAAAAGTACCCACGCGAGTGGCCCTGAAAACAAAACGCAAGATTCAGCCCCTGAGTCTGAGCCGCGCGCGGCAGAACCACCGCAACCACCCCCCATATTTATTATGTTATACTTGCCCTGTGGCCCGGTCTTCTTCCTTATGGTTGAATTGAAAATCTTTCTGTACGAGGCCGAGATGTATGCGGACCGGCGGCTGTAAGCAAATCGCGTTATCCTACGCCCAGCCCAGTCGGCCATCTCCACACTCTGAGAGGAATTAAAATAAATACATATCTTAATTAAGCCCCGGTCTCTCTCGTCTACTGGGTGACCGAAAGCGGAGACCGCTTCCGCGTACGCGGATATTTTGAAGGATGGAAAATAAAGTTTCATCCACCCTTCCGTTACCCGGGCTAATGTAATTTTTCTTTCGTACCGACCGTACGGAATTTCATGAGAATGAACGCCAAGCAAGATCGAGAGTGCAACTTGTATTTGCTAATTGGATGATGGATTTAATAATCATCGACTTAGGATATTTAATGAGCCGGTATCTATCGTTGAAGTAAATTGTTGTTCGAGTATTTTACTTCAGAATTCGACTTCAGAAGTCGATAAATAAAAAGACGACTTTATAGCGAGGAAATATGTAAATCTTATACGAAATACGACGAAAGCGTTGGAATAATTCATGTGGATATTCGAGACTATGACAAGATGTTTTGTTGTTATTCGAAATCTTCGCTTCTGATAGTTAATCGTTTAGTGTTTCAACTCTTTAATTCAGTTTTTGTTGCGTCGATAGGGAATATAAGAAGGAACAGAAATATCAGAGGAATTATTACAAGCATTGAAGGTGATTATTTGATGGTTTGAAAGTACTTGCAGCTGTATTTCTCGGTTCGTGTACGTTCGAATATCTGCAGGTTGCGTTTCAAACTTACTTTCCCACAATGAATCTTCGACAGGCACGTTAAGAGTTTCCTGGACGACTTGTTCTTTTTTGCTTGCAGCTTTCTGCTAACGACTCCACTCGGAAAATATCCGAGAAAATATCAAGTAGTCCAGCTGGTGCCTTTTAAGTGGGTGCCACGGAAATTTTCCTGTACATTGTGTATCGCGTTATGCAGCTTTCGAAATGCACCGCCTCATGGATCATCAGGATTTGAACTGAAAAAGAGGAATAAATAAAATACTATAAAAAAATAGAGAAAATAAAGGAAGAAGAGGGAAAGAAGGACAGTCCCCGTCTCCGCATAATTAATCCAGGACGCGAATGGGGAATCTGTTTAGCGTGATTCTGGAAATGTCCAAGCTCGAAATATTTTTTCAAAGGCGCCTGATTACGTGGCGCAGTCACACAAGTTTTTCGTTTCATCGTTGCCTTCCATATGTACATGATAAATGAAGCTGAAGAGAGTTGGTCAACCTAAAGTCGAAGAACCGACCCGCGCGACCAGCTTTCTGAAATAACAAAATTACAAAATATATATATTTTGGACAACTTCACTGGCACAATTTATATATTACTAGAATTAAAAATATTTCTGTGTCCATGATATTAGTTCACTGACAAATGAAATGAATTGACAAGTCCATGTATTATTTCCACCTCCTTGAGCTGAAGACAGTTGCATAGATAAAAGTTGCAGAAATGATAAGAATAGGACAGAGGGTTTCTTCAAATTTATCGCTATACGTAGATATACACTCAACAATCATAAACAAACATAAACAATCGAATGAATGATATTTTCAAACATTAATGCACGAACTTAGGTGAATTTAAATGGCTGCAACAATTAAACGAAAACATTGTTGCAGAAAATACTTCCAGCCACAAAGACATCTCTCAACATTATTATTTTCACATTACATTACGATTTAAATAGACCTACGGAAATTTGTCAAATTTCTACAAATATTCTATCTTCGGATAATCATCGAAATTTTCAAATAACACGAACCATCGCAGAAAGAGTACGAAAAAGTGCTCATTCAGGTGGAACTATTTCTCGATCGACTTCGGAAACGACGAAGAATTACGTAGAGGAGAGTCCGTAGGAAAGTAGAAAAGGGACACACGGGCAGACACACTTATTATTATTTAGGTGTGCCCGGTATCCTTTCCGAGCTGGAAATTACATATTCCTAGCAACGACCGCGCCGAGACGTGCGCGCACGGACTTTTTATTCCGTCGGTGCCTTTGCCGGGCCGCGGTGTCAAAGCGGCCGGTTCTCCTCAAAGTGTAATTATTTTAGCTACAATTAAAAATGTGCAGACCCGCCGGCAATGCGTACGCGTTCGGTCTCTCGGCCTCGTCCGCATCGATCCTCCTCGTTCTACTCGGTCTGCAGAGAAGTCTTTCGCGTGCTCGCGGATACGCGAATAATTATTCTTTTCCTGGCAGAAGAAACGTTTTTCCAGCAGGGGCCGGCTGCGTGTATCGCGAAATTAGAAACCCGCGATGTTTTTTCACGGCTTAATTGGTCGCTGTTCCTTTCGTCTTCGTGTTCGTTTCGTCGGGCTTTGCGAGGAACGAGCTCCAACTTCGTACACGGAAACGCCATGGAATTGAATAATTTGCTGGTTCGCGGTTGTATAATCATTCGATATGCGTGGTCGTGGTCAGAAAACGTAGATATTATAGCTTTCCGAACACTGTCGAGATTGCTACATTGTAATATATAGCAGTTTGCGTTATTTATTGCGAAATTTTGGCAAGTGAAACATGTACGATGAATCGCAGTATTCTTGTTAATTTTTTGAGAATATAGTATCCATTTTTATATATGAAATTGAATTACATTAGTTTTTCTTTAACCTTCTGTAACATTATATGAGTCGGATGTTTCGTACACGTATCTATGGTTCTTCAGTTTTGTTTTATTTTCTTATCTCTATGTCATAGCACTTTATTTGTGTGTGTCATTACATCGGAATTACACAAGTTTCTTATGAACATTATCGATTCCTAGTACGCAGATAAAGTAGAAGTTGGTAATTAACATTATAATCTTCCTTTCACGAGCAGGGGATGAAATCCTACACTAAATATATTAAGTTAAGTATAAAATATCCTTCATATAATGCGATGCTTTCCTTTCTACGCAAGACTCTCTCTCAATATTGTGACTAACCGATAAAATCAACCGAATAAAAATGACATAGAACATCGGAACTCATAAAAGACGACTGAATGGAATTAACGCATAAATTCTTCGTTACCCAAAATATCAATTCCAATCTGTAGACAATAAACAAACTAAAAGTTATATGCTGATGATTACACAATGATGGAAGCATGCCAGATATACGTAAGATTATTATACATCAAGAGAGTATGGATACAGAGGTTGTCGAAGAGATTTCTCGCGCGGTCGAAGAACTTTATCTTCCAAATCTGAGGGGGGTTGGAATCGCGTAGGAGAGGGCACGCGGACAAAGATACTGCAGGCACGTAATTACTTTTAACGAGGGCCCAGGCCGCAGAAAAATATGGCCCGGTAGCAAAAACTTTTCCAATTTTAATCCGTCATTCGTGGCCGGGCCACGGCGGGGGAGGGATGGAAAAAAAGCGGCAACTGTCGTCCCGTAACAAGTTGTTGCTCTGGGGGAAGAGCAAATAAAGGGCGTGGCGGCCCTCCGCCGTTAAGAAAGGCCCGACTCTCGAGGAAAGATCGAGAAGCGAATCATAAATAAAGGAATTAGTTTTTAATGGATGTTAGTCACTATTAATTGTGGAAAGTTAACCCTTTTCTTCGCCACCTCTCGGCCGCCGTTTCATCCACCCTAAATCGTCCCCTCCCTTGCTTCCCTTTCGTTCTTTTCCTTTCTCCAGCGAGGAGATCCTTCTTGTCTTTTGAAACTGACGAGTCGGATGGCAAAGGAGGCCAAAGAAGAGGGGAGAGGCCACGGGATAGAGGGACGAAAGGGGTTGAAAAAGGGCTGAAAAACACGGTGCGGTCTTTATTTTACATTTCCACCAACCATTCTTTTCTTGCACGATAATTAAGTAAGCTGAAGCCAACCGGTAGCCGGCCGTTCATTCAAATTTGCTCCAAGCTACGTTACCGGTCAAGAGAACCTTTGAAAATTATCTCTTTCACCCTGACGTTCCCACTCTTTGGATCTTTGCGCCACTGTTACAGTCTAAATCGGCTTTGATCGGTTGGATTATCGAGTGGAAGGAAATGGGCTGAGTTAGGAGGAAAGATCTTTGATTTTTGAAGGAAATTAAACGTGACAATATTGCAGAGTTACGAAGAAATGTCTTTGAATAAAAAGCATTGATAGCTCACTGTTATTATTCGCTGTTATTCAAATATTAACCTCCTCTGAAGTCGCATTCCTCTTTACCGTCTTCGTTTAATTTAACAACGATTATTTCAAAATACTCGCTACTTATATTTGTATCTGTACGTTATTTCATCGAAACATGCAAAATACGCAAGTATCATCAGTAGCATTGCTCGAGTAATCGAATCAACACGTTATACGCGTCCATAGCAGTGAACCCGTTAAATCGCCCTTTCTATTTACAAAACCAAGTGCAATTTTTCTATAGTTTGTTTCCAAGTGTCAAATCTATCCGGTCATCTATCATTTGATCTATATTCTCTATGCTGTGGGTCTCAAATCGCATACGTTGTCCCTCAAGAGCGAAAGATTCTCGCGCTGAAAAATTCTTTATGTTAATTTAACACGCGTAAGGTTGAAGTATCGTCCCTAGATTGAATCACGTCTCGCTCGATCCTTTTGAGTATCGATGCGTTGCTCCTGGTTGGTTTCACGCGGCAGCAAAGTAGGATGTGCAAACACATACATATATATACATGCACGGAGCATATTATGTCTTGGGGACTCGAGTGTAGCAGCGAGGCGGAGTTATATTAGACAGGAGCGAAGAGCTCCGGTGGCAACTGCCGTCTTTCACTCCGTACTGAAACCCTGCGCGCCAAGAATCTTGCTAATTAGATATATAAGGAAGCTAATTGTAATAAGGTGGAGTCGGGTGTACACGAGAAAGTCCCCAGTTCACCGCGCCCTTCGCGCGTTACCATCTTCCAGCACGCGCACAAACGAGTACCGGCGCACTTTCCTCATGTCCCTGTTTATCCATCGTACGATGAAATCGAAGTTGCCGCGATTCGCTGCAAAAGTGGACGTGATTTGTACAACGCGTCGCCTCGGTTAGAAACCACACAAACAGGAATTTCTTGGCATTGTGTTTCGGAAGCTTTCTTCCTTGGCAATTTCTTCATTTTATCGAAGATACTACATTTGCAAAATAGTAATGTTTTTGTTTTAGAGACGAATACGAAGATAGTCGATGTTATACAATAGAATTGCTTTTATCGAAATGAGATTCTAGTGAGTGTCGGATTAACTGAACCGTAGGTTGATTCTACTTATGCGAACGCGAACTATTATTATTCGAAAAGGAGTAACTAATATAGGATTTGCGAATTTATGTTGCTCAGCATTGCTTCTTAACGTTGAGGAAATTTAGCGTGGAAGAGCACACGAACCCAGCTAAAATTAGCTTACTTACGGTCAATATCATAATTTGAATCATCGCACGGGTTTAGCGTATGACGGATTACTTTGGGTTGGATTAAGAGTACTCCGATCGTTGTCTGACGTTCCAGGATAATTGTAAAAAATATGGAAACAATGTTTCGGTGACTACTTAAAATAATTAATACTCATAACGTGCATTCGTAACATGTTTATCTTTTTTATTTATAATTATTTCTTCCCCGTGCATGTACTGAACAAATTTAAATTAAGAACGTAATTCATCCTATCAAAGAATAATAGCTTTTATAATGAATTCCTTTTCAGTAATTCCTCTACGTTCCTTTCGTTGATTAAATTTTTTGAACATTCTTTTTGGTTTTCACCTGTTCGCTATTGATTCCAAATTATATTCTTTCAAACACTACATCGCACTGTGACTTCCTTAAAATTCAGCGATTTACATTTCCAGATAGAAATTAAGTTTAAAAAGTTAGTTAAAAAATTTGAAAAATAGCAAAATATAATTTCCAAAGGAAACATCATTGGTTGAACTGCATTTTCTCGTGAAAGACTTGAAACGTTATGGAATACGCATAAAAAGTTGCAAGTGCGACAATTTTTCTTCGAGATGCCAGTGACCAGTATAGCTGCACCGAAGATGGTCCACGATTGCATGGAAGTTTACGACGAACGTAAGGGACGGAGAAGGGGTTTGAAGCGTGTTGTAGTTATAACGAGGAGCGGAGTAATTTAACCCTTCTTAGAGTCGTCTTGTCTTCACGGTACCCTTCTCTAGCAACCCCCACCGTGTCGTCTTATCACCTCCCTTCTTACGCTGTAATCTCCGACCCCATCGTTCAGCGTTGGTTTATTTAGACCCGGCAGAGGTGATCGCTTGATTAAATACTTCTTCCGTCGGCTTTACTTTCGCCGTACATGACGCCCGCGGAGAAATATCCGACGTTATAAAGTTCCGCTGTAAAACGCGAACAGGGACCTCCTTAATTAACGCCGAAACTTGCCAGGAATTTATTTTTTGCCCTGACACAATAATCGCCATCAGCGAGTCGAAGCAAAACCGAGAAGGTAACAATACTTTTCTCAAACGCGTAAACGCACGCGCGTTTCTTTCGTTTTCTCTTGCTTAAAAATTCTTTCAGAATTCTTTAGAAAATCCTTTGCTCTTTCCGAAATAATAGAGTCCTGGCGTTTTTTTTTATCGTATTCGAAACGTATACGTTTGATCACAAAGGCGCTCTATCAAAGAAAAAATCTTGAAACGCGATCATTGTTACCCTTCGTTCGTTAACCCTTTGATTTTGTCATCTGTACAAAATATTTATGATTTACGATCATTAAATGCAACTCTGAAGTTCTCGCGACTAAAAAGAAACCATTCTCGTACCGTGCAAGCCAGTTTCTAAGGAAATATCTTGCTTTGGAAATTTTTCACGCACCGCAGACGCTGGGAAAAATTGTATTGTTACTTTCGAAGCGTTTGGTTAGACTTTGCGGGCATATGTTTAACAAAATTAATTTAAATAGTACGAATAATTATATGGTAACACGGGCACTTGTTAACTGTGTTACCTAATTAAAATATAATTAAAGGCTCTTATTATACATAAAAGTAAACGTTTCTTTAACACCGCCTAGCTTTATGTTACGCGTTATTTAACTCCTTCCAAGTAAATTCGCGGCTACTAGTATTTGAAAAGTTGCGATTTTGTAACGAAATATCAAGGCAATTTTAAGGCCAGATAAGCTACACTCGATGTAACGCATGGAAGTGTTGTAGTTTGGGACGTCGTGATGTCTGTGCTGTATTTTACCGTTGTTAGATATCCCGGTTGAAAACTCGCAGAAAGTCCACTAGAACAGGACATCAGGTTTTGAAAGTTGCTTTGAAATAAAATTCTTTCGTTGCGAATAGTAGTTGATCGTCGAATCAGATTGCGAAAGGTCTTTCAGTATCGATGAAATAAAATGAATTTCTTTTATCGCCTGATTGCATAGTCTTTCAAGTTTTTTTTAACAATGTTTAAGTGCTTTATCTTATACGATGCAAGAGTTTTTAATCGTATAGGTAATATAGAGAAAACCAAATTTAATATAAATATTAAATAGTTTGAAATAGTTTAATGTAAGTAAAATAAATTTCATTTTATAGGAAGCAAAGTAACAATTTAAAGGAAGGTAAGCTTAATTATTTACCAATGCAGACTTTTTTCTTTTACAATTTAACTGACACTTTTGAAGTTTAAGTGTCCTTAATGAAATACGCTCTACGTGTATTCCTCTTTTCGAAGAAAAAAGAACGAAAAAAATTTTCTAGATATTCAAAAATTCGTGACTTTTAAGACACATTACGTTTTTAGCAAATAAAAAAAATCAATATTTTTCAGCAGATTACTACATTAATATCAAAATATCGAATATTTAACGTCTTGATACCGAAATACAACATAATCGCGATTCTCAAAGATTAAAATGAATCCATCGTGGTCAGTTATCAGGTCTGATCGTAGATGACGAAGGAAGTTAGGCCTGTTCGGTGGCAGATAACAAAAATACGAGGCAGGTTTTCGGAGGCCGTAAGCCGGGGGTGGCGCGAACCGTGCGGACATTAGCATAGTAATGAATATTATTACATTTCGGGTGCACACTCAGTTTAATTCCATCTTCCCAGTCGTAAAGATAATAAGCGAGTGGCTGGCTTCGTTCTCGCTCGGTTGTTCGACCGAGAGGGGTAATTCGGGCGATAGGGGGTGGGAAAAGCGGGCGGGGGGTTTGAAGGAAGCACGGAAGGTGGATGCCATGGGGGTGGTACGACTTTAAGAGGTTCGCAGGAGGAGTAAATATAAACTTGGGAAAGTGACAAAGATAATTCTAATAAAAGCGACGACTACCAAGACGACGACGACGACGACGACGATGCCGGAGAGTACTCCCGGTTTCTCCCCGCTTAATTCGTGACATATTCCGGTATTGCGTTACTTTTGTCCCGGCTTCAACCCCTCGCGGCTTCGCACCGGAGTTTCTTGGCCCCCTGAATTGCCCTTTTACGTTCGCTGCTTAACGGCAATGCCGGAGTCTAGTTTAAAATTCCCGGTGAACCGACGTGCTGGAATGAAAGCTGGATCTCGGCCACGCGCATGATTTGTCGATGAATCTTCCTTGCTTGATATATTTCTTGTAGGCAGACAGAAGTTGATTCAAACTTTTTTTATACGTATTACCAGTGCGGTTTTTCATGTCATCGTTCTGTACTATGTTTGTTCTATTAAGTTTGTTCAAGTATTTTAGAATATATAATAACAGAGACGATGCTGTCGATCAAACTTTCAGTTTCATCTTATTTGTACACACACACATAGATGTCTCTGTCCTAACGAATTCGCTTCGAATGACAGAAAATCACATTTTCTTTGAATCGACTAGCGAGAGAAGTACTTTGTGACCTAACTATATCTTCCAACTCTATAGAAACGCATGAGAACTCGAACCTCTACACCATGTTTCAATGCTTCAAATCCTAACCTACCAACAGCATTCATACATGAAACAACTCCTAATACACGAGACCACAAAATAGCACAAATTTCAGAACATCCGAAACACTTTTCATTCGCCGTAGGACGGATGAATCATAGACACGAGGCATCGAAGCTGCACAGGCGCCGTCAGCGGGTTGCCTGGAATATCGAGAAACGCGTAACGCAATTGTCCCAACCTCCGAACCGACCGACCTCTCGATTCTCGGCGTTGGTCTCGTGGAGGGTTCGTCCGCGACATATTTTCCATGGCATGGCCGACGGACGAACATACAGTATGTATATTTCCATTCCGGCGTTACGAGGTGTGTGGGATGATTTTATATGCAAAGAGTAGTTTAGAGCTAATTGTTAATAATAGGATTGGTAAGGTGGGAATTCGCCCCGGCAGGCCGTCCAGCCACCCCCGAAAGCCTCGTTCGGCCCAGTGCGCGGCACCACCTCCACAACCCTCCGCGGCGCATCTCATTTGGCACTGGAGTCAGCGCGTTGCAGATCTCTTGCTGTCTGTCCGTCTGTCTGTCTGCCTCTATGACCGTTCGTACCGTCGGACTGTCCGTAGGTATGTACCTACACGTACGTGGCCTCGCACCATTTCCGTCCGGGATATGAACGTATATATACTACGCGTTGGCCCGCGTACCTACACCGGTACGTACGTATTATTACGTATAAACGCGTAATTCTGAGTTATACGCCGGCCTTGTTAATGATAATTAAAACGCCTCGCTCTATACTTTTTGCCTTGGAATATTTTCTGAAATTCTCGCCGGATAATGGCGCCATCCGCGCGCTTCGCCCCTCGTCCTCCTTGCACCCACCCTTTGCCTTGCCTCCTTTGCCTGAGCTCGGTGAAAATGCCGAGTCCTCGGGTTACACGCGCTGCCCAAGGGGTAAAAAAAACCGGGAAATCACTCCGCTTTCCCTGTGTCCACGGATCGAATGAAGACAAGGTAGCATGGACGATTCTGGCGATTCGAGGTAGCTTTTGCGGCTGATGCTTTCTTGTTTGTCGAAACACGGCGAACCTTGCTTCCCACTAAGCAACCTCGTCTGTGTTTCGCTGGTCGTTAAATTAATTAAAATTAATTAGAGGGGACGAAGATTGGTGAACTTATGGACTCATTTCCTCGCAAGAGGAACAACGCGATGTTTTGATCACGTAGAATTGTCGAAGGATTTGAACGATTCGTTTGGTACAGACGTGTGTATCGATACTTAATCTGCATTGATTCATTCGTGCACGATAAACGGTGATTTATACAGTTAACTTATATAGTAAATTTGTTCTGTTAAGACTCGACAAGTCACTCTTTCAGACTTCCCAACTGATAAATATTCCTCGACACAATTAGTATGCTGCAACGTGATAATGCCGGTATATTACGCAATTGCACAATGGCACTGGCGTAACAGCGTAGTTCAATAATGAATAATTCGCGGAATGGTCCGATGTACAAGCGACATTATATGGCTGAACGCTTTCGCAGTAGTTTGCCACCGAAAAGGTTATTCGAAATTCAGCCTGTAATTGAATCCGTGTATAAAACCTACTGCGCATGTTCCAATGGTACGTAGAATATCGGAGAAACTTCAACTATATTTCAATGAAAGTATCTTACGTTGGGTACAAGATCCGTAGTTTGGCGACAGGTCTTTCTGCAATATAATGTAAAGACGTTGAACTTTTGACTGTGAATCAATACTTGAAGGATAACACCGGCCGGGGTACGTCGTATAAAATATAGTAACCAATGGGATCCTCCATGGAGTAACTTCGTAACACAGCTACAAGCTTCGCTCCCTTCCATCTCTAACTCGTCAACATGAATATTCATTATTCGATGATATTTCTCCAGCATTCGCTGTCCCTGCATGCAAGACGCTCTGCCTTCTCACACATGATAGTTAAAGGCTGTCGACTATTTAACAGCATCGGACCAGTAACAGATTGTTCACAAATGTATCGACGTCGATACACTAGAACTATATCAACGATATTCCGACATACACATTAGATGAAGAAAAGAACGAAATATATCAGCATAAATATATTCGAACTTATTACCAACCCTTCGACGGTGCAGTAAAACGAAGAAGAAAGCAAATCTGATCTCTTTGTCCTTAAAGCTTCTTTCATTTCTCTTATTACACACAAAAATACCCACGTTCAACTTCTCATAGAAAATAATTAGCAATAATTACGTTACACATGGTATTTAATATACGAAATTTGTAATACCATATTTGTACCAAAGTTTTCTCGGTCTGCTGGGTTAAAGGTCTGCGTTACGTGTATTTTATATTTGAAAATATAGGTAGCTTACCAAAAAGGTAACAATTACGTATTTAGAGGTTAATCTTCCACTTCGCGTGGTCCGTTCATTCCTCAACAGATGCCCAGTTTCGATCTCTCTTTTTAGTTTGAACGAAACTACAGCAAGCAACAGTCCGTTTGACGAAAGGTGATCGTTCACCAGAAAAGGGGTGAAACGCTTGTCAACTGTCGGCTACGTATCACGGGACGTCATTATGCTGACTCGCTGGTCTAGGAAACGTAACGTGCACGTTTCTGTCGCGCAATTACATGTAGCAAGTGTATTCACGAAGCGGAGAAAGGGAGAAAGGCAGAGCGTAGGTGATGGACGGTCGAAAGTCAGTTGATTCGTGGTTCGGCGGATGCTGGCCCACAGATGGCAGTGGTTTCTGTTGAGAATGGGTGTTGAGGTTAATAGGCGGCGTAAGGAGGGTAGCTTTAATGCGAGTCCGCTCTGAAATATTTAAGTTCAGACCGAACCGCCACGTTCAGAATCTGCGCCGCTCTAGATCCGCCGGCCTGTATCACGATTTACGGTGTGTACGTGAAACGCGCGCTACTCGCCCCGGACACCCAGAGTTCGAGGCTAGATAGGGTTAGCGGATTAATGAAAGCCAATTCGCTGGGTCTGGGGAGCCGGCCCTTTCCTTCTCGCTCTCCTAACGTCACCGCGCCATAAACAAGCCCGAGAGATTTGGATAACGAACGAGCCTTCCGTTGATATCGAGCCTGCGCAACCTACAGTCTTCGAAACAGGTACGTACCATATATTGTAGTTGTAACTAGGTTCGGACATATTTCTTGACTTTCTTATTTAAAAGCATCTGTTATCATCGATCGTGTTTGCATATTCTGTTGCCATACGTAAGTTTATAATTATAGACGAACGTAATTCTGATCTTCTCGTGTGAGTTAGACCGTATTGGTTTGAGTGAAGAAGGAGCTATATTAAGGGCGAGGTGCCAAGAAAGAATATTCTATGGTGTATCATTGAAGCACTGAATTGTCATTTTTCTTCTGCTCTCTTAAGACTGCTGTCGTAAAGTAAATATATCGCAAAGCTCAGCATCGAGTAGTATAGAACCGCTATAACCAGACATGTCAATCGTTCTGCGGTATTCGTTGTACGGAATTAGTAAGTTGTCTTCGATATCACGAAATATATCCGTTGAACAATATGCAAATTAGAATTGCAAAAATTATAACATTCGCGTGATTTACGTAATTTACGTTCTTACGAACATACGATTATTTCGTTTGGAGGACAATAATAGATAATAAAAAGGCATGAAGCTATTCGATATATTTTTTTTTTGTTTAGAGCTCTACCGTATAACTTCTTCGCATATTCAAATAGTATACAATTATAGAGGTTTCGTGTGTTAGAATTGTCTCAGGAATTTTTTTATAGTCGCAAATGCTTCGAAATGTGGAGATGCGCTATCATCGTCGTCGTCGTCGTCATCGTTATCACTTTCCTATGCTATTTCATTACTTGAAGCGCGCACAGTATCGAATATAGTACATCGTCACGTAGATTATCGTGTTTATCGAGTTGAGCTACGTACGCGCTGGTACAAGCAGGGTTCATACTAAACGGTGCTTATACGTGTCATAAGCAGGATGACCTAAAACCTTACGCTATCGATGAAAGATTTCATAAATAAATATAAAACAGTAATATAAAATATTTAATATAAAAACAGAGAAAACTATAAAACTTCTCTAGATAAATAATAGATGTAAATAGAATTAAACAGAAGTATAGTTATACTTTTAGCAATATTTGAGAACTGAATTTAAAAGATATATTGAAAAAAGACAATTGTTATAGAAATTGATGAAATGAAGGGTAAATTGAGATTGAATAAACATGATAGGATGATTCTAAAGATGAGGAAACTATTTTGTTCAATAAGCTTTTCAATTACGCATGAGTTGTGTTTGTTTAAAATATGGCAAACAAATTATTTTTAATATATTCCTCTGTTTAATAATGTTGGCTACCGAGCTTCTATATAATACATAATGTTGCATTCGAGCAAACGTTTTCTGAGAAAATCTGGCAAAAAGATCTAATATTTCTATATTAACCGTTTATCATGTTTTGTGCGAAATACTCGGAGTATGCGCAATCCTGAGAATAAATATGGTACAACTAAGATGTTATAAATTAAAATAGAAATGTTATTTCGCGGTATTATTTAAATTTGGAAACAGAAAAGGGGGATTAATAAGATATGGTTAATCAAATATGTACTCTGCGATCACTTATTCAATAGCAAAGATTGAAATAACAGTCTTTTACTGAAAAAAATTTCCTTAACAATAGCCTGACATATTCTTAAGACGAAAGGATTGTGTATAATTTAATATGTCCAAAATATTAACTAAACTTTATTCAATTTATTTGATTCTTCCATTCCCGAATTTCTTTCATTCTGTAGCTACTTATTTCCAAGAAAGTAATCAACGTTGCTGTTCTTAGATTTAACTGAAAAAACATGATGCAGCAATAGTAGTAAAATTGTGAACACGTTGCAAGTTACTCGAGAATACTTGATCGTGTAGCAGCGTGAATTATCGTCGAAACGATTCAATTTGGAGCGAAAGTAAAGGCAGAAGGAGCCACGGCACTGCATAAGTAGTTTATTTGTTAGCACAGACCGTTAATCCGATGTCTAAGGGACTAGAAAATGTTCAGCAAGGGCGATAAAGGTTCGAATTTCTTCGAAAGGGCGACGCTTAGCATATCGTAAAAGCGTTCCACGGCTTTCCAAGGGAAGGGGAAGAATATGTACATGCCTTTTGTATCGCTCCATAAAGATTACTACCAGTAGGAGACTTTATTGTCACGCGTTATAAATGACGCTCAGGATGTGCGCCAAATATTCGAATGGTATTTTTATTCGTGTCGTATTTCGAGCGGAAGGATTTGAAGAAAGCACGAAAATAAAGCAAAGACTATCATTTGACTGGTGCTAATGTGGTTTTATCGTAGACGATATTGTCCAAAATCTCGACTTTTGCGACAACGTTTTGCAAGTTGTCAAACATCTTTGACTATTGTTCCTTTGATTCTTCGGATCGTAGAAATTCCATCGATATTTTAATTTCTGTCGAAAGCTTTATCTAAACGAAAGCTGGTATTTTATAGAGTTTTAATAAATACTCATATATTTTAGCATTTATTTTTCGAAAATTTGTTATTCAATTTTCCTTAGACGCTTCTGTTTTGGGCTAATATTAAATAGAAAAGAATCGATAGATAATAAAAATCAGCGGTACAGGCGCGGAAATAAATTCCAAGGATTATACGGTAGACGTATTATATAACAAATTTTTCCCTCAGCTTTCTCGCTGATACGTTCGAAGAGAGGGTAGGTTGTACACGGAAGATTTCGCATTCCTAAAGTTTTCATTTGATTAGAATTTCGTGAAAATAGCTCGGACTACCTTTCCTAAGAAAATTTTCCAACGAAGGGTAGTCCCGTCACAATAGGAATATGACTATTTCTTAGGGTATTAAGTGCACTCGTGACCTTTAAGATTAATAACAATAATAATATACGACGTAGTAAGAACGCGGTGAAGGGAGTATAAGTCAGTTGCGGTAAAGGGAGGGGTAACTTTCGAAGCCAGATACAAATTACAGCTCATTTTTATGCCATTTTAATATCGCCACGCGTCATTAAATATCCCCTTGCTTTGCCACCCCTTCACGGCCACCCCCAACAGACGACGTCGTTTTCTGTGCGCGTATTTTCGTGGCGAGGAATGAAATATTCGTACGCACCCATTAGCGTCTCGAAGGCGGAAACCCATGGAACGACCTGGATCGCCTGGAAGAAACGTTTCGTCGATGAAAAATCGGTTCTTTCGACGATTGGCTATAGAACTTTGTTCCATTCTGTACCTGCCTCGATAACGAACAATCGACTAGAAAAGAAAATGTAGAAGCGCATTTTTAATTAATTACACCGAAATATTGAAATGTTCGTCCATTTCTCTTATTCGCAAATACTATTTCGCTATTCGTGTATCAAAAATATCTCTAAACCACTTTATATATAATAAATGTACCTAATAAATATAATAAATATATTTAATAAATATAATAAAGGTTTATCTGTTTTAAAAATATTTGGATACATCATACCCTACCACACCATCGACTTAAGTAGCTTGTTGCAATAACGATACACGAGGCAATGAAGATTCGTAAACGTCGCTAATTCCAGCAGACGCATTTTCTTTCGCATTCCGGCCATAAAGCTCAATTCTTTCCTGAACGCTTTCGCGAAAAGTCGTTCGCAATTCCGCGAGCGGAAGCAGCCGCTTTTATGCTCGTATCGCGTTTGAAGTTATGCTAATTCGCAAAGCGAAAGACCTTCAGCTCGTTTTCCCCCGTTTTTCCACGACCACTTCTCTCTCTCTCTCTCCCTCTCTTCTCTTTTCCTCTCCTTTCTTTTCCTCCTACGCTACGTATTTTTCAACTTGAAGTATTGTAGTCGCATCGAACATATTCATAACTCGCATTTAAGGACATGTCACTCGGCCTTTTTACTTCGACCAACAGGCCAGCGCTACTAGATGACGATTTTATGCCAGCTTTTACGAGCTGGAAGAGCACACTTTGAATCGGGATTCCTGGAGTTACGGGGGGTCTCAGAAACAGCTCTTCCAGAGCGGCGGTGACACAGACGGGACGGATTTCAACTTTTATTCCAGAACGTAGCCGTAACTTTGTTCGTACGTGGCTAGCTTATTTTTACCCCTCCGCTCCTCTGGTCGGCTTAATTCGCCTTATGGTGAACTCGCCGCTTCAGATGAAGCACACCGGACTCTCAGAACCGTCCCCTGAACGCATCTCTGTCAATAATCCTGGCTTTCCGATGTAAACCACCTCCCCGCGAACCTTTTGTTCCGTGATTTTAACAACCGTGCAATTAGTTTTGTAGCAACTGCTCGAAAATCGTTTCTCTGATTTATTCTCTCTTGTTTTGGAGTAATATTATGAATATTGTTGTTGAGATATGTATAATTTTCTGTGCTGGATTAGGTTAAACGCGCAGTAAGAATACTTGTATGCGAGTATCAGTGTGTGGGAGTATGTGTGTTTGCGTCTAAAAAACAGATGGAAAACTGTTCAGTCGTTAGAAGCATCTGAAGGAGTCGTCGGTTAACAGTCGGGTATAGAAGAAAGTGTTGAGACGCGTGCAGATATGTATCGATAAATATAATAGAGATCGTCCATTAAATAAATGTATAACTATTCAAACATTAATTAAAAGTGTAAATTTTGTGTTCCCATAACATTATTTCGGCTGCAAAGATCCAAAATTCTCAACAATTGTTAATCGTAATTTTCAAAATCACGAGAATTCTCTTTGACAAGTTGTTGGTTATCAAAATGACAAACATACTTTTTGTGAAATTAATTATAAATTTTAGTGCATTATCTTTCGCGCAAAAATATGTTAAAGAATATGTGTTTCTATTATTAATAATCGATAAAAAGAAACGTGTCCCGTAGGTAGGAAAAATCCGAAAAGGATTACTTGGAATTTTCAAATTTCGCGTCTCATTGAATTATTCTCCAAATTTATTTCGTCGCCAGTCTTTTTCGACTTTTTGCTCTTCTGTTCAAATCTCGCCATGTTTCGCGAACGACGAATTCCAGCGATTTGTCGCGAGGATGGCTACCTTTTAACGAATCGGTGAATAATTCGCATAATCGAAGCTTTTTAAAGGTTGCACGACTGGATTCTGACTTCCTTATGAGGATGGCAAAGCACCGAAGGGTAGTTCTGTGTGGGGGTCAGATTGGGGTGAACTGTTTCGTGATAGTTGGGACGATCTATGAGCTAGAATTCGCTGAGAGACCATGGAAGGGTGGATTTACTAGTCCGTCTTGTGTTCGCACTACACAAATCCAAGTGACCGTTCGGCTTCTCTGCCAGCCCCTTTCATCTTGTCTCTTGGCGAATAACTTACACCAGCTGAACTATTTCCGTGTCGTCGGCCAAGAATCGCTCGTAGCGTTCGATGTTTTGCCGGGTATAAATTTTGCATCGAGGAAAATGAATGGATTACAGAGCATGGCGATTTATGTTCTAAGATATAACCGCTGTGAAGCAAAATTTGTAGCAGTATATTGAGAAGCAGTCTGCAGCATCAGCAATCGTTCAGTTGTTGGATTAAGTTATCAATTTTCCTGCAAAGAATATTAATTATCAGAGAGTAGCCTACCTTTATAAATTTCTTTCTCTCATTAGTAGTCTTTCGCTTTTTAAATTATTCATGGTACGTATTTGAATGTTTGTGGAACTATAAATATTAATTGTTTGTAATTATAGACATAATTACAATTTTCTATATCTATCTATAATTCTATAAATATCGATCTATAATTTTAAGTTTATTATATTTACGAACTATTATCAATATCTAAAATTTTCAAAACGCTTCCAACTTACAAACTGATTCTACCAAATGTGATTGTTTGAAACCAACTTTTATTTACAAAAAGGAAAAACCCATTTAAACGTCTGACTTAGAAAATTGATCGTATAGCGTAGCAACGAATTTTCCCACATTTGCACTATTTTCTCAGATGCACGAAAATATACCTATCCACGATGAAGTAAGAAGTTTGTACATAATATTAAAAAATGGCCACGTTCCCAACATACCAACGCTAATGGAATCGATACGCGGTGATTAAAGCCGCCCCGACTCTTCCAAGTAATAACAAAAAATGGCGGACCGATTTCTTTTCTCCCCCTGTGTTGAACTACCTATAGCTCAGAAACGTGGTGTCTCGAAAAGAAAAGCGACGCTCGTTAGTTTCGTGAGAAATTAATTATTTGGCCGCCATCGCCACGGCCGCGCGAGTAATGGTGAAAAATGTCTGGATTGTGCAGGATTACATCGGGAACTGGTGGAGGGCGGGAAAAGTGGTGCGCGACCGGGCTTGCAGACGAAGGAAAAGAATAAGAAAGGAATGTATCGGTGTGGCTCGTTACACTTAAATTGGAGGGAATGACTGAGTGGTCTCATTATTCACCGCGTACAATATAGAAAAAGACTTTCGACTTCGTGGTTCACCTGAGCAACGATTCTCGAGACCTGATATCTGACACGACCGGTTCATAAAGACTTCTTTTGTGCAGTTCGGATGAATTAAGTGCGGTCACAATGTCGCTGCTGACTCCATGGTCGATGTAATCAGGCGTTGAAAGGTTTCGCTGCTCGGGTTCGCGCGCGTTCTTCAATCCTCGGACCTGGACTGTTATTTTTTCTGAAATTCTTTTCAACAGCGACTGTATTCCATGCGGATCCTCGATGACAAAGGGTAACAAGGTAGCGATATTTATTATGGCTGGTGAAAGTTGTCAATGGCGATGGTAGGCATCGGAGGTTTCTTATTTTATTTCATTCATTTAGTGTTACGTTTTAGGGATGTCATCTATGAGATGTTCAGAGATTCAAAAGTTGGAATGAAAGAGGATTGTCCCAAGAGGGAAAGTTGAAAACTACTTCACTCTGGTGTCAGCTATATTTTGATGCAAATGATTCAAAGATAAATTGCAATGTCTAAAATGATATCCACGCGTTTAACAGTCACCCGTAGGCCACGGCAGTCAGAAATGCGCTACTGTACCTCGAAGTGGGTGATGGTTAGCAAGGACAAGAAGGCAGATCATAGCGTCATATTCGATAGAAATAAATATACTTCCACTTTTCATCAGAGTTACCTTATTCGACGCGTTGGAATCCACGCTCTTCCAACGATTTTTTTAATATCATTCTAGAAAAACATTTCCTCTGATATCAATATTAATATCAATATTGTTCTTCTATAATAAACAAATGTTCTAAAAATTCGAATTACAATATCTGCGAGATTCGTTCCTTAATAGGGCACAATTTTCAACATACAGCGATGCGACTGAAAACAAAAGTGGAACAGTCGATGAAGCTAACATAGAGAGGTAGCCAATAAGCGGGTCCACGTGAAAGGCGAAAAAGGAAAAAGGGCATCGAACGAGAAGAGTTTGGCATAGTGTGGGTGACATTAGCATCCTCTATTAAATGTCGTTTACCCAACTCGTTGGCACGACAGCCTTTAACCCTCTCGGTACCAGCAAAACCGCCAACGTCGAGGAATAGGTTGGAGGTAGTTTGAGCCGACCGGCGGTGGCTGCTACTCTAAGATCAAGTGCTGTCCAGTGCCGCACTAAGCCAACCCCTCTAACGTTCGTCCAGTCGACTGGAATCCAGGAAGGGGTAGACTGATAAACCAACCACTCCCGTCCCTCTTGACCGGATAAATTCTTGCGGCCGGCCGCTCAAGTACAGTGGCTCTCACTGTTCGACCTGGTTTCTGATGTTGGACGACACTGTTGACTCTTCATCCCCCGGCTGTCAGTCCAAAACTTTTGGGACGATCACGAATCGCTAGTTTCCCATGTTTTCATCGTTTATTGTGTCCTAGTTGCTAATTTCCTCACTAGGCTACAACGATTATTTAATGCGTAAAGTGATAAGGGGAAAATTGATAGTTCTGTTGGTGAAAGAGTTCTGTACAGACGTAGAATCATAGAATCATAGAATGGTAAGATGGAATGGGAGAAACATGAAATATATATATATTATTATTTTATGGGCGTTTTAATAATCGCGTTTGTAATAGCAATCGAGATAGCTACGCAGTTTCATTAAATTCATTAAATTCTAATTCTCGATCAAGCAAACAATAATTACGATAACGCAACGTGAACGCATATTAATCAAGTATAGCGCGCAACCATCCTAGCAGCGAGTCGCGTGACTGCTTGTTCCGTGCAACGAGATGACTCGAGTTTTTCTTTGATAGCTTTATAGCGGTCGGATCTCGAAGAGAGTATATCCGAGGGAAACGCGACCCAGAAGAGACTCGAGACGTCTATAGATCCGCGCTCGCTTCCGGCAGCACATAGGGGACGTTAGTGTTGCGAAGGGGTGCTCGATCTCTTCTATCCAATTACCACGATCTTCGGCCAACGGCGACAGCGACATCCGGTAACAATGCTCTTGACTTTCTCCACTCACCCACTTAACCTCGCTTCCACTCTTTCTCTTCTTTCTTTTTTCTTTTCCTTCTTTTTTTTCTCCATCGCTTTCCCTGTTCGATCTCTTGTCTCTTCGCTCGTATGTGGTCTGGTTTCTAAGCGAATTTTCTTCAACTTGACCCAATACTCGTTAGGTTCGAGTATGTCGCCCATGGGGTGCTGTACGACGTGGACAACTTCTCTCGATGACACGAAAGGGTCACGCGAACGTAGCTTCCTCCCACGTGACGATGTCGTTCTCACGATAGGTGAAGCAACTTCGGGAAATAGCGGTCGGCCACTGTGTAGATCGTATTCAGAATGCATTTCGGGAAACAGGCTGTCTCCAGAGAGCGCTTCGATGTTCTCCTATTTGCTTATGACACGCCATGTTAAAGTGACGACTCGTTGAACAAGCGATGAACTTGACGATATATCGGTTGGAACGGCTGACCTGTGTGGCCAGCTTTTATTCGATGAAAGTTTTACCAGAAACCAAGAATATGTGCGGCCTCAGGATCGCTTTCCTTGCTGTAAATTGAATTGTCGATTATTTATGTATAAAAGCTTGCATGTATGTGTGTGTGTGTTTTTTAACATGTTTTTCATGTCGTTATAATCGATGGATGTAAAGTGTTCATTGGATAATCAGATTTCCTCTGCCATAGGAAAAGCCAGGAAATAATAAAAATATCGTGCAGGTGCCATTTTTATTTAGCGGTTGAAAAGAAATTAATTTTCTGATATTCCTTTGTTATTTACTCAATTCGTTACTACGCGGCAAAACGCTAAAACTAAGCGGAATTAAACGATTATGTTAAACCGAGAACCTTTTAGAGCTATCGTTTATCAAACATTTTCTCATTGCTTTTCGTTGTCTGTGATAAGGTATAACGCATAATTTAGTCACTAAAAGTACTTTGTTACGTATAAGAGTAACAAAATTCTAGTAAATCACAATTTATTACTTTTAACATTTGTAAAACTACTATTAATTTGTCGTAGAAGGAACAAGTCGCGTTACATACTGGCCGGTAATTCTCTGGAAATTGGTGGCTCGATTGTATGAGTTGGCGCACTTTTGATTTATTCTAATTGCTATTTCGATAATGGAGGCGGGGTGGTGAGCACTCTCGCAGCTTTTGCATTCCCATTATCGAACTCGAGGAATACAATCGCATTCCAGTTAAGGTAACGTCCAGCGCCAAGGTTTCCAGTAATTATTAGTTAATTTGCCGTTAAATCTTCGCTGACCGCTAAATTATCACCAAAGCGAGACTCTGTGAGTAAAGGGCGTACCCTTATAGCTGCTATGGTACCGTTATTCTATAGTTTCTCTTCTACCTTATCTTGTAAACGATTTGCCAAATCACCGCGCGTATTGTCCTATTCCATGTTAATTGTAATATTCTGTTAAAAAATTTGCGTTAATTATAATTTTCTATTAAACGTATATTTTCAAAACATTTAGACACAGGGTGCGTTTAGTTTCTGAAATTTTGTTTCGTATCTATAAATGTAGATATTTCAAACTTCCCATGTACTCTTTTATTATCCCATCGTGTTTCTAACATAGCAAAACAAAATTAATCTCCATGTAAAAATCAATATTAAGTAGAATTGGCTGATTTAACTAATTAACCGTAATATTTCTTCTAACTATACATAATGTGTACAGAATGAAACTGTCTCTATATTTTTGTTAATTTTCTGTGACTGATTGTCAGTTTCGTCGCAAGTATAAAAATGGCAATGAATGAAATTTATGAGAATGAAGTTCCCTCGTTCCTGAAAAACATAATTTTTATTTAAATGGAATTAAATTCGAATTCATAGTTCTTAATCCTCGAACCTAATTTAGGAGGCTGCTGATACGGG
Source organism: Bombus pyrosoma (assembly GCF_014825855.1). NCBI lineage: Eukaryota > Metazoa > Arthropoda > Insecta > Hymenoptera > Apidae > Bombus > Bombus pyrosoma. The sequence continues at coordinate 2,072,390 of NC_057778.1, read as the reverse complement.
AAAGACAGATTCCTGACAAATGAACCGCAAACCGACTGCTGACCAAAACCACTTGAGATTGTCGCTCACGTTTGAACATCACGTATTGTTTTGCGCGACTCAGAGAACCACGAATCTGGAATTAGTTTGTCCCTGAAAACCGCCATGGACAATGCGTTGGTTTTCTCTCGACAAATCCTCCATGTACATCTTCTGTAATTAATATGTTTTTCTACCGCGATACTTCATTTCTTCATAGGAAATAAAACACGTAACAAAGCATAAATAATATACGATAAAAAGAAAGATGGATGATTTATAGAGAAGAGACAAAGCATCTTCTTTGGTTAAGAATGAAATTCTGATTTAAACAAGATAAGTATTGCAATATTAATTAGGAGGAATTAATATATAATAATATATAATATAAATTATAGTATATATATATTATAATATATGCACGATAATATACATGCTAACAATATACAGGCATAAAATATTTTTCTAAGGAAGCCACATACAAATTTTCACTTAGCCAGTGACCACATGCTGTATGACTTTTGAGGTAGCAGATCTTAAATTCTGCATAAGGCAAGTGAGTGATGCGTTACCATTATTACCATCGAAATTTGTTGCGTACTTTTTGTCACGTGGGGACATCGAGGAACGCGGTGAAAGAAGATGAAGCGAACGGATCTGAATGGCTCCCCGGGGCACCAAGTTCGAATCCCATTACCGGACTCGCGTCCGTTAAATAGGTCTCGCATCGTCAACCGGAAAATGTACATATAGACCGTAGTTTGTCTCGTGCGGGAAAAATGTTCTTGTTCACCTCACTATGGAAATCGATGCGAATCCATCGAGACCTTCTCAAGACGGATGTCTCGAAGTCGCTTGGGGTACGTGCAAGATCCCTCGGATCGAAGCATAAGTCATGATTACTCGATCTTCGAGATCATGCAAATTTTATTTCACATCTTTCGATTATTCCTTAGTCCATGGTGTTTCGAAAAACCCCGCGTCAATGTTTTATCGTTATTTAAAAGTTTCGATACGTTTGATATGCACAAGCCGAATACTTCATTCAGTTTTTGATCCTTTCGAAAACAAGTATTTTTTTGTTTACTATATATAGAAATATATAAAAAGTGCAGGGAAAAATACAAATTTCTATCGCACCAATTCCATCCTGTATGTATCAAATTAAAGCACCGATTAATTTACAAAGACTTGAAACGTGAAAATTTCCTCTGGGTCCGAACGTAGTCAAAGGTATTGTCCAGGTTTTGCAATGTACATCTTCATCGTCATGTGTTTCTTGTAGAAATTTATTTACGATATACCGTTCGATCCGATTTCGATGGTTACACGATAATCTAAGAAATCATCGCGCGAGGCAGGAATGAAGTTTTAAACGCAGCATTAGCAATTTTTCCGTGATTCGGATCATTCATAATTAAATCGAGAGGACGAAGTGCGTCCCTAAATGCCACACCCCTGCTCTCTTAACAGATCTCGCGGAAAGAAAAGCTCGGTTGTCTCGAGTTTTTCCCTACGGCGCGGCGCGGTGCGGCGTCTCGGTCGTCTCGCTTTTCTTCTCGTGGCCCCGTTCCACCGTGTCACCAGCCCGCGTAACTCTCCGTTGTCGAGCGTTGCGAACGAAACGAAAATAAAATGTAAGTGGAAATTTATCGCCCCGGGCGATAGGAGACGTTTCCGTACTTTTAAATATTTTATAAACTTTCTTCTTCTTCGTAGTGGTCGTCTTTTTCTCGTTGGAACCGTAGTACCGGTGGAATCGCACCGGGAAAGCCGTGACGATGGAAATGAGAGGGACAGGAACAAGTGGAACGACTTAGGAACGGAATGAGCTCTCCTCCATCCTCTTGTCGATTTTTTACCTCCTTACTCCAGGGAGCCACGTTATATGCATACTATATATCGTAATGTTATTAAAACTTCTAAACGGCAATGGATTGCCAGCCAAGTAACATCTCCCTTTTCCTGTATCCCCTGTTTCGGCCGATGCGTTCTATTATTTAAACCGCGTTTATATTAGGCTACCTTTGATCCGCTAAGTCGACCAACTTCAAACAACTTGTCCAACATTGTCACTGTATACGCGATATCAATATGTCGAATAACGATAACGAGAATCACAGAAACCACGGAAATGTTTAAATAAACCCTTAAAGGCTATCTTAGGCAAAATTCCATTCCGAGCAAATTCTGTTTTAATATTACGATCCTGTACCGAATAATACCGTGGAAATGTTATTGTTTCTAACAATAATTTTTCTATTCTTCACATAGTATTGGATAATAATAAAACATTTAACTTTATTTCTTTAATTTTGTTCATTTCTGCGGTGAACTTTCATCTATGATAGCCTGGGTGGGTTAAAATGGAAATTAAATGCATTAACATACGTGCATCACCACGTTGAACGATAAGACGTTGAACAACGAATGCGTAGTATTCGAAACAGAGTAATGGAAATGGATGTCGATCGATTCGTTCGGTCGACCGAAAGTTGTCAAATGTAAACACGTAACTTTCAGTAACGCGATCGACGTTCGACGAGAAGGACGCATTTCTCGATGCGTGAATCTCAGAACGCAATTGTTCGTAATTATGTAAGGTAAGGAAACTTGTATTTGTATTATTTGTAATTTTATTGAAGTGTTATTAAACTATAATTATTTCCAACTAAACTACTCTCTATTTCATTATTAATATTCTGTATTTTATAATTAATTATTCTTACAAATTATTATCCGTATTAAGTAATTAAAGCTAAGTTAAGAAATAAGACAGAGAAGCATTAATAATTAGCTTCTTATCAGAATCTATTCGATCAAGTTTTCCGCCAGTTTGCTCGAATAATTAACGTTCTGGTGTAATAAATAAATTAGATCGCAGTTTGTCGTGTTTTATCACTGTTTTGTTTATCGACCTATGAAACTAACGATCGCATTTTTCGTTCCGCAGGACTTAATTGGCAGTTCCGAGTGTGCAGAATGTTTATCGACGATCATCGAAAGGTAGGATTTCAATGATCAACACTGATTATTCCGTGAATTATTATTATTATAAGCCCTATTTACATTTTTACGGTTAAAAATGAGAGACTACCTGAACAAGGAAATAATAAATTAGCGAGAAATCTCCATTATAAATTAAAAGCGTAGTAATTAAAGAGACAGTCTAAACGCCGGTTCCTGATTAACGCGTTTGATACATTCGAAACGCAGAATTGTATAAACAGGTATGTATGTACATTGTCGAATATCTGGAACGGTCGAATTAAAATAATTTCGTAGAATCAATTTTTAACGAACGAGTTGCGTTTAATAGACACTTGATAATTGTTAATATTTGTCATAATATATATGTACATGGTTAAATATATTTTTGCTTGTTCTGAATAAATATAATATTACTGGTATGATATAATTAATTATATCCGCGTTTCCTTGCATGCAGCGTGCATATATTAATATTTATGTCTTTAACATGTACATGGATATTTAAATTGATTTCGTGGAAGATTTTTTGTTATCTTTCATCTTACATCGTACAAGTAAAGCAATGCTTCCTGAAGTCATTTATCGCAATCTGGGTCATTTTGTTATCACGTTCATGTTGAAAACTATAAAGACGTAACGACTCGATCGTAAAGAAACATGGATGCTTGATTTCAAGTATAATATATATACTTATGCATATAAACATTATTTATTGCTAAATGGTTGATACTGTAACATTAGACTTTCGCAAGTTATTAATCAGATAAATCTATTCGTTTTCAAAGAAATTTGCTTAAAATTCTAATGCACCTTTATTTCTATACAACACCATCTTTTCTAAAAAAATAAATCTAAAGAAGTTTTATCTAAAAAAATGTTTTCGTGTAAGTTGAAAAAACAGATACGATTGTGAAAAATTGTCACGTTACTTTCAAATCGATTTCCTGAAAAATCTATTTTTCTTAATCTACTTACTCTTTTATTAAACCGGCAGTTTCAATCTATTCTATCGATTACTGTTATTACGTTTGAATGCACAAAACTTGCACAACAATCCTACTCATCCTTTATAGTTAGAAGGCTAATAACTCGAACTGTATATTTTGTTAAATATGGAGAGCTTTGGCTTTTATTCGTCAGAGTGCCGACTGCTAAATTGTAAAATTCGTATAAAGCGTGATCCTCAGTATTATACATGGAAGAAAAGTTGCAATGTTCAAAAGCGTGTTCCTGTTCCTCGGCCCAATTTGTATTTCGAAAGCTCGGGCTGGTTCATGTTACTTTTCACTTGAAACGTAAGAACATGTTTACACTGGCGTAATTAATTATGTAATAGAAGGGGAAGCACGGCGGTGGAGCGCGTTTGAATTGTATCTTTTGAGGCGGAAATATTCTTCTCCGTTCAGGAGAGATGTGTTTAATTCATTTTAATTAAACTTATCTTTTAATATCGTACTGTGCGTGCGTGACTTTGTTAATTGAACAGTGATGTATGTAGAGCCGCGTGTAACGTGTACAGCGTGTACGTGTAATAGAAGCATTTCTTTCGAAGGATTTTATGACTGAAACACAATGACGTCTGTTATACATATATGGAATATCGCTCTAGCTATGCTTTATTACTTTAGACAATTGGAAAATTCAGTAAAACCTCGGCACGTATGGTCTTATTACGTCTGAATATTTCGCAGGTGATATTTAGCGATCGAGATTGAGATTACTTAGGTGCAAGATTTATTTCACTTTATTAGGCTTCATTGCCAACTTTTATTTCTCCATTTTTATTCACAGTTTTACTCACATTATAACACAAGAAAATTGCTAGTTTGTAGGCTATAATGCACCGATTTAGGTTACGGCGATGATAAAAAGTACGTCATTCGATAATTCTTTAGCTTTATTTTAACGTAACGTTTTACAATAATTAATTATCTTAATGTAGATATCATAGCAATCATCCGTCATGATCACCCACGCCAGGCTAGAATTCGCGTGTCATTCAACATAAATAGGGTTTCCATATCGTCAGTGATATTTGATAGAAAATAAAGAGTGATATTTTATCGGTTTGGACTAGATAAGGAAATTGCTAGCGTAGGGATTGGATAAAGAGAGGCAACGATGATGGAAAAGGGAATTGAATTTCTTTCTGGCGCATCGATTCCTGGCATACTTGATAATAGGTAAACGACTTGGCGGAATAACTCGGTAAGGGCTTTTGGAAAGTGATGAATATTTGATGCCGACCTATCAGCGCCTTTCAATATGAATATTCGGAAATTGACAGCCTCCCTTGCTCTGTATGTCCCGATCTTGCCGCTTTTTCACCGTACACAGCCAACCCCCGATGAATATTCCTCGGCAACGCGGATCAAGCGGCAAGGGCTGGATAAGTAATAAGTTCCTTTTTATCGCTTTCGCCAACTAATAAGTCCCCTTGTCTCTTCGTGTTCCATCAAACATCCTGAATTATTAAAATCGACGCGTCTCCTTCGTCACCGTTGATTTCGATACTTGACACTTTCCTTTCAGACGCTCTTCGAACCTTGCACTTTGCTCTTCCTATTTCATTATTACATCAAGCAACGATTCGTATAATTTTTAATTCAGAAAATTTTCACTCGTCGAATCTGTCGTTGAAAATTTTAAGTGGCTTATACTTTTATCAGGAGAATTAATTCTGTTTTATTGTGTAGGCTAGTATCACATTTTTTTAATTTCTAACAGCATTAGCATTGTAAGTTTTAAATTATTTCTAAATAGATTAGTTTAAATCATTTTTAAATAATTTCCAAATGTAAGAAGTTGATCGTTATTAGATTAGGCTTGAACAAAGATATACGAAGGAGAATTAGATTAGACTGTTTCGCTTAAGATTTCTCTAGCCTGACATTACTTCGTTAACTATTAAACAAGCGTTAAAGATAATGAAATCTTTAAAAATACAAGGAAGGAGCTTGTAATTACATTTAGTAACTTCTCTGTGCCGATCGTAACAGCATCACGAGATCATGCACAGCACGGAACGCAACACGACAGAACGCTAAATTATGAGAGTTGGCGTTAACCTCGTAGTATCCTCCCGTACCGCAAGATACGTGTCCTGTAAGGTGAAGGGAACCAGTGGACGGTATAGTCAGATTGCTTTTCGATAAGGAATAATTAAAAATTTTCTCGTTTAAAGTAGCTAATTCCATTTCTGCATCGTGGCAACGCGGGGACGGTTGGAAACCGGAAAAAATAACCGCTAAAATACTTGGTAGATAAAGAAGATAAAGTCACGGGTTTGCTGGTGGTAATTTACATCGGCGTGTGATTCCGGAGTGAGTAGCGGGGAGAAATATTTCAGGATGGCGCGCCACCCTCTCAGATAACGGTAATTAAAAATTACGGGGTAGCGGTGTAGATCGTTTCAGGGTAAAATACGAAAGTATTGATTTCCTATTACGAATTATCAACGAGGTCGACAGAATTCTTTTACAATTGTTCGCACGCTTTGTAGAAAATATTTCACGATATTTTCCAAAAAAAAAAAAAAAAAACAGTATTTCTTCGCGACATTTATGTTATTAATCAGTTGGTCGATATCTTCTTAATTTTCGCTGTTATTCCACTGAAGTTGTAAGACGTATCGTTCAGTCGGTGCCGTAAGAAAATTATTCTTTGCAATCTGTGTTAAATATAGAAAAGTAATGTTATAGCTAACGAGGTTTCAAGTTTGGTGTTTTGCGATCGATTTAAAGTTTCGGTCAGCCTAGAACTCGAACAAGGATCATAAATCGCCGGAGTAGAGACTAATGTAGTGGTAATAGAGTATAAATGGGGGTCATGACCCGAGGTCAGCCTGTCTTACACCCCTAAACTGTCGTTCGCCACCTTCGCCCTCGTGCAAGCACCGGCCGAGACCTTAAACTCGCATAACACCCGCCTACCACTATTATTTCGAAATGACTTACCAGCACTCCTTGACCGACCTGATTCCGGTATCCGTTTATGGATCTGTTCCGTGTAGATACGCTTCGGTTTGCAAACGTTTTCGATTGTTTTCGCCACGGAATAATTAACATCTCAAGGACCGATCGAGTGAAAATGATCGGTTCACAAATTAACACAGACCATTTTCATAAATATAGTGAAACTACTTAGAATTTCTACTTTTAACTTACTTTCACTCGCTATCTTCTACTACCACTCTAATTTAGTTTTACTTTATTTTTTAGATTTAAAATAATCGATATAGCGAACTATTTTCAGTGCAGAAAATCTTTTCTCTGGTAATTTTTTTTTAAAGCTAAGGAAAAATTGTAAATCGTAACATATTCACAGTTCGTTACATACGTGTTACATGCGATACGTTAACCCTTTGTTCTCCTATGTCGAATGCGACTCGACATCAGGAGCTCATTTGTCGAGTTCCACTCGACATTCCTTCAATCCCACCTTTTTTGTAACTGCATCCTGGAAATTGTTTCAAGATATATCATACACTTAAAAATGACAAAATACAACGATAGTGCGAATGAAACTGGTATTTAAGTGAATTTGTTTCTTCCTTTATTTGTTTAAACTGTCTTACTTTTTAGTTAAAGTAAATTTTAAATAAAACACTTAAAAGCGTTGGCAGTTGGTGGTAACGAAATTGAAATAAAATTCCGAGTGCAAAGGGTTAATATTCGAAAGAAATTACATTTCTATGGAAAGGAAACAAAGTATCCAATCTGAACTACAGAATCGCGATTTTAATTACTCAAATTAGATATAGATACGAATAACGTATTATGTGGTAATACGTGTCAGCTTTACAAATTATCTAATTGTATGTTTAGCCTTACATTGAATACGATTCCATGGCCGGCATTATTATTAAATGTACACGGTTTCCGTAAGGAAAATTCATTCAGTAAAAAAATTCATTTTGCTAAGGAACCTCTTTCGAAACGGAAACGTAACTTGTTATTGAGATTCCAGCATCCATAATGCAATGAAAGAGCATTTTAACAACGATGATTGAAACAGGCTGGTTTTATTGGGACATCCACCGCGTGCATTCAAAATTGCAATGAATGAAATAACATTTTTAGACATCTATGCGCAAGTAGCAAACATGAATGCGTGATGCATCTCATAGGAGTCGTACATATTCATTGCACGTTGAAAGTGTTCTTCCTTTTTCATTCAGAAAGTGTATGAGGACTGCGTGTTGATCGTGAAACGGAAGTCTTGCAGCTTCGGTGAAAAAAACAGTAATTAGATGCGTATAATGACACGAAATATTGCAATCGTAAAATAATACGATCCTATAGAGTTTTCTAAGCAATCTTCGTCGTATTTGAATAATTTATTTAAAAAAAGTCAAGATTTGTATCTGAAAAATTTTCGAATCATCCATTACACGGAATGTAACACGTTGAAGTTGAAGTGAACACGATATGTTGATAATGAATTCTGAGCACGCTGTGCAGTGCTGCCATCTTGTTCACCTATATCGAACCAAGGCACTGGGAACAATACCTTTTCTTTGCACTTCTCGCACATTTATTCCGGAATATGTGCGACTATTTAATTTTAATCTCTTACTGGAAAATATTAATGAAATATTTTTGAAGCGAAAATTGGAAACAAAATTTTAGTAAGTTACTTGGAATTGACGGCGAAAGATACGAAATTTGGCTTTGTTTCTCTAACGTTTTTCTGTAATCCACCGATAACTGCGTAGTAAAAATCAGATCGATAGAGTAAACAATATCGAGCAAACAATACTGTTACATATCGTCTGAAAATCTTGTACAAAGTACCTGCTTAGACGCCATGTATCTATCATCAATAAAAATCAACATTAATTTTGCTAAATGCATTCGCTAATTTTTCTAAAGAAAAAAAGGAGAAAAGGAGGAAATTTGAATTCAGTCACTTGGGTATGGAAACTTTTCCGCTTCTACCATCAAATTATCTACACGGTTAATCTGACTGAGAACAAACTACTTTTCTCTCATCTAAAACAGAGAATACTATGCAACGTTCTAGCGAAACACTCGATCAATCCGCGGTCTGATTTTTCAAAGTTCTCCTCCAATTACAGAGCAGTCACGGTCGGTGCATTCCGATGGCAGAACTCTTTTGCCGAAAGTTGTTTCAAAGTTCACGAGACAATGGACGCGCGTATATCCCACCCGGCCATTTCTCTCTCTGATGGTAGATAGACCGTACGAGAGGGAAAGGCGTCTATGTGTCGAGTGTACACCTAGTGCTGACCAATGTTCGTCCGAAGATACGGTTGACGGGTCCGGTAGCGTGGTAGCCTTCACGTCACCTCCACTTCAACGTTTTCCCACACCCTTTCTCACGAGTCGCATTCAATTTCACCGCCTTCGTCTACGTCCTGACCCAGCCAGAACAATCGCTGAACCTATTCGTAACTTGGAACAAATGAAAACTTCCTAGGGGTTCGAACACTTGTGTAAAACGTGATGAAACGTTGCTTGGAAAGTTAGCGCGAAAATATCCTACGGTGTAGATAAGGCGCATGAAATTTTATTTGACCGTAGGTGGACCGCGAACAAGTCGACAAAAATTATACTTTCGCTGTCGAGTGAAATTATTCGCAAATTGCTGAGGTAAAAACAAGAGGTAAATTTGCTGTTCGATGATCGTTTTTAAAATATAAAAATGCTTAGAATGAGATATGGCAAAGAGGAACTGTTAGTGTTACAGCTAGTGGCACAGTATACGAATAAAAGTTAGACGAGAATGTTATACGAATATGGAAATATTTGCAGAGAAGTGAAATTGTTCGGAAACGTTCAACATGCATACGGATAGTTCCTTAACTATTAAATGCAAAAATAAACAGATTGTTCCGTTAGATAAAAATCGAAAAGTCTCTATGACAAAACGAAAAGCAATCTGGCACAGTTGGAAATGATCGAACTAACGACAGATAAAAAGTTGAGGATGGTATAAAGGGGAAGAAGTTTTCCAACCCTTTTTCCATGGTTGCCAGGGAAGATCGATATCGAACTTTATTTGACGTTTTTATTTGCATTAGTTCCCCGTTGAAAAGTCGTCGCGAAAGAATCGGCCAAGACAACTAGACCTTTGTGAAAATAATTACATGGCGCTCGGCGATGGCAACCCTTCCCTTTACTTTTCTTTATCTTAATGAAAGTCCATAAATAACGAACCTAATGCCTCGGAAATGGTCGCTAAGGGGAAACAAAAAACCACAGCATATCGGATCATGGAGGGTTACTTTTAATTATTAATTCTTTTGAAAAACGGCCGTTTTTGAAACCTCCGGGCTAGAGATTTAAATTTCCATTAAAATTTCTATCTAGAGGAAACTACTGACTCGTATGTTTCGCTTATTGAATGATACCGAGCTATGTACGTGAGATACTGATAAAGAATTTGACATAATCGAATCGGAGTAAGGATAGAGAAATATTATATTAAAATGCCGAATAAAATTATAAATTATTTCTTTCGATGGTCAAGTAAAATAATTCAGCGAAAAATCGTACTTATTATTAAAATAAACCAAGACATAATTATTTCAAAATAATATCTAGCCAAATAGGAAGATACAGGTATCGTTTGAACGATTATTTTACAAATATTTTAAATAACGCCCTGACAAAATTCATTTGAAGCACGACAAAATTATAATTTTAAAGTAGCGCGTCGCCAAAGTGTTAGGAGACACGTGTAGCGGTTGAATCAAGGATTACGAGAACCATTATCTGGCGAAAAATAAACGCGGTTCGGTAAAGTGGGGGCTTTGGGAAAAAGAGTTGATGCGCAATAAAAGGAAGCCTCTTACATCTGTAAAAGAGCTAATATTTCATTGACAAGAATCTTATTGGAGGGATAATGGCCGCTCTTTTCTCGGAGAAAACAGCCCCTGCGTGTATCTACCCCTTCCTGATTAAGGATCAGCCTTAAAAAATAATTATTTTTAATTTGTGACCACGATAACGCTGTTATTGTTCTACCCCGTACGAACTCGTCCGATCTACGGGGGTGATAAAAACGTTCATGGAAATTGATCCTCGTGCTTCTCGCTCATCTCATTATTTTCGATACCGTTTCTCGTGATTGGCCGACATTCTCTTCTGAAATTTCGCGGCACCTTGTACCGACGTGATTTCTCCGAGTTTCCATTCGCCCAATGTGTGTGTAACTCTTATCTTAAATGCCCAAGCGCTTCTGGCAAGAACGTTTTCTTAATAAATTTTTATGCAAAACGCTCCTAACAAATTCATTGAATTTTATGGTCTGTTAAGCTTATCAGAATTTCTCCTTGATAACAGATTGAATTTTACACGCGCGAACGTGACCCACAAATTTCAGATTGCATGTCTCGTGACTCTGTTTACGATAACTTTTTAGCTTACTGTTTTTTTCTCCTTGTTTATAAGCATTCGCTAATTAGTAGATTGCATCTGATACGGATAGTCAGTCGAGCGGCGAGAACGTATGTATAGACATTGTAGAAGGGGATGAGGCTCGAAATGGGAAAAAGAGATCCTACAGGGGGAAAAACGATAGGCTGAACTACGAGCCCCTCTCGCTGGCATAGCTAAATATAACGGGAGAGTCGTTTGCCTGCCTAGAAAGCGACACCTCTCGACAATACACTCCGCAATAGCACGTAGGTTGCTATTAACTTTTTAAGTACTATAAATGTGTAAGCAGAGCGTTTCTTATGAAAGAAAATCGCGCATTCGTAATTGTTATATTCTTCGATGAACAGACTGTTGCTTATGCAAACTCGTATTTTTATTAACGTAGAGAAAGGAACGTGCAAGAAATTTGTTTCGGTGTGTTCGAATGTGATTCACTGAATCTAAATCGAAGGTCAAAGTACTAAATTTCCAAGTACCAATCTTCCTTTATAAAAAATTCCTCGCTCTAGATCGACACAGATATACTAATCAAAATAATAAAAAAGATGGTCGTACATTCGAAAGAATTGAACTCGTCGACACGCAGCATCGAACTCGAACGCCGACAAAGCGTTAGGTCGGTCAAACGTCGGTGGAAGTTGCTTCTTAGAGGCGAGCCGACGGAAACGGGTGAGGGATGGTCGATAAAGAGAAAGCTAATAACGAACGAGGGGGAAGAGAGAAGGGTGGTAAAGCTCGAAGGCGATACTCGAGGCAGAGAGCGCGCGAGCCGCTATCGCGCTATTGAAACGGCAAGTGAAATATACGAAATAAATCTTGCAAGACCCCATTCAGCAGAGACAATGCAGTGTCCAGTCTATGGACGCTGGCGAGGGTAGGTAGAGCGTATTGTGCGACGTTAGGTGGGCAAAGGGGGTGGTGCCGGTCGACGAACGAGAAACGCCAACTCGAACCGGTCTCCCTCGAGCCTGTGCTCCCCGCTATTTCGTCTTTCCTTCTCTGACTTCTCCGTTGTCCCTCTGTCCCCGGCTCTCCTCTTACCATCTTTCTTCCGCCGAGCGTTCTCTATTTTGGCTCAACCACCACCACCACCACCATCGCGTTCACCACGTCCACATCAACCAGCAATGCCACCCTATTTCACCCTCTTGGACTTCTCCGCGACTCTCCTAGCCCTTCTACGCGCGACCTCTGCTCCTCTCTCTTTCTCGTGTCCACTGCCGATGTCCATCTTCTCCCCCTTTCTCTCTTTTCTTCTTTCCGTCTGTTTCGCTTCGATTCATGAAACAGTTCCGCGAGTCGGTGTCGCTGGGTAAATACCAACGGCGTGCGGGAGATCTTTGCATGGGGTGGTCGTAAAGAATGGTCGTATTCAAAGTCCGGCACCACTTCTGTTCCACCCTTCCAGTTTGCCCCCGCTTCACGACTCTCGCCCCCTTGTTCGCGTCCAGCTCCTCGTTGCGACCACAGTGCAAAGTTTCTGAAGCGAGACAACCCGCAATATAATGCCACCCTTGAAACCAACACTAGGCAGACTCACACCTAACTCTCCCTCTCTTTCGCTCTCTCTTCCTTTTCTACCACGATCCTTCTGTTTCACGATGTACCCCTTTTCGGTTTTTACACCGCGCTCTGTTTTTCCCCGTGACGTTCGCGATTGTGTTTTCGCTTCTCTTATTAGCAGAAAACATAGCAGAAATTGTCGCGCTCTTGTGGGTATTCTTCGGTAAACTTTGTCCGGACATCTTTAAATTATGCGCAAGATAATCGGACAAACTTGTTTCATTGCTGACGGGATTACGCTACTGTGGCTAGGAAATAATCGAACTGTGTTCCATATTGAGGCTTATTGAGAAGCTATCGGTTTCGTATTAGTATTTAGTATTAGATTCTTCGTTCAGAGCGTGTTGTGTGTTGAGTAGATGCTAACAAATTGCTTTATCGATTGTCATCAATAATGCAGCTATTAAACAGTTCTTAGCTGATAAACACATGCTACCGTTACTGCGCTCATCGAATCTGTCGTCGTTGATGGATCGTAGATATTATATTTTAATTATTATTATTATCAATATAATAATAATATCGTTTATGAAGATATCATCCGTTAGATTCTCTTCAGGATATAGTTTGTTCTCGCTTATTTTAGTGTTGCTATATTATGCTTCTCCTCGGACTACTTTTCTTTCTCATTTCTTTTTCGATACATCGTTCTTCCTAGCCAAGTAGAAAAATCTCGCTAAAAGTCAATAATATGCTCTGTTGCGTACGTGTGGTATGACTTCACCACATTGAATGATTTTGCCAGAGCATTAGGATTTGGAAGCAGGCCGACGAGATATTCTAAGCTGTCGTTTCTAATCCTTATCAGAAGACCTTGGTGATCTTGTGCGTTTGATAACGACACTACTCGGCGGACTCTCGTGCCGGTTAATATTGATTTACGCGCAAGGTCCGGAAGCCTAATCCGCGTGGGCCATAAACAGATCAAGTCCAGACTAAATCCGGCGCAAATTGTTACTAATTCGCATCTTAATAATGACCGCGTCAGAGGCGTCACCGTATCTCAGAACGTGGCAAATTAGCCACGATGACAAATGACATTCGGCGTACACGTGTGACCATACTAGCCCTCACCTCGAGCCGCTTCGTACGAGCACGTTTGCCAGTCGCTGATGCGTGTACGCACGTGGGAATACGCGCGCGCGAGCAAGCGAACGTAGCAGTCAACTTGGTTTGCAGTGGTATAGGAGGCTTGATACGTACGAATCCTGGACATACCGCAGTCGAGCTAGCGATAGGGCTGCCTATTCAACATGTGCAACCGTCAACGTGTATAGATACAATCAATCAAATCAATTAATGATTCGATCGTCCGATCGCACCGTAACAAGTGTGCTTTGCTGTAGTCGCTATGTGGCAGTTTCTTAGAGAACATTTAGAAGGCATATAGATGTTTTATCATCGGTTCGTTATAGTATTTCAACTGCTGTCCAGATTGTTTTTGATCTTTTGGTTAGAAAAAAAAAAAAAAAAGAAATAATTTGATGCGTGAGTACAATAATTTGATATTCTGAGTTTACATCTTCTTTATTATGAAGTTTAAAAGTCTAAGTCTAAAAGAAAGTAGTAGCTGATATTTCATGTTTTCGAGAAGATTGTTACGCATCGTTATGTATCGCTTTGTATTTATTTACGCTTTATGAAATTGAAATAAGTTTAGTGAAGAAGAATCGTACGGTAAAAGGGTTTGAAAAGTATGTTATTTAGTACTGGAAATAGTGAACAGATCCAAATGACACATCAACGATCTGAGAAAAACTATTTTCTCCGAGATAATTAGAAGCATAAGTTGCAAGTTTTAAATCTTAAACAGATTTCGTTGACTCTCTGCTTAAAATAATGATCGATCGAAGTTTAGCAATTTGTAAAGTGTGAAACAAGTTTACTATTAATATTATCAATGTTAAATGATTCAATAGCAAACATCGTAGTTATAATATTCTTGATCTATCGTAACAATAAATTGCATCATACAACGCCAAATTCAAATCTCTCCTTTGAGATCGCTTATCCAATTATGTGCACAATTGTTAGACGAGTCGGTAGAGCGAAGTAAGACGAAGGGAATCATGAAGATCGTTGTAGGGTAGTCTTTATTCGACTGTAGCCGCAAATCGTGAACGATACGTAGGTACGTAGCCACGATTAAACGGGATTTCAGCGTCAGTGTAATAGACGGAAAGCTTGAACGGTCTAGTAGCTCGTATTCGCCGTTTCCCCGGCCGCCGGTGCTGTGATATCGAATGTCACTCGCAGGATCCGTCATTTCATTCGGACCGATTCGACCGCACGTCATTGCGGTAAGATCTCCGCCTATCCCTCCCCCAGTTGCACTTGATTTTCTGTCCAGGCGCTTCATCGAAATTCCCTTGAATTTCCCCAGACCACAGCCAGAGGATAGGGGTAATTCTGAAGTCACGCCAGCCGATCGAAGTGATAGCGTTAGCAGCATGGGTGGTTTAGTTTCGCGCCGAACCAAATAATTTCGTATTTCCAAACATTTTTTTTTCTTGCTTTAAATAAAACAATTACGAAGAAATACGCAGATAGGTCGAGATCCTATTCTGAGAATCGTTGGACTGTTCTTTTAATTTTCCTCCTTTTGCAAAGAGGAATAATAGTTGTATTTAGTTTCGTATATCGAACATTGCCTGCTCGGTTCCTTATAAGATATGATCTAGTGAGATCTGCTATCTTTAAGCAAATAGTATTCTAGATTTGTAATTGTTCTTATTTAATGTGATGGAATATATACATTTAAAGAAGTAGTTAGGTGGACTATATTTCTTGAGCATTTTTGATACATCGTATATAGCCGTGAAAATAAATGAAAAAAGATTCACATTGTTTAGAAAGTAGCCTGACGATTCTAGGAATACGCGACTTAACGAGCAACAACGATAAACCCATTAATTATCGTCAGCGCTCAGTTTTCACTACTGAAATCGATACATATTCGCTAAAGTAACCAACAATCTACTTTACTTTTTAAAAAAGGGAACATTTTCAACGGAAAAAGAACATTTCGTCGTTAAGATTATAACCAGCGAATTAATTTTCTTTTTCAACAGAACCCGACATAATATTCCACGGTTCAACAGTCGTGGAATGTAGGATGAACTCGTAGAACTCTATTAAGCAGCGTTTATTTTAAAATTCCTTGGGCACGGTTAACGCGATGATCTCTGCGTCCATTAGCAGATGTTACATCAGGGTTACGAATCGGGCAGAACACGGAGCACGAAGTGGCCTCGGTACGATGTGCACTGTGGGTCGTAGAACGAGACCTATCTGTGCAGATGCATTGTCTATAGCCCCTTGTCCTGGAGGGTAGTATTGTGTGACGTCATCATTTGCATACGACGCACCGTTCTGCCTGTTTCCAGTCCGCAACCCAACCACCCACTTCTGCGACCTGGCTTTCGTCCTCTGCCTAGCCAGCGCTCTCTCCATCCTGACCCCCTGCTCGTCTCACCCTGGGATCGCCAGCTACCTAGCCAGCATCACCTACGTCCCATTCCCGTTCCGTCTATGTCCCGTATCTATCTAATTATTGTCGCGGACCCCGGCTGCTCCAGTCGCCGTGATATACCGCATGCTAATAAGCGGCTAAAGACCGGAGACCATGCCGGCTCTGCCCATAAATCTTGACGACCGATTCTGCGTTCTGAAACGTCCAGCGTCGCCGTCTTGATAGCTCTTTGGAAAGGAGCTACGCGTTTAAAACGGGGCATAGAAACGTATCGGAGATTGATATCGATTCATGTTGGACGAGGAAAGTTTTAGAGCGCTGTATCTGTGCGGTATTTAGCATGATAGTCTAGTAGCAAAACTGTGTAAGCAAATTTATTCGTAAAAAAATGTGAAGCCTTTAGCGGGATAGGAAACTTGTAAAATAGTAAGTACACAGTTTAGTATATAGGCTTGTGACACGTTTATTGTTCGATCAGTTTGAAAGTTTTGGTCATTGGATTTGTAGATCATTTTGTTAATTGATGGTTTGATAAATCGATGATCGTAAATCGTATAATGCTGGAATTAAAGATAATAAAGACAGATGAATGGTAGTTGGCCTAGTGTTTGTGCAAATGTGGACACGATATGATTTATTTTTAACACACTAGAATACGTAAAAAGATAAGGAGTGAACGAAGATATCGTATCCGGAAGATCGACGACTCGAATGACGAATTAATTTCTGCGGTTAATAAGTAAAAACTGCAATATTGCGATCAAAGTAGCTTTCTAAGAAAAATTTGCAGAATTTTATTTATAAAGAAATAATATTCTATAATATTAAATAAATTCCATTTATCGTCAAGCTCATTCTCATTATGTAAGGGAATTGGTTTAAAAAATGACTCGTAGAATTGTGGATTTTAAATTATTACGATTATCATCAGACGACATAATATTGGTAGTTCTTCGTATGTCGATCGTGTTTTTCATTACGTTGCGCTTCGTTCTGACGTTTCCTGAACGTTCAGGCTCGCTTCTTCAGGCCTGGCCAGACCCCTGAAATTCAATTATGTCATACCAGTTTGATCGCACAAAAGAGAATCCAGTTAAGGGTTGGAAATCAGAGTGGGAAAAAAATGGGTCGATAGCGCGATCGAGATCGGATAAACCCGCGACAGTAAATGCAACTAGCCATCGCGATTCGCCCCTGTTTCAATGCGGGTTCATCCCTCTCTCGGAGCATAGCTTGCACCATGGTGTGTTTCGGCCGGTCGACCCTTGTGCGTGATGCAACACTGACCACACATCAATTCACTGCAAATGGACATCAATACTGGTAATTAATACATCGCGCCTCTCGCTCTCCCTTTTCCACCCCCGATTCTACGTACCGGCCTGCTGTTCTGCCACTCACCCCGCCGCGATACCACTTGCACGCTCATCGAAACGCGCGGGATTTTAGCTCTGAATTTGCATGTAAGTGATATCCCTGTTAGCGGATCGGATTGACAGCTCTTCTGCCGCGCTGCAGGGTGTTGGCAAGTCGGCTAAGGGGTACGAGTGCAAGTACTCCGTCAACCGAAACGGAGAGCTGTCGATGTTCGCGTATGGGATACGAATCGAAAGAGTTCGCGTTATCTGATTTAATTTTTGATAGTCCAGTTTCGTTTTGTGCTTTTCTCATTGGAAACCGATTAAATGGGATTTCGTTGTTTTACTTGGCATTGAGTTAATTGAAAGAATTATTCAACGCCAAATGATCAAAGAATTCTGAGGGAAATATTTACAGTGACTGATAGAAATATTGCGTGAAATTGTACAATTCTGTATGAATAATTAGTCGTCTGTATAATTACGTTATTACGCACTGATCCACAAAGATGACTACGATTGTTCACACATTCGTAGAGAAGGTACTAATTAATCTTTCTCGATATTATGAAATTTATCGACCGGATATTTTGTACATTAAGAGTACTTATTTTACACTAAGCAACAGAGTAACAGATAATTTTGTCGAATTATTTATCTACATGAAATATTAGATTATTTTTATTCACAATATAGCACGTTATTACCTTTACCGATTATTTAATAACGAATACTAGTAATGAAATACTACATTTCGAGCTTCCATTGCATATACATGTTCATTTATAATTGTATAAATCAAAGATACGTCGTTATTGTTGTTCGAGCAGAAAATAAATATCCAAATCAGAGATTTTAAACTCTATATTGTACCATCTAAACTCCCGAAACTCGCGAACGTGTGTGAGATAATCCTATTCATGACCATCCTATATTTTATCAAGGATTCGCAAATGTTGCAATTTACGTGAGGAGATATCAGCAATTTGCAGGTGTACATATTCATTATGTCGATGGAAAAGTAATGACTGGGGTAGAGGAGAGAGGATATGATCGACAGACGGCCGGAAAATCGGCTTTAACAGGTTCGGGGTCTTATACATTTGAGTTCCACGATGAAAAGTCGCTCGGGCTGGCGGGGTTGGCCGGTTCGCATTTAGGAAATTACTGTATGCCGTGGGAGACAATTCCATCGTTCGCGGGCGTCGCAAAAAGGTCCGCGAAAATTCAACCGTCGCAATCTATTTGAGTAATGCGATTTAACGTGGCAGGGAAAATGAACGTGGCCAAGGCCGCGAACCTTCTTTCTCTGTATGCTGGAAGATCACGTACGATTTATATAAAAGGCAATTAAAAAAAATGGTATGATGATGATGTTTCGTATAACAAACCGATGTTTCCATTGTTACTGTAAATGGTAATTTATTATGTGCGGTTTGCATCGTACACTTCGTCTTTCTTTCTAGTGTTTTAACTTTCGCTTAAAGCGCAGTTTAGTTTAAGTGCAATTTAAATTTGCATTCTGTTAGGTCTGGAAATGACGAAATTGGCAATGCTTCGATATGTATTGTAATAATTATTTTGCACTTTGCTTTCATATGGCAAACTTTACAATGTATTTTTATAGATACGATTGAAGAAGTTTATTTTGCTATACTTTTTCATGTTACGCGTGTTCTGTGTACTTGTGCAGCTTTAAAATCTCTTAATAAATACATAAACATCTCTGATCTGTTTGGTATAATCTGTCTAGTAGTCGAGGTCAAGTTTCTCACAAATTTTCATAACAATGTCTGAAGTGTAAAATCGTCGTGGTTCTTTCTCATCTACATAGAATCATTTCGTGTAATACCATTGTTGAAATATGTATAATTTTCTGTGCTGGACTGGGTTAAACGCGCAGTAAGAATACTTGTATGCGAGTATTAGTGTGTGGGAGTATGTGTGTGCGCGGCGTCTCAAAAACAGATGGATGTAAACTGTCCAGTCGTTAGAAGCATCTGGAAGAGTCGTCGGTTAACAGTCGGGTAAAGAAGAAAGTGCTGAGACGCGTGCAGATATGTATCGATAAATATAATAGAGATCGTCCATTAAATAAATGTACAACTACTCAAACATTAATTAAAAGTGTAAATTTTGTGTTTCCATAACATTATTTCGCCTTCAAAGAACCAAAATTCTCAACAACCATAAAAGAATAATAGCAATATCTATGCATGGCAAGAAAAATTATACTTACGCGCTTATAATTGCACGTGTCACCCTAATAAAAACAAATAAAACACTACGATAGCGCGATCTTAGTAGAATAAAATCCACAAACAATTTTGTACAGTCCACGTCGCTGTTATATTTAGTGTTGTAAATTTTGAGTAAGAATTAATTACTCAAATTCGTTAGATACCAAGATTTTCAGGTTATTTCCTAATACCCTAGAAATTGTACGGTACAATGAGAGCTCGTTATTAAATTTACTACTGGCCGTACATTAAACGGGATAACTTTTTACACGTAATTATTCAATTAAAATAAATTGAATAGGGTTTCGCGTTAATTCCAATGATTTTCATTACGGTCATTAGCACCAGCAACGGTAAAATATTCCAAGCGAAATAATCGGAAATTATGGAGACGATTTTTGACGTGGAATAATGAAAGCAAAAATAACCGGTGCCGGGTAGATGGAACCGTGTAGTACACGGTGAACTCGTGCAGGGTGCACAAATTGGATATCAAAGGATATTACCGTGTGCTGCACCACCGATACACACTCGATTTGATGTGTTGACGTTGGTATAGCCGCTCGATACTCGCCACCCGTACCGGCCCAACAAGAGGAAGAGAAAATATTTGCACGCACTTCGGTTCTATCGGATTTTCCACTTGCGGCTTTTTTCCTTCTTTTTTTCCTCTTTTTTTTTATTAAAAGCTCTTCTGCCCCCACGGTCAATCCGATTTCTGCTTCGATCTACCTTCCATATCGAATGCCTGGTTTCGAATTCCTTTTTTTAACGCGCCTGCAAATTCCTCGCTGGCATATGTTCGCTTTAAACCGTGATTTTATTTAACACCGTGGCAATTTTTCTCTATCCGTACCCCTTTTCTCACTCTCTCGTGTAAAATATGTGGTGAAATATGTTTACTGTTTAACCCCTTACCTTATGATCTCTTTAGCGATTATTCGAGTGTTAGATATTCAATGTCGCGTATGTGGAACGTCAAAATGCTTGGATCACTGTATGCGTTAGATCTGTGTTTAGTAAGTTGAAAAATTATAGCCGAAGCTTAGATCGAAATTAAATTTTCTTACAAGCGCAACTTTTTTTTATTCCATCGAAACAAATTTCATTTAAATCGAAAGATGGGGTGCCGGATTTATCGTTTAATCTAACGGTGCTCATTTGTATTTAATGGCACGCGTTATTGATAAAAATTAGGATTTATCGGTTTCGATGAGCCACAGTTAAGGGTGCAATAGATTCTCTCTGGTATACAACCAACAAGCAGATCGTGACATTATACGTGGCAATAATCAATGATCAGGCTAATTGAGTGGGATTGATCGCATCGATGATAACAGGACGAGGTTGCTGCGTCCTACATTGGACACGCATTAGTATTGGATCGTGATGCATGTCCCTTTAGTCTGCACGTCATTTGGCAAAGTTATTACAACATCCTCGATGACGTGGCTCGTTTCGTCACAGTGTCAATGGATAGCCTGTACAATCCTAGATATCTGTGTCCTAATAATTTTTCCATCATGTAAACTGTTCTAAGATTTTCTTTTCTCAAAACTGTGTGAACGTATTTTCCAAAGAAAAACGAGAGAAACTTTTCACTTAAATATAGGATCATAAATACTTCATTAAGAAATTACATAATAAAATTACGAGAGAGGAACCGGTTTGCTACTCGATTTAATCTCGAAAGAGAAATGAGAGAGAGGAATAAAGAAAAGGATATGGAGATGAAAGGGAAGACAAAAAGAATGGGCTAGGCGGAGAAACGAGAAGGAGGAAGTGAAAGAAGGAAGACAGCAGGGAAAGAAATGAAAAAATAGGGAACGAAAGAATCGCGCGACCAACTTTGCTATTTCGTTTTTAGCTAAAAATATATTTCCATTAACAAATTAACCTGAAAACGATCGAACGCGAATAAATTACAGTATAGTGGGAAATTTGAGAGGGCACCGGATACGCGAGTGCAGGCACAACGAAAGACGACAAAGCGAGTCACTCGAGATGTTCGTTCCGTGTTAGAATGGAAACGAAAGTCGAGATGTGCATCGCATACAATGAGTACGCATGGTTGTTCACCGCAACCAGCCTAACGGCGACGTATACCCGGTCAGAAAGTAAAATAATCCCGCGTGACAATAAACGTCTTTGCCACGAGCGAAAGGAAGTTAAATGGTTTGAAAGAAAGACACGGGAGTAACTTCTATCGGAGAGGGGAAACACGTAGACGAGGGATTTCCCGGGGTAACCGATATCCACCTGCGTACACACGTCTAAACGAGTCGATCCGATGAGCGCGAAACCACGGATTGCTAGCCAGCT
Source organism: Bombus pyrosoma (assembly GCF_014825855.1). Lineage (NCBI taxonomy): Eukaryota > Metazoa > Arthropoda > Insecta > Hymenoptera > Apidae > Bombus > Bombus pyrosoma. The sequence continues at coordinate 2,050,021 of NC_057778.1, read as the reverse complement.
CGTCTTCCTTCGTTTCTTCTTACTCATTTTACGTGTTCGATGCTTCGTTTGCCAGTTTTCTATTCGACCTACCGGATTTCGCAGCTCCCACATCCTGATGCTCGTGTTTCAACCAGATCGCTACTTTGATCGTGGCTATCGGATGCGCGCTTGGTCGAGCGGACATCAAGCGAATATCGAAAATCAAGTAGAAAGACGATCTCGGCGATGCACGATCGACTGAATATCTATTGTGTATTTTATTGTATCTTTTTGCTCCTTGAATCTTTATTTTCACATTTTTTACTGGCTTCTTGCGTAACGAATACCATTTAAAAATCGTGGATCATTCTCGTGCATTTGTTTCTATTTGTTTCTATTCGTATATTATTCCGTCCAGGAAGCTTCAGTTTATTATTCTCTCCATTGGTTTGTAATATTTATTACTCTACTCCTCTCAAAATGTAATAATTTGTAATAAACTTGAATAAATCAATTAAATATCGTGATTGTACAGAATTGAAGCGATGACACAGAAGTTGCAAAAAATTGTATCGATTCGAATGGTTGTTACTTCGAATAAAATTTTCTCGAAGTTGAATTCACGTTTCTTCGAATTTGATGCAACTGTAGGATTTAGATGGAGAAGCGAAATGATAAACTGAAGAAAAATTGCGAGTGAAATAGCTTATTAAAATATTAGATATATATATAGTTTCCTGCGTTATCCCTGCGAAATTATCGTCACGTCAGCGCATGATTTCGCGAACTGACGTCTCTCTTTCACGAGGCTTGTTATCCGTCAATCACGCAAGATCGATCCTCACCGTTACAGCAGTGGAATGACGGATCATTATTGGCATCACGGATGGCTTGTTGCGAGGCTTCGTCGATCGATGGTTCGTGTCACTGCTGACCGCTAGAACTAATGACTGGCTCGGCATACTCTCGCAACTGGTTGTTGCACTTCCATATTAAGTTTACAATTCAGTCGTTTAAATTCTAGACTTTTCCAATTTATTTCTAACCAGAATTCTTTGTATATCGAAATTTTCACAAGGAATAAATTGAATTTACGCTTGAATTTTGTCGATCCATTGATTCGGAGTCAAGTAACTTGACTAATGTAAACAAAGCTTAACGAGAAAAATTTCATGAAATTCAAGTATCAAGTTATGAACTGATCTGAGCTTACTTATCTTCCTTCTATAAGAAACTATTTCCTCGTTGATTATGCCATTTACTGGATATCCTGTCCATTATTGTTAGAATTCTTTAACTATCGTACGTCAATTCGATGTACAGAGTCGATACGTAGCTCGTACATTATTTTTAACAAAAGAAATGGTCAGATAGGCGAACGTTCCTTAGTAAAGAATAAATAATAGCAATATGTGCAAGAAAATTCCATAGATTCTTTTCGTTGCCGTAATAGCAGACGCTATTAATTTTCTGTAGGATTTCCATAAAACTATCATTTTTCCCAATCGAAGGGTTTGTTGCGATGGAAAGGTAGCTCCGATTTTTAGTGATTCGAGTAAATATGAAACTGTACTTTGTTCTCTCTTCAAATAAATTAATTTTTGCAATCTTTTCTATTGTCAAAATAAAATACAAAAGATCTGTACAAAACACCAGATACTTCGTCTCTATGGCAGACTTGTGATAGCTGCAAGGATGATCGAAACACAGAGGCTGTTATACTTATTTTGGAAGGAGTAGGAACGAGAGGAGAGGCATGCTTCGATGTAATTTGATTGTCAGGGTCGCGGCAAAGTCGAGTCGGAGATCCATGCGTGCACAGGGAGCACAGTAGCCACAGATAATGACGCGATATTATGCATAGGATATTCGGCGCACATCCGCGGCCGTATTCTCCGCGTTGATTTATCGTTGTCTTCATTATTAGGAATGCACGTACGCAGGCTGGCCATTATGCGAGCGAGGGAGTCGCTCCGAGAGAGAACTGACGGACGGTCTAGCCACGGACTCGGCGTACAATACAATGTACGCATATACAAGCGGCCATACGAGAGGGAACATTGAGACACACCTACGTCAGACCAGATATAGATAGACAATTAGCTACCGTCACCGTCTATAATTCTGTTAGATTAGTAGCCCCGGTGTCCTGCAGGAATATGCTCCTCCGCGCGAGTTCGCGTCGTTGTTCCCCGTGAAGCTGAGAACACGCGCCGTAGATTGGAATCTTGTCGCATGCTAACCAGGCTTAATGGCCCATTCCTCCGATAGAAAACGTCCAAGCGAAGCTTTCCACATTATGTCATCTCTGCTATTGTCAATTTGTCAACATACTGTATCGCTTGTAATACTTCTATTCTTTAATCTGTAAATTAAAAAATGTAATGGGATCCCTCTGTGTGTGTGTGTGTGTATGTGTGTGCGTGTGTGTGTGTATGTGTGTGCGTGTGTGTGCGTGTGTGCGTGTATGTGATATGGTTTCGTATAATCTAATTTTTTGCAAAACTTGTATTCCATGTGTATAATTTCCTATTATAACGTCAACTCTGCTGTCTTCTTCTATTCAGATTTATTTTTTATGCACAACGTGTCTGGAAATTGTTCATTGTCAAGTATAACGAAGAAGTACGAAGCGCTGTCTCGCTTCTTTATTTCATCTAACTTACACGCCGTTAACAGTAGTTACTATCTTTAACAATTCAATAATACAAAATTATCCAGTAGCTTTACTCGTTGAATTATATTCTTTTACGTTAATCGCTATCACCCTGGAAGAAGAATTAAACAAAAGTTACGGAATTCTGCAACTATTCTTACATTGTACATTGCGCCTTTCATCGCAAAAATTATACCCACATCGTACGTACGTATATCCGAATGTATCTTAAGTGGCAAGAGTCGCAAAGGGATTCCATATTGACCGCAAGAATGTTCCCCATTGAAAGATGGCATTCCAAGAGTGTTGGTCGCACGCGACGAAGCAAAACGAAATCGCGTGCCGCTCCCTCCACCGATTTCCTCTTCCTTTCCGGGCTCTTTGCCCCCTCGCGAAAACGGGGTGGAAAAGAAGGAACTGGTCGAGGGTGCGTTCGGGGTGGACACCGATAAAATATTCAGCCACGCACGGGGGTGATATTTTACGTAGGAAATCGGTCGGTTGATTTTTATAATACTGGTCAAATATAGCCAGGGGAGAGAGCTCAGCAAGTACACCGGGGTCCCTCCTATTCGTGTCTACCGTCGTACAAAGGGCCACGGCATAACAAATAGATGTATAAAGGGTCAATAAAGCCCAACGTAGGAGGAGAAGCCGACCGCCGACGGGGATGAAGGAGGTTACACGAGGTGGAGGGCCTCCAGAGGCAACCACGGGGAATAAATCTGAACTCGCGTTTGCTTTTGGCCTCGCAGCGGGATGCTAAAAATCAAGGGTTGTCGATGCTGTTCGAAAGCGAAAGACATCTCTTCCTCTTCGATGATTGGTAAGTAAGGAAGCTTCTGAGAGAAATTTTGTTTTCTTTCTTTCTTTGCGAATTAATTTAGAAGTCATTGAAGAAGGGTTGGTAGCGACCAGATATTTGAAATTCTAAATGACAGGTTTATGGGTATAATGGAACTAAATTTCACCCTCGTAAAGTAGTTATAAATAAATAATAAACGGAGTTACACGCGCGTGACAAGGAAGGTTAGAGCAATTAATATTATCTACCCTAATAAATACGGTAACTGTCAAAAATTTCTGGCCAAAGTATAATTCTATTTCGGTTTAGATTATACATTAATGAAACTCTTCCGGAAAAATTCAATAATATTCTGTTGTATTCTACAAGACGCAATGTCCGCTGTATTAGTCCAATACATAGACATTTATCTTCGAATCTCTTTACACGATAGAAGTACATCTTAGTTAAAGAATTCTAACGATAATATATGGGCAGGATAGCCAGAAAATTGCATAATCAATGAGGCAATAGTTTCTTATAGAAGGAAGATAAGTAAGCTCAGATCAATTCATAAGTTTTTATACATTTTCATGCGCTTGTTAAAAACAGGATATAAAATACATTTTATGAAGATACAATTAGGAAGCTGTCATCAAGATGATTCAGAATTGTATAATATAATGAAGGATATATCGCAGGGCCAAACAAACCTTAGTCTTATGTTTTGCTTTTTAATTAATTAACGTACATTACATATAATATGATATAACTTCTCCACATAAATTTCTCATCTTTACTCTCATATCGAAACGTCGCGTCGTTCCGTACCTTTTACAACACATACAAAATTGCCATCCAATCTCGGTGTCGTAGGACAAAATTCGCGAGCGTACATCACGTTTATAGACCGCCAGAGGTGCGGCGTTCCAATGTGTCTATAAAGGCTACCATCTCGAGGTCATTTTATGTCCTTTAAAACGGAATATCCATATTTTTCGTGCTCGTATTCGTATCGCAGAATTGGTCTTCCGGGGATCTCGAAGGGCCAGGGGAGAACGTTCTCTGTCCTCTTTTTCTCACTTTTGCCAAGCGTCCCCCATGGTTACCGAGATTTCCTCTGCATGAAAAAGTCGAAATCGGCGCGGAAAAGCGATGCCATCCGTCCAATAAAACGGCCGGGGATGCCGCATTGACTCGATAAAAAGGCACTTGGTGGCTATCACCGCCAACGGCCAAAGTCGTGGGGCGGAGAATATGCGTCTTGTTAGATTTCGCCGGAAATCTGTAACGGGGTGATTTCGTGTGAAATGGCTTTGAAAAACCGTGGCTGCAACGATAATACGAATGTAATATTGACTTTTATTTTCCGATCCATTGATATTTCTATGTAAAGTATGCTTGGAGTAGATGCAGACAGAAATTCCGTGCTTTCGTGAATAAAATGTGCATGGTGTCTGTTTCAAAGTAACGAGATTATACAATATTTATGAAAATCTTTTTAGGTCTAAGTTAGCTGCAAAGGTTACAACACAGAAATGTTTAAACCAAAGCTGTTGAGGTAGCTTTTTTTTAGAAGTAACATCCACAACAATGTTCTTATTTTTTGTAGAAATACAAGGATATTCAGTTTATCGTGGTCTGTGCCTAGATTATTTTTCTATAAATTGAATTTTAACGTAAAATTCGATTTTCCGAAAAATCAAGCTTTTTATAAGAAGACTCTAGCTCGTTACGTTCGGTTTATTTTTACACGCACAGTCATCCTCTGTTACCCGTATACTGAATAATTTTACGCGTGAAACACGAACACCCTGTATCCTCCTCTTAAATTAACCACGCTCGATCAAACTTTCTGTAAAAAGTCATCGCTTCGAAAAATACTGGGCCACCGTTCGTTCCAACGCATCTTCGCCGATATATCTTCATTGGGAAGATGAACGAACGCTTCATACGGTGATTCGACCGGAGGCCGCGCCATCGAGCCCTCTTTTCGACCATGTTTTTTCGCCGGGAAAGTCCGAAAATATTTATAGAGGGAATCAATATCGTAGTTTGCGACGCGCTCGCGAAAAATCAAGATGAATAGGACGGGGAGGGAGGGGGGCCGCGTCGCGCGATAACCAAGCGGCCGTCACGCGCACTTTCCGCCAATTTGCCCAACAATATGCAATAATATTAAAATTAATGGCGTCGGCCTTCGTAAAAAACATCGACCATTCCCGGACCGTTCTCCATGCCGCGGAGCGCGCGTTTCTACCGGAAAAGAGAGAGGGGCCTTGCTGTTCGTTCGCGCTACGTACACGCGAGAGCAGAGAGAAAGATGAAGCCCGACCGCCCCAGACTGCAAGGGTGCGTGATGAAGCGTGTGTCGCGGAAAGAGACCACCGCTCGCGGGTTGGATCGAGAGAGTGATAGTACCGCGAGAGCCCACTCGTAATAATCTCCGCTAATTTAGCTTCTGGAATACGGTAACTGTATCGTTAATATTCTGAACCCGGTTAATAATAGATGTTGATGCGCCATTTGGGCCGATGAGATTTCGGGCTGGAGTTCGAGACTGAAGTGGACCCAAGCATTGCCCTTTGGTTCCGGGTTGTTCTGATGCTGCTTCGAGGATACGCGGATATCCTGCAGGACTCGCTCGTTTATAAATATTACATCGATGCCTGTTCATTGCCGTTTCTCGCCCACTTCTACTCTCTCTCTCTATCTCATCAGGTCATCTTTCTCTCGTTCAAGAGCGTTTCCACATGTGAGGGATCTTTCACCGTTCTTCGGGGATTCATTTTCGTTGCGCATGGAAATTGGGTTTTAATGAATTCATTCCGCGAACTAAACTAAGCTCTTTTAATCTTCCATTTACCGGTCGGATCAGCGACGGTTATTGTACTCGCGCGAATCCGCGAACACACGCCTCTCTCCCGATGTAATATCGATTGCTTTTACCCTACGGCTTCATTGTTTACCCGTTTGTTGGCTATCTATCGAACGGCGAGCGTGGAATTGGCTTTTGCTATAAAACGTAATTCGTAAACGCGGTTTGGTACGTAGATTGATAAACGTAATGTTAATTTGTGGACCGCCTGTTCACTTCGTTTGTACGTCACATTGATGTCTCGTTGATTCTGTTACGCTCGTATGGAAGAACGATCCTATGTAAATGGCGGTTATCATTTTTGAATACGCGAGATTTGCAATACGTATTACAAGCTGAATATATGTATTACAAGGCTGATACCACTCGTATTACACCGAAGCGTATAATTTTTTGAAATGTCGCTCCGATAAAATTTTACAGTTGGGAAAGATCACAAGGCTGATATACTAGATTTCGTAACTTTTTCAAATATTAATGTCCCAATTAAAATATTATTCCGATGAAAATTCGTCGGCTGTGGAAATTTCCGCGCGATGGTTTTTGAATCAATGACTGACATTCCTCGACGGGGTTTAACAGCTTAAAACTCGAGAGGCGCTGCCATCCGCGGCTGATCCCCGCGTCGTTCAATAATTCAGGGATACATCGCGAGCTGGACGAGGCATGTAAGCATAAATGTAAAAGGGATGCGTAGCTTGTAGCCAGAGGAAGAGACAGAGGGGGCTTGAAAGGGTTCGAGGGACAAGGAATGAGAGAGAAGATAGGAGTCACGGGTTACCTGTTTGGTCAGGCAAAATATTTCTCTGTGCGATGTACGCTGAATCTCTCCAGGGATTACCCCGGAACAGAGTAATTTTCCAAAGAGTACTGTTCTTGGAAACGGTGAATAAATGGGACGTTTATTGACACGCCAATGTCCAATCGATTTGGAAGTATCGCGCTACTCGTTGTCGGCTGTGAAACTTTCTTTCTAGTTTCTTCCTTTCTAGATTCAATAGAGATGTCGAAACCAGATGCAATCCTTGAGTTTAGTTAGTGTTGCTAAAGATTCGGCGATATTCTAAATAGCAGAATCCTTAAATTATTCGGAAACTTAAATAGTCACGATTGTTCGAGCATTGAATGAAATTACAGAGCATTCAGAAGGTATAATAAACACTCACAAGTTACGTTATGAAGAAATGAACAGCTTAGAATTAAACCAAATGAAAATAACGTGCCAACGTTAAGTTAACACATTTGCTGGTTTTCGATCTTTTCAATTTTTCTTTCACTCTTTTTGCTCCCTTCCCGTTATACGTTACAACTAAAGATTCCAAAAAATGTAATATAACGCGATTAAGAGAATGTTAATTGGATTAACACAAAATATACCAGCTTGCCTCAATTTCCCCTATATTCGTCCGATGAATTTTCAAAGAAAATTCCAATATCTATTATCCTGAGGTAGTATCGTTTAATTTAGAGATCAGTTTCTTCCTGAAGAATTTGAGAGAGGAGAGGAAATCTTGTCCGTGTAGGTAGCGGGTCGGTGGGTGAGAGTAAAGCGTTTTACGAGCAGCATCCCCTGATGGCGACTTTGGACAACCCCTCCGGAGCATCCCTTGCTGGCATACAAATTCAATAAGCGATAATCAATGCCAGCCCGGCAGCGTAGTCGGCCGAGCAAAAATCGTTCAAACAGTCAATCAAAAGGCCTCACCTCCAACCTATTTTTTTCCCGTTCTCTCTCCTTCCACGATTCCTCTTCGCTTCTCTTTCGTACCATGGCTCTTCTTTTTTTACCTTTTTTTTTTCCTTTTTTTCGTCCTGTTCACTCTCGTCGTTGCCCGGCGGCCCCCTGTTTGACGTAACCGGGTGTCAAAGAACGACAGAACAGTAACACGTCCTCCCGATGAAAAAAGGAAGAAGGTAGATCGTTCGCCTGGCCGGGTTTTAGCGCGTGGAACGTAGAATCAGACACGTCAAGGGTCGTCGTTTCCTCGTATCTGAATCTTCTCTCTGGTGCATCCGGCGTGTAAACAAATTGACGTGTGTGTGCCGCTACTTCGGATCGCGTTTAACGATTTACACTGAGATTTTTGTCAATCTTTTTTCCAGCCCCGACGGCTGCTTTTTAAAGTCGATGAGTCGCGTAATACGGACATGCTCGGAGGTTTTAATTTTTTACGAAGAAATTTGATGGGAATAATTTGAGGAAAACGAGGTGTATAGTTTTCAGGGATTGTGGTATTCAGTAGCAAATGCTTAATCAATGTGAGAGTATATTTTTTTTTGTTAATAATTGAAGCTCTTAGAAGTTTAATTCTTACAATTTCTTTAGCTACGTACGCGATTCAGACTCCGTTCCAAAGAAAAGAAATCAAAGAGAAATTTTCAAAAATAGTGTACGTGATGTGATCATTTTTTAATGCTTTCTGTTTCTAGATTCGAAGGATGGGGGCCTCTAAAAGGTTTGTTAAAAAATGAACTTCGATCTCGGTAGGATTAACGTTAAACTTTACTATCATAATTCATTCCACCACCCTGACCAATGACAATAAAAAGACACTAATACGATTAAAAGAATCTCAAAGAAGAAGAGGAAGGTGAAAGAGAATATCACGGGACATCCTCCGCACGTTAGCCCGGATCTAATAAAGACTGATTTTACCCGCGTAGAAAAATAATCTACGCGTAATTCCCGCTGCAGCTCGGTTATTTTTTCACCCCGTCGAAATACCGGCTATTCTAAAATACACGGTTGTTGCAGCTCTTCGTCAACGAGATTTCTCCTGGCAGGAAAGAATCGCGACGCGGGGATCCAAGTATGCGTGCGCGCGTCTGAAGACCTCAGGGGCTCTGGTAATAAAGGGAGACATGCGGGTCGTGCGCAAATTAACCCGGGTAATGAAAACACAATGAAATTATAATAAACCAATTGCCAAGTTGATTCGCAGTCCGGGAAGGAGGCCATTCAATAATAAAACACGTAGCTACGGTTCGCGCTCGCGTTCGTATCCGCGTTCGCGGCTCACCTATACACATACCTTCGTATTTATACGTATGCTGAAGGTATATATCCATGTGTCGTGTGTGTACAGGCCCGAGTTCTCTCTACCGGGCCACCGTCGCGTCCTAATGTGCACGTGTATGTGTATGCGTATATATGTGTCTGCAAGAGAATTAATTTCTCGAGAGCCTTTATGCTCTCTGACTGACCAAACTACGAGGTTTCTACGGTTCGTCCACACCTGCAGGACGTTTCTGCACGGCGGGTCTGTGTGTGGACACGTAACACGCACTCACCCACACCTTGAGGAACGTCCGAGGACGGCATACCGTTGCGAAAATACGTTTGACCACGCGGTTCAGCCTCTACGCAGGTACACCTACCTACCTACCTACCTTCCTACCTGCCGGCGGAAGATTATTACAACCAGCGAAATTTCAAAATACACTTATGGCAAGTGTGCACCAGGGGAACCGTATAACACAATGATCAAACACGTAGAGGGCCCCGGACGTACCCACTGCACTCGACCGCGGCCAACCCCGCCAATGCTACATTTGAATTCCATCGAAATGTATTAATATTTTGATTGTTCCCGTTAGCTTCTCCTATTATTGTTGGAAAAATTACCGGTTCGTGGGGACCGCTTTCACAATTAATTGTTCGCGTTCACAATGGAGGATGTAACGTAGAATGGAGATGACGTTTGATATTTTTTTGGACTTTCGTCGGTGATGCTACCGATGGATAGCAAGGATCTTCGAGGATAAATTTCATTTATCGCGGACGTATTTTCGATTGTTATTTTCATGATGGAAGATTTGCTCGTGATTCAAATGAAATTTAACTCTCGCTGGTCTCACTTTCTGAAATTAAGCATGGCGTTTGCTATTTGTATTGGTATATTTATATTATATTATGTTTCGATGACTTCATTCAGCAGAGATAGGTGTCAGAAATAGGATACACACAAATCGCTTTATTTGTTATTTTATCGTTTAGGATTTGATTGTATCGAGGATGGTAACACTACGTTCGATGTAAAAGAATTGATTCATTCGTCATTAGGATTTATTTCCACGAAATCCTCCAATATTTTCTCCAGTCTAATGTTTCGTTATTTAGCAGAAGTTCGTACGATAAAAATGGATGAAAAATCTTAGTAAATGTTCGATAGAATATATCGACTGTGAAAAACGCTACGAACCCTCGGAATCGTACACGTAACGAAAAGTTTCGTACGAGAACAAACTCGCGTAGGACGTAGGCCCGAAATAACCAATGCGGAAATTTTCCCAGTGGAAGAATTCGTTTCTGCGTATACGCGGACGAAAGTGTAGGAGGTTGGGGGGAGGGTATTAGGGAGAGGATGGCAGGGAGTGGAGGATCTTTGTTGCGGTTGGACGTGGTCAGAGACGAGGAGGCGGTGGAAAAGGAGATATGTTTTCGCAAATGTAGGTGCGGTTCTCAAGCCAACCCCTTATGAAATTATTTCGTCCCTCCTGGAGGGGTGGGGCTGGCGGTGCGCGAAGCTGCGGCCGCGTGTTGGGAAAATAGCAGCGCGACTGCAAGAATTATTAGAAAAATTAATTATTTTCCCAGTCTCTTAATTAATTTTACAATTGCTTCTATGTTTCTCTTGCTGGCTGGTTATTATCACGGCCTTTCCTCAGATGTACAGCGGAAAGAAAACAGCGCGTGAAAGCGTCGTAGAAGGAACAAGGATGGAACCGACGAGGGAAAAAAGAGGCGAGAGCTTTCACGGTTGCCTTGGCTTGCTTGCTTGTCTCTTGTATCCGCGTTTCCGGATGTTCCCAGTTTGAATACTTAAGTACCCTTTTTTTTCTTCTATCGCTGAACGTTACGGGATCAAGAGACATTGCCGAAACTCGAAAGTCTCTGTTCCATGTACGTACAACGTGGTGTTTCGAAAACGTATCCACCAACCTGAATCTTCTTTGTTGCAATTATTCTCTTTGTTTATTCTGCGTTATTTCTGATTTTATTTCTTCTCGTCTTATGTTGATAAAAGTTGCAGAAGCATATAATCTTGTTGAAGGAGCATATACACGCACGCACATATACAAGCATATATACAAAATGATGTTTTAAGAACGAAGATAAAACGCTTCTGAGCCTATCTTCATACTACAACCTTTTCATCCTTCTAAATAACGATACACCTCGAAAACTGGGCAAGACATTTTCGAAATACCCAGTACGGAACGAGCAATTTCCATCGACTCAAGATGAAATCCAATTTCGAAAGCCAACCGAACGTCTTATTTTTCGTCCTGGCGAGTTTCGAAAGCCGTTCTCTGTAGAGTAAGAGCAATTGGTTCGCCAGCCAGATCTTGTAAGCAATTCATGAAAGAGAACGATGTGTATCGAAGAATACGCACGCTCTCGTTGGCGAACGTTTCACCGGGGGAGAAGTTTAAAAAATTTACATTACCGGTAAAGTTGGTTTCTCTGTAGGGATCAGTTTTTGCATTTATATGATATTGAGATACGCATATACCGGTGTGGTAACGGATGCAGGCGGCAGGCCGGATCATCCCTCGAAAAGTTTTGACTTCCGTTCAAAAGAGAGGAAAAGGATTCTCCGCGAGACAGCGGCCTGGCGCATCCTTTCCCCCTTTCTGGATTTTTTGCAGGTCTGGCCACGTCTCAATTATAGAAAGCCTTGCTTCGACTGCCACAGACGAATTCCAATTAGTCGCCGGGTGGCCCATGTCGCGGGGACCTCGTATGGGGTTTCCCGGATTCTGTACGAGTTCCTTTCATGGAGCGACTCGTTCATTTGCCTTTCGTCCATATCTCCTGCTCCACCCCCTCTATCCCTTTCTCTCTCCCTTCCTCCATCAGGTTCACCCGCTACTTTCCGTCTCTCTCCTTTTTCTCCACGTTCACTCTGACTGCTTCTCTTTTCGTTAGACCAACCAAGCTACCCCGAGGGAGTCTTCTATGCTAGCCGGACGCCTGGATTAGCAGGGCGTCAAAGCCAGCTACGAAGTTGGTTCAAAGTGGGTGCGAGAACTAAATACGGGTCCGTCTCATCCTACAAATACTTTTGCTTCTTTCTTCGAGATTCGCTGCCGGTGCTTCTTGTTGCGCTTCGAATTCACTGGAAATCCTCCACCGGATTCGAAATGCAATTTCGCATGGCGATACTATCTTCTATTTACTTACGGTAATCGTTAAATCGATTGTATTATCGATTTAACACTTCGGATCACGAAGGATTGAGAAACTTTCGAGTAGGTTCGAAGTTTGCTATTTTTCTAGACGTTGATAATAAAATATTCAAAATAGCTAGGTAACACGTCTTAGGTTTATTTGAAACAGACATGTCCGCTCTTTTCTACTATGAAATTTAGAGGAACTTTTTAATTTATTTCGGGATAAATACGAATCGTTAATTCCACAACTGTCGAACGTGGAATATTTTCGAATATCTAAAGTCGTGGCAATTCCTTGAAAAAAAATATACAATCCTCTAAACGATCTCCTCCTATTTTCCTCTAATTTGTTCAAAAAAATTGCACTTGTATCGTTCTACATACTCTGAAATAATATCGATGTCGAAAGGACTGTTCGGTATAACGATCACCATCGATGTAAGCTATGTGCCGCAAGTCTGGACCTTATCTATCATTTATGGGGGGTGATTCGGAGCGGGTGCTTTGCCGTAGGGGACGATAGTTCGCGAAACGCTTCACAGCCGGATAAGTCGACCTTTAATATGCCGTTTGAATCGGAGCTTTATACAACGTTACAGGCAGAGATAGCTGTCGGTCTGACGTGTTTGCATTTGAGTGAACCAGAGAGTATTGGATGCATATGTTAATCAGCAATATGGCGTCGGGAAGATATTACCCTGCTACTGTAGCAGAAGACCATCCCACAGAGTTACTTGCCCTGGTGTCTCTCTCTCTCTCTCTCTCTCTCTCTCTCTCTCTCTCTAACTCTACCAATATCGTTTCTATATAGGACCATACATATACATGTATACAACAATGTGAACTACGCGTTGCATTGGGTTTTCTGATCCCATGGTTATCCGGCATCAAACTTCACCGTTGTCCTTCCGCACAATGAGAATCTGATAGTTCGTTGCTCCATCAGAACTTGATGATCCACGTTTCCGGTGGATCGAGTTTAGGGCATTAATGTTTTGATTACTTTGCTACGGTGATGGTATTCCTGGTGGGAAATGCTCAGTGGACGTTAAACATAAAATTGACTTAGACGCTCGTCAATGTCCAGAGGATTGTTGGTGCAATATGAGAAAAGTAGCGGAAGATTTCCTTACGGTATGTTAAATTGATTTGGATGATTAATATTATGTAGAAAAGGTTGATAGGATTTCAGAAAATTGTATCGTAAGCTTGATTTTCCGTTTGTTCACGACTAGTTTGTAAATTTGTTGTTCGATTTCAAGTTCACTGAATGAATCTTTCATTCGTCGTGATCGGAAGATGAGCATTAAATTATACGAAATGAACTCTCAACATCGTCGAAAAATAAGTTAATAGGATTTCAGAAAATTGTATCGTGCGACCCGTTTTCAGTGTCATGGTTAGTTAGGAAATTTTGTTGTTCGATTTTAAGCCTGATCAACGAATCTTCCAATTTATTTTATCTATAAGGAGATGACGATTAAAATAGCCGAATAATCAAAGGATGTGCAATTAACCTCGACGGAGCTGGTCGTTTAAGAAAACCAATGACCAAGAAACTCGATTGTCCGCGATAATGCCAATTCCTTTCGACGAATCACGTAGCCGGATGAGTTTAAATTGTATGCGAATAAGAAATCCATAAGAGAGCATCCTTTGGTGATTACGAGTTCCTTCGACTTTGATCGTTCGGGCGTCGAAAGACGCTTTACCTTCCAGCAGCTTTGCTTCGATCGTTCGCCTCGATCTTTCTCTGTACCGGTGGCTGTCTCTTTCGCGCAACGAACGCCCGGTACGTTCAATCGGAAAAGCAAATCTTTGGCGTTCCTCGTTCTACCCTCCCTCCTCCGCGAACTACCCCGATAAATTCGTTCCAGACGACGAAGGATTACCTGGCCTTTCAGACCGAGGCAAATGCGTATAGACGCCAGTCAGGGGATAATCTTTGGCTGCGGAACCGCGAATCCGTTTCCGCTCCCTCGCGTTTTTGCTCCCATCAACCCACAGGATCCTTCGATCGCCGATTTAGAGGAAGCCACGTAGTCATCGCGTTCAGACGTTCGTTTCCCAGTTAAGCACAGACTGCTTTCATTAACGTTGTCTGATTCCTTTCCAAGCTTAGGCTGATTCGCCGAAAACTTTCGAATTTTCTTTATTATGTGAAACCAGAGAGATGAGACGCAGAGCGTCAATCATTTTTTTTCTCAATTATACACAGAATAAATTAGAAGTTTGAAGTGTCGACAGAAGAAATTTGTATCTGTTCACGTGGAGATTAATTCAGCCAGTTGGATGACGTTATTAGAACTTGATTTTTGATTAATTTACATGGCAATTTATTCGACGTAGCCAGTTGTTTAAGGGATGCTCTTCGTATCATATCGCGATTACTTCTGTGAATTTGAGAAATTTTTATATCCCCAACAAAGCTTAATAGGGTAAGGTAAATGATGGAACAAGATGTGACACGGAAGAGGAGAAAGGAGAAAAGAAGAGAGGATGAAAACCAAAGGAGAAAGACAAGGAAGTTGTATTTTTACAACGAATATATAATATCAGTCTATCGCGAAACTCTTTCGAACGAAACGAGATTGACAGTAGTTGATATCAGAATCTGATAGAGATGACCGCAATATCACGTCGGAAAAGGCATTTGGATCTCGGAAAAAAGATATCGGTTCGAGGGAATGTACACGGAGCATCCCTTTTATCCCGCCCAATCGTTCGCGATACATCGGGACTAGGCTTACAAGCACACAAATCTCTGGCTCGGTTTACCCTCGGTACGGGTGATTTAGCGGCTTTTCCCAGAGATTCGAGGGATACGATACCGCTACTGGACTCTTTTATATCAATCGCGGATTGACCCGCGGAGAGTCCATTGAAAAGACACGCCTACGGGAAAACTGGGCAGAAAACCCTCGAGTAGGTGCGAACTGGCTATTTGTCCCTTTGTCTTCGGATATTTATGTCGAAACGTGTAAGAAAGTAGCGTTCTCTTTGGGAAATTCTTAACTTTTGACTTTATTGGATTTTTAGCTTTAAATTGAACGTGTATCAGTGAATAATTTTCGAAATCTATTTCGATATTACGAGACTTCAGATATCGTATCTTTTGTGTTGCAGCTCGAAAGTCATTCGTTTTAATTTAAGCAATGTGATTCTATTCGATTATAACAGGACACGTAATGTATTTATCGATCGATTGATGATTGTTCTCAAATAAGTGTCACGAAATTAAATAGATGCAATCAAATTCCAAATTACACAGCAATTGCTACGACAATACGTAGGAAAAGAAATTTTGAAACACACGATTTGTTAAGAAATAATTTAAGAGGCGTACAGTCGAAGCAAAAATGATGGAATTCCGACTATTATTCTTACAGAATATCAAGAAATACACGGAGAATCTTTTAGCAGAATTAACATTAACTTTTATTAACACAAGATCTGATTATAAATATTTACTTATATCTTCCTCGTCATATTATTTCAATTATACTCATTTATACTACGCATGATATAATCAGATACGGGCTTGATAGTTCTAGCTTCGAATTCTGGATGAAAATATTTGGAAAATCATTGAACAATCGCAACGTGTTGTTAATTTTCACAATTTTCAACAATATCTCGCATCCTCACCGCAGCGATATAAAACCATTTTCGCGCGTTTACCGGAACGCAACTGTTTAACAAAACGAACGTAACAAACATCGTTCCCGTCGGTGGTCAGGTTTCACGTAGAAAAATCTGACGTGGCGCTGATCATAGTTGATTGAATTAGCGTGGTTTACATGCGAATGGTAAATCCGGGCAACGGGCTGCGCCCGCGCAATTAAATATTTATTGGTCTGGGTTAATGCAATGATCATTTAGCAACGTTCACGAATTCGCACCACGCGGCACAGAGTACGTATAACTGCGCGTGCCGCGGCAATGAAATTGGAAATTGGAAGTGTATACCGCACGGTCGAATGATATAGAAGCCATTTCTCGTGACACCTCGAAATTGGCTTCACGGTATTATTAGTTATTGCCACGCCGTGTACACACACGGTTTCCATCGAGTGAGTCGAGTCCGTCGATGGAGAACCGTTATTATCGAGGAGAGAACGTTACCAGTTTTAACAGCTTTTCCTTTTGATCTTCCTCTCGAAAATTTTCCGCCCCGTGACTCGCCATAATCCGTTAAATAAAAAGTAATAAGAACGAACACGCTCCATCGTGCGATGAATATATCGTTTGAACCAACTGGGAGTCTTGCAATTTTATCAACACATTTGGAGAATATTTGACAAAATATTTTATTTACAATCGTGCGTGGACGAGGTCGAGGGAATTTTCCATTTTTGTTTGCTTCGATTTTTTTCGCTGATGCGTACTATGTTTTTGCGGAGAATCAAAATCGATACGTTTATCCTGAATGGAAACTTTTCTTTCGAAATACGTAGCTGTATGTATCGTCGATTTATTAAAAGGATGTTACAACTGGAAAAGGTAAATTTCCCAAGAAGGCTGGTGTAAAATGTAAGCTACTAACATTCTTGTACCATTTCGAAATGTGTTTTTTCAAACTTCGAAACTTAAAAGTTCGTCACTTCTGAATTTCGGTTCGCACACAATGAGAATAGTTTGTTTGAATTCGATGAAAGGTTTCGAGAAAAATATCTTAGAACGCAACGAAATATTTCTGAAACATATCTTCTGTTTGGTGTATTAATTGTGACCAGGAAAGATGTTCGAAAACTGTGAAACACTCGAGAAATATAGTGCTAATTGAACCAGGCTATAACTTCAGCCATGTTGATTTTATAGAAAACAAACGTAAATGCAAGTTCCAACATCGTGTGAAATACTTCACTGTTTAGCTAAGCGGTTATCTTGAGAGTGCCATTATAATAGTCCATATTTCCTTTGAGTTAAAAATTGTGGTGAGAAGAATTTGTTTACCGAAGAAATACTGCCTTGCTCTTTCGCTTCGGTTCTATGGAACATTTTAAAATGGAAGAACGTTTTAAAAGCACGAAAATCTTGTTACAATTTATCAAACTTTGCATAACGTACGGTTTAGAACTACTGAGATATCAATAAAAACTTAGAATTTGTATCTACGTACGTTTAAGATCGATGATTAATATATAAACTCGTTGAACATAGTATAATATCAAATTATGATTAAATACGTGATTGAATGATAAATAAACGAAAGAGAAAGAATTCGAAATAGCACGTAAAAGGATTTCAAAGACACATAGTTTATTCATTTTTGTAGACATCTGAAAATTATCTGATTGACGCGACGATACATTTTAGCCTGATTTTATCCATTTCACGTTTTATTTCTTACATTTACTATCTATTCCACGATCTAAGAAATCTTCGTTTTTAAAAACAGCAAATCGATATATCAATAAATATCTATAAAAACGATTATAAAAATCGGCGAGAAGGTATATTAAGGTTTCGTCGTCGTCGTTGGCGAGAGGTTCTCCCGCCATCGTTTTCCTGCGTGGAACGAACTCGAGCCGAACAAGCTTGCCGGCGCTAAACGGATTATGTCGCGGCGCGCGGATGTCGCTCGCGACGCTGATATTAATTCTCTCGAATGCATCCGTGCCGGGCGCTGATTGATTCCAAAGTTCTCGCAAGAAACTGCCGCGTGTCGCGCGTTAATACGCACCGAGTTACGTACACGTTCAGCCCCTAGTTACGTGGTTTAACGTAATAATTCGTAGCTGCGGTGGTGGTGGCGGCGGTGTTGCAGGGGGTAGCTCACGGCAGCCACGAAAATGCTTCTCATTTTCACGCGACCGACCCGGAGAGAGGCCAACAACGGTAGAAATCTGCCGGCAGCGTTGACATAGAAGACTGCGCGACGAAAGGTGGGACGTAAAGATTCGTTAGCGTCTAATTCTGAGCCGCAGGCGGAAATGAACTTTAGGAAAGTGAGCCGCCCCCAGACGCTACCGTGCCAACTACGGATAAAATATATTTTGATCTGAATAATGCCACCTTGCCTTCCAGGCGGACCGTAATTGAGCGGTTCGAACAATATTCAACCCTTTACGAGCGAGTTTACGTTCTTCTAATATGTTGCTAGAATATAAATTTCTGTTGCAACAATCGACCTGTGAACTGCATTAATTGGGAAGTAAAGAAGAGAGATGAGACGCTGGAAACATTATTTCTGAAGATTTTTCTCCGGGGATAAATATTGTATTTATTAAAATAAGTAATATTTTTAAGTCATAAAATAGGCTGAATATAATTTAAATCTTAAACGGAAGCAACTAATTAAATAATCCTTGTTACATATATCCTATCTTTGTGTCTTTGAACAACTGTCAAGGATTAACGTGATATCCGCGAGAGAATCAAATTCTACCTTACCAATATTTGAATTTAAAAAGTCGATCGACTTTTAAAAATTAATTTTCGTGCAGGTAATTCCATCTTATAATTTCATTAGTAGCGATATCATCGCGCTTTCAACTGTTCCTACAATTTTTCGTGAAACGTTGGACGCGTCAAAGGAAAGTTAAGCGTATTCTCGGTTGGGCGTTTCAATCTTCGACGAATCTCTGACGGAAAGATGACAAAAGATGGGTTACTTGTATAAGAAGACCGATATTCCTTGGCCAGAGTATTACGCTGTTCGAAGAAGGGATGAAAACCCTTAAAGTTGGCCTCCCAAGGACTGTCTTTGTCTCTGACCTCGTCCTTTATAAGAATTTGATCCCTCGGACGGATTATACGTATTGTGGGCGACAGAATGGTCAAAGTTTTGTCCGGGCGTAACGCGGAGACGTCGTACGCGAGAACGTATACACTTTTCCATCCGGCTTATCTTCCGGCGAACGCGACATATAAACATCAATTCAATGTATGAAATCTGTCAAAATGAATTTCGCCTGGGAGTTACCGGTGACCGTCATTTTTCTTCCGGCGACGAATATGATCTTGATGTGAAATATCGTTGTATTATTGCCCTAGCCAGGACGTGGTCACGTAGATTCTCCGTTCGTCCGGAAAATGGAGTCCCTTCGTGGATCTCTCTTCGATAATTATTTGATTGATACGAAAATTCGTATTTTTTCGTTGTGAAACTTTACGCAGCATTGATAGTAATACGTGTCTGTGTACATTTTTTACTAGAAATATAATTAATAGAGAATGATAACACGTAGACCGTGATTTACAATTATGCAAATTTATATCTTTACGAATACATTCGAATGTTTCACTCTCTACATATTATTGGCTAATTCGGAAATATCTCACAGCTTTATTTGTATTATTTTATATTTTACAAGCTTTATCGTCAGAATAGAGAATATGGTTGAATAGAAGTGGATAGAAAGAACGAATATCTAAGGAATATGAAAGGTTAATTTTATTCAGCGCAATCGAGCGCTGAGTGAACACTGTAATATACCTTTACGATCGTTGGAAGGCAATAAGCAATTAACGTGTCAATAAAATCAATTAGAGTTACCATTCTAATACGGTTATTCGTAAGAGCATGATATCCATGGATTAAACCTTTTTCATAAATTCAATTTTCGCTCTCGATCGAAGAATATATACGTGGATCGTTTTATTGCGACAAGCGACAGTGTCATAAAAGAAAGTGTATGATCTTGGGATTTTATTACAGACTCTTAGAGTGCGCAAAGAAAGGGTAAATATTTTTCTCAATCGGTAATAAATTATTTTTTAAAAAATATATTTTTCTCGGTTAGTTAATTATTATCAAATATCGGAAGTACCTTTGATTTTTCTAACAGTCGAAGAATAGTTGTTGACAGTACCAGTCCCATTGGGATTCATTAACAAAATCAATTTATCTATCGTTTCGTTCGACGAAACGATTCTTTTTCATGTTTTTGGTGGCAATGTTTGACTAGTATAGAGCATTAAATCATGATTTGAAAGCAGGTTGCGTGGTTCGGTCCGATTAATCACGCGGCCAGCGACTTTCCTGAACATCTGTCACGATTTCGATGCGAAAGCGAATTTTTTCCCCCGCAACGAGGATCATGAACCACGGAAGAGTGACGACCGCATCGAAACGTTTCGAAACTCAGACGGCCGGCCATTAGTCAGACACGCGGCCCACCAATTAAATGTAAATGTTTGTTTATGTGTTTGTCGGTAGTCGTGGACGTTTATCGATGTCCTGACATTACCTCGCTGCGATTGACGTATACATACATCGCAAATCCTGCCAACCGAATTACCAAAGGGAAGTTTCGCCTTTTTTAAGGGACCCTCTACAAATTTTTAGAATAATCCCAATTTGGTGATCGACGATTTATTTGAAATTTTGCTGCGTAGGATCTTTTTTAAGGCCGACAGAAGCGGAAAAATCCTGTTAATCACATTTTCTGAAGATCAAACTGAATTTTTCGAATTCATCTAAATTTCATAAAACAACTGTACTTGCCTTTCGCAAAACAACGACGATATCCAATAAGCAGAATACAATCGTTTTAAGTTAAACCGCGTAAACGCGAACAAAATACAGTTAGGGATTTCGAGTAGATCGCGGATAATTTGCATTCACGCGAGAATACCGTTCTCATATACCGTGTTACATATTTTTTAAATAACTAGTTACGCTGGAAATCCCCATGACAGGCAGAAACATCGAATAATTTCGTGGTATCGGCGCTGCCATTTGCATTCTGTAAATAATCGTTCTAATTGGATCGCGGTACCTCGTTAATAGCCTACATCGAAATTGTTTTCCGACCCACGTTGAACATCCGTGAATTTCACCAGCGATATTTTTAGACGTACGATGTTGAAATGAATAATCGCTTTATCCGAGCCCGAAACGCCATCCGTCGAATGGGATTTTCAATAAATTTTATTCAGTTTGTTGGTCCGTTGTTAATCGCCGGTGTACGCGTGAATTATTATTAAGAGTATTATTATAAATCACGGTCGAAGCTTGGTTGCACGCACACAAGAGGATCAAAGGATCGATAAACGCCGGTCACGTAGACGCGATTACGCGCTACGACCCGAAATAATCGTTGAACCATCAAAGTAGGTCGAGATCAACGGACTATGCGGTCAAGCATCGGAAGGTAATTAGATCAAGGACCAATAAGACGGGCCGCGATTTATGTAGTGTTAAACTCACGGTCAACTACGTAGGCTTGACCCTAGGAGGCCGGGATCTTTACTTAATTGGAAAGCCGGCAAGTTTCCGAACAGTTTAACTGACCTTCGGTGCTATCGTCCGGCCATCGTAATGCTAGAAGGCCACCCTCGGATATTGCTTCACTGAAACGCTACCGGTATCCTATTCTTGGTGATCATTCCAACGGAAGTCGACGTATCTTCGAAACTAGCCATTAAAATCTGACGAATTTATATCTAGAAATGAAGGTAGATTTTTCTTCTTACTTTTATGGAGGGTCATTGATACTATTCGTGTATTGTATAATATTATAGTATTTAGTATTTTTTAAATTAACTGTAGCGAGGGTAATCAAATACCCACGTACCCATTTCTATATTCCTTTTAAAAATTTCCTTTATTTTCAAGCTATGTCCTTTGCATATGACTACGTGAAAATTGATACGAAAATATTAAATATTATGTACTTGTTGAATAATAGTTTTGGTTGCCTGTATAAAGATGTAATACGGTGATCTTCCTTTTATATTACACTATTTTATTTGAATAAATTTTGCAACATAGAGATATAGAAATGATATATACTGTGTTTGAAATTGCAGCATTGAATGAGAATCCCTGCAGTTCAATTGGTTCAATTTCAACCACAGGATAGAGTGTCCCAGAGGTTGTATCAGGATGGTGCACGCTTAATCGAACGATCCTTTAAACGGGAGGTCAGAGGGCTCGATCGTTTGGTGAACCATTGCCCAGTGGCTCGTTTGGCCCACGATATATAGAGTTTTCGACTTGCACCTTTCCTCTGACGTTACTTTTCTCATCCCTGTCAGAAGTAAACTCTGCATCCAAAAATTTCGACCGAATTCCAAATCACATATCTACTATCTATCTATTAATTCTATTAATTATAATCTTAATATTCTATTTATCTATTAATTATAAATAAAGAAACTAATTTCTAAACGGGAAGGTTCGTGATATAAAAACGATAATAATGAAGATCTTTTGATAGAAAGAAAATACAACAAAACTTCTGAAACACTTTGATGTATGAAAATGTTATTTTGAAGTTATTATATTGAAACAGATAGTTTAGAAAATATTTCTACATGACTGATAAATCTATATACGTTACATTTCCAAGCCTGGCGATATTAGAATCTTTCGGAAGATAGTAACTCGCGATCAGGTGGCTGGATGCCTCGATGCCGTTCTGCCGTATAAATCTCCGTAGCACGCGATGATCGAAAAATATTGCTGGAATATATCAGACCCGTCGGCACTCTGGTACCCCTTCCTTTGGCTTGGAGCATCCCTTCCTTCGGTATCGCTTCTGCGTTCCCCTATAGGCCCATGCTCTCACGATGCAGACCGCGTTAAGATCGGGAAAAGGTATATACGGAGACGCTAGGTGCGCGCCAGAGCGACGTCTATATCCTCAGACGATGATATGTGATCCCGGCAATATCAATAATTTTCGCATTTTTCTACCGTGCTTATTTTCTCCCCAACGTGACGTACCCTAATGTAGTGTCAGACTCGGCTGCGAATGCCTACGCGATAACCGATTTCACGTCTTCTTACTGTCCTCCCAATTTTCCCTAGGATATTTCTTCCTCGGAAATGTTTTATCAATGTATCTCACGTTTCTGCCACTTTACGCTGCTGTAAATGTTTCACGGGCAAATATTTTACGCGTCTCAAAAATCTTTCGACATTTTCTACAATGAAACCTCTATAGATACATATAGATACAGGATGGAGACTACGATAGACACGACGAATACGAAAATATTGTTTCAGTAGGCGAAAGGAATTTTATAAATTTCAATTGTCGCATGTTTGGTCATTTCCTTTGGTTCCTTGCTTACCGATTATTATCGACCGGATTAGGTAAGAACAAATTTTTCTACTTAAAAGGAAAATTCATTGTTAAGCTGTAACACACGTGTAGAATAGATATACGCTATCGTTTAATCTGGCAAGAACATAAAATAACCGCAGCAGGCAATAGGTTTGAGGAGGGACACGCGATCGCAAGCACCAGCATCCGAAGATCGTTTCGTTTACCGGGACCGTTGATGAGGGAGAATAATAGTTCGATACCAATTAGCGAGAAACTGCCCTGTAGCGGTGGTCTGGCCATAAAAAGAAACTGCCGTAGGTAAGTAGGTATGCCTCTAGCATTAACTACCCCCATGGCCAGTGGTATGGCAGGACCATGTCGACCACCGTTAATTGAACGCACCGCTCGTAACAACCCTCCTACGTCCTGCAACCCCCTTCTTCCTTCCGTTAGGCTGCTCTGTCTTTGTTTCTTTTTCCCCGATTGTTGCGCCGTCCTCGGGGCAACATCGCCGTTTCAAATCTATACCACTTACTTTTATGGTTTCTAAGCCTAGTGGAGTGTACACCTTGTTCTCTTTCCACGGAGAATAAAATTCCATGAACCCTTCGAAAGAGGGAAAAAGAGAGAGAAAGAGGGAGAGAGAGAAGGCGTCCGCCCAATTTAGCCCACGCATCGTTTCGCTGTTCTTAAGGGTGTCTTCGTGTTTCCTTCTACTCGATTCTGTCGTTTCGCCGAACGGCTTTAACCGCTTGTTCTTCCGCTACTGTTCGCGATTGATCACGTTAGATTGTTTGGAAAGTTCGTCAAGTTATCGTCGATACAGGTAATTATTATAACGGGAACATTTGTAACGTTATATTTGATAAATATAGAATTGCAGTATACACAGATAAAATTTGGTATTCTGTTTCGAAAGATAATAAAAGCGATGCATGCTTTGCAGATTTCTAACAATCTTAAAAATTCGTGATATTAAATTCTTGGTTGTTAAGTATGTCGTACAACTGTTGATATGGTTCTAGAGTTTTTGCGTTCTTCACTCTGTTCGAAGCTACCTTTTCCAAAAGTTAAGTGTGTTTGACACAAAAACCAGGATTCTGTACAATGCCAATTGCCAAATCCTTAAGAAAATCCTTCTTAAAAATACAATATAAAAAGAATTTGCTGGTTCAGTTACGTATTTCGTGTTTTACAATTTCTTGTAAAGCTATTGGATAAATATTCAACGATTGAACATTCGAGAATTTTTTTGTTAAATTATCGGCCCGCTCGCTTCGGTATAATAATTTCGTTAAGTTTAGAAGAGAAAGTACGATTTCGGTAATTATCGAGGTATTTTTATAACTAGACTGGACGTTTATTCGGTAGATTTTCATACCGAAGGAAGGTTGCGCCGCTTATATCGAATAACCCTGGCGCGAAAAACAGGCGGCAATCATATGGTTCGTGATTATGCAAGGGGGATAATTGAATTAGAATTTTCTAGGGATTTGGGAGCGCTTCTTCCCATAACCGCGGACGAAGGAAATAGGGTAGTTTTCCTCCATTATAAAATCAACTAAAACCATACGTGACAAAAAGGAGAGTGCCGGCGCTCTTCTCGGAATTAATTTAATCAGAATGAAACGAGCGCCGCTAGCTGTATCTTTAGCTTCGTAACAATAGCCTAGAATTGAGTGGACTTGAGATAGTATTATGCAAATCGAGATTTTTCTTCCGTCAAAAGCACTATTAGTTATCTTTCTGCGTATCCGATTATCTATTTATTCTATCAATTCTATGTTTATTTATCGTATTTAGCTGTATCCGACAACAAACTGGAAATAATTATCTTCAGATTGAATTACATATTCTCCACCCTTCCAGATTGTTTCTGTCGAATGAAAACGAAATTCTCCTATAGTTCTCAGGGAACGGAAAGATTGAAGAATCGTTGGAAGAAATACTTTCACTTTCGTATCATGTAAATTCTACAAGAATTCTGAAAGAGTCGCTCATCTATCTTTAAGTGAAAATGGACAGCTCAAATCGAACTAAAGTATTCGATAATTTCGTTATACGTATCGCGTCTCTAATCTCTGCTGATTATCGCGAAGAATTTCAAGCGACATCGGTCTTTATCGAGGATGTATGTTCGTTAAAACGAATCGTGGACGCAAGGCAACAGAGAAAAACGTACCGAATCGAATCTTATCGTGCATCGCTTTTAGCTCTTGCAAACCTTGACTTTCCTTACAACATAGAATCCTTCGGTGATTAATTTAATTTCGACATACGCGATATTTAAATAAGTATTTTTTGACCTTCAAATATACAGAGAATTATTGAAAGATTTTAAAGACGTGCAATGTTTTTCTTCTTTTATATATAATTATAATTATGAAAATTGCTGGAGATTTTTAGAAAATTCATGTGTATTTGTATGTATTAGATACCGTGGAAGTTCAACAATGATTCTCCTCTCGGTAAATTCAAAATTCCCACAGAAGACATTGTTAGGAGGGGTCTCTTATCTTCGTTGCGAGAGGTCTTCCATATTGAACTGAGTTTGCGTGTAACCCTTAAGGTCAGCCGCGGAGTACATTAGCAAGGTTTAAGGCATGAATGAAAAGGGACGGTGTTCCGCGTTGGGTGGTTTGTTCGCGGTTGCAAGGGCCGCGCCTGCCACAGTCAGAAAAGTTTACGAGCGCCTCTCATATCTCCTGTGTCTTTTCCTTTTTTTTTTCTTGCTCGTATATCAGTCGTTGCGGTTTCGAAATTATTTTTATGTCCCGTCATCAAAGGCTGGCCCGCGTGACGACGCGTGTGCGGTATACATTGTATCAAGTAGAGTGCTACGTGCGAAACGTATGTCTTCTCTCTGGATACTTAACTTGTCCATTGCTATCGATCAAATTTTGGATCAATAAATTTCCAATAATATATGTGTACGAGTTTGATGCTAAGAACTGTTATAATTAGACTACGGATTTGCGTACGTTTATAATCCACAGGTCGCATAAAGCATACAAGAATGGATGGCATAGAGGATAATATAAAATATTCAAAGCGAAGCGAAGCAAAGAAATTGAAATGAACTCCATGATTTTTAGTGGATGAAACAAATTTCTACGTGCGTTTCGTTCGTTCGTTCTGTTTATAAAAATCAACAGTCTAGTTGTAATGGCATTGTTTCAGACATTGTTAATTGTGTAAATACATATGCTTATGAAGATATTAGTAGCAAAATATTTATGGTGTTTATGTCGAGCTGTTATTGAAAGCAACTCGTTATTAGAGAAAGAATAAGAGATATAGTCAGGAGAGGAGGAATGAAAGACTCTTTCTTGTAGTGTCACCAAGGATTGAACGACGGTCCTCTAAGCCGTCGCTTCCTTTCATCTGATAAATCAGTGGTCGTAAATAACTTCGACTGTTCGAACCTTTATTCTCGCAGTTTTGTGAACCAACGAAATGAAGAGATCGATCCAATACATACGCTGCAATAATTTCTCACTCTCTTATTTCTGACATTACAAAGAAAGAAATACACAACTACGTTCTGCTTTTAGAATCTGTTGATTAAACTCTTTTATTCCTCTCGACTCTGAAGTCTTAGTCGTATTTCTTTGGCATTTTAGTAATTTGCCAGTAAATTCATATTTCTCCGAACGTAAATTAAATAGAGGTTTGTTTCGTCCTTTAAATACTTTAGACTTGAAATTAAAAATTTCCAAAAAATGCATAAACATTTGCAATCTATCTATCAGTATCGAATAAGAATAATAAAACGTACTTACTCAAGCTATATTTATACCATACGATATTCCATCTCTGCATACTCGAGTCCGCTAATTCGCTGTCTGCTAAAACACGAGATCGAAAGGGATAGCGATTCGTGTAATTGAGACAGAAACGTACTTTCAATGCGTTTCCCTGGTAGAGGAGAGATGTAAGTGACGTAGTACTAAGATCTACGCCGATCTTGTAAGAGAGGAACGCCATAAGTGGGAGCTCATGCGTCTTCCTCGGTTGCCGGATCGAAGGGTCCTTCAGCGTGTATATATCGGAGCTCTCTTCGGGTATCACGCTGCTGGAGGCATGTTGATTTATACCAGCGGTAAGATTTATGCGGAAGAACCGCGCGATTGAGTCGCAACACGGCGCCGAGTTATCGCGAGTGGGTAGAAACGACACCGCGAAGAAAGGTTGAACGGCCGAGGGGGTGAATCGAAAAACAACGAGACGCTGACTATCGATCGACGCCCGCACAACATTATCGAGGAATTTACGAGCCCCTCGAAATACCCTACAAGACGCGCGTGCCACGGAAATTTGAGTGTCAACGTTATTTTTTACTTTCGTCACCGGAATTTTACTTTGTCTGCCTTCTCGTTTCTACTTGTGTCTGTGACTAAGCAAGCAAGTAAGGTAAGTCTATCGTGTACTTTTGTGACAGAATTTCTCATCATTCTCGTGTCTCGGATAGAACGTCTCGGGATGTTCCGTGATCTGTAAAAAATTGATAGTTTCGATAGAAAAAATTGAGCTGGAAAATTTATGTCTCTTTGTTTCTTACGTATTGCGTTCGACTACTTTGGTCATTTGATAGAGTACTTGTTAGTTATAGAAAAATAACAGGCTGGGTCTTAAGTGACACGTAAACTTTCACTTATGTTTGTCTTGTTCGAGCAATTTGTTGGCTTAACGAGAGTAAACGTTTGCCAAATCATCGATTATCATTTCTTAAACAATCTTTGTAATTATCTGACTTACCTTGCATAATACAAACAGGCTTGTTGCATTATTTGAATCCATCGTAAAGGGATATAATTAAAATGACGTATTAGACTTGATGCGATAAAGAATAGAAAAGGATCATAAAGTAGCGTTGTTGCGGGGCGGTCGCTAGGTTAATTTTAAAAAGCTACCTACGTTTGGTGTTATTAACAATCGTAGGGTTGTTAGCGGAGACGACACGGCCGCAATTACATCGCCGCGACGAAACGCGAGTAATGAACGGGCACCGGTCGCGAGGACCGCAGGTCTGTTTATTGGCGCTTTTACGTAACCGCAAGGCACAGGCTTAAAGACGCCGACAAAGTCTTTTAATAATTGCAATTAGACCGCCGCTCGATAATAAATATCAATTAATATGGCACCGCTGTGCCGACCAATTTACGTTAAGTTCGTCGCCGTCTGAAACTTCTTTCAGGATGAAAAATCTATTTAAGTTGCCGATGACGACTTTCATGTCGGTTGGTAGCGATCTTACAATTAGATTTTTTTTTACAAGAATCAGAGAGGAATCCGACCTGGCCCGATGGAATTGCAGAAACGAAGAAAACCAGTTACGGAGGATGAACGCACGCACAGTCGTTATTACGTCCCTCGTCACGTACTGCAAGATGAGGTACGATAACCTCAACAACAAATACGATACAAGAAGCCACACTCTACACACACTTAACCGATATACGTAACAACGACGAAACAAACACGAGACTTCCTCGTAATAAAAGACGATCCATTGGGTCGTCACGGTGCAAAAAGTGAGGCAACGTGTATATGATTGCGACGCATTACCATCATTGAAAGTTAATTGCGCGAATAAATATCGGATAAACGCCAGTATAACGTCGAATGTTCGTTACAACTTAGCGATAATTAGCAGTTAGTAACATCCTTATCTCCAAGAATTCAAATACAGAAATATTTGCAATTCAAGGAAAAGGCAGAAAAATCTGATTACCTCCTCGCATAAATATGAAAAAATACTGGGTTTCTAACAAAAATTTAAAACCTTAAGTATTTAATCAAAACTTGTTTATGGTTTGGCAAATGGATTTTAAGAGTCTAAGTTCATAATAAAAAATTAAAGAGTTCACAATACGAGGATACATCAAAAAAATAAAAAGGAGAGAGAACCCAAGAACAGTGAGATGCAAGGTCGGTTTCTTTGACCTGTTATCGGATCAGGAATGACGAACGGCCAAAGATATGCACTGGTCAAGGTAATACCTCAAAACCACAACAAGAGTGTACCCTTTAATGGACCCGATAAGACAGTCGAGACCTCGATTATTGGTAGCTATTACTTAGTGACCGATAAACCAAGTACCAGTTATTAGTACCGGATCACTGACAAACGATTTATTGCAGCTTCCTTCCTCAGGGATAGTTCTGACCTATCTTCCTTCATTCCTCTCGGTCATCGCATTACGTTAATCGGTGTTCGTGACTCGACGACAAATTAGCCAATATCCCTCTGGCTAATAGCATTTACCAGATGTTTCTTGAAGTTTTTCTTTATCTTCGTGAAGTTTATAATTCTGTATAGTAATGTTATAATCTTTTTTTTTTAACGTAGGGTTTACTAATACCTTGGCATGATATTAATATAGATATTATTTGATATTTTTCTGGGAGAAATTTAGGGAAATAAATTAAAATCCAAATTTGTGGCGTGATCCAAGTATCTTGGTTCGTGTCATCGCGCAATTTATTTAAAATATCTGTAATCTAAGTATTATTTTAATAGAAGAAATGATATTAGGTTAATTAGAAAATTCTGCGTTTCTATATTTTTGGGAAAAAAAGGGAAATTTATCGTTCTAACAGAAATTTATATTAATTATTCTTCAATGTTCAATCTGATGTTTGAAAATATTACACTCACAATTCCTTTTAATTACATATTTTTGAATATTACGTGCATTCTGTGCACTGTGCACTTTTCAATTTCCCATAAATGTGCAAATACCCCTAATCTACTCATGATATCAGTTAATCAGATAAGGACGAATATTGTCTACACTAACTTCAGAGTCACTGAAAAATCCTCCTAAACGTTCGGTCAACGTGTTAAGGAAAAATAATTTCCTTCCTTCCGCTCCTTAAAAGTAGATCTAATTATCCCAGAAACTCTACGATTAGAACTATTTTGATTCGAAAAGAAGTTGGAGTCGACAGCTGTCTTCGATAATGGCTAACATGTTCGCGGAACCGCGAAGAGAGAGAAAGTGAGAGATAGATAGATAGATAGATAGAGAGAGAGAGTCGTTTTAAAATTACGAGCCGTGATTAAACGCAAGCAGGTAGATTCCCGCACGAAAACAAACGGTCCTTAACGCAGCTCATAACTTTCCCCGTTGCGATTGGTCACCAAAAATGGTATTAAAAAATTGGCCGCGAGGTCGTCGCGTTTATCATCGTGGCCAGTAAGCCATGCAAGGGTCAGACGAATTAAGTCTGGTTTTCACTTTAGAACGGGCGTAGTCAAAGGTGAGAACGACAGCGCGATCAAAAGACAAAGGAAAGACGAAGGGGAACATGAAACGGAAAGGAAGGGAGGCCGCCTCGTGGCCTACGGGTTATATTTTATGCCGATGTTCGAACGTTGCTGTTCGCAACATGCTCTATAATGAGGAAACTCGGATACGATGAAGTAATATAGACTTTGGCGTTCTTTTTCACCTACGTCCGCTTGAAATATCGTGGCATTTAGTCCACCTTGTTGTTTCGTTAGTATCACCGTGCGCGCAGCTCGACAGATGTCTTCAATAACTAACGCTGTCCGCTGGATAGCGATAAACCTTCGATACCTGTTCTACATTAATTGGCGCTGTGTCAGATACTAAGATAATTAAAATCTAACACGCGAATACAATAGGAATCTTTAACAATGTTTCGATGTAAGTAGCCGAATAACGATTATGGAACACTCGTATAAACAGTATCTATCGAAGACGTAAACTTGCAAATAGTCCGGAGATTTCTATTTGGTTAGCATTATTGGAAAAACGATGATATTGGAAATAATCGAAACAACAATCGAAGATTACCGAAGATCTAAATCGGTCAGAACCTAATCATCAGGCTTTTATCTAATCAGCATTATTTAGAAATAAAACAACCTGATAGGAGTCTACTGCAGATCTAAATGTGGCGAAACTTAATCGCGCGATTTCTATTTAATTACCATTGTTTGAAAATCGATGGCGTTGGGAATAACTGAGGAACGCGAGGCGACCGATTGAAATCCCACTGAATACCCGAGTCACTAGAACTTTATTCCATTATTCCGATTATTTAAACATGCACGATAATCGAGGATAATTACAAAACGCGAGATAAAAAGCAAAGAGGGCAATAAGTAAGAAAGAATCTTGAAGATAGCAGGGTGTCAAGGTGGTGCAGCGTTGGATGGAGGGTGTTGGGTCAGCGGCTGTGGTATGAGGTAAAGCGGATGGATCGGCGAAAAGGAACGGACGGGATCTTTATCGCCTTCGGCTCGTTCAATTCGCATAATAAACAATCCTCTGCGGGAGGAACGGGACGAGTAACCGGAACATATCTCGGTCCCAGCGAAACCGGCGACAAATAAACTATTATCGCCAGCGACAAGTTCTCTCACGCCTGTTTCATGGTGGTAGAATGGTCTCGGTGATGTCAGTGTTCGCCGACGGAGTACGTATATAGGATCGGTTGAACGAGTATGGAGCACCGTGGCAGGACCACGATGGGGACCTTCAAGGGCCTGCCCCACACACCGACAAGCGTGAATCAAACGCGAACCCGCCCAGGAATGCTTTACGGACATCGAAACATTGCAATGCTTTATGGTGGTCCGCGGTTGAACCTGATTTATATAAGTGCATTACCGCACCAGGGAAAGTACAGGGGGCAACAGGAGGGGAGAACGATCTATTCGTATTCTATTGGTTTCGTGGACCTTCCAGGTTGCCGCCGGAGATTCCACATATCTCCACGACCAATGGTCATACATCAAGGTAACCTATGTCGATATTTATGATAGTACAGTGACCGCTCTTCCGATAACTTTATCAGCCACGCTGAATTGATCGTTTCACGTCGGTGTTAGACTGAGAATTTTTGTAAGATATCGGTTTATAAATAGACATTGATACAGTTAGACGCGTGCGTGGGAGTAAAGCGTGGATCGCATTTTTGAAAGATCTAGAGATCTCGCATGATCGAGTATAGGTTATTTCATGTTGCGGTGAAAGAAATGCTTCCAGTAACTATCATTTCCAATGGTATAATTATAACGGTATACATTTTGATCAGATCGTAAGGAATTGACTCGCGTCCGATAAAGTATACCTGTAGACAAATTCAAATGTATGTAAATAGACGAAAACATGCAAATTCGAGAAACCAGATTCCACTGAAACGAATGCAAAACTTATATATTAATGTAGAAACCGTGTATATATTTTGTATCGTACGAGCTGAAATACAATAAGAAAAATTAATACAACGAACCGGAATCGAAATCGTTCTATTTCAATCTCGCAGCCTGGAATTTCTCGCCTTTAGCGTTTTCGATTTGTCGATGGTTATTACACGGTTGATCATCGTTTTATCGAGCAAAAACGCCGTGAATGGCCGTTCGAGAGGTCATTGCCAATTCCAACGACCTTCTGATTCTTAGGTTACCTGTAAGCGTTGCTCGGGCTATACACAGACGTACACGTGGATGACTCGCACACTTGGATACACGATATCAGCCGTATTATCGCGTACGACATTACCCAGCCTTTGACTAATGTCCTCGAACGAATGCCTACGCTTCGCCGATTTATAATGGCGGTCAACGAGATGTGGACAAACACCGGGTACCAATATATTTCAGATTATGGCTAAGTCCAGAGGTTGGTCAGAACTCTGCCTTGTGCCTGGTATACTTCTTCCCGACTGGGTGCAGAACGTACTACCAGACCAACATCAGAAGTGCATCTGCAGTCCTCTCTGTCGAGATCTTTTATGATAATGCCGATCGATGGTGCTAGAGAATCCGAAGTTTCTTCCTCTTCCTTCTTTGCTTTTCCATTATTTCTGCGCTACTATTCGATTGCCGTGTTACTGGACCATTCGACCATCGTATACCATTATATACATGTATACACAATTATATTAGAAGATGAAGATTATCAAGGAATTCATCTTTCTCTACAGTGACTACGAAAAGTATCCGATTGTAATTATCGTGGCATTTATACACTATTTGCATCTAACAACAGACATACCTTCGTTTGCTAATGTTTTCGTGCGATTATACAAATTTGATAGTATAAAAATGTTAATGTAGACCCTGACAGAGAAAGTGCTTCATTGGAAAATGAGGATACGCGGCTCTACTAATAATTTTCCTTAAAATCGTGCTTCTACAGGAGATGCTTCGACGATTCGAACGAAAACTACCTGAACTCGAACCTTTTCCCCAAATTTCAAGATATCAATCTAAAGCGCTACGAATGAAACCTAAAATGCACGATCGCCTAAGCAAGCGGAGTCCGGCGTGCTTGGCAAATTTCAACGAAGAAGTGGGGCAAAGAAACTTCGTACCGAGAGACGTGCGGTATTCGAGTATCGAGGCTGCTTCTCGAAGCGTCCTTCTGTCGTCCCGTGAATTCGTAAAACGAGGATTCGCGGTGTCCTCGAGACTTTCGGCGTTGGCGAGGCGGAGGAGCAGCAAAAGACGAGAGGCAGTGACGCGGTGGAGGAAGAAGGAGGATGTCGGGAAGAAGCAGAGAAGAGTCGAAGGCGAAGGAAGAGAAGGCATGTGTCCCAAACGACGTATGCACGCCGAGACACGTAAACGATATATCAGGGGGTTAGCCGCTGGGGACGGACGGCCCGGGCCATCTTTCTTCTACTTATACGTGTGATATTCACATGCGCAAACGTGATACACTCTATAGAGAGATCCACCGGCAAATATCCAGGACTGCCGCTCACGGCGGCACCGAGTGCTCTCGTGAGCTGTAAATGTATTAAGGTTTGACGACCGTGGAGGGACCCTTTGACTCGGGGGGTGAGCAGGGGTTGTCGGATCTTGTGCCTTACCCGGTACAGTACGTGCTGCACGCTTGGAACTTTCCTCGCTCCTCCGTACCGGCCAGAAGAACAAGATCGCTTCACTTACGAAATATGTTCGGGAAGATGTACGTTCTGCTGAATTTATGTAACGGTGTTTCCGTTAGGTACTTCTTGTCCGAGTACTTAATCCTTAACATTGTTCCCTTGTACCTAACTCTTCTTTATTCCTAAAGTGCTTCGTTGTTTCAAGTCGTGGGGTGATGGTTCGGTTAAACGAACGAATTTTTGTTGGGGTAGTTTGTGTTTTATAGACGAACATTATTGAATTAATAGTGGATTAATCTGTTTGATTAATTTAATTAGTGCTATTATTCCTTAAGCGAGAAATTTTGTGATCACAGAAATAAAAGTTAAGGCAGATAAATCAATTTCCAGATTTTGATTCGTACAAAGGTAAATACGATATGATTTATTCGTAGGAGAAGTGTAAATCTTGCGATCATATCTATTGGTGGAGGAAGTAGAGATTTTATAAGTGGAGGAAATTTTGAAAATAAAAAGCATTCATCCAGGAGGGTGGTATCACCTGAACTTTTGACGAGAAAGACCGCTACTCCCTTTTGTATCTTTTAGTTTTAAAAGTTGTTCATGATCATATTTCTTTTTCAACCGCGATTCTTGCAGTTAGAAAATACAGATACGATCATCATTTGCAATACATATGTAGGTACTCCGTGATAAATGATTGTGATTTTCTAAGGGGAATTTCTTTCTCAATTTTTGGTCGTACCGACCGAAGGCTACTGCGTTCTCCGATTTTAATCTCAATCCATCTTTTCCGCATTGCATGGCTTCCCAACGCGTTTGAATAATATCGCTTAAATAAAATATTAGATATCACGAAAAATATTGCGTACTTCAAATCTCTATCCCATTGCGACGAAACGAATAACACAGGTTTAACGAAAAATAATCACTATTGAAAGCCTTTCGCACAGTATTTCTGTGTGGATCAATATTTTATTCTTCGTATCTCGTTTATGTTTCTAATAATTTAAAATATACGATCCATCATCGCACACGTTGTAAACAGTTGTACGTTGTAAAAAGATGGAAATGGTACGATCAATTATCAGATCTCGCAATTTATATTTTCGTATATAGAGTAGGAAATATTTTAATATATATAAAATAGATATTCCCGAACTTTCATGCAGAAATATACAATATCATGCCGTGGTTGACAAAACAAATAGCAAGGGTATCGTGTCAGCGATAATTGATTAAGCGTCAGGGATTTAATCGGTCGCGTAAATTTCTTAATTCCGAGCTCGTCGAACAGGTCGGTGAAGCGGAAATATGTGAGAGCCAGGCATCAGGACATCGTTGAAAGTGCTGGTACACCGGCTCGTTTGTATGCGCGTGCATTATTACGTCCTTATATTATATCGCGAAGGTACAAATGTCCGTACGTATGTAAAATTCCTAGCTCCGGCCGCGTAGAGCTATAATAATATCTGTGCTGATAAATGAGACACATAAACGTACACGTAGGGGATTCCCCTCTCCCCTTACATCCCCTTTCCTGTTGGTGCGCCGCCGCTGCTGCTGCCGCACGGCCACCACCGCCCGCGACGCCTCCACCCCCGTGTGTCTTGGCTTATTCCACTTTTGCGGCGATGCATTACGAATTTTACATTTTACAAACGGCCCCGTTATCTCACGCGACACGCGATCCTTCCAGTTTCACGATAAAGAATGGCTAGTATCGATGTTGCGAACCAGCTGGATACCTCCGATAGAAAATTCAATTATTATACTTTTCATAGGCTAACACGTTGCTTGAGGAAATTCATAGGATTTTCCAATGTTGCGTTATACAATCTGTGTTCTAGATAGATACGAGGATTATTTATTAGAAAAACAGCAAGGAATAATAGAATGTTAATAATAGTTGACCCTCGGTATGTAAAGATTATTTCTTTCTAAATTATTTAATTCTATTTTTTAAGTAACTTTATTTTCCAAATAATTATAATTTATGAGAGTAAAAAGCCTTCTCGGTCGGTTTTTCAACAATAATTATAGCCTTCGTTGGACGAATAATATTTTGTAATAAATGTTATTAAATTCTTGCTCAACTTTATAATAAATGTTACTAAATTCTTCACCATCTTTGTAGAAAATATTATGCGATATTTTGAAATAAATATTACTAAATTTTTCTCCAACTAGAGCACCATTTTTACGTTCTACTACCAGTTGATGGAACAAAGTGTTGTATCAGAAGTTCCGTGAATTGTATCAAAAGTCCGAATTCTATTATTTTCTTAAATTCCGTGGCAATATATTCTTGAAATAAGAAGAAGAAAGGAAACAGGGAGACGACTGACGGTCGAAAGGGAAAGCGTTATACGCGCGAGGGGAGCTACGAACGTTGTCGCGTGATAAATAACGAAAGATTTGCGAAATATATCACAGCGGCAACACTCGTTTTGCACGATATAAGAGGTTCTACAGGAGTGTTTATCATATTTTCTAAGGCGAGCTACTTCTTTACTGTTAGCAATCAAAAAATCGCCAAAACGAATTAAACGGTGACAAATGTATCGATCAATTTTGTTTACGTGCTCTGTAACAATAAATTATACAATATAATTCTGCCACTAAAAGTATCGAAGTACTCTTTATGCTTTTCTTAAACTATTACAAATTAGATATTCTTTCTCGTCACTGAATGATAATGCCGTCAAATAAAATTTCAAAATTCTTATTTAATTTTTGCAGCAACTATTATACATAGTAGTTACATAATCTTTTTCATTCTACGTATCTGCGTAGAATAAAAATTATATTTTTATTACATAATAATAACAATATAATAGTATATAACAATAATAACATACATATAACATGTAACAACATATAACAATATAACAATATAATAATATACTTCTAGATATATAATAATAATGAAACACGCGCGTAATAAATTAATACTTTAATGCTTCGTTACTTAATACCTTCACGAGATCATAAAAATATTCAATTATGTAAATTAATCCATCAAAAATACATATCTAATCCAACTATGAATATTTAAACTAATGAATCTTCTCCAATTTCCTACCATTACTATATCTGCATCGTAGTCGACATCTCCTTCGTATAAGACAAATTGCAAGCGAATATCGATTTATCTAAATATGAAAGAAATAGTAGAGTAACAGTACTTGCTGATCGGATTAGACGAAAGCTTGGATCCGCGTGGAGGAATTCTTACTCGCATTAACATTCTCGTGCTTTTGAGCAAGGGTAATCCGGTCGCGATTCGTGATCAGGATTCGTACGCGGCAATCTGGGAACGCTGTGCAAGGACAGATTTTCGGATTCGCCATTCCCGTTAATGCGATTCGCCGTTTCTAGCGTGGATTAAGGGGAGCTGTCGTAAATAACGAAACGCCAGTCGATGTATCACCGAGGAATTCGGATCCTATTATTATTCTGGCCCCGTCTCGATCTGGTACGGTCTTTCACACACGCGTCTCTCCGCGATGTAGCTTTTCATCGCGATCCTCGTCGTGATCAACGACTCGAATCTCTTGCTGTATGAAAATCGGTCAACCCGAGCGTACAGCTGTTCTAACATTTCAAGAAGATTTGTTTGGAAGGAATTTGGCAGAACTTTGTTATTCTAGATTAATCGACCGACTTGTTTGCTGCCTCTTCGTTTAACGAAAAAGGTCGCAATATACACCTGCCTGTAATATTT
Source organism: Bombus pyrosoma (assembly GCF_014825855.1). NCBI lineage: Eukaryota > Metazoa > Arthropoda > Insecta > Hymenoptera > Apidae > Bombus > Bombus pyrosoma. The sequence continues at coordinate 2,011,963 of NC_057778.1, read as the reverse complement.
CTTTTCGATCGACGTTGATGCAGTTTTAAGGTAAACACTTTGGGATTTCGAAGAACATATTTGAATCTAACAACGAGATAAATCTTATCGGGAAATGTTGGGAAATAATATTGTGAAGAGTATATGTAAAGTATGTTGCAGATGTTTGTGCGAACTGATATTCGAACACAACCATAGAAATGAAAATTTTGAGAAGACAATCTGATCTATTTTACTTTTTGTAAACTTTTCAATTTTGCTACATATTTATCGTCAAACGTGTGATTATTAATTTGTAAATATTTACGCAAATTTATATGTTTATAAGCGCAACGAAAGAAATGATAGTTAAACAGATGTTTGATCCGCTGGAGAATTATAACGAATAATTTAGGTATTTCACATATTTTTGTACTTGATGTATATACCGCGAGGCGCATTAAAATGCTCTATAAATAACTAAACTTCCATAGCCTAATCATCAGACGGAAAAATTCACATTTGAGAGAAATCCTTTTTTCTCAAAACCATCAGAGATTTGCAGAGCTATCGATAAACGTCATCGGGTTTTTCTTCGGTGGTTCTTTTCTATCGTGGAAGAAACGTCGAGGGAGGTTGCGCTGTCAACCAGCTCTTTGAAGTCGACTGAAATACGAGTCGGTACCGGAGAGCATCGAAATCGTAGGGGGGTTGGCGTGGAAAGACGCAAGGAAGAAAGAAGGGGCAAAGGGATTTCAGTCAAAATACACCTCCTTGGTGTACCGGTGGCCGATAAATTATTATCTCCGAAAGATTAGCTCTGATGTCGCGACCCTCATAAATATCAGTATATTTTTGCCCGGTAAGCCGATTTCCTTTCTGCCGATGCCTTCGAAACGTAGAGCGGCTGCTGCCGAATCGCGCGAAATCCTTTCTCCCATCTTCTTCTTTTCTCGCGTCTCGATCCTCCCCCGTCGCAGAGTCTTTATAGACCGGGAGATTAAACGCGCTTCTCGTGTTCCTTTTTAATTTTGCCACTTGTATCTGCGCGGGTTATTTTCAGTAAGGTAAGGCCCCTGTGTGTCAGCGAATCTTTCGCTCCGAGGTAATCGTCCGCGACCAGCCTGCTTTCCGATCTTCGCCACGCTCCACTCTTCCATTGGCTATTGGTAACTAGAAATTCTGTTCCTTCTGCCGCTCCTACGTCTCGTTTCTTTGCTTTTTCGACGGAGGTGTGAAATATAAAGAAATACTGGTAAGAAGGTGGGATTTCGAAGTATTCATCGTGTCAACAATCTTCGTCTGTATTAAAGAATCGAAGAACCTCGTTTAGATACATTTCCGAACAGTTTTAATATTTTGTGTAGTTAAGGAGTAACGTAGGCACGGAAAATTCTGGAAATGATGTGTTTAATCCAAATGTATGGTATAGAGCCGATTTTGTAGATTGGATGAGACGAAAATATACGAATCTTTATACGAGGTGAGGATATGAATACTTCGTGGGTTTATCGAATTCAACAAATTCTTCTTAAGTCGTAGACTCTTCAGAAATTTTCTTCTGAATCAAATCCGAATGAAGATAATGCAATTAAAGTTGTCACCCGTCGGGGCAATATCCATAGGAAAGGTTTTAATTGCAACTGTGTCTTTATCGATCGTTCTCATTTCCTTCTTTCAGGGAGCAAAAGCAATAACACGTTTCGCGGTAGCTGAACGCGCTACACCTTCGTTCCTACTATACCTACAATCCAGGAAGAGATAGTCCCTTTGAATAACCCATGAATTGCCCGATAAAGCGAACGAAAAGAGGAACGGAAAGGCAGAGTGTGGTACGTAGATCGCGGAGGATGCTAAATTCGAAACTCTGCGCAATGCCATGTCGAAGGGAAACGACATAGACTTGGCGATCGCGTTGGAAGCCGGCGACAAAAATCGTTGCCGCTGCTCTTCCCCGTGGATTTTTCCGTGTCATCTCGAATTGGTATGCGGCATGGCCTTCTAACAATACGACAATTTATATGGATTTGGAAGAGTCTTCAGCGTCTCTTCGGATCTGGTACCTCGAGTTTTACCTTCCGCTGTATTCAATGGATCTCCTCACCCTTCTCCCCTCTCTTTCTCCCTCTATCACTCTTTCTTTCTCACCCTCCCTGTCTCTCTTTCTGCCCGCTGTTCTCTTTAACCCTCTATCTTTTTCTTTCTTTTCCGCCTGACGGTCGGCTTGCACTCTTACTCGCACTACACAGATCGCTCTGCTGGGCATCAGCGAGGTTTTATCTCGCATTCAGAGACTGCATCGTCCCTCATGGATGGATCGGCAATCCTCTTTAACTCTCCGCCCCCTCCTTCCCTCTACAGTCGCGTTTTCTTTCTCCTTTTCCCTCGTTTGCTCTTCCCTTTCTAATACATACGTATACATACTCTCCTTTTCTCGCTCGCTCTCCCTACTTACACCCTTAGCGTGTACGTTTCTCCGTCTGTACTCCCGCCGTTCTTTTTCCTCTGAGTCTATCCAACCACTCGATGCGAGATTATACCGCGGCTGGATACTCGCGAAAAATTCACGGATTCAACGTGTGCACGTACCTACCTACCTACGTACCCAGCGCGTTCGTATTCCAAATTTCCTGGAATTTTTCGCCTGTTTACTGGCTTCTGCCAATTTCTGAATTCTGAAAGGTACATATATGCGTACATTTTAGCAATTATTAGTGGACTTGCAGGTATAGATTTGATTAAATGTACCAAATGCTTAGGGAGTTCAACGCTAATTATTGACATTATTATGGTGGAAGTTTAATGGAAGGGAATTCTAGTTAGCGTCTGATTGAAGAACTTCTGCTGGCTGAATCTACTTGTTTGAACGTCTGGCGTTATTTGAATGAAAAATTATAAGTAGAAAGGGGAACTGGTACATTTCTATAGTAAGGACTCCAATCTTATAAATTGTTTGTTTCGTGACCAGTTTAAGATAAATGGAATCGTCCTGTAGCGATTATCATAATCACTTATTTGTTATTTAAAGATAACTTTACAATAATTATAAGGGAAAGCTTCTGTATATGTGGTTACACATTGCAGAGTACTCTAGAAGATGAAGTTAGAATAAAAAATAACAAAACTAGCTAGCTAGTGGTAGATAGATGAAAAAGAAAGATAAAGAAATATTAAAATGGAACATACAATTGGCGATTAATGATTACGGACCGCGTTGCAAGCTGATAGTTTAGAAGAACCTGTAGATTTGCAAAAGAAATCATTTATATCGCAAGACTGTTTTATTCGTATTTAGTTTTATCCGAAAGATTGAATACTTTGTTTGTGTAGATCAATAATTGTTTATGTAAATATCAGTAATAATTGAACTTGAAATTGTATGCAAAAATTTTGTTCCTTTCTAAAGAAATTACTGCTTTAATTTGCACTGTATTACCTATATTTAAAGAATTTTTCATTTTTTAATTTCTTACTTAACATTTTTATACTAATAAGTGAAAATATTTCTTCGTAAAATAATTGTGAAATTTTATATGTGAACGTAAGTTGAGTGTCACTGGCAACACATCGCAGCTTCGAATATTCAGCAAGAGATGGCGCTGTCAGTACTATCAACTAACTTAAATATTCACAATTTAATTCATCTATCCTTTCATAAATCTTGCAGCTGTTTTAAATATCGTTTATTGTCCTTTTATGTACTTTAAGGCAGTTAACATAATATGTAATGTAATATACAAATGTACTGCCATTAATGTTTATTTACGTTAGTTGATAATATTTTCCCTAGGAAATTTGATGAAATTGATGTTTCTTGGTCATGATCATTGACTTACGCTCTCTCAAAGGGTTACGTAAAACCAAGGGCGGAAACTCGAGTAGAAACGTGTGTCGCAGTTCGGTACACGAGAACAAATGCGATATAATGTTACTTCTCAATGGCCTTCCATGATACATACGTTTTTATATACGCTTCAGAAAGTCTCTTCTATCAACATTGTCCATCCATGTATTCTTATTGACGCAATACTCGACAAAACATAATATACATTTGAGTATCTTTGCATGCATACCGTAAAAATATCTACCTATACTTTTGCTTCTTTAACAGATTTCAACTGTTCTAAGCATTTGTAATATTTTTAATTACGACACAATCTCCAATTTTCAATCAAGATGAAAATTATTTTTTTTTTAATCATCATAAAGTCTATATATTTCAATAAAATTGCACGCTTTTTAAATATTTATTTAATTTTCCTTAATATTACAACACGAATTTACATCGCAACATAACAAAATTTTTGTTTGTAGTATTACAACTTCTGCGCTTTAAGATGATGACTTTCTTCTTTTCGAGTTCAATTAGCATATATAATTTACGAATGCATCAATAAAAACTTACTCTAAACAACTCAGAAAAAGACCCTTGCGCATAAAGGGAATTTCAAAGCGGATTCCTTTACATCAAACGCACGTTGCGTTGGAGCTACTATATCAGTAGACTAGCTGAAGCCCAGCGGAGAGGCAAGTTTACGATGTAACAGTGCAGGTCGGCTGATCTGCGAACGAGATTGGACCTGTAATTCAGTAGACCGATATTTACGATATTTATTGGACGGACGAAACAATGGATCGATATTGTTTTTCGATTGGCCGTTCTTTGTGTTTCATATGCTGGTGGTTACACACGCGGCGGTTTATCGCGGCGGCGTGTGTGCGGTTGTACTTGTATGGAAAACACAGACGCGGTCGTCCGCGCAGAGAGCAAGCCTCGTAAGCAACCGGGATCTTTATACGAACGAACATAAATAATATTTAATATGACAGGGAGAAGCGGCGCTGCTTTGTGCGATATATTTGGCATAGAAATGTCACCGATCGCGTATCTTACTTTCAAATAAGATCGCGCTCTTACTTTATCTCCATGGCGGATTGTGCGTCGAGCATTCAAAAACGCTATCCGTATCGATGAGTATCTTTTTTTTCCTTCCACGTATATAAGTATAATTTGATCGAGCAAGAATAGTCAGGGCCAAAATGTTATAACATACTACATTAATGACACGAAATGACGGAAAATGGTATTAGCTGAAATCAGTTGCGCTTATAAAATAATGAAGATGAGTGTATCAATGTTTTTACCGTTTATCTACTTGGATATGACTTTACCTTTACTCGATTAAATAATATAAGTATATCAGCCTTTATAATTTCTAACCACGTTGTTTCTCTATTTTTAAGCAACTCTCGAATCCCGATACATGTACACATCTTCCAGGAAGTAGCTAGTTCTTGTTCGTACGCTTTCGCAGAAAACGTATAATACACAAACCCGACAGGAAAGCTCGCGGTCTCGCGATCTGCCGGTGTTCGTCGAATCTTCGATCAGTCCAGATCGAGCTGGAGTTGGCGAGCGCAGGAACAAGAGACGTATCGTCCATTTGAATATCAAATTTGATGCCGCGGCATAGCTCTTTCGCGTATCGCGTTATCCATAATCGTATTCAAATGAAGATCACATAAGGTATGCTGTTTTAACGGAGGTTAACTCTCGAAGCGCCGTCTTTCTTTCTCTAGCGCCCTCTAGTTTCCCTCCGTTGTCCCCTTCCACTCTTGCATCTCTGGTCAGCGTTCGCAGTATGGCGCGGAGTGGGACGAAAGAGAGGCTACGTTCGGTGACGAACAATAACGATAAAGCGTATAATGGTTTAAGCGCGACAAATATACATAGGCAGCTCTAGGAGCGCGAGCTTCCTTGGAACTTGGAGCGCCAACGAAGTGCGGTGCAACGGAGAGAGAGAGAGAGAGAGAGAAACATAGAGCGAGAGAGAGTGTGATAGAGGTGAACGGAGGAGGAAGAGGTTAGAGAGGGATCCACATATGCATACAATTGATACAGATATACCATCGTCTTTATATACGTGTCGCGTTATTCTTGCTGCTGCCGCGCGCGGTATACCGAGCCGGCATAACACGAACGGCCCGAGCGGAGAGCGCCTCATAGCCTACAATACGATAACGCCGCTCTCATAGATTCGATGTAGCCAGCCGAATGAACCAGACTACCGGATACCTGCGCGACCATCCTCCGCCGCCTTATTGCGCTGACTATTCGCGACAGGACAGGTTCGCGTACATCTGTTCTTGTCATAAGGAGTGATTTAGGGCTGGTTGCGGGCATTGATCTACCCGCCGCAGAGGATATCGACCGTAGAACCGCGGATCTCCCTTCAAAAAATCCAAGATCGAACGTGTTCCATTGAGCAACAACGTTTCAATGCCATTTTTCAGGGTAATGTATGATTTGAGGTTAAGTTAATGGAATAAAGAGATAGCAGAAGATTTCGGTAAATTTTGAAGGTGAGGCCGACACATAGATTGCTTTTATGCAGTAATGGCGTTCGACTGCTCTGTTTTCAATTCTATGGCGTCTGCGATATCGATATCGATTACATCGATTTTGTTTGAGTAGCAGAGTTTTTGGTAGTATTGTTTAGTGAATTCCGTGAATAGTGTAATATTTTAAAGTGTTTACAACTTAACCTGGATCTAACCTAAAATTCGACTCATGTTTATGACATCTCTGACTGATCCTTTGATTATGTAAGTTGAGTAACATTAGTTTACATTTTATTATTTAGTAAACACTCTCTAATTAATGTAACATTCGTTATTCCAACGTATTATTAAAATTCATACTATTCGTTGATTCGCCCGATTAAAATTCGTAATGGATAGATATTTCAATTTCATTAAACAGTAATATAATATCTGCAAGAGTTAACTAGTTGTAATTGTGTGTAAAGATTGTTATTTCAATTTAGAATAATCCTTTTCCCTTGTGTATTCAGAAATAACTGCCTAGAAGAGATCTTTACAAATCACATTTATTCTCGTATACAAATTAATTTAGAAGTTAATAAATCAAAGCTGTTACATGTATGTCTTTTAGTCACTTCTGTGGATACATTCGAATTTCTATTAGGAGGTAATGGATTGGAAATTATGCTAATTGCTAATTGTTCCATGCTGTTTCGAGAATATTTCCCATCGTATTCAGTATAGGAGAGTTAGTCCGTTTCCATAGATAATGCTGTTGAGAAACACGGACATAAGCTCATGTATGACGCACCGGATAACCAGTTCTGTGTGATTTGTGGCTATTCCTGGCAGATCTGTTTGCGATAATAAAGTGGCAATGAGGCTTGTTACCGAGGCTAGTTGAACGAGAATCGTCGTATTCTCGGCGCTAGATTGTCAACATCATTGGTACATCATTTTGTAGAGATCATCTATCGCCGTGTCCACAGGTATATACCTGTCTCTATTTGAAACTAGTATTTATCCTTGTTAAAAAAAAATGTAATTCTGTCACGTTTATGTAAGTGATAATCAAAGATAAAAAAATCATTTCGTTACACATCGTATCTACTAGTAACTGTTATTAAAATGTTTAACGTGGTATAAATTACAGCGTTTCGCTGTTTGAGATCTTGACTGATAAATTACGCCGTTTTTGCGTTCAAATTATCGTTGAAATTTTAATTTATTTTATCATAAGGTAGAGATACACCTGTGAGTTCATAAGTAAATCTTTACGATTAATTCGTAGCTAGTAAAATGATTTCTTGAGGCAATGCAACTATTAAAGCGGAAGTTGAAAAGATAAAATATTATTTGTATATTAATGTTTCGCGATGAATTTACTTATTTTATTTATGGATCAACTTTCATTAGATTATAGTAATATTCCAAACTGTTAAAGATGCAGGAAATATTTTTTAATAATTTTTGCAAAACATCTCAAAAAAGGATACAGAATATAAGGAAAATGATATTTTATTTCAGTTTTTAAACTCAGAGTACCTTGGTTACTTTCCGATGGAGTTATGAATTAAAAATGATATTTGGCTTTTTTCTTTATATTTTTCCTTACCCTGTTCTCCATATCTGTTGTTTTTTCCACGACGCATGCTTACGTAGCGATTGCACGTAGATGACTGTTTATTTTCACCGCTCCATTATCTATTTTTAATGTTGGACCAGACGTAGTGTAAAATACGCTCGACGCTGTGAATGTAAAACTTAATCCCCGGCCGCAAAGGTAAAAAATTTTTATAATTCATGAGATGTTCATTTAACAAAGCGTAAATGAACAAAAACCGAACTGGTGTTTTCATAATATTTTCATGGCTCGGTTACAAACACCATATAACACGAGTCTCTTTAATTCTGCTTTTAAGAAAAATATATGTACGTGATTATAAGTTGGAATTTAATTAATTTCGTAAATTCGGTGTATTTCTAGAAATTATGTATTATAAAATTCATACCAGGGATGTAATAACGTATAAATATTTTCGTGAATAATAATTCTATATATTTTCCATTTATCATTCTTACTTCAACTTTCGTGCTTAAAATTGGAGATCTGTGTTCTTGTAGCATAGAAAGTTTAGCTAAAATTACATGCAATTATACTTTAAATACGCCCAGGTATATGTATATGTAGTATATTCAGACATGTTCTCATTAAGTATGAATATTCTAATTTCATAACAGAAAGGAAAATTTCTATTTTTTTATTTCTTCATTTTTATTTTTCTACCATCTTCTTTTTGCTTATTTGCTCTTATTTTTTATTCTATTTTATTCCTTACTCATTATCGCATACAACAAATGCATTCTTAGAAAAGATTCCACTATACATCTTATTATATTCCCTATACATGATATATATTTTTTCGTATCTGAAATTAAATACCTGTGCTTATACAATATCTATCCACACTGGCAATACCTAACTAATGGTATTCCAGTTCGGAATAGAATTATCATTTCTATATATTACCTATATTTGTACCTTTTTGTATCAACGTCTAATTTTCCTCACGTGTTAAAGTTTCTGTTAACGTGTGAAGATTCAGGAGAACGTTGAATACCGGAAACCGCTCGGAAGATGAAACCAACGGATATTTAAAGTCGATACAATAGCGCATTACCGACTGTATATTCAGTCCCGGCGTTTTGTTGGGCTGGCTACTTGTCATGTATCAGTGTATACGTCAGAGGAAGAGCACAGAAGCGAGTCTAGATCCGGACGAAAACGAGATGCTTATATTGTTGCAGATCCATTGTTACACCCGAGTCAGAAGAGAGGTAGGCCTGGCCACGTTGGTACCGCCTACTAGAGTGATCCCGACAAGGAAGGACTTGACCAACCTCGTCCTGCCCCTCCAGCATGATCCTCTACTCCTGGACTCAACCTGACGGGATCACGTTCTGTGCCGTCGTTCCGATTAATTCTTTCGCTGTAAAGGGTGCACTCTTTGGCTGATTCACCTGTCGCAAAGCGTATTGGAGATCGTTGATGCCGTGGAAAGAGAAATGGCGGCGGTTCAGGTTTATGCAACCAAGATATATTTATCATTCTTCCAGAAGAGTAATTGCAAGGTAAGTACCTATCCACTAAGAAACTGCTATCACGCAATACTATGCTTTTCTTTTGATGATTGGACTTGTACCCTAGATAGAGGGAGAAATAATACTACATTATTTTGAAAAACCTATGGAAAATCTGGGTTAATGTAGACTGAAATGCTATAGGTGGAGTTATTGCAGTTTAATTAATCTTGCAAGCTTGTTATGCTGCGGAATGATAATTTTATGTCACGATTGTTCTTTTTTTTTTTTTAGCAATTTATTATTAGTATCTGGAATGTAATTCTCTAATTAATGCAGAAGTTTTTCAAGTGTATTAGTTTAGCTAGAATAATCTGCATTGAAGAGCGAAATTTAGAAGAAATTTTCATTTCAAGGCTCCAGTAGGATTAATTGATCTCAAATTTGTAAGACGATGTACTATTTTCAATTAGTGCAATGACTGCAATATTAAAATATCAGTCGAGACGTATGAAATTACAGAAGTGCAGGCCAATTTCCTGCTTGACGTGCCACGATAAATACAATACATATTTACCAATAATGTAGATTTTTCTTATCTGTTGTATAAAATAAGTATTCCTTCATGAATAAGAATCTCGTGGATTCAACTTCATATCTCATCGTGGTGTCCTTCTTCTCGGTCGTTGTAACCAGGATTTTTTTTCCTTCATTCGCCGACTATATTACATAAGCTTTATATATACTTCTTTACATTCTTCCTTTGCTTTGCACGTGTTAATCTATGCGTCTTTCAAGTTCTTTACCTTGTCCTTTTCTCTGTGAGATTATTTTTACGTCGCATTCAGATAAAACGTTGCAAAGGAGGTTTTGGTAATACTTCGTACTTGAATACGTACGTATTTTATTATGTTTCAACTCTGTTCCAAATAACTGTACTTATCTGTATAAAAAAATTGAAAGAAATTAATAGAGAATACAAATAACGTTCGTCGCAATGACTTGCAACAAATGCATTAATTTAAAACAAAATAGAATACACGCGAAGAATATAAAATTGTGGAGCTTTATTCCGATATTGGATCGAAACGATCGATATCCCAAAGAACAATACTTCGATAGACTTTGAAGAATCTTCGAACGAGGACTCGAGTATGTCGAATCGTTCATGAAACGCGGCAGTATTCTTTAAGCGGAAAACGTATACGTCTCTTGAGTTATTCGTCTGTAACGAATAGCTGGCATTAGTTAACAGGATATCAAAAGGATACCTTGTGGCAGGCCACCAAGGCACCAAGACCCCACCCAGTCGATGCCCGGTGTAACATCAGGAACGAAACCCTACCGAACACAATGCCTCGAACCTGAGACTCTATCGCGATATCATCCGGTTATAAATTGGAACACAGCTTCGCCCTGGCATTATGATGTCTCTAATATGTCTTTTTCCTCGTTGGTCACTGACCGACCGATCTCTGAGTCGATCACCAACTGTATTTTTGTTTCTGAGGCATTCGTGTGTCCAGTAAATTGTTGCACTTTCCGCGATAGAACCGTCTATTCTCACAATCACAGAGAAGATACATTAAGATCGGTTCGTTTGGAAAACATTAGACCGATGATAGGAAATTCTCAGAAAGAAAAGAAATCTAATTAAAAGTTCTACTATTTAATCTTTCATTATTGATGATTGTCTTCTACCTATTCCGTTGATGATGATTTTTTCATTCTTTTTTAGTCAAATATTCTTTCAATGCCTTTGTAGTCTAGTTCTCAGTATTCAACATTTTTCCTGTGAAAAAGTTTTACAATGATCTAAACTAATTCATCTAAAGAAGACTGTCTTCATTGTAAATTTTTCTACCTGTCTCGTATACAATACAAAGTCTATACGATACACTTTGTTATAGAGAATATTTTGTCGATCAACTTTTCAACAGCAGACAATTCCTGCAGTAATTTTAGGATTTGTGAAAATCCCAAAATAGACAGGACTCTTCTCGATCCTGATCTATAAACGCACCAGGAAAAACGTAACTGATATAAAAATTCGTGTCGGGAATTATTGAGACGTTTTCGAGATTCCGAAATGTAAGGAAAAACGCGGCAACATGTTGCAGCTTCGAGGATTGTATAATACAAAAGATGAATGCCCTGTATCTGTCAGGAAGAGCAAATTGAGGATAGAGGATGAGAATGTGAGGTACGAAAATGTGATGTTGCACGCGTGGCCCGTGGTCGAACACTTTTTGCAGACTGGAGAATATTTATGGACAATACGAAGTGGCCTGGAGTTGCAAGATCCTCGACCTCTTCCGCCGACCAGGAATTATTCAAAATCCTTGCTCGTGCGACTGCTCGAGATAAATAACGTTCGCCTCTTCCTCCACTTCTCTTCTTCCCTTATCCAGCTTCTCTTCCACCTTCATCGGATGTTTCGTGTGGGTGAGCTCTCGGGGCTCTCCGTTGTTGGATGTTTAACATAACACGGGCAATCATTTATGCGTGGCGAGCTGGACAGCGACCCCATAATTTAGACCAGTGGGCAGAACTAGCTTGCAGCACTACCCTGCGATTGGTCCCATACGGGGTGTACCTCGTAACCTTGTACTTGAACGCTTCTTGGAATACACTTTAATGTCTGTCTTCCACTGCTCCACTTCGTCATTCATTTGCAACAGTTCTTTTCCTCGCTCGATATTTGACCGTTTCATTTCCTTTGGTGTATTTATATTGTACCGTAGAAGAATTATTGATAGTGAGTTGTAGTCGTAGAAAAAGGAGGGCAACACGTTTTCTATTAAAAAAAAAAAAAAAGAATATGGTAGATCTGAAGCTTTTCCTCCTGCAGCGAATAAATCAGTCTCACATTGTATATACTTGCATTGCATATACAGTGCATATGTGCAACTTGTGTCTTAACTTCGATCGCTTGCTGCACGATTTTTCTAGTATCTGCTAAGCAATCCAAGCGATCTATTAAATGTTGTAGCACTGTGTCCATTGCAGAACATCGAAACACGTATAATTTGTATTCAGAGACCTGCGACCTGAAACTTTAAAACTAAGAACCAAAGGTAAACATTTTATACGATAGATAATCGAATTAATTTGTTAGTCTTCTTTACGAAATAATTTTCACAATTTTTTAATACTTCCATAACATGTTTTAGTTTGGAGTATCTACACGTCCATCTGCTCTTCCAGTGCAAAACTTGTCAATTCATTTAAAATCCCTGGAGAATGAGTTGGCTCATTCATAAGAGATTGAAGAATGCATTTTCCTTGCTGCGGCGGCTTTTAAAAAGTCACTGGGTATATCGAGGGGGCCTATATACGTATGTAAGCATCGCAAGGCCCCCCACGGTGGGATAAAGGCAGGCTCCACGACAGTAGCCATGTACACCATGGGTTAGACAATGCCGCTCGCATTAATACACTTCATATTAGTCCGTTTTAATGCGTGTTTGCCGGCCATTGTGAATGAGCGACACTGTTTATCACCGACCCCCGTACAGCCCCCTACCCCCTGGGTCGGAGGGGGGGGGGGAGGGCGCATTTGTCTCGAGCCTGCTGGTGATCGGGGGGATAACAAATCCGTATACGTCGTATTCAGTTTTTCAATTCCTTCGTTTGCGTGTATCTGGTTCACTCGATTCCTACCGACCTCTGCTTTCCACCAAACGTAAGTTGGTATCGTCACTGGAGTATGAAAATTAGAATTTCGAAGAGACGGTGATTTAAGGGATGGTTCCTTTAGGTGGAAGATCTCATCGTTGAATTTTGGATAAGATTTTGTTAAAGTGTTCTTTCCCAGTTCTAACCCTTCAACAACCGCAATGATTCCGAACAATTTCGAACAAAATTTTGCTTCATACGTATGAATATATTTCGTCTGATTGTGTTTGCACAAAGGAAAATTGATTTTCTCTTAACAATTTTATAAAAATCTGTATTGGGTGGATTAATTGTCGGATTGTCGAAGACCAATGGTATTTTCAATTTAACTTAAATACATAGAAACTGCTTTTACGATCCAATTTTGCGATTAATATGTAAATAGTATAATATTGTAATATTATACAAGGTGTTTCCTTCTCTCAACGTTGAACTACAATAGCTACCATAAGTATAAGTAGTACTTCTGTGGATGAAACGAAGTTAAGGAGCAAAAGGAAAGACATAGTAATAGGAATAAGAAGACATTGAAGTCCCGACTGGATAAATATAATTCGTTAACTGATGCTGTTAGGACATCACCCCCGACTCTAGCAAAGCTCATGTAGCAACATTATTTCTGGCATTGACTCTTGACTACACTCGCTCCGTGGTGTATGATCCAAACACGATAACGTCATCTCATATGACTCACGAAACCCGAAATACACGTGCACGTTTCATGATCGTTCGGTTTACTGTCATTTTGATATTCGTGAATCTACTCGATCGTGTACTTCTTTAATCTTCTTCCACTTTATCGTGCAACTTTGATCTGTTCAGCTTAATTGACTCATTTTCTTAAATTTTCTTCAAATGATATTTCAATGTCATTTACTAAACGTATTCAATTACTAAGCGTTTCATCACCCGTTTTATAACTTCAGAACGAGTCGATGTTATTAAAAATGTTGGAAATTTTCCTAATTGCGCATTAATCCAGGTTTCTAATAGTTAATTAAGACTAGAATTGTCAAGCAGAATGAGCAATATTTTATGAAAAATGACGAACGCTTCTGTAATGCGTATCTTTACGATATCTGGTCGCTTTTATTTCCTTCTATTTTCATCTTCAGCTTTTATATTATCTTAACTCTCGCGGGCCGAACTAACACGAATTCCACGTAAATTTGCAAAATCGATCGTCCTTGCGCGCAAAAGAATCACGCGAGCGCAACAAGACGGTCGCGTATTCGAAAAAACTTTCGCGTTCTCGGAAAGATTTGCAAGGCAAAGGAAAGGCCGACTGTGTAGCGAAAGAGGCAAGCAGAGATTAAGAGGAGAAGACGAAAGAGGAAAGCACGGGGAACGGGATAACTGCTCTGTTTGACGACGTTGCCAGAATATTAATGCAGTCCGTGTTCGACTCCGCGAAACAAACTGCGTCGCGCCAAAAACTGTCAGTGAGTCAATCCGCTTCGGGTCGTCCCGACTATTTCGTAATCCTGTGTAGGCAACGAATATTCACGGCTACGCTCGCTCGACAAGCTTGATCCTATTCTGATGCCTGATAAATCTTGACGTGCCAGTTCGAGAATGCCAGAACACTTCGTGCAATCCTTTCTCCATAGCGATCAAATATGTCGAAATAGTAACTGTTCCTTCTCAGCTTGTTCGAGAGAATTAACATCAACTTGCCGCAAAATGCAGAAGCGTCCGTCAAAATGATTCACGGCGGAATGTCGCTCCTGTCGCAGAAATAAAGTTGGAAAATACGCTCGGTGCCATGTGTCGCGCGTCGATCTGTTATTAATATCCATCGATGATTTATAAATAGCGCGGTGAAGCTGCACTAGAATTTTCCAAGCACTTTTGACCTGCCCACTGGGAAGAAACGAATTAACCTGTCACTAGGGTTATCGAATATCTTGCACGTGATAAGTTATTTATTTCGTGAGCTCGGTGTTGTTTGCTGCATCGTTTCGATTCTGTTGAAGACGAGTTTATGTGACAAATGAAAATAAATTCCGTTAATACGATAATTATTCCGTCTATTTCGTGGTTTTAATAAATTTATTCGTAATTATATCAATTACTAGGATCAGAGATAACAAATATTCCTATATTTATATATTCGATCATTCTACTGAAACAGAAACGAGCTATTTTACGCTACAGATGAAACAATGAAACGATCTATCTGCTTATAATAACAGAATGGCTTAATGGTATTCTACATAAAAAATAATGAATCTTAGTATTTTTAAAAAACTGTAAATTCTTATATTGTTATTAATATATTAATAACGTATTATAAATCACGCATTAAATATAGAATAATTGAGTATTTCATTAGTTTGATGGAATAGCTAACTGTGAATATCTTTAAAATATTCCGAAAGTACCACAATGTTACGTAGAATACGTGAGAATCGCGCGGTGAAAAATGTTAAAAGTATGCGATTCTCGGATTCGTCATTACAGTCTGGTAATCTCGTTAGTTACTAGCGAAGCGAGTTATCAGCACTCGATTCTCAGGCTTCATCCAAGCGAGAGCGCCGTGTATCTCCGGCACCGGTGAAAATCCTTTATCTTCAAATCGCCGGAGATAATTTGGCCGGTGTAGACACGGCAAATATCTGTACAAGAGATCGGAATAAGGGTTGGCGTGTGGGCGGCGATGGTGGAAAATCGGTGCACAGAAAGACTATGTAGGTTATAGGGGACGAGATCACTAATACAGAAGATGTTTGCGAACCTGTTAATAATGCTGCGTTTGCTCGCCAGGTTATTAGTAATGGCAAACACCTAAATTGTTCTGCCGTGGATTAGTAATAAGCGCAGCTGCAAAGTTGTAGCTGTACCCGTGCAAAGATTTTCTCGTTTGTCGATTTCGTGAATCGAAATACCGCCAGCTGTAAACTAATTCTCGTCGATCTTTATTTGTACACTTTTCTTGTGATCTATGGAAATAGGAGTAGATATTTTATCTATTTATTTATCAGTAGATGAAACGAAGTTTCTTTTAATACATAAAGATTAATGCGAAATAATAAACGAAACTCGTCTTCTATCGATCAACTTACCTTGATGAATCTTACTTTTTAATATCGTAGTTATGGGGAAGAATCGCAAGGATTTGCTCAATACTTTTCTTGCCACTATCTTATCCGCCATCTGATTTCTACAATTTTGTAAAGCTTAGAGAAATTGAAATATTTATGAAACACTGCGATGAATTATCTTTTTCCCAAATCTAAATGCAGATACATACAATTACAGATACAATTCTTTTGCTAATGATTCTGCAAATTATTCTCTATTATCACCTCCATCTTATTGCAGTCTACTCTTGCTTTTTGTTAGTCTTCTATCAATGTGTCAAATCAGTTGTTTCCATCAACTTCTGATCTTCATAAATATCATAGCTGTTAATAAATCTTCCAGAGCAAAAACTTTCCACTTTCCAATCAGCAAACAGCGACAATATCGCTGATTTTGATAAAATCACGGTAGAAAGTCACGTGTAATCCATCTGTAACGTAAGTTCGGCAGCATATCAAATCCGTGGCGAATTTGAAATTTCGATAACCAGCTGCATGTTTGTCGAGACATCGTCGAGATATCCGATAAGATCTCGTCGCCGTGCTGTTGGTAAGGCTTGCTGTGGTAAATTCTGTCGCGGAAGGCTACGCCTCCCCGACTTGCCTCGCGAAATACCTTTCGAGGTTGTGCACGCCGTATTCCGGTGGATCTGCCGTGAACACATCCGGCGAAAACTAAACTGATTTAGCTTTAAGCACGTTAGGACCCCTTTAATAGCTTATAGGTAAACAAAATTAACATATCTTAACAGCGTTAAGAATTTCCGCGTCCCCGCACCGGTGCTTGGCCCAGACGGCGGGGGTTAAAGGGTAAGTTTGTTAAGTAGCGCAGGATCGCGAAACCGCCATCAGCTATACGAAGACACGCGATACCGAAAAGACACGATACTCGAGATGACGCATCCTGTTTTCCCATGATAAGCGATGTTACCTTGTTTTTCTTACCGACTATCGATATTCTTCTGATATTTTATTTTTTGTACAGATAAAGCTTACCAAAGTATTTGGACGCTTATAAACACCCTTTATAGATATATTATGTCTGTTGTACGAAATACTTTGGAATTACGCTAACACTGTTACGAGACTCGATTGCCACGATTACATTGGCGAAGTTCGCGAAACAAATTTGAAAATAAACGTAGAAATTACAGGATATTTAATCGTGGAGATTACAAAAGTATTTAAACAGTCGATTATCCATTCCGTTAATAAGTTTCAATATTAAGTTGGGCACATATTGTATAGAGTCTGGTCATCGTGAAAAAACGTTTGTATTTCATCTTTTCCATCTCTTTTCTTTTATACGATCGTTCGACGCGAACAATGGCTGACAGAGCGAGTAGCCTTTAGAGCTTCCCACAGCAACAATTCAGTTTCTGGACGTCTTCAAAAGTTCGGGATACATTGGTACGTACAAGTATCGATGTTCCATCCGCGTTTGCAAATCGGCAGCAGCGTGCACGTTGAATTATTCAAGGGAGACCGGGCCTGATATCGCAGGTAGAACGCAGTAGCGGCGTTCGACGTCTTTCCACGAGACATTGGCGAGAGAAGAGCGAAAGCCAGGCCTGAACAAAGAGGAAGACACCAGCTACGAGCAGGAGAGGTCAAGATTGTCGCGAGTCTTGTGCGCGGCCGCGAGAGAAACGAGAAATTCCTATTTACATATTTATTCCACGAAGAAGATCCACCGGATAGACGGAAAATGTCGTGACGCATTATCGGGTCCTTTTCATGAGAAAAATTCCCGGTTGCTCTTTCCGTGACCGAGATATGTATGGTTGCTCTATCAAGCTCCATCACTGTCTTCCGTAACATTCTCTCCGACTGATCGAAACGGGGACAATTAGATGCAAGCTTCGAGATTATAAATGAATTGAAAATTACGCGGCAAATATACGAGTATAATAAGTCCATTTTTGTTCATTTTCTAACTCTATTTTCCTTCGTAGCTAATAGCAGTGCATAATTATTTTATTTTTACATAAACGATCTATAGTTTTGATAAATTTATTGGGAAATTTAATATTTTCTAGGGCCACTTATACTACGTTATGCGGACGGGAGGATTTCATTTAAAGATTTTACAAAAATGCATCACTGATGACGTAAATTACTTAACGTAGTTAATGTCAAATCTACTTAATGTACCAGTTGTACTTTTTCGTGTAAATTTCTATATTTTATTCTATATTTATTGGTGCTGACAAAGTTTTCGTAGTGTCATATTTTCACTTTCCAAATGCGTTTAATTAATTATTATACCGCGGATGACACTAATGGTTGGAAGAAAAAATTATATGGATTTATAAATTTAGTTTTATCGCTTCTCTTCAAAATTTAATATTTCTGAGATTCTTAGACTGTCTGTGTTTCTTTATAGATTGACTGTAACTGATTTCCTAAACTCGTAACAAGAATTCGTCTATTAATTATATTTTATGAGATTGAGATCTCGATCGGTTCGGTTTCCCATTTGGTTGGACAAATAAAATCGCAATTAGACTAAAAGCTAATTAATATCGGACAGCTAATTTCGGGCATCGATCCGTTCTGGTCTGCATTTTTGTGAATGCTAATAATACCGTGAACGAATGTCGAGTTGTACAGCTGTCAGGTATGCCCACCTGCTGATATTTCGAATCGAAAATGAAGTGGACAGCGATCTTGGTCCAGTCAACCATCAGAATCATTATATCCTGCCTTAACTAAAATTAATTGGAATTTGTTACACGTTTTGGTTAAATTGCTGTTTTTAGCTAATTGATTAATTCTTTATTACACACTGAATCACTTTTACTAAAAGTAACGTAATGATGCTAATGATTAAATGCTATTTAACATCTGTCAGTTATAAACACGTGCCAAGAGAATAGTACGTACAAAAGAATAGCGTTCGAGCTGGAAAGAATAGTTTTATTTATTTGAGGTTCGATTATCTCGCTCAAGACCACCTACAGCGATCTTTTCATAACTCAGTTCTCGTGAATAGTCGGTAAAAAATAGTAGAATATCTTTGCGCTTATCCGTTTTCTCACAGATAACAGTCAATGCTTTGAGATTCTCTTATATTCAGCAACAATGTAGTATATACGCTATGATTCATTCGTATTCGAACACTCTGGTAGAGTTGTAGAGATCAAGTTTGCTTTGTTTTCAAAGAGAATGTTATATCTTCCATTTAAGAATATGGAATTTTATTATAGAATGTCGAATCTAGAAAATAAAAAGATAATCGTTTTTCCAAGATACGTGGCCAGATTTTTATAATTAAAATTATTCCAAATTGGAACTTTGTATGAATTTTATAATTTTATACTTTCGATGAACATTTTATACAAAAAATCACTGTATGCTGCTTTTCCATCAGTTTTCATTTTGCTTTACACGTGCTTCTGTTGATACAGTGAAAGTGCGAGAATAAATAGGCGATAGGTGGATAAAACGAAAGACACCAGAAGAAAGGTGAATAGGATAGAGAAAAAGGATGAATCCTGGGACCCCCTACGCACCATCGTTCGGCTATTTTTCGGTGCGATCGTAAAATCTAATGGGCGCATAAACCGTGGAAAAAGAGCTTCGGCATAAAAAAGAGAACCGTCAACGATAGAATCGTTATTAATACTTTATGTTAATTACCGCATCGTTTGGTTCGACGAACGGCCTTAAATCGAGTTGCTAAAGAGCCATGCTGGATCGTAAATTCGTTGTCTCGGCTTGACTCTCGATTAAAATCTGCTTTCAAGAGACGTCTACTGCCCCCCTCCCTCTCTTCCATTTTCACTACCTTTTCAGCATTTCGACTTTCCTATCAATCTAATTTATTTATCAGATATACCATTGGAATAAACGTCATTGTGGAGTCGATTAAAATCCTTGAGTTATTGTCGCCATTTTCTGTTTCTTCGGTTTTCGGGACAAATCTTTAGAATCGAAATACAGAGTTTCAGGTTTGGTATTAAAAGACGTCGATTTTGAAAAGCCACAGGACACACGAAAAATATATTTGACTAACAGTGATTAAGAATCGATCGAGCAATTTTGTATTCACAAACATCTGCATGAATTCCGAGTTTTCATTTACGAAACAGCATTGTTTCAAAGAATGTTCAGTTAAAAAGAAAAAAAGAAGAAGGTAAGGGAAGAGAAAAGCTGCACACGTATGTAATGATTTTTCATGCTGGATGTTTCGATCAATGACATTTCGTTCTATTCTTCCGTAGTCAAAGTCTTCTTTCATACAGGCATCTTGCAATTAAATTATGCTTTAACTCATTTATAGATAAGGTACTTGTCAAAAATGTTCGTACAAAGTTTCTAAAAATATCTTAAAAATATTGAGCACTTCGAAGATTTTGTTCGGAAAAGGATGATGAGTGGCCACGGTTTAGAAGAAAGTAGCAATTGAAAGACAGGAAGAGGAGAACCGTGATGGAAGGAGAACCAGCAGAAGCCGTAAAACATATATTAAAGCTACCACCATGAATATGCATGTCGTCCAGTTTTCAATTTTGTGCGAATACTTTCTCGGTTGCTGCTTTCCTTCCTGCCTCTTTCGAAAGTTTTACGAGCCGTAAAGGGAGCACCAGCCATTTCTGTCCTTGGATTAGCCGCAAGTGGACTTGGCTTCGTGGCTTATTAGCTTCACCTTTCGCACATTGTATCGTACTACGTATATTTCCTGCATCGTTCCTACTGCGGCCCTTCCTTCCGGCATTTTCTTACTACGAACTACGTATCTCCTTGAAATCTAATTTCCCTGCTAATCTTTAAGTTGTGTTATAAATATGCAAGTATTAGGCTATAAAGGATATAGTGGATCCAAATGTTCGAGTGTATGGATTAAAACAGTCTGTAGATTGTTAAAGATCGAGCATAAAAATTTATAAAATTTACAACAATCGCTGCGAAAAATAAAATAGGCTTAACTCGTGTGGATACCGAAACCAATCTTTTCAATGTAAAATGTAATTTCCTATTTTTTAACTCTGCTAAGCTCGTGGTCGGTGTTTTAGATATACATAAATTCTTTCTATAAATGTTTTTTAGAAGCACGTGAACATCGAACGTCAGCGTAGAAGTACTGCACTTTCGTGGTCAAGCGTGAAAATCGACTAAACACGCCGGGCATGTTAAAAGAATTCGGTAGAACTTAATTCTTCTGTTATATGCCCTAATATCTTTTCCTCAAACCCAGTGACAAATGTATTAATCAAGAAAACCAAAGATTTGACATCGTTAAAGCTTCGTGCAAAAAGATATGATACATTAATTTATAGATACAATTAGCCAACGTGGAACGCAATCAGTTACACAATAAGTGATTGCAAACACATTTTGCAATGCCTAAAATACAAATATCTCTCCAAACTATCTGGAACTTCATCCAAACCAAACTCTTACCAAAGTTTCGATACACATAGAACCGAATTGTGCATAGCTGGAAGTCTTGCCGTAACCTGGAAACGAATCAAACCATTGAACAAAAGGTACGTGGAAAGTGGAAACAGAAGAGGGTTCGAATTCTTAGCGGCGATAATTTAACAGTCAATTAGACGGTATTCATTCGGCGAGTTGCCGAATTCTGGTCGGCGATCATATCGATCGACGAGCGTTATTTTGCTGAAATCGCTGTCTTCGTACGCGCTTCGAGTTCGGCTGGTAACCGTCTCTCGGTTCCTAGTCCGATTTCGCCCTTCGTTTCGTCCATTCTCTCTGCATTTCAGGAAGATTCGACTGTGAACGGTTGAAAGCCACCGCCGCCGCCACCGCCGTGGTGCGATCCCTGCCCCCCACCAATCCAACACCGCCACCACCACCTTTCACCCCCTCGTAATTGTTTGATTACTCAGCACGGTGCTGAGCCACGGTTAAACTCAAACTAAGGCCTTCGCCAAGATTGTTCCGGCTCCACGAGCGATGGTTAACGTAAGGCTGGTGCGTCGAGCCGGCGTTATCGGGTATTACCGCCCTGGGGGAACGTTAATTAGCGATCATTAGTTAATTGATCGGCACCCGTCGGCGGTGCTCTTCCCGAACAGTTCAGCCGAACTGCACCTCTCTCTTCCCTCTACCCAAGCTTCAACTGAATTCCCATGTGCGTTCATCTGTTAATTCAAGTAATGGACAGATCTTGCTGATAATGTATGCCGCGGACAAGAAATTACTGGTATTTTTGTATAACGATACAATGGATTAATGAAAGAACGTAAGTTTTAAGTTAGCCATTGACGGAATATGTCGTTTCGTCTCTTCCGGAAACAATTTATTTAAGGTAGAAGATAATCGTATTTTTGTTTATGAGGAAATGATACACGTACACGGAATTGCATGTTATGGTTAAGTGCTTGTTAAAGGTTTTCGTACAATTATCTATGATTGCAGATCTGTACTTATTCAAAATAATTTTATATATAAATTAAACTTAGCGGTATTCTTGAAGAGGTTAATGCCGAGATAGGTTTGGTGATTTTCTAACGATATAATTTTTCTATTTAGGTCCTTCGTCTAACAAAATAATAAAACTAACAGAAATACTATACTAGTTCCTAGATGTATTGCTCTATTATTCTCCCGAATTTCATGTTGATTGCACATTAAGAAAATCAGATTTTGAAATTTTTTTTCAAACATTTGGAGAAGATGAATCGCTAAATACTCCAACGAAACCGGTTAATGATTGTCCAAACAAAACCCGATGTGTACGACAGTTTCTCGAAACAAGGTGAATCGTAAACACCCCAAAGAATACCCTTGATTTCTCACGAGTATCTAACAAAATGTATAAAATGGAACAACGGACAGAAATTCTTTGACAAAAGTCTGTGGAAAAGGTATCGTCGAGGTTCGACATCGAGTTCTCGAAAGATTATTTTCCTCGGAGACACTACCGGATCTACCCTTTTATGGATGACTTAACCATAAATTCTCCTTTCAACTTTAATCTCGGTTCAGAGATTATTTTCTTCTATCCAATACATCGATTTTCACTTTCGATAGATATTATTAAAATTGCAGCGGATATCTCAGATGCAACGTAATTGCCTTCGTTGAATTTTCTTTCCCTTTGTGCTGTGATATATATTTCAACTTTTATGCAGTCACGATATGGCGATGCTCATTGACAAACAGCTGCGATCAAACGTACAACACAAGGTATTGCGAGTAGCCGGTAATTGTTAATGAATAAATATAAGTCCGGGACAATGGAGTTCGTATAAAACCGGACGCGGCCGACAATAGTCCTCCGCCTCCTCGTGATCGTCATCGAGCGGCAGGTGATGTTTTGTTCCCTCGGCAGGGCTCGTTTAAAATGAACCAATTTGAAAGATTAACTCGTTCTGCAATTACCATTCGAATTATCTTCTCTTCGCTCGGTAGCCTTATCGTTATCCGCTTCTGATAGGAGAACTTCAAAGAAATATATTATACTTGCAGTTTTATATAGTTCTATAAAATTGTCATATTCCGTAGCAAAAGATTATACTTTACCTTTCCACAGAGGTCGTAGTTCAAGCTACTGTGAAAAGCCGGTGAAGTGGATCCAGAGTGCAAAGCACTCGATAGAAAGATGCTTTCCGCTCGAGGGAGCCGAAATAAGTTTCGATTCTTTTTTTTTTTCTTCTTTCTTTTTTTTCATCTCGGCACCTCATCTGGCTGATGGAAGAAGAAAACAGGTTCCATAGGTGTTACGCGTGGGAGACTTGGCCCCATCGAAGCGAATGCAGACCGATGAATGGCTTGACAAAATCATAACAAAAGAATTCATGCGTGTGACAAACGTTGCCTCGATAGGTCTTTTGGCTCTGTAAAGGGGGATGTGTTCGCACACGCGTGGTTGCTTGTCATTGTAACGTGTCGAGATAGACCTGTACGTTCTGATTTACAACCGAATAAATTTCCGAACATCGAGTTACGTTTCTTTTTAATATCACAACTACCACAGTGGTCAAGATGACCAACTTGCAATTTCTCATAGAAATTTGATAAATTTTATAAATACAACGATACATTTTTAGGAATTTGGATTACCTTTCGTAAAGATCTCTTTTCATGTATTAAGTATTTTTTCATACATTTTTCATTTTCGTTTCCTTTGTGAGAATTTTATATTTTAGTTGTTGATAGTTTTATATAGTTTTCTCTTAGCACAATTAGTGCGTAATTTTTTAAGAAAGATACAGCCAGGTTAGCAATATTTTTGTGAAACAGAATTGAATAGATGTGTTACAATTAATAGAACGGAGGATGTGCCTCAGTCACTGCACGTAACACCTCGAAAATCTGATTACTTAAAGATGATCAGATTATTTGGTAATACAACTGCGGAAGTGACTGCTACATAATAAAGCCACTTGCACTGGTCCTAATGAAAAACGCATAAAACTTACAGACCATGAAAGATGCAATTCACATTGTTAATGGTAAAACACCAGAGGATGATTTCATTCTAGATATTTTAAAGCTCGATAATGCTGTACTGTAATTGCAAAAAAGAAAACTAATTATTCCTTACAACCATACTATTATGCGCTATATTAGAAATAAATAAGCAAACCAGAGAAACATCTTTTCTGATAACGGAATCTCTTTCAAAATCCTTGATAATTATTTTTACGGATATTATAAAATATTATAGATTTTCATCGATGAAATATTTTGTAGCACCGACAAATGCAAAATATTCGTCCAACTCAGCTAACACGAAAGGAAGGAAAGAAAAATTGGAAGCAAAATTGACGAATTCATTCAATCCAAAATTTTACTAGAAAGTTTAATGTCTGTTAATACTTTTGTTCGCCACTGTACGCCAAACTAATGAACCTAATCTTTTCTGAACCTAACACTTTTCTCAGAACCGCCTACCCGGTACAAGCGATTAAATGCACCAGTTGCATAGAAGATAGACCACTGCCTGCGTTAATGTCGACGAGCCTGAGGCAGTGGGAGGATTTCTCAGACACGGATCACAGGGAATAGCAATAGGTTAGAGCCCCAATATTTTGACGTACTTTGATTAAACAATACTTTTCGCTGCGCGAACGAAAAGGAACGAGAACTTATCTAGCGGACAGAAAAGGAGGTGGAAGGAAATAGAAGAAGCGACGAAATTATGGACGAGTTCTTGATCTCCCCTGGAATTATTGCTTGTCTGTGCCGGCGGAAGCAGCTGCACCGTAAATCTGCATTTTCGACAGGTGTTACGTTGATTGCGTTACATCGACGATTTCAATGAAGGCGCGTCTTTCAGACCCAGTCCGCCGACGTGGGAATGATAGAATTCCAGTTGCATCAAACTTTTTCTAGATAAAATTTAGTACGTCGCTAAGAAATTTATTTATTTTGGTTATCTTACTCTGACTATCGTATATTGAAATTTCGTTGATTGGCTATTTATTTTTTACTATTTTGATTGATCTGCTATTGGATACTTGACCAAAGGAATACTGTTCAACTTTGCTAGTTCCTCGAAAGAAAATTGATTCTATTCTTAAGAAATAATCTACATTCTGGCTCTGTATTTTCTTCAAATATTCATTTACTACATTTCATATATTAATTCCTGGTTTTGTTCTTCGTATGATTTATAAGAGTCCATAAATCATCACAATAGATTACTTCCTTCTCTGCTCATTGCTGACATGTTTTTACTTTCGTTTTAGCTATTTCTCAAAAAACACAGTCTCTTTGTTATTTATGTTTTCTGTTAATTTCGCATGGCCAGGATCATTCCCTGACAGAATGTTCCATCGATAAATTTATATTTCCTAAACCAGAATAAAACATGAGAAAGTAATCTTTTCAAAACAGAAATCACACCTTGGCCTGTAATAAAAATTTACAATAGATACGGAAACCTATCAAGTAGCCAACTGATAAACTGAATTGATCGGTCAGAGAGGGTTGTCTTTGCTCGGTTGGAGTTCAGTGAATTTCGATCGGCCATCGAAGCGGCCGAGGCTCTCGAACTGGTTGATGCATCGTCTTGGAGCAAGCCTAATCGCAACATTTTTTTTTTCTCTTACGATTGCTCGATGGTACGGGTGAGTGTAAAGGGTCGGTGATTGGTCGAGACGGGAGAAGGAGCCCATACGGCCCTTGGGTCCCCATCCGAGATTGACCGTCCTACCGCCACGGGGATACCTTTGACGGGTCGGCAACAAGAACAAGTATGAAATCAGCCTCCCGACAGACAACGAACTCTATCAGATGGTAATTATGTGTACGGTTGATATAGCCAGATACGGCTCGATACACCTATATCCGAAATCTATACTGGGTGTTGGGCAATAAATCAAATCCATCCCGAAATCTTGTGATAATCTATGCCAGTCTTACGTTAATCGTGTGTCTATCTTTGGTTTGCTGATTGGTTCTTTACTTATCGCTGTTTTGCCTGATCTGCTATTCCATACTTGATTGACGATTAGATTAGTTTATGGAAAAGAAATTGCCCTTTAATTATCAAGCGTTTTATTCGATTGATCTGCCGACATTCGACCAGAATGTTCTCAGTTCCGTATTTCTCAGTTCTGTACGGTTAGGTTAGCTAGTTGAAAGGAAATTGCTTTTTAATAGAGCGCTCCGTTTGATTGATTTGTCATTCAGCATTCGACCAAAGGAATATTGCTTCCTTTTCTATAATTATGTAGGCTACCTGTTTGGAAAGAAATTGGTTTTTAATTATCAAGTGGTCTGTTCGCTGTTAGGAGATATTTAAAGAAATATTGCTAGGTACATGGACGTTATCGAGAGAGTTATTCCCTGAAAAAGAAATTCATCATGGAATTTATAAATTATCGAGTATGTTTTCTTCATCTATTATTAGGCATTTGACCAGGCAAACGTTGCTCAGTCTTATTCTCAGTATATCCTCATCGTGAGATACTATGTATATTTCTATAAGGGAAAATTTTTTCTTAAGCATTTAATGGTCGATTTGGTTGATCTGTTCTTCGATATTTAACAAGAAATATATTGCCCAAGCTCGGTATATTCGCCTTATGGAAAAAAAGTTTCTTGGGAAGAAAATTGCTTTTTAATCATCGAGTAACCAGTGACCGATTGTCCGATCTAAATATATCGATCGCCTTTTCCATATGCAAATGCCTGCAACCTTAACATTATCGTCACTTCGAAGTGACAGAGAGATTATTACGAGTAAGCTTCGTTCGTTCTTGATCGACAAAATGATAGCGACTAGCGTATAATTTGTTGAGAAGTTGTACATGCAGGTAATTATCCACACACATGCACATTGTTTCCATATAGAAACATTGACACACAAATAACAATGAAACTTCAGGTATTGCTTAACCATTCGATCCAATTTATAAATTCCATGAAAGGAGGTTACAGTCTTTCAAATGTATGTATAGACAGCTATACAAGATCCATCTAGATGTAATTACGCTTGAATAAAATGACTCTTGCTGGAATAATTAAGAACTCGTTCACGTACGTGTTTTCTTTTTAAAACTATTTTCGGAACACCCGGTACGTGAAATACGTTCGAGACGGTACGTTAGCGACTGACATCGTGAGTGACGTACGATATGGAGGAAAGCATTGGGCAGTCTATAATATATAATAAAAATGCATCCACACGCCTCGATGAGTTGATTGTCTGCTTGTCCGGATGCCAAAACGTCCGAACTCGTGCATTTCATATCGTGTTTCATGCATTTACGAAGCGATCTGCTGTTTGTACTCGGGTGGCCGAGTAATCGGCCCACGGCATTTCAGCGTCATCTCGTTCCCTCGTCCGTCCTTCCGATGACGATAGTTGGCCATTTTTCTCATAGATTGCTCAACCTATCTAACTATAATACTACCGAACTTGGTAGTTTCCTCTTTAGAATAAAATGTATTTGACGTAGGAAAGGATATCGTACTTCAAGTTGTACAGTTTACAGTTGAAAATCCTTTACAGTCGGCGTTCTAATAGCAGTCGTCAAAGTCTCACATTGTATCTTCTTCGCATTTCTAATAATGTTGACTGCCCTCGTGGTAACACACATATTGTCAGAGACGCTGTATCTAACAAATCATAGGCAATCGGTAGAATTAGTGGGTTCCCATTGTACGAATTGTTGCTCAACTGTTTCGTAACTTGGCGTTTACTGTCTTCCGCGCTGTTATATTGTACAGATGCAACGAACCCAAGCCTAAACAAGTTCGATATAATATAGCAAATATATGTTGAAGAGAATCGATGTGAGTATTATGTATAGCAGTTGCGAAAGTGTTAAGAAAAGTATAATAATTTTTTAAAGAAAATATGCAGGCTGGTTCTCGCAGCGTTTTGTCAATGTTTCCGAGGTAATCCGCGTTTAATACCCGAAAAGTGAGAGTAAGACGCGG
Organism: Bombus pyrosoma; assembly: GCF_014825855.1. Taxonomy (NCBI): domain Eukaryota; kingdom Metazoa; phylum Arthropoda; class Insecta; order Hymenoptera; family Apidae; genus Bombus; species Bombus pyrosoma. Next base: position 1,983,473 of record NC_057778.1, on the reverse strand, counting down.
AGAGGATTGAGTGATTACGGTCGTCCTCTGATTTAACCGAAGAGTTTTGCTGAAACTCATGCTTCTGTAGCTTCAGTTGAAGTGCATACTCCAGTGGATTTGCATACGAGTTCGTATCGCGGCGTTACCTGCTGTTGTAGGGAACCCGGGCACATGTCACATTCCCATTGTCTGTGTCGTCGCAAACTGAGAGAGAAAGAGAGATAAAATGAGAGAGAGAGAGAGAGAGAGAGAGAGAGAGAGAGAGAGAGAGGGTAAGTACTCGTACTAAGTGCTGTTTTATTTGTGTAAGAACAGCCACTTTACTACCGCCATCCCGAACCACCCTCTCCTTCTTTCTCTCTCTCTCTCTCTCTCTCTCTCTCTCTCTTTATGCCCAGAAGATTGACTAGTCGCACACAAACAAGAGTTTCTGGTAGTCACAATTCGCTCGCAAAATGCTCGTGATTCTGTAACTTGTTCGTGGGAGAAGGAGGTGATGGGAGATGAAAGGTGGCAGAGATCAGTAAATATGACTAAACGAAGCCACTTCCGGTCGCATAATTCCGCGGGAACAACGCGAACTTTCTACTCGGCTTTAGCGGCACGCTTCGAAATCTCGCGGCCTTTAATCCGATTTCACGCCTGTTGCGCCCGAGTCTCTTAGTTTTTATCGAATTACCGTGGAAATTTCCATTGCGTGTTGGTAACCTCGCAAGATTTCGTTATCGCTTCAGATGCAAGTTAGCCTAGGTTCTGATCTGGACACAGTCTCGTAGATCTATGGAATACCGGTACTTCACTTTGATCTTGATCAACAGGGAAACTTTAGTCCAAATATCTCATCATCGGTCCCATGGAGCAAAAAATATTCTGTGTAATTTATGAACGACGTTTAGCAGTACAAGGCGAGCTTAACATCGTGCACATTTTCTGGAAAGTAGAGGTTACATGACAACTTGTCAATCGTTACAATATTGTCAGGCCAGCAGGTCTATTTAGGACAATAGAATTTCCAGGTTTATGTGTAGCACGTTGCTGAGTACGCGGGGAAAAGGAAGAGCAACTAGACGGCCTGTGTGATACTCCGACTGATGTCCAAAGGTGCTGCCCTCACACTCGACGCGGGATGTGCCTTAGATGTAGCAAATTGTACAATAACAATCTTAGTAGCGGTGCTGGTTGGCATCGTCGTAGCCTGCCTCTTGCTCCCTGCCAAGTGTCTTCGTTACAGTACTAGTGTTGTGTACATTAGCGGATGCTCTGAAGGCAAGACAAACGGAATATTACACAAATACCCATCTTCGTCGACCCTCCACGGTTCCTTGCTACCCGTACACTTTCCTCAACTACCAAACGGTCTCCTTTCTCGCTCAGTCTCGCTCCGTTCGTCTGTTTCTCTTTCAAAACCAGCCCTCGAAAGGACGCCATCTTAGCCCGCGGATATTTCGTCTCAGGAAAGACAGAAAGAGGAAACGGCTTTCGAGCGAGAGACTAACACAGCTTTAAGGGATTTCACTCGGAGTTTCAACAATTCTCGGATAAGGTTCGCCTTTCCGATGCAGTAGCCTAATTTGAATTCCTATGAAATATCGAAGTACGTGGTATCTTTGATATATTTTCTGCCTTTTGTATTATTGATCTTTTTCTAACATCGATTGAGGAGTTCAATGGAAAGCGGCTACATGTCACAATCTAACCATTTTTTAAATTTCCAATCTGATCATTTCAATGGTCAACTATTACAATTGAAAACTAGTCTGACTTCTGCAAGGTTCTATTAGTTCGCGCACTTTGACATTCATTACAACATCTTCTAGCGTTTTATTCAATGAAAATTATATAGAAATTGAAAATTATATCAACGATCTCACCACCTACAACAACCGAATGCTTCGTAAAATTCCATGCTTGAGGAATTCAAAGAATCACACGACTTCCTTAATCAGGATCTTCTGTTTTATTATTATCCACTCGTACGGACATTTTACTGCCCTCTTCTCTATTTATTCCACTTTATCTACTTTAACGTTTTATTCGATACGACGAAACTTGAAAATACATCTGACGGAAAGCGAAACGGTGCTCGTCAATCTCCTTACCTCTTATCAATTTAAGATACGTTAATTAATTAAAAGGTGAAAGGAACAGGGTGCAAAACGTCGATATAAAATACGATGCGGAATGTACAGGAAGCGAGCTGGGTAGCGAGAGAAAACAGCGTTGTAACATTAAAGCTATGTATAAAAGAGAGCGTAAATTCTACACACTTATACCCGCATTAACAACATGGCATCAGAGGAGTAGCAATGGCATACGCAACGAGCAACGGAAGAAGCAAGCAACATAGCAGGACAGCGAAGGCAGCTCCCGGCTGATTACGTATTAATACGTTTCTCTGAATCCCGCGCCGTCAGACAGACGAACGGACGAACGGATGGACAGACATACGGACAGAAAGGGAGTAGGTGGGGTGACGAGCGTCCCACTGCCCAGGGCGTCCCACGGGATACTCGAGCGCCCGTGCTCTGATGAGAAAAATTACCAGAAATAAAAGGAGGACCGGCAGTGCGATTATACAAAACGGATATTACAACGGACCCACAGCTCTGTCTCTTATTAAACCCTCCACCTAGCAGAGAATCAGCCAGCCTTCAGCATAGTATTCAATGAGACACGTTCAGATGCCATAGAAAGTCTTTATACCTTTTCCCTTTATCCGCAGGATACTAATTCAATAGACAACAAACGTCAAACTTCGTTGGATACCTCTATTTGTTAGTTACAATTCATTCGAAGAATATTGTTAAGATCTTGACCTGCTTAATGTGAAATGATTTACAGCAAATGTCTTCTCTTTCCATATAGTCGATCAGAGACAAAAGTTGGAAGAGACGACATGCACCAAGCAAATAATATCAATTAACGCGTGGATATATTTGAAAATGAGTTAATTCGTTAATTAAATTTCTGAACATCGTAATATCTTTATTTGGAATACATATTCTTCTTCTTTAATGAGGTCAATATTTCGCTTTTCACTTCAGAGACACTTCACACGTAACGGTGTAATTAATATCAGTCCGCGAATCGATATATTCGAAAAAGGTACCATCAGTGACATCCCATAACCTCTCAAATTCCAAACGGAAGATACAAAAGGATAAAGAAAAGGAAGAAGGAGAAGACGAAGAAGAAGAAAAAGCCAAGACAAATGCGTATCGCTTTCACGATTCTCCATCTACCGTGAACCTCCATTGGGTTACGCGATCGTTCGTATTATCTAACGATCGACCCATTTGAATACAGAAGGTCAGATCGGAGAGCCGATCTACAGTTCCATCGTGGTTCCACCTCCCTGGGCCGTGCATTATTTAAATATTAGTCTCCTACGAGAAGGCCCATTCACCGGTGGTCGCAGGTGCAGCCACGGCTTTGCTTTCTCTGCAACCGGGAAACGTGTACACGTGAACCCGCGCCCATTCCGGGCTTCTCGATCCCTCTGTTCCCTGTTGGGTGCCCCGATTTCTCCCTTCCACCCTCTACCAAAGCCTCGATAAACCCACGGACAATGCAATGTGCGCTGATCGAGCCGTCAAAGGGTTGTTGCCTGCATGGGAATATCGCTCAGGACCCGCGCAAGACCTTGAACCGCCACCGAATCTTCTTTCAAAGACGAAGACGAAGGTTGAGTCTCTGATGGAACCGGGTCTCGATGATTAGACCCATCTGTATCGATTATTACGTTCCCTTGAATTGTTATTGTTTAGCACGTGGACGTCCTTCTTCATTTTGTAATCGATTCCTAGAAAATTGTATAATATACATTTACCGGAGAAATTATTCTTGCAGGCAGTGGAATTTATCGTGAAAGTTTTTAACTTTTATTGTGAAAGTTTTGTTGTGTAATATAGAACGATGGAAGAAACGTCTAAAATTTCATTTGGTTTTTAAGTACATTTTCTCAGTGATTCGTGGATTAATTTTGAGATGGAGTAGACATTGGGATTTTAGTACTTTTAGAATGTTTCATCTTTCAATGCAGTGCCGAAAGAAATTTCTAAAATGGGATTCAGCTTATATCTTCTAAGCGAGTTTTAGGTAAACTTTGAAATATATTTGACAATGAAATTTTAATATTTTAAGAGGTGTCGAAGTATTTTCTGGCGCTAAAATTACATGATTTAATATAGAGGTGACAAATCCTTGAAATTCCTCATGTTACCGAAAAACAATACAAGATGATGGAAGTATTCAAGAAGGTTGAAATATTCGTTGCATATAAATCGTGGGTTCTCAGTGTAAATTTCATTAAACCGCAGACGTACAGGAGAAGAAGTTACAGATTCACAAAATTGCAATATTGTATCAAAGTCGAAACAGTATATTCTACGCATTATCGATCACGATCGTTTCATAGTGGTGCATAATTTTAAGCAAAGGTGCAAGTAATAAATGAAAGACCCTTGCTACTCCTCTATGCTTATTAAAAAGTATCTCCAGGCGATAGTTACATGAGTTAGCTGTTAATTCCATTACATGGCTCTTTAATTGATTGCTACTAATTACAAAGAAACATATTCTACTTTGACGAGTAATGAAAAATGATGACGAAGCCTAACTGTTTCAAACCGTTTCTAAGCCTTGGAATTTCATGTATGTGAAATTGAATAATTAGTATAATTGGAAATTTCATGGAAATATTACATCATGCGAAGCTTGTTCTTTTAAAAGAAAAAATATGAAATTATTTCTTTCAACTATCCGCGATTTAGAGAAACCCTCCAATCGAGCGTTACTAACGCGTAAATCGATGAATTTTCAATCGTAATTGAATCTCCATACGCGATGCGGAAGTTGCGAACTTTTTAAATCGAGTGTTCGGTGTTTCGTTGCTTTTTTTTACATATTTCTGTAAATTTCCATGGGCTCATCCCTTGGCAAAGTTCCCCGTTTAAAATACACAATCGCTTTAGCGAGCTTACTGCATGGAGATAACGCGCAGAGTATCTTTCAAGTCAATCCTCGCCATTCTCCCTCTTGAATATTGAAACGTCAATTTGTAAACTTTGATCGGATTTTAATTTGGTTGGGTGTCGTGTGTGTACGTCCTTGGTACTGTCACTCGTCGAGGGAACTTTCGTGAAATTGACGGCTGCATGCTGGTGAAACGGAAGTACGAAAAAAAGGGAGGGAAAACTAGGAGTAAACAAAAAAAAAGAGGAGAAGGAGAGGAGGAGGCAGAGTAGTAGAGGTCGGAAAAGTGGATACAGCTTCGATATGAGCCCTAGACAGAAGCGAGTAATGAGATTTATCGAAGGTAGAGTTTAGAGGAGATAACTTTCGCAGCATCTGGCCAGAGTTAAATGAGCGCTCGTACGGACGCAACATCTATCGGAAATAACTCTGTTCACTGGAGTATAGAGAACGCGCACCTTCAAAATTGAGAGACGGAACGCCTTTCTCGAGTATTATTGTTCGGCATTTCCACACTCAGCTTGGAATTTCGGTGAATGCTTTGTGAAAATAACGCAAACAGATCCGTTCAATCGGTTTCCATACTTTACTGTCCTTTCTTTTTGTAGAAAGTCGCGTGTGGAATACACGAAAGGAAATTGATGGTAGTCTGGCCAGATCTACGTATATATATAAACAGAAATAGAGGCTAATCGCGTGATATATTATAAATGGAAGAGATATTTGAAGCAAATTCAGCCAAAACTGCCAGTATTTTACATTTTTTAAGTATCTACGATTAACTGACGGATTCCTTTATAGCAAAAATTATTCATAACAAAGATTTTATATACAAAGGTGTTAATAAGTTTTGTTCACTTCTTATTTTAGTTTTGAACATGTGCATGCCTCCCAGGATGCTTGGTTTGCACTGTTGTGTCATATGCTCCATACCCCTGTTGTTTTACCAAGCGTCTTGTATTTGTACGTTCATTAACCCAAACTGCAGTGATTTCAATAAAGGCAAACAAGTGCGTAAGTTTGGAGTCGAAATGTTCTATTTATTTTTACGAAATTGTATTTCAGCGTCAAATTATTTCTTCCCGCTCTGATCTACTCCGTTCTTCTACCCTGCCAGGAATGCGAAAATAGGAATTGAAAGGCGTCTAATTTGTCCTCGACTCGCTGGTATAAATTTATTAATGTCTCATCAACGTTCAACAAGTTCGTTCCCCTCGAAGCAAATCGTCGTGGCGGAGCGAGGTTTAAAATCGTCGCGACGCGGCATGCGGTGAATGTTGGTAACGCTCTCAAGACGAACATAGGAAAAATAGAAGGGAAAGAAAAAAAGAAGAGCAGCGAAGACCCCGGCAAGTTCTTATCGGTGATTATGGATACGTCAAAAGAGAGTGGAGTGTTTAACAAGGACCGCGCAGCGAGTCGAGTCACCGTCGCTAATGATTGTAAGCCATTTTCTTTCATCCCAGGTGACACATCGAAACTCGGTGTGGTCCTCGAATTGCCTTCCCTCGAGCAACGCGTTGATCGGTGACAAAAAGATTGCGCCCATCTTTTCCAACTGCCATTCCGAGCCCACCCATATTCGTCCTCCTCTGCATCCTCCTTTTTCTTTGTTGTATAGTTTCTACTACTGTCAAACCCTTCCTCTGTATAAGCATAAAATATCAGAGTATTGTTAGAATGTACGACAAATGTATGACGACGAATGTATGAAATAGGGAAAGTATAAGGATTTGTTAGCCCTTTATTAAAACTTTAGTTTTAATTAAAACGTTAGTCTAATGATATTCTGAAGTATCTTAATGAAGAAGTCGTAGTTGGATCTTTAAAGATGATGAAAGGGCGAGAAATAAATAATTTTGTTATCATAGGATTAAAAAAGAAGTTGCATCTTCGAATACAAGTTTCGAGCTCCTCATCCGATGAACTACACACGACGAAACATTTAATTTGAGAAGAACGTTCCCTATACTTAACTCGTATGTGAACGAAATGTACTTACGCCACACCCTCTAAGCGATGATATTCTTAAAAAAATCAAACCTTCCATCAATCTTGATCGATATCTTGACACGTAACTGCTGATAGATGCTATTCGAGCAATTCGAAAGGAATCTTCCTTTGAAATGAGTTAAACATGGAAAATGTTAAAATCGAATTTGGCGAGCGTAGACCAGGGCCTAACCCTCGTCGGAAAGCCATGTAAGCGCTCCAGCGTAAAAGAAAAGAAAAAAGAAGAAAAACACTACAAATCCAGCGAAAGGACATCGCGTTTTTACTTTAACGACCAAACACCGAGCGACATTGTAATTTCCAGCGTTGGGTGATTTTTCGCGCCTAACCGAGCATAACGGAATCGTAATGCTCGGTGCGCGAGAGTCGCGAAGTCGATGCACACATTTTTCCTCGGCCCGATACCCGAAGGAACCATTAAATTATCACGCTCAATTAACCGTATCCTTTAACCGCAAGAAATACAAGCACGCCGGACGGTTACAGTTTCCGCGGCGATGATAATTCGTAACCTCGAAGCGGCAAAGAGGAATCGTAATTGTCGTCGCGAAATCGTTAAAACTCTTACATGAAAGGCAACCGACGCGAAGGGAGTTTGGTTTTCTCTGCTCTCTTTCTTCTTCTCTTGCATTCTTTCTCTTCTTGTCTCTCTCTCCCTCTCTCATACACACACTTTCTGTCTCTCTGTGTATACCGACGAACGACAACCGCTTGCCGAGCGCTCATTGTGCGACATTTTTAATATCCAGGTGGATGCACCTCGAGTCTGTCGCGCAGCCCCTCTACGCTCGCCTACGCGACGCTGCATTCGGAATTACGTCACGCGTGATAAATTCTTGTCGCGAGCGTGCACGCGCGCGAGTTCGTAGCGCGAGCCAGCGCGAGACCGCGTGGTGTACAGTCCCCGGTGAAGGGACTCTCGTTTCATCGTCGTCGTTCTACGTTCGCGTCCGTACGGAGCGCAAACGATCTCGGTTATAATCCTCGAGAATAGACGACGGACGATTTAGAGCTGGTACTAGTCGCGGCCGAGTAGACACGGACAAAGCCCTTTTAAAGAATTGTTACTCGTCTAGACATTGCCGTTGCTGCGCATGTTCCTTCACCGGCTACTTGGAACGTGTAACGAAACCCGTAGAAAAATAGGATTCGTATTTAGGTATCTAGGTATCTCTATACAGGTACGATCTTTTGTTTATTTTATAAAATATAGCAAATTGACAATTTGACTCTTCTTGCACAGGCTAATGGGACCATACGTTATAAGATAACTTTTTTTAGTATAAGAGAGACTACTAGACTGTTAATATATTTATAATTTCTCTGAGTTGATAACTGAGACTTATTACCTCAATAGGTACATCTACACGATTTCATTAATGGGAGAATACGCGTTGGAAATTATGTTTGCCCTATTTCTTCTGAAATCTAAGCGGATCATAGATCATATTGTCGTTACGGTTAAATTTTGTAAAAGAGAAATCTGCCAAAATCTGGTTAAAATCCAGATAGAATCCTACTGCATTCTGCGAATAATATAATAAATACATAAACATCCACAATCTACTTATGAGCGATAGTATGTACAAAATTGTACAAAGACTTCCCAAGTCGTTGGTCCTTTTCTTTTTTTGCATATGATGAAATTGAAAGATACCCTACTTTTTTATAAAGTGTATCACAAAATCCCTCGAATATCTTCGAATTCTGTGCAGCCTCTGGAACGAATGAATAGAAACACCGGGACGTAGCGTCCTGCGTTCCTTCGTTATCCTTTTTTCAAGACGAGAGAGTTCGATTTTTCCAGTTCGCGGAACACCGCTCGCGCCACCGACAAACAATAACCGATCGAAGGGAAGAGAATGAACTATGAGGGTGTGGAAGGGGGTTGAGAAGATTCGGGAGCCCCGTATTTCACGGGGATTTGAACCGAAGACATTTTCGCCCGATAAATAGATAGTAGGCCCGGCAGCGGCGTGTTATACACGACGACCGATCCTTATTATAAACTCTAACTAGCTGAAGCACCCTGCCACCATACACTTCGCCACGGGGTAACGACGATACTTGATGGGATTCCTAGCCGATGGTGCGGACAATCCTATCTCGAATCCCCGCCGCTCTTGAAATCACGCACCTTCCTTCGTCTTCGTCGTTTATTGTACTGACATTCGCTGCTGTGCTCCAGAAACTAGCGTAGATGCCTCCGAATCTTTCTTTTACCATATTTTCATGAATCGCAGTAGAGGACGAAGTTGGAGAGCACGGCACGTGTGGAAAAATTTGGTGAATTTTTGAATAGGTATCGTGGAAAAATTTAAATTTCTATTACTCTGTGTTAGAGATTTTATTATACTGTAATTCCTAATAGTAGTTTCGTTGATCCGAGCTACTTACGAAGATTTCTAATAGAAACAGGAAACTTTGTGTGAATTTTCCACTTCACATTATTTAGCACTTACAAGTTTTCAGCGTTTAGCACCTTAACGCCATGGAACCATAAATAATACGGAAATACTATACAAAAAAAAAAACTGTTATTCTGATAATTAGTATATACCATAGCCGTGCGATATTAATCGAAACCTCTGATCTACCTTAATTACTAATTTCAACCAGACGAAACGATGAACACGCACGCACGTGTTAAAGACAATGGTTCGAAATCTGTAGCACGCAGCCGGTCGAGACAGAGAAAAGTCGATCGCGTTCTAGGCTACGAGAGTGACGTCTCTTTTCATCGGTTTGTCGTGGTCTGGCAGAGTCGAAGGACCATTTACCCGCGTGACACGTCGTTTCCTTCGTAAGTTGTCACGCGACAACGACGTACCGATTTACCAGCGTCGCAGTGCTTCCCTTTCGTCGAGGTCAGGGCCACATATGCACGCACACGCGCACGCATACGCGTGCACCGGCAACGATCTCGAAGACGATGGCCCCACCGGCGAATATCTGCAGGAAGTTAAACAAAAAGAAATCCCCGGGGGCCCCCTGAATATTCTGAATCGATTAAATAATCGAAGGCTGCCATCTAGTTTCCCTGCCGGCTCGAAACGCGCCAGAACGCACACACACAAATATAGTCACACGAGCGCGAGTTCCTACCGGCAGAACCATTCACCCGGCTCCTTCTTTTCATATTCAAATGCCGCCATTGACGCTTCAATGAATAATACTCAATGATAAATTTGTGGGCGTATTCAGGATGGACCGCGGCAGGACCTTGAAATCCAACCGCGCCAAACGCGCGCGTATTTGAATACGTAACCGAAACGCAGCGAACCGGTGAGTGAAAGGCGAAGAGGGGGACGACAGAGATAGGAAGGTGTACAACGAGTCCGCGATCCTTTTCCTTTTTCTATGAACGAACCTTGGTTCGTTCAACCTCGACATAATGTTCAGACTCCCTATTTCTATTCCCGCGACGCATCCTCTTCGATTAATGGCAGCCGGCCGTGTCGCGCCTCCCTTGCCCCAAAGAGACGGCCTGCAACCTTTCTCATCCTTGCGAGATATTTGTACATTCCATGACGACGATTTTCTGCGAAATAAGTGAAAAAACGTACGCGGTATACGTGGTAATTTGTATAGATAATCTGTTGTAAGATGTTGGGAGCTGGATACTGTGATAATATTGATTTTGCTTCTCAAAGTACTTTGTACTTTCTATGATTGTTACAAAGTAAGTAAACTGTATATGTGATGGATATTTTATCGATATGTGTTATGTAGAATATTTTATATGCCACAGAACCAATGTAAGAATCGCTGTTAAAAGCAAAATCGATATTTTCACTGATATTATTCTTGCTGCACAATAATAGGAAGTAAGTCGCGCATTTCTGTAACGTAAATGTTGAAGAATCGTAATCGAGACGTCTAACGTATTTTCGAAGAAATGTCTGCCTGATTTCCGTACCTTCCTTTTTATTGGAGAGGTGGTATCAAAGGTTCCTCTGTCAACGAGATTGGGGCTTTTTGTTTTCCACTTTGCATATCGAGTTTCTCGAAGCCAGATGCAGATGCTGACAGATTTCCTATTGTTGTCGGCTGCCGGAATTCGTATAGTTCAACTTGCGAACCTCGTGTCGTTTCGGTATAGGGATTTATAAATCCCATCAGCCCGGAAAACTTTTTAATTTATCGTCTTGTAGATTTCACTTCTGTCTTCTGTTACGTTCAATTTCATTCTTTTAGTGTAAACAGATCGTCGTTTACATTTCTTTCTCGATGCGATTAAACAATGTACTTCTCCTTTCGATCGATTGATAATCTTAGGAAGAAGAAGTTGAACGAGAAAATTATTACTCCGAGCACGCAACGAAACTTTGGAAAATATTAATAATCGCTACGGATTATTTCGAGATTGGGATTTTCATTTCTAACTTTGTAAATAGAGCGCAGACGATAACGGGATGATAGTGAAATGTATTGTAGCATTTCCACTTGATCAGGATCAAGCCGCGATATTTTTGCAATTTCTTAGAGCACGAAATAGAACGCATTACCAACTTTATGAAGACCATTATGCAAAGTAGCTGGCATCGTTTCCATCGCGAACTATCTCCATCTAATGAAGTAATAACTCGTTCCCGCGGAAATCATTATTGGATAGCGATTCCGAAATTAATAACTCTAGAGACGACAGTTCGCGCAAATTTATGATCTTTCCTTTCTCTCTCTCTCTGTGTTTTTTTTTTAAGTCCCTCGGTGAATTTTAGGAAAGATATATGCGTACGCACTAAAGGTAATTGGCCTTTGAACACTTTGCTAGGAGGAATAACACGTTTAACGAGCTGAAACATTGGTACCTCATCGGTGCAATTATCTCCTTCTTGCTGGAAGAAAAATCGAGTTAATTATCCGAAGGTATAATGACTGTAGAGCATAGGGAGTGAGAAGCACTAAATTAACGGACGCTATATTTCTGTCCGAGTGTGCTTTTATTTCTTCCCTACCCATTTAAAAATATGACAATTCTACGATGCTACGGAAACTTATTTTTCGATGGTCGCTAGAGAGTCAAGTATGTTTTGTGCACATAATAATCAATTGCGCGTTCGTCTATTCGTATTAAAAGTTTTCGGAAAGCTATCGGGATGATCGAACTGCAGATTTTTATGCATTTATAGGTAATTTGAAAGTGGGAATTTGCATAGAACGCGTACAATATGAGAAAAGATATAAAATATCCAAAGTATGGTGTTTATACATTTTTGATCATACATATCCTGACAAATGCGAATTTGCATAAATACTCATAGTCTAGTGATGATTAATAATTAGATAATTATATAGTGAAACGAAATCTATAGTTAACTGTTTGATTGAAAGTAACTATGAATGTTAATATGTAGAGTAATTGTATATATTGCTAAAGAGTATGTTTACAACTCGAATAATTAATTCTTAAGATAGAAAAGTACTGGTGTATGTATTTGGGAACCTTAATATAAAACGTTAATATAAAAATACGTCAATTACAAATAAATCTTGTTCTGTAAAAGTACTGTTTGATTTGGTGAAAGGTTATTTTTTGAAATGTAAGAAAATGAGGCCAGACTCAGTTAGTAAATAACGCGATTTGGCGAGGTGTGGCATGATCTAACTCTGAAAGTGCGAATTATGACGTCGCGGAGGCGGTCGATAATAACTAATTGTTATTATAAACTTACAGTATAGGTTTAATCATAATAGCTTGAGGCTAATTGGATGGATAATTAAGGGTAAAGGTAATTACGAGCGTATACACTGCATATACCATGCTATATTCGTGCTATATGCTGCTTAGTTGTCGACATGGCTTTAGGCTACGTTGCGTTTATGAGCTACGCGATCTGCTAAAGGACGCCCATCGAAAATTTCACCTGTCCTCGTCATATCTATCCTATTTGTTCTTCTTCGACGATCAATTTCACAGGAATGTCCAGCAAATGGTTCTTTTGCACACGAGATGACTACAATTACTATCGATATCTTGTTTTCTGTTAATTATCAGTCAGTTTATTAAAAAGGTATAGATGTGGTACATCTGTTTACCATTAAACCTACTTTCATTTTCATTGGAATTTATCTAGGGTCTTTAGAGGTATTTATAGAAAATATATCCAAATTATAAAATGCGTTGATTATAATGCTTAAATGATCTTGCATACTTTACAAATGTTTAAACTCAAACGTAGAAGTAATTTTTCTTAAAGTACACAGTAAAACAAGTGCGTGACAAGTACTTAAACAAGTAAATACGTTGAAAATATAAAATATGAATATTTCTTGAACATTATACATATAGTTGTATTTCCAAGATATTATACTAAAGAGGAAGTAAGTTCTTTATTATACATTGCACGAATGTAACATCGGTATGAAATATTAGTAATGAAGAAATTATTTCAAAATATAAACTATATGAATATAACAAGTACATAGAAATACGAATGTTCATCAGCCATTTATTTCCTAATTGTCTAATACATACTTCGATTTGCTTCTGAATAGTCGCCGTAGAACATTAATACGGATTTATATCCGTGATATTCACAGAATCATCTTCGAAGCGAGGTCGATGTTAAATCCAAATTACACGTTCTACCGAAATAGAGGGTCAATCTCCTCGATTTCGCGAGAAATCACACTTGCCCTCGGCTACTGTTTCCACTCCAGCATTGTACGCATGCTACCGGTTTGCGGCATCGAAACGGACCATGGGTTTCGTCAAATTACCAATTAACGTAAACGCCAGCAACAATAGCTCAAAGCTGTGTTTCCTTTGGAACGATGTACCATGCGAACAAACAGACACGAATTGCACCGTGCTGAAGCATAAACCCGTCGGACGATTCGTTCAATGGAAAAAAATTTTCCATGATACTTCTGAAAACGTACCCCATTCACAAGATACTTACGCGAAAGTGAGATAAAGTTGAGAAAACTACCAATAATTTTAACGATTGTTATCTCGTTTGAAATCTTAAACTGTAGGACATCCATATGTTTAACGTTATAATAAAGAGTTTTATAAATATTTCGTCCTTAAAAGTCATGACTCTGTTATATCTGCTACTCGTAACTATTTCTCGTAAGCAAGTTTTCCTTCATTATCTTTCCATATCACCATATTCAAACGCAAAGTAACTTAGCCTGCAATATATTATATATAAATCACTTCATAAATAATAATGAGACGCCTTAAAGTTAATCACGCCATACAGCCAGTCTCTGTATGTTCGCGATATTCGAAAGGTGCATTCAAAGAAGTCGCTAATTAATATCAATCTACCCCTAGATTTATGTTTACGAATCCTCGCGGTATCATTGTTCGTTTGAACACTAGCAGTGTTTACAAAACGCAGGGGAGGGCAAGGGGTGGGACTGGTCTCTCGAAACAGCATTGTCCCTTTTTCTTTGCATCAGCGATAGAGGCAAGGTCGTTCCATTGAAGCAGGACACGCGGAAGCGGTGAGCGGATCAGTGAGCCGAGTCGTTATATCGCTGAAAAAAAGAATCGAAACGTTCGTGTTGCGGCCAGAGGGGTGGTTCGACGCGGTTGCCGCCACGGATTCGTTGACGAAGAGGCTGAAGAGGTGAAAGTGGCGACGGAAGAAGATGCACTAGAACAGCGGAGACGGAGCGAGGGGGTGGAGAAAGGGGAAGGGGGATAGAACGCGACGCGGTGACTCCTGATTATTTGTAATTTGCCGGGTTGAAGCACTCGAGTGCGGCCGACGCTCAGTGACAATGTATCCCGTGGCAGATAGTAACGAGCAACGCGGAAAATACAAACGAATATGCCACGAAGTGACACCTCTCAATGACACTCATTTGTTCCTGCTGTTACGCGCTCCGGCATATTGATGCCAGGGCGTGGGAGCCCTTTGGCCTGTATCGCACGGCCCCAAAGAAGAACACACAACCGCTGCACCAGACTCGCCACTTCTACGATAATGACAAACGATGAATCCCTTGTTTTTAATGAGAAATAACGGTTCGTCCTCTATCATTATGGGGCTGCGTTCTCGCGCGCATCCTCAGTCTCGGCGAGACGATGACGATTTTTGGTGCGCGATGAAAGAGTTGCGTGGTAATGCATATCCGATTCTCAGCCACTGTAATTGGGAAGCTTTGAACAATTTTTAAGTCTGCCAGCATTAGCAGAAACTTTCATCTGGAGAAATTGTTTATATTAACAAGTTGAAAGTTTGTGAGAACATTCAAACATTTATTAGAAAATGTTGAAGGTCACCGCTTCTAAGAAAACTCTATATCTGGTCTTTTTAGCTTTCTAAAGCACCGAAGCCATCGACAGCGTATAGACAAAAGACTGGGACGAAGGCAGACCATAAACAGTCGACATGCGACGTTGGCTTCGGGGTTTTCAGTTATAGGGTAACACTGCTAGCGTGCGGATCTGGACCAGCTCAAATTATTATTTCATACTTGTACTTTCACTTCTGTATTTAAAATATATTTTTCTACCTTATAATTTATCCACGCGTCTCTCTTTTTACACATCTAATAACCTCGACAGAAAATGTCCTGTTCTTTGTTGTTCTGGTACGTGTAATTGGGAAGCTTCGACAATTTTCAAGTTGTCCATCATTCGCGAGAACTTTGGTCTGGAAAAACTGTTCATCCTATCGTTGGATGTTTGTAGGAACATCCAGGGATTTATTAGAATATACTTCTATTCTTTGTGATTATAGCCCGCGTAGTTGATGCTTTGACAAATTTTTGAATTCTTCAATTGTTCATAATTATTCGTTGCCCAGCCTAACGTTGCAAGTTTGTCGGGACACTCAAGGATTTATTGGCGAGAAAGTACTTTTGTTCTGTAGTATTATAGCTTTGCGTTATTGTACACTTCCAGCGAAATTGGCGATGGTGTCGACTTTTAATGGGCGATGAAGAAGATGCGCGGTGCTTTCGTTGCTTTGAAAACTACGTAAATTTAGCATTCGCGTTTATTCTAGAGAAACGTTTCTTTCTAAAATCTGAATCATCGCCGACTACCACAGCTACCAATAACCAAAGTATGAAATTTGTAGCAAAATATAAAATTTCTCCACGTGATTACCAAGTGGCCGATTTCAATCATTAGTGATAGTTCTTGTATTAATTTCGTTAGTTTCGCGGGAATCGCGAAGCGTAAGAAGGACAACGATGAACATCGAGATCGATTAATTCAAATTCGTGAGCCAGGTGACGGGCGACAAGTGGAGGTCGGATTTGTTAACGAAGTTACAGATTCCCGTAATCAAGGTGGGAGGAAAGGGGTTTTGGGCTCGTGGTCCTCGCAGATGTTCGATATATCTTGCGTATTAGCATTCACAATATTATTCATATATGCAGAAGCCCGATACATTTTGGCTCGGTGTGTTCCTTCGATGTATACCTACGCGCTGAGGGATATGGAAGAAAACAGCGAACAGCGGAGTGTGAGAAAGAGGAACAAAGGGATGGCTGAGCGTAGCGTCGAGGATTTGAAAAGACCGGCTGAAGGGTGAAGGGGGAAGGCCGAATTATGCACGGCGTTGCCTCTGCGTCACAATCACTTGATTTCGAATTATAATTTCGTTGAGTACCCTTTTCCTCGTTAATAAATAATGGATTTGCCTTGGTTGTCATAATCGATATCGATATGTAAAATTCAACATTTACTTGTCAGATCTGATTAAAATTTTTCACGAACGGATTGTAAAAAAGTACACAGAATATATTAAAAATCGTGACACGGGTAAAGCGAAAATTAATTATTCGAAGAGTGAAAGGAGAATGAACACTCAGGATACTCAGAATGTAATATTATATAGATTCTAAATAATTAGAAAATATTTGTATAATCCTAACATCAGCGATGTAATAAATGATATTCCATTTTACTGATTTCACGAAACAAATAAAATATTAATATAATATACTATCCATGCACAGATATACAAATAACTCTTAATAAATCAAAGTTCGTGTAATCAACGCTTTATTGAATATTTTATTTGAAAATTTATTCTTAACTTATATTTCCAAAAACCTAAAGCTACCTACACACCTGCATACAAAAGTCGCTTCCACGACACAAATCCAGGCTGCGTTTCTTCGGTTCTACTCGTACTTTTGACTGTACAATGAAAAAACAAGGTTTCCTTCTTATCGTGATTCGACGTGCATTCGAGGAGCATCGGCGAAATAAAAGAATCCAAGAGAAATACGGTAACGGAGATTGGAGAGTGGGGGGAAAGACGAAGTTTCGAGATAATGGGTATTGGAAGAAATTCTCTGAGCAACCCCTGCAGCCAGACACTAAACACTGAACGGCGGGGGCGCAGTTTGTCTTGACCCATTAGGAGAAACGCTAGTTGGCTTGCTCCGCAGGGGTGGATAGAGCGATAGGGGGTGGAAAAGAGGAAGCGGTTGTTTTATGGCCCGGCATCTGTTCGACGATCGTCTCGTTCCGATACCACTTTATCCTCGGCGTTAGCTGTTTCCTAACTGTTTGCGAAACAAGCTCTGCCTTTCTTCCTTCATCCCTTTTTCACTTCGCTGTTCTCGGAAACGCCGCACTGTACCCGTACACCGTACCTCTTTCTCCTTCTTTCTTCCTCTGGGTCGGTTTCCTCGTTTCTAAATTCTTTTCTTGTTTTCTTCACCGCTTCCTGTAAGAAATACTTATTTCACGGTGTAAACTTTTCGAATTTAATAGGGGTAAAATCTTGTTCGATCTCCGAAGCGCGTTAATATTTCATAACATTTTGATGGAAGAAAATTGACGAAAATAAGTTGTACAATAAGTTTCAAACGTAATGACATCTTTTCAGGTTGCCAGAGGTATTTTCTTCAGAGGTAGTTTTCCAACGATAAAGGTAGCTATTCGTTTTATGGAATGGTTGTTTATAAAGATCTCCAAGTAAAAGGAAAATTCGTGAATCCGGTTAATATGTATTATGATTTAGTAACTGCGCGAAATCATTCTAATCAACCGTTTGACGATAATCAAGATCATATCGTACAAGTCCTCCTAGAACTCCTGTTCCGTGTTTTTTCTTTTTTGCAAATACAGGATACTCGGTTCTATACTTTATTAATGTGGCAGTAAACTGTAGTTTTCGCTCGCGTTATAACCTTATCCTACGTTCAGCCGCACGCATCGAGAATTACGCTAAAAGCACGCTAAAAGTAAAGTGTTTCTAGATCTACCGAGGCACAGCAAAAAGCATCTCACATGATCTCTCTTCTTCGCTCTGTGTGTAACATCGGTCTACGATCTCGTAAGAAACGTACGCAGATATCGATCGAGAAAGAAAGAAGGAATTGGACGAGCTTCAGGAAAGATGGGAACATTAGCTGGGAAGGGAATAAGCGATGTTTTTCACCGCGAGATACGGGGTAGCAATAAATAAACGTATGGCGTAGAGGGAGTCGGCGATAATACGTGATCCCCTTGCGCTGAATACTTAATGCTAAGTACTCGCTGTATTTGCATGCACCCCTACCCCGCTCGTCCCTCGACTCCTCGGCGATTCCACCGCGGAGGTATGATCCTCCCGCGCATATGTGCAACTCGTGCGCCATCATACGTTTCGGTATGTCCTCTCTCGCGCGTGAAGAGAACGAAAGCGAGAGAGACAGAGAGAGCGAGAGAAAGGGAGAAAGAGCGTTACGTGTAACGGGGACAGCAGGTAGGGTAGAGGGAAGCTACTATTGAGTCGCAACACAATAAAATAACATGAAATACTTGGGATGGAGAAAAAGCGAGAGGAAAAGGGAACGCGGCAAAACCCCGTTCTCCTCTGGCCGCGGAGAATCCAGACCCGCAGTAAATGGGGGAGGTTGCTTCTGCTGCCGGTGTGTATGCATTATGCACGAAGATAATGCTCTCGGATACTTCGTCTGTATGGGAATAACGCGGAAAGCTGTGAGCCCCACAGGCTTCGAAGCGCGAGAATAACTCTTTCCGCGAGGCGCCACCGTGAATCGGGATCGCAAGCTTCCTCGATTTATTCTCGGATCAAAGTCAGAAATTTGCCAAACCTGTGGTTATGTAGGATGATAAGTGGATGATTATGCGTTTATGGGAAATTTAAGTGTGCGACAATGGTTAGGCTGTACGCAATATGTATGTAAAAATATGCAAAGTGTACACGAAGTAAAGTACTCGTTATCGTATTTAGGGGTGAGACAAGTTTTTATTACAGTTTCAGTTGTGTTCGTAGGAAAATATGAAGTCACGTGAAGATTTGCAGTCTAGCGATAGTAAAGATAGATGTAAGAGCTAATTCCACTTGGCTGAAAGATTCGGATAAAATTGACACGAAGATTCAGGTATTTTCAACTTACATACCTGGTGTTCAATGGAACGCTTATCAGAGCGCTCGATTATCGTCAAACATAAAACAAGCTTCATCGGGACGCTATTAAACTTTGCTCGTTGAAACTATACGTCGAAACGCGAGCTGCTCCGAGTTGACAAGAAATCGGCAGAATTTCTTTGCACGCACCTGGATCCAATTGAAGTTGCCATCCGCAGAAAGGCGAGACAAAGTAATTTGCAACGACAGTACCTTCGAGACACATCCCATATACTCGTGTCACCGGCGCAACTGTGTGTGCGTTTGTTTTACAGGGACCCCCAAGGGTGAATCGGTACTGCAGTCATGTGTGGAAGCACGTGTACGCGTACACGTGTATGAGTGACTTTCGATGTATCCCAGGATAGTTCTGGAACAGCGAGAAGAAGTAGAGAAGGTGGTGTGCGGAAAAAGAAAGATCGAAACGATGGAACGAGAACATGAAGCAGAAAACGAGACGGAGAGAGAGAAACAGGATAATAGAACAGTCATGGTAGAAGAAAGGGAGAAAAAGATAGACGAGAATAGCTGGTAAAAGGAAAACGGAAGATGTTGCAGGTTCGTGGAGGCGAAACGAGTCGATATGTACCTATACATGGATGCACCTATGAACGACGCGAGCCTATGTGCGTACATGTATATATGTACATATCGGGCCAGCCTAACCTAAATTCTGAATAAAACGGGGGTTGCATAAGAGATCAGGGGTGTGATGAAAAACAAACAGCGGTTTAGGTTGCTGTTTGATCTTCGGGCCAGGCATTCACAGAACTCTCGACTCCCGCGGTATTATCTATTGACTGCATAGGATAGCGTGTGTGCGTTTCTTGCACGTCCATCCGTCAGGTTGCATCGTGTTTCGGTGCAGTGACGAGAAGTAGATGCTGATACGAGCGCTGACCGTGGCTTGTACACCGACGAGTGCTGGCGACGAAGCCTTTCAGCCTTGACGCTGCTGCTCCCAACGTCGACATCGCGGCTGCTTGGCATTTGGGAATAGCTTTTATGCGCTTCCGACCTTTCATCTTTAGCGCTTGATGATGCTCTCGAAACACGGAGAAAGAAAGCTAGTCCGGAAACGGCGGCTGCCTGTGACTTTTGCAATAGTTCAATAACGACAGGTCTCTTGTCACTCTTCCGACTTCTCGAATTGTTCAGCTTTTTCGTGTCGAGAACCTCGAAGAATCTTTGGGTTATTTCGTTCAACGAAAATTACTTGTATAAATAGAATTTTATATCAAGTATCGTTATCTTTTTCTGTAGATAGTCGCAAAGTAAAAGATTTACGTGTCCAAAGAATAATTATATTCGGAATAATAAAATTCTCAATATAGGAAGATAGGATTTTGTATGGCGCCATACGATAAATCTTTGGTTGTATCTTAAATTGTTAAAGATTGCAATACCAACTTTGAAAATATTGATCTAATTTGAAAAAAAATTTCAAACAGAAAGAACAATCGTGAAGTAACTGTAAATAAAATTTCATCGATTAACGAAAGAGGGCCCCGGACAAGACAGTCGCTGCGTAAACCTCTTGAGCAACTGTAGACCCCTTCGCGGTACTCGAGGATATACGAAGATACACATGGTTAGTGTAGTCGATAGGGAGTGGTTGGGTTGGTTGGATACACACATCGCCTGGTGATTTCTGGCTTTGCTCCCATCACGCTTACACGCACGCTCCTTTCGTATGTACTCATCGGCTTATCTTCTCATCTTTTGCCTTCGACTGTTGCGTGTCTAACGCGTCCGCGTCCTCCCTTCGTCTCCTTTAGGCTTTTCCTTTCACCGTTGCCTTATTGAATATCCCACGAGTGGAAAATCAGTTCAACCTCCATGAAAGGAGTCCACCAACCCTTGGCTGTTTGCCTCGTTCTTCCTTTCGGTTTTCCCACCCTCGGCCTGCCAGACTCCAGTTATCGCGTTCATTGCGATTTCCTGCCGATCAAAATTGAATCACGGAAGAAGCAACTTCGTTGGAAGGAACGAGGAAAGCAAATTGTCGCTTGGAAGATTTTTACAATGCCGAATGCTTATGAATAAATTTATGCTTTTTATTGTGGAATTAATATCTTGATGCAAAAGTGTGACATTCGTGTGAAGAAAAGTATCTATGAATATTTGTAGATCGTCGTTTATTGATTAATTAGGTTTAGATTTATCCAATTTTGCCATCTAAAATTACTTTCGTGTGATTACAAACATTTGAAGAGTGGTCCTCACCCTTTTAGATTTCGAGATTCAGACCCTTTGTGAAGGGCACTTGTAATAGTACGTAATCTTTCTTCTCGTGATTTTATTAAACACAGTAAAAGTTAAGATAATAATTTATATTCTTTGCAATGTACAAAATATTCTTGTCGCGCTAGCAATAATAACAAAATAATATGTACGTAAGTTCAGTACTCGAACACCTAAATCTAACGTCGAATGTCATTTTGCTTTAC
The DNA here is from genome assembly GCF_014825855.1 of Bombus pyrosoma. NCBI lineage: Eukaryota > Metazoa > Arthropoda > Insecta > Hymenoptera > Apidae > Bombus > Bombus pyrosoma. The sequence goes on along the minus strand of NC_057778.1, from coordinate 1,961,713 downwards.
CCTCATCTTCAACCAAGGACTCGCTTTTTACGATGATCGTATTAGGATGAGCTTGAAAAGGCTACATTTGGCGAAACGTTGCCGCGAAACGTCGCGTTTGACGTCTTCATGTATCATCTGTCGGTTTCCGTTGCGCGCGCCATTATAATATCCCGTAGGATACGAGATGACGCGAAGCGAACACGTCGTTGTGTATAAATGTATTCGCAACGGTGGAAAGTATCGCGAACGCTTTTGAGTCGAAAGAGGGCGGAGGGTGTGGAGAGAAAGAGAGGAAAAAGAAGAAAGTGGCGCAGCGAACGAATATCCCTCGTAGATTTCTTTGCATAGAGAATTTGATCGTTTGTCAAGTAGACGGCGTCTCGCGCAAATTGATGCAGCGGACCGGTGCTCGGAAAATTGCTTCCTCGCGGATTGAATTTTCTCCTGTGAACGCACTCGTGCAGCGGCTGATTCGATTTTACACGAGACAATTCGGCATGAAGAGTTGCATCCGAACATAATAGATATTTCGAAACAGTTTTTATTTTGTTTTCAAATGGGTAACCGCGCCGGTTGTCCCGTCATTGTTTCACGACTACATATTGCAGTTGCCTGTATCAGAGCCTGATTGGCTTCTGGTATTGTTGCACCGTCAGTTTTATTTCCTTCGGAATTGACCTATAATACAATAGGTCGATCATTCCGCCCATGAGATCGAACATTCAATTTGCAATTTAGTAATTTACAACGGGGGCTGTTATACTTCGGATTTATTATTCCCTATCCATCCGTTCGAGCATACTTCTCTCACCATTTTCCGAATATATACTGGAAGCTTGATTTAGTTATATTCTTGACAATGGCCTTTGGAAATTCTATAGCATCGATTGTTGTTCCTGTACGTTTTTTACCGTTGAAAATAAAACATCTAAATAGTATTCACGACCAATGTGATCTTTAATTAAGTCTCTGTTCGATTAAAGATCCAAAGAAACTAGATCACTACTAAGAAGAAACTATAATTAATTCGGTTAGCCAGTTTTAAACGCCACGGTTAAGTAGAATTAGCGGATAGTCGTGCCGAGGAATAGAGAGCGCTACACCTACAGAATGAGGGTAAGGTGTGGAAAGAGATGAAAAGTATCTGAGGTAAGTGAAAAACAAAACGATATCCTTATTTTAACTAAGAAGAAACCACTTGAAAATCAGCGTCAAAGGGCACACTCGTGCATACCGAGTTCATAGGTGTGTACGCGGGAGACTAAGAAGATTCAGAAGCTCTTTACTTAACCATTTCCTTCGGAAAGCTTTAGCATCCGGCACACTCTCTTTTGATCGTTAGTTAAGAAGTGAATAATATTAATTAAAACGTTCTTTTGCGGTGTGGCTCTTTCTTCTCTCGGCCCTGGGGCCGTCGTCGTCGCTGTCGAGCCCTTTTTCGTAAGAGGAGGAGGGAAAGAAGGTTGGAATGAGGCAGGAACCGCCGCCACTCGACTTGTCGCTCCTTGTTGGATATTTATTCGTTCGTTCGTTTTTTATTTATACTCGAGGTCTGAAGACCCGCCTTATTTGTACCCACCCCCTGAAACTGGCAGCTCTTCCAACCCACTTCCACCCTCTCCTCTCCCAACACAGTTCCTTTAAACGACGTGACTACCGCTCGACTCGACCCGCGAAACCCTTTTACCCCCCTTCACCCTTCTTTGCTCTGTTCTCTCTCCCGGCCCAGTGAACGAAGAAAAAAAATTAATGGACGCATTCGGATGAATTTTATTAATTGAATCGCGCGCAGGGCGTCGCGTTTCGACGCGACTCGTACATCCTTTGTAAACGCGGGGGTGACTTGTTGCAATCGCCTTTTTAAATCATCCCTTCGCCTGCTGAAAAAGAGACAAACCTGCTGCCGATTGCCTTTTGCCCGTTATCACCCTTGGTTGAGAATGGTTATTGCCGCAGACGGACATGGGGAAAAAGTAATTGCTGTCAATATGGAGATTCTATTGGCGCATACTGTGTTCCTTCGTGCATGAGGACACGTTATTGAAGTCAGCTACATATAACGGGTGATTCAACAGCTTGCGCCGTCTTCAACGTGTTCTTTGATTGCATCGAAATACATACGGAGGATCAGATGCAGTATCGTGTTTTCCTTCAAACTTTTAAATCAACTATAATTAATTATTAAATTACTTCAATAATATATCAACCATAATTAATCAGCAAATCGTTTTAGTATTTCAGTAACTTTAGTCGACAAGCCACTATCGTGTTTATCGATTTTATATTATTCGATTCAACGTACATTCCATTAGACTCTGCATCTTCCAAAATATCCGTCGCGATCGTAATTATCTACAATTCGACATTCGCAAAATCGAGCCACGCTAAATTGCTAGAAAGCTTCTCTAAAGGAAAGGTTTCTCTAAAGGAATTGGCGAAGGCGGTCTAAGCGGACACAAAACTAAAAGCAGCCCCTTAGCAGCAGGATAAATTGTCGGTAGAGCTTTTGTATTATCGAGTGCGCGAATTCGTTATTACCGCGGAACGATGCCGTGAAAACGGACCATCGAATGAGAAGCCGGAGGCAAACGTCTGCAAAACGCGCGGGCGGCAGCTCGCCAGCGTCCAAAGAGACAACGATATGCGGCGTGGAGCACCCGTAAAAGAGAAGGGAAGACACTCTCTGTGAAAGAGATACAGAGAGAAAGCGTGTACGCGCGCGTATCTACGTGCGAGGGGTGGCTGTGGCGGGTGCTCGGTGGAAAAGAGCGATAGGGGTTGGGAGTGGGGTAGACAGAGCATAAAAGGAACACTAGTAGGTATTAATATTTAGCATCTCTGAAGCCACCCGCATTCAAGCAACTCCGCTGGATTCCCATCTAACTCCTCCCAGTATCCACCGGCGCGGCCACCGCCGCTATCGCCGACACCCACTCCCTCCTCGCGTCTTCCGCCAAACACCGATCCTCCTTTACTTCGCCCCGGGTACTTCCCTTTACGGTAAAATATGTAAATCTAACCAATATTTCTAAAGATACACCGATGCTCAGAGACGGTGGGGGCTCTTTTATGATGGGGCAGAGCGCGAAACCCGCGGATACCGCGTTAACGTGACTCCCACCACCTCTTCCACCCCTATACACCACCTTACCCCTACGCCGTTCCGGCCTTTCTCTCCCTCCTTTCCTGTCTATCTGAACGTACGCCAACCTAAATACACCCTCGCCTCGGTCGAGTCTCGTGGGTGGAGGGGTGGCTACGCGCGAACCATACATGTATGTGTACTATATATACGTGTGCTCAAGTGTGTGTAAGGATGGTCGAATATGCGTGTAGACGGGCGTGTGTGCGAGACGAGTATTTGAATGGGGCTTGAATATCGTCCATGAATATTTCGCAAGTTCCTATTTAAAAGAACGGGATGAACGCGTGGTAAGATACGACACCGGGCTGACTCGAACGGTTTCACCGAGAATAAGGGTGTATACATATAGCCCTGTTTGAAAGTGTCAGAGAGATCGATAGTAAAATCCCGCGGACATCCGGTGAAAATTGTGGCCAAGGGTTTCCCGGCGGAGTAAAAAAGTTGAGAATTTATTTTTAATTACGGCAATTTAGAGGCGGATGACCTTTTATTACGTCAAACGGCGCCGGCTCAATGGAACCTCTCATTCACGAATTGAAACTTTTTTAATCTGTCCCGGGCAACAGAATTTTCATAGAGATATTGCGCGTATTCGTATATTTCCTTGCGCGTAGCGGACCACGAAACGAAATGACTGCCGGTAATTATTTGATATTTTACCATTGCCGCCGAATCGTATCGGTTCGACGAGAGGTTTGAGGAGTGCAATCTGAATCTTTTTTTTTTTCCAGTTTCCCGTTTCGCGGTATGGCATACTTGAATTAAGCACATGCGATATCTGTATGCACGCAATGTGTAATCGAAAGAACCGGAGTATCTTTTACCATCCCCTCGACTTGTAACGAGACCGATGTTGCGTTTGCTCGCTGTTCTTCCCCCTTTTTCACGCAAGGGTAGCCGGATCTGAGTGTTCGCTCAAGTGGCCTCGAGACCCATGTCTGATTATGTTTATTCGTGCACGTTAACTAAGTATATTCTCAGTTCTTCTGATGTCTTGCGAATGATCCCAAATTGCTGGGTAATAGCAGCTCTGACGTTTGCCAAGGTGGTTACCGGTCTCCGTGCAGCTTATCCCAGTTCGAGGGTTTATAATTTGTGCTCAGTGACGCGGCTCAGTCGTAATACCTTTGATATCTACAGGATAATATGTCATATTAATTCTACGTTCATTTTCAACAACTTTTACACAGTCACTGTTGCAAAATCAATTTCAGTTACATTCTTATGAAATACTATTCACCGGTATCATCTGTAAAATTTAATTTATAAATTCTTTTATTATTCGTCGTTCAAATTACATTACTCTCGTCCAATTCTTCACCATGTATATAACTATGCAGAAACTAGGACAAATTGAAAAAATCATTAGCAACTTATTAGGAACTCTGGGATTATTATTATTATTTCGTTTGCGACAGGTTTGTGCTGTCTTGTAGCTTCCATGTACATTTTCAAATTCGTTTCGAGCTCTGTCAATATAACCATGATAATTGGGTTTCATCGCTAATGAAATTTCAAACTGTTTCCTACAACGCCCGTAATATATTCGTGAAAGGTTTCCACAAGTGTTCGAATATTTTCACGAATCAGTGTACCCAATACGAATATCGTAAAACGAAACTCGATAACTAGTTTTATTTGTCCGAGGCTACTTTCTCCGGTGAAAATCAAGCGACAAAAAGCGATCCAATGGGAAAGGACGATTGTGTCAACCGTCGTGAGGTACGCGGAAAGAGGCTGTTCGCGATTCCTGCCGCATCGTCTTGCGCCAATTCCGGACAAATTGTAATTTCTAGAAACAAATTGAATATAAACGCGGCGTAATTCGAATGCCTGCTGCAGCGGCACCGACACAATAATGATGACGGCTGTGTAGAAACCAGCGGCCGTGGCTGAAGGGAGCCGAGCCAGCACCAGAGACGTAGCCATGCGCGAAACAGCAATCTTTCGAGGCAATCTCTTTAATAAATGAAGCATACGTTCCCGCTTTTGAATTACGTCTACGTAATAGCCTCCCCCGCTCTTTCTCCTACCTACCACCCCCTCACTCTCCCTCGTACACCAGGCTTCTCTCTTCGTTTCTCCTTTTCTTGCCCGCTGTGCCAGTTCCGAAACGAGACAAAGGCCAGCCTCGAGTGTGCTACTGCGACCCGCGAACCTGATTTCCGCGGGTTTGAGAATTAGATCGTTTCCCGAAAAGTAAAAGGGAACGTTATCGATTCTCCTCTGTTGATGTTGCCATGGCTCATGGTGTTTTAATAGTTGGGTACTTTGACATGGAATATTTTGGTAATTTAGTATAGATATAGTAATAGATATAGCAGTAGGTTTGATAATTCTTGGTAGACTTCGAAGATTAAGAAAAATGCAGGAAGACGGACTATGTTAATCTTTTATATTATTTTTTAGGATTTATTTTCGAATTTACGGTACTTTATTCCATCACATCACATGATAGATAAATATTATAAACGTATATGTATCTGTCATTGTTTGGAATTCTTTGAACTAATTAAATGCCTGAATAAAATCAGAAAAGGCTGGATCATCAGTTTTGATTCTGAGAGGATGGATTCTATCACAGACTTTGTCGTTTTCCAATCAAATCGTTTTTAGAGACTCATTTTTAATTAAAGTTTCTTCGATAACAACTCATTGCCATAACTATTTATAAGAATACGGCGTCGTAGAGAAGATATTTCCTCGAATAAAAATATTTCAGTTTAAGATTTCTCCACCTCCTGTGACTTTCTGGCGCAATTGAATCAATATTACTAGTGGAAATTCTCTTGCGGTACAGTAACAAGTTTGATAAGAAGAACGTGAACCTATTTCCCATGAAATTGAAAAATTGCGAGAGAAAAGTCAACGATCTACAACTTGTGACTCGTCAATTCAAACAAACAGATTGTTAGATAAATTATTGTCCAAGACTGTCCTCATAATACCGAACAGATCTAATTTCTCAAATAACTCTTTGATTTCGTACTTCACCGAATCTAATAAAAGAGAGAAATTTGAAAAATCGAGTAACGAGGAGAAATGCGGACGATCAAAAATATAAAATCGTCGATCGTGGAGATAGCGATGTGTCGGTCTGAAGTCGAACGAAACACATCGACGGTAAAACCGCAACGATTCCCCTGTTCATGGTAATCTGCGAAGATTATAAGCGGCAGGGTTGCCGAAATAACTGCGCAAGTAAGTAGCGTCTGCCTCCATTGTTTCCCTTCAAATCAAAAGCAGTGAAATTCTCCATTGTGATCGCACCACGTGCTATGCTTACGCGTGGTGTGGTCGTAGAGAAGTTGGAGACGCACCATATAACGTTACCTATGTATACGTGTCCTCGAGAGTTGGCCGTGTAGTATGTACGTGCGAGATTTGGGGTTCGTATGGTGCGCGTATCCGCGCGCAACCGCGCCTCCACGTGTATACCAACACCGGGTACCGGAGAATTGGTATTCCGTCGACTGACAGAGCTAGGCAAACAATGGACGTTTGATTGTTCAAGATTTAGTACTGGTTTACTACTGTCGAATCCGAATTCCTAGTATTGCGATACCTCCTGCCTGTTCAGTTTCTGTTATCCTGGCTGCAGCTGTTGTAGCTTTCGATCTTTTCGTCTGATAGAACCTATCCTTGCCAGGATAAGTTATCTCGAACGATTTTATCAATTTCTCCATTGTTTTCATTTTTATTAATGAAAATAGTCAGAGATGATGTATTATCATTATTGTTGATTTATTGAAATTTATTAAAAATGTTAGTTTAGTTTAGAAGATATTTGTCACGTAAGAAGAAATATTTGATAAGTAAAGGATTAATGCACAGAGTTGCAGTTTCAAACTTTACGTATTATGGAATTAGTTTTACTGTTAAGCTGTTTTAGCCAAGTCAATCTTTAATGTGCAAAGCTTTGAACGACCGATTGCTACTTGAAAATCGAAATACGTGCTAGGATCCGAGGGTCGGTGCCTGGTATCCGTGCTATTCACTTTAAATGCCAGAGAAAGAAGAACTCGGTGGCTGGTTTGCTGATATTGTATTCGAGTGTCCAGTTCTGTCAAAGTGGTATTTTCAATAGACCGTGGAATTTGAATGGCGGTCGAAGGAATTAGAAATTCTCGTGGGAATCGCCACTAGTCATCTCGATTTGAATGTTATGCAACAAAAATAATCGTATACTATATTAGCTATGTCATAAAAATTTATTGTAAAATACCGCTAAAAATGTCGTCGAGCAATTACGAAGATTTTTGTTTATCTTCGAGAAAAACAACAATCAGTAGGAGAAGCTTGGAATCCGAGAGACGGTTAGAAGAATTCGAAGTTCTCTGTTAGACGAGGGTTTGCCTGGCTACGATTGGATCGGGGTTGAAAATGGCCACGTACTCCGCGTCTTAGGAATTCGACTGGTTCCATAGTCGAGAAAACAGTGCTCGATTGGGAATGACAAGAAGAACACGATCAGCTCAGCTCGACCCCAACAGTATCAAGGAATGTAGAGCATCCGTGGGTTCCTAAATATTAAAGCGGGTGTTATCCCTTGGTAAATTGATGACAATTTTCAGAATTTCACGAAGAAAGATTCACTCGAAATATTCGAATGTTCCCCTGCTTTCAGAAAATGTAAACCAAATTATGAATATCCAGAATCTTTAAAAAATAATATTGTCATTCAATATTTTTAATTCATTTTCTGTCTTTTTTTTAATTTATTAAATATATTAAATTGACAGTTGATAAAGTATTTGATAACTACATAGAAGAAACGACTTTAAAACTGCTCAAAGTAGAAGATGATTCTCGTCTTGTCTGACTCTTTGCCGAGTATGGTCTCATTCTACTGACATTTGGTTGGTTTTTCACAAAAATTATTGAAATGAAAGAAACTAAGTATTCTAGAAACGAACGAATAAAATGAATAGTTTCTCGAGGAATCATAAAGTTGCGGAAATATTTTCAATTATAATATCAATGGCAATATCTTCTCCAGATTTATAACCTTTTATAAAACTCTGTCATACATTGATTTGAGCACACACAGACTTTATATTTATAATAACTTCTTGGCTCGTAATAACCAGTTAAACCAATACCATATCTATATGAAAAGAGAATAAGATAAGGATTTTAAAAGCATTATTATTTATTTATTTATTTACTTAGGAAGAAGAAAACGTAAGCCGTCACGGTAGACCTGAAAGAACGCGTGCACGTAATACAAAATATCATGCAAATTAAATTTATAAAACTGCATACTAATAAACAATACATTGCAAACAACTATAGGCTAGATAAGATACGGTACAACAAATTTTCCATTAAATGACAGGATTGAGAAGAAATACCAATTGAAGAATAGACACTATTGAAGTTTAATGGTATGCAGTTGACACCAGTATGGTACGCATTATCAGTTGAGTGAAAGACACATTTTCAACGTTGGAATATTAGGAGAACGAAGCGGATGCAAGTTTTACTGCCGCGTCTCGCTGATAATATAATCTACGGTTTGCCAACAATAAGAGACGTTATAGAACAATTCTGTGGTGATTGAACAAATGGAACAAGATGCATGGCCGGTTCATGTGAAAGGTTTCATGGCACAACGAACCGCATCATCGTATCGTGTCCGGGAATCTCGAGTCTCGAAGAGCCGTCCTATGGATGATCGCGAACGTTCTCCACCGCGCGATAAGTCGTAAATCCACAGTAGAAGAGGTCGTAAAAGGAACCAAAGTGCGTCCTTATCCCGAACCCCGCGTAATCACGAACCCTTTACCACGGCGAGCCATCGATCCGTTTCGTAATTTCGCCAGTGAGTATCCCCGCTATCTATCGTAAAGGTAAGCCTCGAAATCGCCTTTCGAGACGGCAGCGTGGGGGTTGTTTTAAGAGGTTCTAAATGTATTCGGATTAGAGAATTTAAGGGTGGATTAGTACGAACCTGCAAATATTCTTTACGTAAGCGATACGACGTTACAATATGATACTCTAGTTACATTTATTAATAATTTATAATACAAAATATACAACTAAAATATACAAAATATAAATAACGATACAAATCGTAAGAGTTTCCGAAGGTTGCGGGTAGATATCGTTTATAACTTTCGTCGTGTTAATGTTTTAATGGTAATTTATGTTTGAAGAAGATATATTTGCGATAAAGATGGTAAAATTTGTGAAGCATTAACGTATTTTTATTCTTATTGTAGTTTTGGCTTTCGAGACACTTAATCCATCGATGCACAAATTTCGTTAAGCCTTATATGTAAAGCATTTTTTTATTAAAGGTATCCTGGTTTTGGTGTTTTCAATTCATTTTTAAACGCTGCTACATGATAATCTATTACTCGCATACTTTGAATCCCTGTGCTTTGAATCTTCCGATAGACCCAAACCATAGAAATCAGATCGCAACTTTCTATTTTTCTCTGAGGCAACCATTTTAATAAATAAATACAAATGAATAAAATGTTTAGTAAATAAAGAGAAAATAAATGATTAGGGAGAGAACTACTAAGTTAAAATTTGACATAGGAAACGAATAAACGATGGGTGTTGCGCGTCATTTCGATCGCCAACCGGCAATTAATATTTCTAGCGTAAGTGCGTCAAACGCAGTGTTAGGGTGGTGTATTCTGTTTAAACGATCTCGGGAAATCTATAATCGACCATAGTGCATGGAGTCACTTATCAGCCGTCCAGGCAGAAGCACGAAGGATGTATGTCGGACGCGTTCGGTGTGTGTTCCTCCGGTGGCGTTGAAGAGGGCGGTAAGACACTCTCTTCCGTGCGACGGAACGGTAGGAGGATATCTCATTCAATACGGGTGTATTGTTCAGGTCTTATCGTAATATCTCATAATTAATATCTCTGCATTGTAGTATGGATGGATAGGCTTCGCTGCCAGAGCCAACTGATAGCGAAAACGTTTGTGCCAAGCAGCTCCCATTCTCTTCTATCTCCTTCCCTCGCACTCAGTCACTACCTTCATCTTTCCACTTCAAACCGGGATCGCATAGATCTCAAGAAACCGCTTCGTTTTCGAACCGAAGTTTAATACCTTGAGACCAGAAGGTGCTAGTTTCAAGCGTCTATAAATATTGATTCGCTGCATATGTTTCGAACGTAGCTGATAACGAAACTAGTGCTTGCTAGGGACAACACTTTTTATGCTTTTAATTCTTTCATTATGGCTGAACAATCGTTAATGAGCAATATTATCTTATCGACTTTGAGATGCGAAAGTCTTATTGATTAGCTTTGCTACTTTTTTCCCCGTACTCGAAGATTTAGACTAAACTTACCATTTCCTTTAACCGCTACTTAAGTAAATCCTCTCTCGTTTTTCTTTTTACGTTTGCACGATATCAGCGACGAGGATCTGCACGTAGTGACAATGCAGTGAAATTCCATTCCATTCGATATAATTTTATCTGTCACCGGGAATACCGTCTGTCCATTGAGCGTAATTACATTTCGAGGTAAGATTGAGATCCGGCCGGATCCAACCGGCAAAACGCGTTTATACGACGAGTACGATCGTTCTGTGTATGTATCGAGCGTCGGTGTGCGGATGAGCGAGCGGTGTGTATGCATTCAATTACACAGTGAGTATACATGAATATATCTGCTGAAGGCTAGAAGGACTCTCGGCGTCTTAGAAACGCTATTGAGCTTACGGCTAGATACGAGAGCTTCCCTCTGATGTTCTCCTATTCTCGGCTGTTTATCGTTTATTCCCGACATTTGGACAACCGTCTTGGTTCGCGGGATACTACTGCAAGTCAGTATGATCCTCAAAGCCCCGTTAACGCTGTGTTTCGCCCTACGAACACTGTGTCCTCTTGGATGACCAGTTGAATCGTCCTTGCAAGGATCGGTGAAAGGTCAGCGTTTCAATAGACCGGATAAATCGCGCGAAGCACCCGTTCAACGTTTACGCGGTACAACCACGCTCTGATTAACTCCATGGACACGCTGCTTTGATGTATTATCCAGATCTACTTAGGACTCGACGGTGGTCCTGTTTCTACTGTCGTATAAATTACTGGTTGAATGAATGTTCCAACGTGCATTGCGCGATTGCGTTTGCAACTTTCAGGCGAATGCTTGGATTTTATAATGCGCTGATGCTGTACCAAATTGATAACGTAATTAACTTCATTTGTGCAGATGTCATATGCACGACGAGTCGAAAGTTGGAGAAAGCTTTTCTTCTTTCTTTAACACGCATTTTATAATTTGTGTGTTTCGCAATAAAATCCAGAATTGGCGACAATTAATAGGTCAGCGGAAAGACAATATGACGCGTGCAGTGTCCCGAGCAACGTTCCGGCTATCTTCCTTCGGGTATTTCGAGGCGTATAAAAGTCGAGGAGAGGAACGAGAGAATGGAACGGCAGAGGGTGGCAGGGGGAGGTGGTACAGAAGATAAGGCGAATCAAACCGTAAATAACTGTGGAACGGTGAAAAGGAAAGGGGTGAGCGGTACGGCGAAAGGGGGTGAAGGGGCGCGTAGAGGGTGGTGGGTACGACGCCTCGCCAGCTGCAAAACTCGCCGAGTTTTATAGTTGAATCGCATGACTCCAAATCTCCATACATTCCCCGGTGTGTTCCCTTCTCTTCTCCTCTCCTTTCCACCCTGTTACTCGTGTCTTTTTGCACGAACCTTCGTCTCACTTCTTTCCACCACCTACCCACCAACCACCATCGGCTCATATCTATTTTTATATCGCCATTTCTTCCTATGAGCTCGCGGCTTCCACTCCACGTAACGCCCTACGGCTCTTTGCGGGCAAACCGTTCTTTCCGTGCATCTGTGTGCCTATACAGGTACGCGTATTTGTGTTAGAGATACACAAGCACACGAGCGTAGACGAGAAACAGGCGATTAATTTCGTATTCCTAGATACTTTCTAACGTTCGCACGCCAGCCTCATACTTCATGGTTCCGCCGAGGCTCGGCTGTTTACGAGCACCGTCCTCTGAGAACAACGGCCAAAGAATTGGATGTACGTTCAATATATCTGGCCGAAACCTGGAATTACGAGGCGAGCCGGCTCCTAAGCGAATATACGGCTTGCGATCGAGCTGTCAGGCCATTTTTATTTTTGAAATACTCTCGGCGCGATTGGTTCAGTTAACATCTTTCGAAGAACGTGAGTTAACTTTAAAAGTTTCTACAACTCGTTGGGTAATCGTAGGATTACGTAGAGTAATAATTTTTCATAGAAATTTTCTAAAATTGCAATGCGCGTTTAAAAATCATTTCGTCCAAGGTGTATTATATGAGAGATTCGTCTTTTATATAGTCTTTATTTGGATTTCTTTCGCAAATGTTATATCTTAGTCGTCGCTTCTATCAGATCTTACGTCGACTAAGGTTACCGCGAACAGAGATGATAATATTGATAAAAGATGATTTCCAATGTTGAATATTTCGCCCACGTTTTTTTTATAAACTCGAAACACACGCTTATAACCTCAGGACAACGATTACGTGAAACAATCTTGTGTATTTTACATATGAAAAATTCGAACTTCCAAATATCCCAACTTTCAGTTCTTCAGTTAATAATTTTGTTTTTTTATATCCATTCATACCGCCACGCTTAACAAATATCAGTAAGATCACATACAGTCTCGTTTGTTAAAAGGTGTTGTAAAGTCGCACAAAGGGCCGGTAATCGATTAGAGGCACGAGCACCTTCTTCGAGCAATGGAAAATGGAAATCGTTAAAGCAAAATAGTGGAAGCTCGGTATACGGCGTCGAAACGATAAGTACGTCGGGCACGATACGGCGAACGCTTTCAGAGGGAGAGCCAGTTATCTTTTCTATTTACGAAAGCGCGAGATACGGTTGCACAAGTCTTTCAACGCGAGAAATCGCGAAGCAAGTTTCCATTCGTCGGCTGATCAGGTGTATGTGGGGCGTGCGTGGCCGATAGAGTCTGTCGGGGGTTGGGGGTGGCGGTAGAGGTTGCTGAAAGTGCACGGAAAGGAGGGTGGAATGCAGGCTGAAGTCGGTACTAATGCCGAAAGTTTTAACGAGTTTGAGTGATCGTGGTCGATGTAACCGCAACAATAATAGCAATAGTAATAATCATGCCACTCCTCTGGGGCGGTACGAACTTATCGCGTTGCTTGAAACACAGGCCTCCCTCGTGTTTCTCTTTCTCTCCGCCTTTCTCGCTGTTTCTAAAAACAGCCTAAGACATGTTTTCGCGTTCCTGGCAATTTTCGTTGGAACATTGATAATAAGTTACTATCTACGATGGGGCGATTGTGCGTGTTTTGCAACGGCACGTAGAAATCGGCGTATACAAACGCCAACTTTGTTTGAAACTAGGTATTACGATATACATATGTATGGAGTGTTTCGCGAGAAGCAAAGAAAATTTTTTTATTTGTTTCTTGCCCAAGAAATTGTATGATAATCGGATATTCGACTATTAAATACTCAACTAAACGATTATCCTTGAAAGCCCTATTATTAATGTTTCAAACATTTGTCGAATTATACGGGATTATAACGAATTACGAAATTCGATCCGATATATTACCATTGATAATTTTATTTTAAGAATCTTCGATACGATATTCAAGCACAAACATCGTTAAATTTCGAAACCGTATCTTATCTTCCGCTTACCATCCCAAAACGTTCCAAGAAACGAAGTACCTATCTATAATCTAAGCCAGTCTTAGAATCGAGTGTCGTAACTCGAGGAACCTCGTGATTTATCAACTTGCAGGATCTTTCCGAGGATAAGGACGATTTCGTTGTCTTTCGTGTTCCTTTACCTGATTGATCTGCCGTTTGCCACCCTCGGTGCAATAATCCTACTCCGAGTTAATACATCGGGTAAATGGATCGACGAGAGATAGGAAGGGAAACGAGCAACGAGGAGAAATAGAAATCGGAGAAAGGAAGTAAGTACGCGAAGGGAAAAAGAGACGACGAGAAGCAACGAGTCGAGCCAATACATCACTCCGCGTTGGCTGTTCGGCGCGGCAGACCCGCCAAAATAGCAATTACCTCCACGGAATCAAATGAAATAAAATTGCATTATCTGGCATGCCATGGTGCGATCAATCATACACCCTTTAGTCGATTCGCGTATACTTGACTGTTCTTTCTGGATACCTGTCTATACCTGAGTGTGTGTAGTAGTAGCTGTGAGCGTGTGCGATATAGATTCCAATATCCTGGAGGAAGATTGAACGGATTTCGTTTCGCCTAGCTTCTGGTTGTTGATTTGAACGAGGGAATATTTTATACATGTAATGCATTTATGGTCGATGGTGGAAATTTTGACTGGAGGAAGAAAGATGCTTTTGAGTATTTCATTAAGAATCTTGTATTTTCCATGCTTTTATAGCTGCGAAAAATATTGCTACATGCCCTTACTTTCTAATAAAACATTTTGTTATCAGGTTCTATACACGTTTCACTTTCATAGTATCGAAGAATTATTAAACGATAAGAAATCTGTTTGGATTTAATTAATTACTATGTAAACACTATAATAAGTACAATACTTTCTGTGGCGATACTTTCTGTCATATTCCATTCAACTGTACTTTTGTACTTCGTATTAGCCAAAGTTCCTTCACCCTGCTTGTAAAAAGAAACGCGCATCCACGAATATTCACGATCTCGCAACAAGAAATCACGCAAGTTCCAAAAGTAATCGTTGTCCGAATCTTCTCTCGTGGTCGCGTCGCGGACCATTACGATTGATTTACTGGCGTGTAATTCCGCGTAACGACGAATCCATTTGAACATCTCGATCCTCGGCGCGCTGCGAAGAGGCAACTCTCGTAGAGAAAGAGAGGGAAGGAGAGAAAGACAGAGAGAAAGAGAGAGAGAGCCTTGGTCTCCGTTGACGTTAACCCCGCGGCACATTTCCATTTGACGTCGCGGTGCCGCCGCGGGTAGACGGCGTCGCCGCGGAGTTGGTTAGCGTTAATTGTAATGCTTTTTGGCCCATACGCGATTACACGATGAAATAATCCCTCATTTATGAGTTAAGTGGTCTGTGGAACTACACGGCGCTTCTGATGAAATGCTTGTGGCAAGTACGCCGCCGGTCCTGAGGAGGGTCGTTGACGATGCAGGAGAAAGAGGGACGGAGAAAAGAGAGAACGTTTGAGTGCAAGCTAGAGAGCATGGAGCAAGGGGCCAGGAAGGGGGTTGGGGGTTGGCTGGCAAACGGGGTAGGGGAAAGGGGACAGCAAACGAGTCAGGGTCGGTTGGGGGCGGAGGGGGTGGCAGGTAACTACGGTGCAAATCCTGCAACCCTTAGGCGACACGAAGCTTTGCTCGTATTATAATTATATTCTCCGTCCGTAAAATTGCAAATAATTAAGATTCGGTCAATGAGAGCGAGAACCGCGCGCTTTCCAACCTCTGTGCGCACGTTTGTTGCGACAAACTGGCGCGCGTTATCGCTGCTACGCGCAACCACAGTCGCGAGTCTAATTTACTCTCTTCGACGCACCGAGATTCGCGATCCAATACACTTTGAATTCTCGTTACAGAACCCTTTCAATTTTTTGTTCGTATTTCGTGGAAAGAAAGTGTTTCGGGAAATGTTTTTGCCCTACGAAATTTGTCTAATCGAGGGAAATTGTTCGGTGAGAAAAATGGCACCTGTGATCGATTCCTGGCATCGATAGTTTGTAGAGAATGATTTATGAACTCAGAGATTCCTTTCTCTATCGTCTAATAATTTGTATTTACTACGCTTCGTGAGGCACGAGATCGATTGAAACTTTTAACTTCTAGAATTCTAAAAAGGTTTTCTGATTGATATCCAAGCTAATTGACTGGTTAACATCGTTTCTCCGCTATAATTCTATGTCTATCGTTTGTCGTGAAACGTAAATGATGTTTCTATGTTTCACCGGAAGTGTAAAATCTAATGATTTCTCGCTGAGAAATAAAAAAGATGAACCCTCAGGAGTTTAATGATCCATGGAGGAAAGTCACCGATGTTTTCCCGGTGAGATGCATTCGGAGCTTTCCTCGCGGAGATACTTTTTCCCCGCAATAATAGCAGGTATTATCCACTTATATCCTCGACTAAGTCTGACACACTCCGAAGGAAGGTGGCAGTGTATGGTTGGAGGACACGTCGAAGAAACCTTGAATGATATATGGAGACAATATGGTTCCATATTTCTATCGCTGTCGCAGCAGGATTAAGCTTATACTTTTTCGCCATCGAATATCTTTGGCTATTGTCACGTACTTCTTGCACCCCACGGAAGACGCTCCCTTGCTTTCTGTCCCTATCTGCTAACATTCTATCATCGATGCTCTCTTCTTTCTATGTGTGACAGTCCGATAAGTAATTCAGCGAAGTGATAAATAATCACGTACGACGTCATTCAAATTATTCTGTCAATATATGCTACCTTCTAAAAATTTGCGATCATCGTCTCACTTTCGTTAGTCATCTCTGGATAAATGATAATCGGAATAAGGTTTTATTGCATATGTGACGAATGTAAAAAAATGTTTAAGCATGTAGAATGCAGTGAGAGACAAAATTTTTCTTACAAGTATAGAATAACGTAGATATATTCGTAACTTTTAAATGGTACTGTATGTTGTTAGAAACATACGTGAGATGTTTTTAATATGCAGCATTATGAAGTGAAACTTAATACTAATTGAAGCGTATGCTACAGGTTTCTTTCAGTATTTATCATTAGTACAATTATGCATTTATTATACCTATGATATTTTACAATTTTTTATATCACAATATAGCAAAAAAGTTCATTATCATGGTTTATTCGTGATTCTATTTTATACTAATTAAATTACGATTTCCTATATACATTTTACATTTTTGCTCTCTTACATTCTATTTTACTCTTCCTGCGTTTTCCACTTTATTTTCTACTTTCGATGTAATTCGGTCTCGTTGAAGTGAGCTTTAAAAGTAATTACAAACCGCGAAGGTTTAACAAGGTGCACATCAGATACGTGTATTTTCTTTTCTTTTTCTTTTTACAATATGCGATCAAAAATAAAATATCGCATAATGCAGCGATTTTGAAGTAGCGTTTTATGATATAGCAAGCCAATTGCCTTCTTTCTCGCACACACTTTGATTCCTTTCACGAGATTGGGACACCAGCTGCACAATACGGTCACGTATACAAAGAGATGTTCGTGCAACAAAGACTTATAGCATTATCCTTCTGTCTGCTCTGATCTCTTCGAGGCAGCTGATAGAAAGAAGAGACGAGAGAAAGAGAAATCCCTTTGTATCTCGTGCGTACATCTATCCTTCTTTATTATTCCTATCTCTCTTTCTCTTTACCCCCGTCTTTTGATCCATATTCCCAGTCTTTCTGTGTCTCTTGCCAACCTATCAGCTCACAGGCGACCATTAGTGGCTGCATGAAAGCTATTGGAAGCCCGTCTATCTTTCGAGTGGACGACGATTGCGAAGGCGTCACATTCGCTTTCTAGCTTTCTCGCTTCCATACTCGTCTGTTTCTTTTATCCTCCTCTTCTTTAACTGCTTCTATTTCCTTCGATACCGAAAATACGAAGAAATATCTTCCAAATTTTCAAACAGCTCCATTATTTTACTTTTACCTCTCCTATACTTGTGAATGATTTATACATTCTTGTTTAAAAAACAGGGAAAAATGACATACACGAAAACCAAGGAAAGGTAGATAGTACAAGTGGATAGTAGATAGCAGAAAATATCTTCACAATCAACGGTGAGATTGAAATCATAAATTAATCGCTATTCAATTATTTCTATTATCTATTAACAATTATTATCAATTCTGCGTAAGCATAGAGTCGTCGAGTTACGAGCAGTTTTACTACCCCTGTTTCCGCATATCGGTTGCTTCAAACGCCGGTTGCATGTCACGCATTGATACGTGCAGTGTGACGTGATTGCACCAATCATGCGATATTATAATCAATAATACTCGTTATTAAAGCTAACTATGTACGTTCGTTGCTAATATAAGCGATGCACCGCAGCGCCATTAAGGGTGGCAGCGGTTCTCATTTCACTGTTGCAACCCTTACGTGAATTCAATTGTACTTCGGTACTTACAGTACAAACCTCTAATTTCTGGGATCAGGTTTTTTAATCGGACTGTCGAAAGAAATTTCACGGCGAGATTACATGGATTGGGTACGAATGTGCGAATAGACTTTGGAAGGATTTGATCTGAATGAGGATCTCTGTGTAAAAGCAAGTAAATAGAAACAGGCAGTGCCAGCCAGTGCTCGGAGCAACGCAGTTTTAGACGTTTGAACGCCTGCACTATCTTTGCGTTTCTGTGTATCGTAGAAGATCTGCTGAAAATCTCGTGATACGAAATGTCGTGTAACATTACATGTTTTACATGGCAGATAATACACGGCTAAGGAAATGGGTACATTTTTTAAAAGTGTAATTTGTGAAGCTCCTTAGGTCTTTTACAAACGAATAACAGACTTACGGTACAACGTACTTTTGTGTTACACATTTTCCAGGAAAAAAATTAGAATCTTGACTTCAGTCATTTTTACTTGATTTAAGTATATTTCAATTTCGTCGTCCATTTGAATATTTGCAGCACATACATTCCTGAATTTATTTATGTTATTAATACGTCATATTGCGTTTCTAACGGAAAGAAAAAAATTCGAAACAGAAATCTGAAAAATTTACTGGAGAAAAAAATTATTGCTTTGCAATATAAGACATTAGCCCATTCATATGGTATAGCATAGCGTCAGCACTTAACAATATCAGCAATCAGCATCGGTGATGGTTCAATCTTACACTGTCGTTTTCGATTGATTTCTGGAAGGACAACGAGGCCGAAATTGGCCGTGTTTTCGTGAAGCGATGCTTCAGAATAAAATCACGGGTGACTCGATAGAAATTACTCGGGACACTTGTCCCAACGGGGACGCTGGATATCAGAGGTGTAGAGGGTAGTCCGTGAAGCGTCGTCATTAACTGCCAATCACTGCCATTCACCAGCCGAGAAGACGAAGATTGGAAAAGGAGGACGAAAAAAAGAAAGGCAGCGCTGATGCTGAAGGGAGATTCTAATTATTTATTTACGAAATGCAAAGAGCGCCACGTTGCTTCCTTGATTTTCGTTTCTTTCCTCCTTCGCTTCGCTATAGACGTATGAATCACTGTTTCTGCTGGAGTTTTCGAAGATTCGTACGAATATTCGATCGTACAGTACACGACGAGCAATTAATAGAAATACCACAATAACTTACTTTTCCAAATTATTTCCATTCTCACTTAATTAATTCTACTTCGTCGCACCTGTCTCAGAACGAAATTATTTGAAAAGAAGACAACTAATCAAATATGAATGCTTTTGCAGCACTTGTTATCGATTGTCAAAAACTAGTTTTAGAAATAGATAGTCTTCCATATAAAATAAAAATAAAAAGTTGAACGACTCCGATAATTGACCTAAATACCATTCCTTACCCAATGGACTAATTATTTTCCGACAGCGTATCTTATCTTGCCAACATTGATTGGATCTTCAATTCCCCAACCGCAAATAAGGACAAAATTCGAAGAAAAAGCAGAACGTGCGGCAGGACGCAGGGATCCCGGGGCAACGATTTACTCGCAGCGTCGAGGAGAGTCGCAAGCTTTCAACCGCGGAATTATCAATTCCGGTTCCTCGGAGGATTTAAGGTAGTTTCTCGTTCTGTCGTCGGTGACGCGGAGATTGAGGCAGGTTACCGGTTGCAGAGGATTGTAGACATTCGTACTTCGTCCTCGTAGCGGTCCTCGACCACTCGGGGAATAAAGTACAACAATACGAATCGTGGATTGTGTTCGGAGGCCGTCGGGGGCCGTCGACGACAGTGGCAGCCTATTTACTCGGATAACGATGCTCTGGTTGACGTCGAACCAGCTCTCCCTCTCTCTCTCTCTCTCTCTCTCTTTCCACCACCTTCCCCTCTCCTTCGAACCATCCAATCTCTCTCTCTCTCTCTCTCTCTCTCTCTTTCTTTCGTTCATCGTTTTTCCATTTTGTCTTTATCTATACTGTCATCTACCTTTCCTTCCATCCGAACAGCAATAGATCCTCTCTTTCTCGCTCACATAGACTTCCTCCACTTTTTCTCCTTGTCGCCGGCATTAGCCTCGCCCCCATTGTTCCACCATAAAAATGTCAGTCCGCGAATCTATAGTTCGGCGCGACAAAGAACACAATGAAAGATGTATGGAAATAGCCAGATAGGCAGCTACCAGACTTCCGACGACGGTGTACGGGCCGCGCCGCCAGGCTCAACCACTCGAATGCACTTGTCGTGCACATTTAAACGACGGTAATGAACCATTGTTGAAAATTATCAGTCCTACGTTCAGCTTGCTTGCTAATTATCAACGGAGGACCGAGCTTCAGCGTTAGCGGCTCTGACACGGAACTACAACCTCCCAACACGTCGCCGTCTTCTGTAAAACCGTGTTGCAAGATTCTTTACATTCTAAGGTGTATCGATCCTTTATTTTCTTCTGATAATACGATAGGATACTTGACGTAGATTGGAGTTTCATGGAAATGAATAGTTATCATGACTCGCATTAATCTTGCTGTTAGTATCTGAGTATTTAAGTACTGATTCTCGTATTTACTTTGAGAATTTTTTATATCGTTCTTGAAATACGAGATACAGAATCATCGTGAATTTTTACCTGTTACAGCTTCTCGAGTCGAGTCGAGCCTTCGAAATTTCTATTTTCAGAGTGAAAGTTTTTATAGAGAGTCAAGATCCACGTACGTGTAGCACTAACTGTCAACTTCAGCGTTGTATTATATTGTATTTGCAAGTAATTGTTTCGTCCAAATCGGATGGAGCTACGCTTGGTTCTAAAATAGAAAACTAGGAATTCCAATAGCAACTTATTAATCGTAGCATTTTGAATAATTTAGAAACGATTAAAGCTTTCTTTTTCTTCATACAAATCGATAAAACATGTTCTTCGTTCAACTGTGGACACGGGGAACAGAAGAATCGTCACCAGGTTATAAAAAATCGATAGAGTGATTAAAATTATCGTGGAATCGCGTTTCACAAGTTCCATAGATTTTTCATGACTTTTTATTCGACAGTTATAAAATAAAACCTTGCCGCCCGTTGCCGGCAGAGAAACTTTGATTTCACTTTAATTTAACTTCATCGAGAGTTGGTCAATAGCAATATCTTTAATTGCTCGTCGGCAAATCCTACCAGTCGGTAATGGCACCCTTTATTGAAATTCGCGCTAGACTTTCTTACTTGAACACTTCACCGCCCCTTTCCTTTACGTGCAGATCCAATATTTTAATCATACCATTTCCGCCCTGTAGGAACTGTTATATTATTTCTGAACTTCTTCCTCTTTGCTGCTCTTTTCACTGCAGCTAAAACGGAACGTCGATTTATCTGGAAATATCTCAACATTAACACGAACAACATTAAGCCGCGTTTAAGATATTTTACACGAAATATCGATTGTTATATTCTTCGCTCTTTAAAGTCTTGACGACATACTCCTAAAGTATATTTCAACATAGTTTCAAAAATTGGTATGGTTATAGGGACTTGAAGTATTCTGACGTTAACGATCATAGTATCTGGATCTTTGATATTTGTAATTTTATATCATGCACTGTTCTTCCATTAATATTATTCAACAGAATAAAATCGATGCCTTGTTTTACTTTTATCGATAAAACCAAAAGAAAAAAGGAGAATAATACTGTATTTTCTAATTTAGTAGAACTGAAGAAAGATGGTTTCCAAATATTTTACCTTTGCATCAAAATAAAGCAAATATCCTCTCCTTTCGAAATTTCCAATTTTAAAAAGCTTCACTGTACAGAAAGCGTTCCAAACTCTTCCATCGATCGTATTATCAAAAAACATTCATCGCGCAAACGATTAATACGGTCCGTTCAACACAGCAGATATCTCTTTGAATCGCTGAAATTCCATAAGAGAAGGAACGTTCAGCCATGGAGAACATCTAAATGAAATGTTAAACGATTCTTTCGGATCTCTCGTCTTAGCACGATCTCATCGAACTAAAACGAGTCGTTCGTTCTTATGCAAACGTTTTAATCGACCGATCATCGTTCGTGGAGTTAGCTACGTTGCCTGCTCGATTCGGGCTATTCTCGCGTGAGAAGAATAAAGAGGAAAACGGGGTGCAGCAGCCGGGCAGAGAGGCGAGCTTTCGGCCGAATCTCCAACGGTCTTATCTTAATTATTCCGAAAAGTTAATTAGTTTTTTCCTGCCGCTCCGCGAAAACCCTTTGAACGTTTCCGCGTCTGACGTGGACCTCGCGTTCAAGGAGAATCTCGGAATGAGAATAACCGTCCAATCGTGGTAGCTGGGCGGTGCAGCGGCCGAGTAATTCGCTAGGCGTACTCTTTTGTGCCTTTAATTATTCTCCCGGCCAAAAGGTGGAAAAAAACCTGCTCACACATGTTCCACTCGCTATCGCGCGAGTCGTATGTACGGGGGCGAATGTTAAAATTTCCTCGTATCGTTTTCCTAGATAGTATCCAACGGAGCCGCCGCGCCGGTCCGGAGCTCGTTATTCGTTTTAATATCGCGTCAGACGAAACAGATCCGCAGAAACAAAGGCGGTATATGGATATCGCGCATGTTCATAATTAGACCCCGATCGATGATGGAGCTCTAAATTTTGTTTGAAGGACTCGCGAACGTTTTTATTCGTACACAGGGCGTGTTGCTGGGAAAAGAGAAAAATTTGTTTGCGTGCGTTCTGAATGTGTCATATAAATAAATAAAATAATGTAAATAGTATAGAATTAGTTGTTTCGATACATTTTATTTTCTATATCATTTTTCGTAGAAAAAGGTTTCTGCCTTTGTTTATTACGAAAAGGTTAAAATGCACGAAGTTTAATCATTTCACCTCATAGAATTCTTTTTGTACAAGGTATTCGGAGTATATTGAAAGTTTGTCAAGATCCTGGGAATTGAATCTTCGAAACATAATCTGCTGAATATTTCATGTCTCAACATAGTTACCACTCCTATAAACTGATACAGTATGTACTCAAATATTATTAGAAATCTGTAATCAAATCTCCTTCCCCGATTTTTCTATTTAAAAATATTGTAAACTACGTTCTTCTTGAAGTTTATAGTATCGACGCGAAAAAGATTTGTATATGCATCGAATTTATATAAAGTACGTCTATAGTTGTAAATCAACAGCTTTCGGTATGCATGTATACAATTGTCCATAGGGACTAAACAGGTGTCGGTGAACGGCTGTACACGCGGTTTACACGAACGTCACCCCTTGTTGGCGAAGATGTAACATCGGAGGGTAGACGCGAAAACTGAAGAGAGAAATTCGCAAGTAACTCACGATAGCACGAGAACACCGTGTAAATGACACGCTCCTTCTTGTCTGGAAATTTTCATTGCACGAGATATTTTCATTTTGCAATACCCATCGTCGATAGGAAACAAAAAGACTTCGTACAAATCCGATACAAAATTTTCCAACGTATCTTCGCATATATTGTACATTCAAATATATATTCTCTTGATAAAGTCGCAGAAATTTGCCAAATTACACATGTCATTATATTAACAGTTTGAGGAAAAGGTGCGATTACGGTTCAGGCGTATTAACCAGAATTTTAGGAAATGGCATTTCTAGAGATCGAAACTACTTTATAGACAGTTACTTGATACTTGTGTACCTGTTGGATGATGTTAAGATTGGATTGGCAAACTGCAAACGGTCTTGCAGCCACGCGAACACGCATTACGAGTGCGGTGCCTTTTTAAACTATGGCACATGACAAAGGATGTTTTTAGAATATTGATATCGAAGCTGTTGAGCTTTCAGGGGGTGAGAGAAACCGAAGGAGTGGGTAGGAATGGAAACTTTGAACGCACATACGTGAGACGACGCCAAACCCGACGACGCAAGCTTTCGTTTTCATTTCTTTTTTATCTTTTATTCGCGATGGACCAACCCCTTTCTCCATTCCATTTGCATTCGTGCACGCTGGCTTTTTTTTCCTTGGGACGACGCGTTTCCAAAGGTTCGACACGTTGGTTCGTGTGATCTGACAATCTCTGTTCGCTTTCATGCAGTCTACTTTTATTTTTGTTCTTTTCTTTCCTCCTTTTTGTTTTTTAATCAACTGAAAGGCGCTCAAAGTATCAGCTCTCTGTTTCTCTTTCTCTTCTTGTTCTTCGCTGTTGTGGGAAAGTAGGTCCTGTTAAAATTGCCGAGAAGTGAATGTAACTAAAATAAGATCTATGTGAATTTCGAACGACTGAACTTCTTTATCATACTACAAATAACAATATGAATGGAACAATCTTAAATGGGTGCAATCTTCTATATCGATTTTGCGTTATTTTATTTGTCCAAGTAATCTGCGATCGATCGGGATTTATTTTTTGTAACTTTCTTGGTAGACCAAGAATATTATTTTTAAATATTATTTAAATTGTGAATATTATTTTTAAATTGCTGATCCAAAATGATATCTAAAGAAAGATGGCTCATGAAAAATATATATTGTTATTATCTTGTGCGACTGAATATATTAATTTCATTTTCAATGCCACTAATATCGCTAGACGTATACGAAAATGTATATTTATAAACGCAAACATTCAGAGTACACCGACAGTGACACAAATTGCCCTGAGCACAATTGATGCACCATGTTGTTCGATATATTGACAATGCCCATTTACGAAATTGCGAAACTGCCTTCGAATTCGAGGGTCCTTCGTCGAGGGGTTCGGTTCCAGCACTAACATCTTTTACTGTCAGACCGCATATTCGATGTTTCCACAGTTTACATTGCTCCTCGACAAAGGAGGCCTGCTGTCGCGATTCTCGATGAAAAGACAGAAGAAAAATCCAGCGGTAAGATGGAAATGATGGAACAGACATGAGAAGGGTGAAACGGAGTGACATAATGGTCGACGTGACAACGGCTGACTAGCATCTGATATAAAAGAACATTTCCATTTAAGTATATTGAAAATGTACACACAGAGAGATTTTTTCTATCGAGAACAAACAGAGAAAAATTGGCAGATTATTTTGGAAGGCTACAAAACTAACATCTGCGTTCTAAATGAATCATAATCAAGATAATCGATCGCAGATTTCTACTTTAATTAGAAATATAAAGACCATTAATTGATATGCTATCTGACATAGATCGATTGATAAAGATATTACAGTGATAAAGGCATAAAATAATACAAAATCAAATTCGTTACAGGGGGTTCGATCGAACACTCCCACGTTGACTTTCATCGGTATACGATGCGATTTCAAAAAACAATTCCATCTAGTGGAAGGGCAGAGCGATGGATGGGAGCAAGAAATTAAAGGCAATGACAAATTCACGTCGTGCAGATAATTGGAATAAATAAAGGAATAATGGAGGAAGGTTAAGAAAGGGAAAAAGTGAGCGGAACACCGCGAGCAGGAGCCGGGAGGACGGACGGTTATAACCCCTTGACATCGGTAATTAAATGAAAACAAAAAGGAAGTAATCGTACGGTCTCGAGGGGACGAGTCAAGACGGAGAAAGGAGGGAATCTGATAGGGAAGCAAGACAATGCCCTCTTGGTCGTGCAAGAATGAAATGTCACCCACCGGACACGGACCAGCGATTCGTTTGAATCGTCGTTCTTCCGGTCCATCTTTATATTCCCGAAGCCCTTTCCTCCTTCGCCTACATCGAATCAATCTCCATCGATTCGATGGAAAATGTTGCGGATCGATCTTACCTTCTTCTCTCAATTGTTCTGTACAACCTCTATCTTTGTTTCTTGAATTTATCTAAAAGAGGATCTACATAAATGTTTTATAATCTCAATAGGTACTTCGAATGTTTCGAATGAGAGTATAGGAAGAATGAATTTTCAATAATTTTGTTTACTTAATATGAAAAAACTGTCGATGAAAATTTCAAATTCAAAACTCTATCTCATAAAAGTGCTTGAAGACTTATCTTAAGAAACGTTTATATGTGTGTGTCTCCTCTCAAACATTTTGAAATTTTACTAGCACTGTAATAAATTGGATATTCTATGTACAGAAGTTAGAAGCATTTATTGCAAACACATACGTAACAAAATATTAACACACAGTAGTAATATTAAACGTACAATTAGCGTTGAAGCTGATCTCATTGAATCTCGTGACCTACTAAAATAATTTTGTAATTTACCGCCCAAATATTTTACTGATTCTTGCAAACTGTATACTTGTAATAAATAACTTCTTTGTACATTTTCGGATTCATTTCAAATTTAACCAACGTAATCACGATAGTCGGATTTAATTACAGTACGAAATATTAAAATATTTAGTGTAACACATCTAATATATTCATAGGACTAGTCTTAATACATCGACAGGACTCTCTACAAGTGTAGGGATACTTTCTTGAGCCACGGTACATCGCGTCGATATCACGTTTCACCGAACATCGTTCGATACAGTGCAATTCAATTGTCCGCCGTTGGAAACGATTCGTAGAGCGCATTGAGAAAGCGAGGGCGCAAATCGACGTGGCTCTCGCTGCTTTTGACAGTGACGCATTACTTTGAAATCGTCTTGGCCACCCCAGCTCTTAATACAAGGCAGACAAGCCGCGCCGCCGACATCGGAAAGCGTTACCAAAGACATCACAGAGCGATCCAGAGTCGAGCAATATGCCATCAAATCCCCGTAACCATCAATATCTTTTCGTTCCCGGCCGTAGAAATCGCCCGTCCGGATCTCCACCCTTCTGGCTGCGCTGAAATGTTTTACATTGCAAAATCAATGCCGCCATCGAGGCCACCCTCTGTCACGATACAAAACCGACGCAGCCCTTCGTGGCGGCGCGGCGGTTGTTCCTACGATCTCTTCCGGTAAATCGCACAATTATTGAAAACGCGTTCCTGATCTTCTTCCCTCTTCCGTTTTCTATCCATCGGATACCATCCAGAAGAACGCGGTGAAACGATCTGCTATTAATTGCGTGATTCTTTTTTCCTTTTGCGCGATGCTTTCGTTGAACGAGCTTTGAAATGGAAGCGAACGTTCCTGGAACTCGTGTTCTACGTAGATACAGGGGTTTGTAGAATCTTTCAATCTGGATAAAGATGTCTAGAGAGTAGAAGAAGATGATATCCGCACAGGTTGTTTCGCGTGCGTTAAAATGCGTATGGAGCAGATTTATATTGATTATATTGATTGGAAATTTGTAGAACCGATACGTTTGATGCGAACCGTGTTTTTATAGAACGCGTGTTTCGATGTTTTGCTAGAAGCGCAGCGAACTTTGTCAGAAGTAAATCGTGATACTACTTATACTTATTTTAAGTACTAATTTAACGAATCTTCCTGAAGAGCAGCTCTCACATTTGGATGACTTGATTCTTAAAATTCTGCAGTACTAAACCGCGAAAACCTCACATTTCTCGTATCAATTAAGAGGTAGCAATATTCTCGAATTAATACAAAAATTGAATGAATATTAATTTTGCCAATTTTACGAATCCTACAAAGATATAATATTTTGGAAATAATAATATATTGGAAATTTATTGTACTATTTTCCATCTATCTCGTAAACTAGGAAAGAAATATCTTGAGACCAATTGGCAATTTTAATAATTTGAATTTTCAAGCTTTAGAAGATTCTAAGGACGTGCAGTATCTACATCATAAATCACGCATAATATTCAATGAGTAGATCTTCAATATTCAATTCAGTACCATGCAATAATGTTTCGAATTCGTATATACGTATTACATCATCGCGTTTAAATTATTCGCGCAATTGAAATGATTTCCCTGGCAAGCTTGCTTGCCGGGCTCGGCGCGCATTTCCACGAACATAGGAACGTTCGGTGAAGTCGTTACGTTTGATCGCCACGATTCATGGTATAGTAACGCGTTATCCGCCGGTGAAGTCGCAAATATTCCACGGTTCGATGAAGCACCGAGAAATTGGGATGTGCCGGATAATACATTATGCACCGTCCAATCTCGCAGGTGATTTCCCTCGAATCGAGAGAGGCAATCACCCTTTTTAAATACTCAACGGTCGGCTCGAGAGGACCAATAAAAGCTCACTTCGCGGATTGGGTAATAAAGCTCCAATCAACGGCTTAATTATTCGATTACGAGTCGGCCTGGCAAGAAGGATCGAGGAACCCCGGATCCCTGGTTTGTTTCCGGCCAGTGGATTACGGAATCGAAGGTAATTAGAAATAAATAGTAACGAATCCCTTGTTCATTCTCCCCTGCTTCTCTGGTTATCTTGCTCTTATTGCTTTAATTAAAACGCAACGTTAAGACACCAGGCAATCTTTGTTCTTTTCTTTTTAGAAAGAAACGTTTCCAATCTGTATATGTTGATTGCACTGAAATTTACGTAATGTTTTATGCTGTTTGTTTCTAGAAGAATGTACGTAACATTTGACGTGTATTATTTTTTGTTGGTGAAAATTCGTATTTAGGGGTGAAGACAGTCCTCAAAGTCGAAGGTCCGAATTACGTTAGAATTAGACGGTGTACAGTGAAATATACAGCAGCTATTTTATTTAAGACATTTGAGGGAGTTATGCAAAAGTAATTAAAGGAGAATCTTTGAGAGATCTGTTAAAAATTTGAATCTCTCTCTTGTATGTTATAATTTACAGCGTAAATCTCTTTTGAGATCAAGCAACAAATACAATGGAAAGCTAAATAAAAGAAAACCCAAGAGATAATAAATTTGTAGAAAAGAAGATATTCGTCGCGAAATAACCAAATCCCAATAGTAATCTTAAAAAGTTCAAATAATAATAGGCAGACATATATACAAAGATTGACTTAAAAGAAATATATAGAGAGCGTAAACAATGGGAAATTATTTAGCGATATTTCTTATCGTCTAATTTATTTAAAGCTTACTACGTTCAAAAATGAAAAAGCAAAGAAATTGCAACTGCAAGTCCTTCCATCCGGCAACCGTAATATCGTCGAACTATTCGTTAATACCGGTATATCAATATATTTATGGCTGTCCCTAAGGAATTCATAATCATCGTCGTCTCGATAAACGATAGAAGGGAGAAAACATTATAGAAAGGGTAGGGGGAGCAATTCGATCTGGTGGCATTAATGCAGGTTTTAATGATCGCCGATATATCGAGGAGAGCTTTTGAATATCGTCGCGTACAGGAAGACGAATCGTTTCTTCACGGAGCTTTATTAAATCCGTGTTCTCGGAACGCGAGCGAGCGCGAGGATCGTTCGAGAACGGGGCGTTAATACGTTCGACAATTTTTATGCTCACGCTCCGGAGACATATTGGCGGCTTTAATGCGACATAAAATTTCACAGCCCTGTCGGGCTACCGACAATATATATCGGCGCCACCTATATTGAAATACATATTTCATGCGGACGCGATCATCGCCGCGTTTACCTTTTTACACCAACCCCATCTGAGCTTCCTTCGGATATTCGAATCACTGAATCACTCGCCACGTTCGAGGCTGTTAACGCGCGCCGGGGGTGTATCAAAAGTCATATTAAATTCATGCATCCCGACGCGACCATCGATATTCCGTTTGGTCCACGTTTTGTAATTTTTACAGGAAACGACCTGTTTTTTTATTCGCGGCTTCGCTCTTTTCCTTTCTTCCGTTAATTTGTAAACTATAAGAACGTTAGGTATGTTTCACGAATTCCGTCGTTTCTTTGTTAAACATTTCTAACCAAGTGTCAAGCATATCTTTTTCTTTGTTGCGCACTTTCCCAATGGTTACCTAATCTTAAATAAGTGTAAATTTAAACAAAATTGAGCGAATGCTGAAAGAACGATAATCAAGAGTGTATTGGTTAAAATAGGTGTGCTTAATACTGAAACATTGGTTACGTGCATTTAGATAGAATTACAAATACAATTACAATTTGTATTGAAATAGATACAAATACAATTCAAATCACTCAACAGTTTCTTAGCTATTTTTTAAATTATTTTAGTCTGACAGAAAAGTACTTGATACAAATTATATATTTTACGAAGTCTGAGATAGCTAAATAAATTTACCAAGATCGGGCAGCGTTACTCGGTTCCCCGTGCATTCGTATTCATTTGTCTGTGTTTCGTATGAAATAGCAACTTTGATTTTTGCAAAATTGAAATTGGCCGAAATTCAGACCGACAGCATAGCTGCTCGCTAAATAATTACCAACGTTGCGATCGTAGAGCGAAACGCTTCGAAGAAGCTGCAACTACAATCATGCCCTAAGCTAACAGCCGTCCATCGAGATATTCGAACTTTCATGGAGCACAGTTCGACTCGTGGAATATGGCTTGAAAGTATGAATTCTGACGGGTGGCTGAAGACGAAGTTGCGATGGGTGGGACCGGTATTCTTCTTCGAGGCGGCGTTTCCCCACCAACTTTATTAGATATTTTCTTCAATAGGATAGAAATGCAAATAACAGTTGTCAAGTAACTTCCTCCCGTTGAGTGGAAGAAATAGACGGGTCCAAGACGAAGGACGGACGAAGATCGACTGAAAATGGAAGATAGGAAGACGATGTCGGAGTACCAATATTGAGTCGTGGTAAAAGTCTGACTTTCTTTCTCTCTTTCTTCCTCTCGCTTTCTCCATTCCTTTCTTTCTCAGATACCATCGTTCCCTCGTCAGCGAATATTGTAGAATATTGCATTTCAAGATTTCCTTTTAGGGCACAATCGGACGCATTAACCCTTTGCCAGACGAGAAGAAATTCACCAACGATCTAGCTTTGAGGAACCTGGCAACTGAGAATGGAGGTTCTGATTTTGTGTGGTCGCGAAAAGTCCATTGAAATCATTGATGTGAAATAATTGAAGCAGAAAATATATTTTATAAATGTACGTAGTTAGTTAAAACAAAAAATCAGCTGATAAAGATAATTAACCTGAGAATGGAAGGATAGTATAGGAAAATACGTTTTTAATTAGATTAATTACTTCGTATAAAAATTGTATAGTGTGCATAATAAAACAAATGTACTACTAATATTAACAAAAATGATAAATCTGTGAAACAGTATAATAGGAACGAAATACCAAACGTCTGAAATGACTAAGGTTCAGATATCGAGAAGAAAAATTCTTGGAAACATTGATCAGTTGTGTCAATGGAAAAATTATTATAAAGACGGAATCCTAAAGGTATTAGAAATCTGCAGATCGAGAAGAATAACCCTTGGTAATTTCAATTCTCTGTGGTAACGTCGTACGATATAGAAGTAACCAATTAAAATTGCCACGATCACGCTTCAAGCGGATGGATTAATTAAGTTCAGCGACAGCTGTAGAATGTAAAGTTATTAGTATGAACAAGTTGTCCGCTATGCGCTCCGAATTAAATGACGATTCACCGATACAATTGGTAATATCACGATCATAGCTATTCTTGACTCTGATTCACGCTCCTAAATAAAAGAATCGTGAAACGGCTGGAATTCTTTCGTAAATAATTAAAGAGGTCATCTTTGTGTCGCAACCACGCTCACACTTTGAAAAGAATAAAACGAGATAGATATATTTCTTAACGTACTTTAACATGTGATTAATTAATTACGAGAATACGAACATTGGAAAAACAGAATGGTTTGAGAGTTCGAAGAGTGACGAGACATCTAAACTGATTTCTTTTCTTCCGTAGAACAATTTTGTAACATTTTAATTTATAATTTTATAATATTTACGAGAGACTATTTCCTAATTACCTTTTTCTAGCTTGCGTACTTTGATAACGTCGAAAAAATCTGAAATAACACACAGATAGGAATTGCACAAACGAAGGGTCGGTGAATTTTCAGATCCTGGAAATTTTACTTTATGTAAAAAAAACGATGATAATTCGTAAGAAACATACTTCAACGGTTACTCAGCCGCGAAAATATTTTGCTGAATCTACATTTTAATTCCGATGTACGTCTTCGGTCGGCTGAGTAAACGGAGGAGAGAGAATAAACGTAGACGGGGACTTTATTCGATTTGCCTTCATATTTTTGTAAGCTGCGGCTCCGCTCCGTTTTCATCTCGCCTTTCTCGTGAATTTTATAATTAATTATCTTAATGCATTCGATTCGGCGTTCCTTCCATTTTCTCCGGCCGCTGCTCTCCGCAAATCCCGGCGAAAGATGCCGGAACATTTCCTCGCTTTTTTCCACCAGCGGAACGTGATTTCCGTTTCCACACTCTCGTTTATCGATTATTTCTGAAGAATGCTTGACGAAAAATAGCTTTATTTCTGTATTAATCTTGGATCAGCTATAAGGGAACAAAACTTTTGCAATAGCGTACCACGCGGTATACTCTGATATTCCGAAGACAAAGCCGCATTAATAATAAAAATCGACTGTATAATTTTTAGTAATTTTTAGCAATTTTAATATTTACTGTACTCTTTTAAAATAAAATTTTAACGTGGAAGGGGTTGCCACTGTTTTTAATACACTAATTATGTAATATTTTTTAATTAAAATTGTGTGTAACTAAAATTAAACAGACACAAATGTTTCTGTACTGACCATCGTTAATAATAATGCGAGCGCAGTTTAGATGATGTAAATAAATATTTAAAAAATAAATAGCTTGGTAGATGCTCACTAATATAAGCAGCACGTTGTTCCTAATTTATCATCTGGTGTTCATCATCTGTTCCTCATTTATCACCAATTTCGATTCGACTGTTCGCGTCCATGCGGTGACATCCTTGCCAATAATACACCGACTAAAAATAAAACGCTTTATGATCAGTCGGCCGTTCTCAATGATTGAAGCCCATTCGATGATGACGTAACCGGGTCTGACTGTTCGCGAGCCGATCACGAACAGCATGAATCGTTGGCGCGTGCCATAATTGACACTGAGACCGTGCAAGAATATCCGATACGATCATCTGGGGTCAATTGACTGCGATGACTAATCGTGGTGTAAGTCAATGACACGAAACAACTCTACTATTCACCTACGTTTTAAACAGCTTCGTTTAACACGATACTGATTGACCTCTGATTGATCGATCTCTTCGATCGTACTTCCTGGTCTCGTGAATCTTACCTTATTTCTTTTTTATGATATCGAAGGAAATCTACAGTTATCATATTAAGGATCGAAGCAATTTTATAGAGGAAGATGCTTGATTCATCTAAAATTTGTTCAACGATGCTCAAGCCAGGAAATTGTACAGACTGCAGTCATCGTTAATTCATTATTTCTTTGTCAAATTCTTCCAAATAGTTTCCTCGATTTTGTATTTAAAATAGATATAAATACAAAATTCCAACGAATCATTTATTTAACATGTTACAGTAGACGCGAAATTTGATTTGATCGCGACACCTGTTGTCGTTACAAACATGTCGTTACGTATCGTGTCGTAACCAGCAGTCGTCGTAACGACTTTGTTTCTTCCCATTTCGACAGCCGAGCGATACACACGCGCCAACTTCGAAGTGTAAAATATGTCGACTATATCCAAACAAACTATTCTTTCTGTTAAATCAGAATATATTAATCTGGAAGAATTATCACGCTCTGTAAGAGAGCAGGTGCCCTATTGCTTGTAAGCAGGACTGTACGTGGAAAAGTATCACTAGCAGAAATATCTGATAATTTCTCCTAAATGAGATGCATCTGTCGCAAAGCAACGATAAAATATTGATTATGGTCTCGTTCGCAAACATGCAGACTACAAGAGAAAGGTGAAGCTGGCAGGCTAGTGGAGTGGGTGGTGAATGGAGGGTGGGTGGATATGGGGTGCGGTGCCTTTGTAGGAAGTTTGAAAACTCGACGAGTGGATTAATATCGCGGAGTTCTCGTTACTCGTTGTTGATTTTGTCTGTTTCCACCCAACCACCCCAGCGAGACCCCTGAAACCCAGCCCACGGTTGCCACCCGGTTCTCTCTTGCATCCTGAACCACCCCGTCTACCCGTTTCAGGCTGCCATCCTCGCGAGGAGCTCAAATGTCTCTAATGAACCAGCTTGTGTGCTTATACCCGAGTCTCCTCCAACCGCTTTATACTGCCGTTCGTTCATAGGATGCACGGTAAGTAAATAATGCGGTGTAAATAAAAACACCGACTGAAGTTCCAGGCCACAGGCGACCGCCCTTTTGCTCCGCTCGCGCTTCGATTCCGGGCTACACCGGGATCTCCATGTGGATTTTTTTACCCCAAGCGTAAATCTCGATGGAAATTTTAGAAATATGCGCGATCGATAAAATGACACGTTAGACATTCTCCTTTAAAGAGAATGGAGCATCAGGTTTTAGTTTCGTGTAAGGATACGTAGGAAGTGGATAAATATTGTTGTACGTAGATTGGCTAATGAACGTATTCCAACACTATAGAGAACTTTTGCCTTCGTGTTGTGTGTGTTACGTGAAACATTTTAGAATTCCACTAACACCGTAACGAGAAGCGGCTATGTGGTGGTTTTATGTTGATACAATTTGAAACCAATTCGAAAATCTGTATAGAAATTATAAGTCATTTACTGAAGACGTATGTTTAGTAAAAAATTATAGTATAATTAGTGTACAAGTTGAATAGTGATCTTAGAGGTCTATTAAGTTTTGAAGATAGTCCTACTGAATGTTGTTGCTTCTTAGTGTAATTGGTAATTGATTATTTAAATACTTTTGTGATCTCTGTGAAAGATATGTTCGTATTGAATATCTTGTAGTTTCTATAAAATTGACAAATGTTTTTTGAGAAGAATATAGTAGGTATATAATTGTCGCAAAAGTTTCTTTCGTTTTATAAGGAAATAATAAATACACAATATTTTTTGTTTTACATTATTTTGTTGAATTATGTATGATCCATTTTGTTCTATTGGAACACAAAACATTGGAAAAACGTCTATTGGAATATAGAAACGTTTGGGACAACCTAATAAATCTCTTGTATAAAAATGATATTCGTGTGCTATCGAAGAATAAACATACGAAAGTTGTAATATGTAATTTTAATTCATTTTTATATGGAAAACTATTTCGTTCTCCATTGTATAGTATACTTAGATTAGCGTAACTTATAATATAACATACTTTGCTCAAATTAATATTTTCATTAGTCTGTTTCTTTACTTTCTCTTTAAATGTAACAAAATGTTCTCAGTTTGAAGCTGGCAAATCTTACGACTACGTATATTAACGTTCCATCGGAGGCATCGCGTTAGCTTTTCCACATTCGACAGTTCCCGTTCCACGTTTTTGCACATCCAGCACGCTCGACGAAGTGTCTACCGACAGTATTACTATTAAAAGTTGCAGCCGACGTGAATTTTTCACAAAGGAAAAAGTATTCGGTGCCGCCGCTCGTATCTTCTATATTAAAACCTAATATGCGAGCAGGTAGACACGTAATATCTATTACAGAGTAATATCACCCTCGAAAACCTTCCGCGAGTACTTTGTCACATTTATTGTTCATATTCGAGGGGTTCCCGCTGCATTAAAGAGACTAACGCTCGCGATGGATGAAAAATCGGTAGACGACTGAACAGTTTTTCCTGGAAACGTTCGTTTCTTTGATGTTACTGGAATTTTTTTAACAATCGACTGCGTAAATAGAGTAGTTTCCTTATAATAATCGTACTTCTGGTGAATAGAATTCTTTGTTTGGAATTTTTCACGGATTAATACGTCAATTATTCGAAAATGTTAATTAGAACGGTTTTAAAGAGTCAAATTGGTATTCGATGCAGAGAATGGTTGAAGTATAGTAGAATTTCAGTTCAATAAACTAAGATCCAATCATATTGAGTTTAGATTGAAGACGATTTTAATCTGAACTTCGTTTCAATTAGGATATCAATAGAGAAAATGGAAACAAGACTTAATAATACAAGGAATATTTAGCAGTTCAATTTGCGTGGTCTGATTAGTGCTCAATGAGGAATTCATTTTCCAAATTTAAGTAGGCAACTCCAAGAAGCTTTATACAATCACATATGTTTTGTATTTCGTGGATACTCACAGCGAACGGGAATAAGAGTTATGAACGTCGACTGTGGAGTGAAAGAGTGTCGTAAAGCAAGAACAGGAAGTGCAGCGAGCAGAACCCCGCAGCGAGCGATAAAAATTTATATCAGGGTGTTCGCCTCGGTCGGATAGTGAATTCAAACAGGCGTGTAATTGGCAGTATCGTAAAAAAGACCGAGAAGATCGAAAGAAAAAGCGAGAAGGGGATAGTGAACGGCGAGTCGAAGAAGATGAAGAAAAATACAGGCGCAGGCCGAAGAAACGGAAAGAAAGGAAGCACGAGGGGCCCGTCTGTCCTCATAATTTTTTATCCTAAAACCGCTCCATCGCTTCGAAGAGCAATATTGTTAATATGCAAAGGAGTTTCGGAAAAATGGGGTGGCAAGGAATAAGGAGATAACAGGGACGCCCTGCGCCCCGAAATTAACGTGCGCCTCTCTCTTCCGAAGATTATCTTGTTCCAGGAATATTACGCGCTTGCTTACGGAATATCGATATCAAAATGTCCTTTATAAATTCGCGTTAATTCTTAAGCTCAACTTTAAACGCGTGTAAATTCCTTCGGATAAATTCTATGATTTATTTAATTAGTTAAAATTATTCTCACGTGGTTCCCATACTTAGGTACGTTAGGTAAGTTTTGAAATATTCTGCACAAAATAATGATCGAAAGACAAACACGTTAAAACGATATGATTCCCATTAAATTGAACCGGTTAATACTTCAGCAGGCCATCATACAGAAAAACACCATACAGAACGCTTCATACGCCTACAAAACAAAATAATAGTATAATTGTTCAAAATTCGAGGCAACGCAAACGCTTTTCTTATTCAAATGTAATTAATTACAAAATATAATCGAAGACTGTCTGCTCAACTAACGATCTAAAATAAAAGAAACGAGAAAAATGCTGCCAATCGAATCTTGTGACGACGACGCAGAGAACGAATCTTACCCTAAGCTGGTTTAATCAGTGATAGATGAAACAACGTTCTCGCAACGGAGGCCATGAAATAGTAGTTGAACGAATTGTTTTGATAAGTCGCAGAGACAATACGTCGTTAAGATGGCGAGGATTTCTCCTTGAAGGAGGAGAAAGTAGACGTAGTCTGGTGGATGGAGAAAGATGACTGACACCCTCGAAAAGGGGGTGGCACGAGGAAGGTGACGGCGGGGCAAGGCGAGGAGGACTCTCCAAGTTTAGATTAAACTCACCGCGGATAAATATTCGTAATGGAGCGCCAGGGTGCTATAAATTAGCATGCTGCCCCCTGTTGTCCTTTCTCGATTCGACAATCTGTACACCGGGGCCCGTTACCTCCAACCATAAACTTCGACTTTTCCGCGAGTGCTCGCGCGCTCGTGCAACGTTGTCTGTCGATAATAAAAGAACTTTCGTCGAACTTTGTCCTCCGCGTAAAACTTCACATCGAAATGATAACAGCTATTTGGTAAAGTATTTTTATGAGAGCAAAACAAGAATGACAGTATTTCATTTTTTTTTCTTCTTAGTAACTTTACGTTTTATACATTATCGTTTGGTTGCGTGCTGTTTTCCGTTACCTAAATATGTTAAAAGAGAGTTAAAAGAGAGACGAATTCGACCAGGTAAGACCACGAAGTTTAAAAGTGTACAGTGTTCGTTAAAATAAGAAAAAGTCTTGATTATCCTGCACGCTAGAGGCATAGGTGCAACATTACGAATTTAGTTGTCTATTTAAGAAGAAGTAGAATAGAAAATAAGCTTATGTCAACCTTAAAAATTATTTCATACCTCTGTTTTAAAAAAGGATATACTTATTCTGCATATTTATTACAGTAATGATTCTATAAATTTAATAACGTAAATATAGTAAACGCTCATCGCTTGAAGTTCATATTGCTACTAACTTTTTAAATATTTATTTCCACAAATTTTTCGGTGACGACTATCGCCCATATTTCGGACATTTATTAATATACTACAGAATAGCGTAATATGACAATTTCATATTTGTAAATACTACTAGAAATATTTAGCACATATTTAATCATGACAAGATAATAGAAGTTCGGGTCTCGGAACGTGCGTCATAGATCGTGTAAAAGACGCTTTCGGTTGCGAAGGGATGGAAGAGGGGGTAAACCGCTATTAATCCACAGCAAAATTGAGTATTATTAGGGGATACATCCAGGATTTGCGGTGGGCCGGGTTAAAATCTCTTTCCGCCGTATCTCAGGAATATCTGGTAATCGTTACTTTACGTGCTGGCGAGAAAACTCTTTCGCCCTCCGCGTACCTCTCTATCTATAAGATTAGACCAGACGCGGATTTACTTTGTTTTATTGGCTGACCCATCCCTACGATCTGCCTTGAAAGGGACTTAATTGGTGTTGCGGGATCACTTTGATACCGCAACGTTTCCAGACGCGGCTACCCGTCGAATTCCTGCTTCAGATTTCCAATCTGGGACGACTGTTGTCTGACCATGCGTGTATACGCAGCTGAGGGTAATATCTACCCTTAATTGGTATGCTTGCGATTTTTGCTGTCTGTGGCTCTCGTGGAATCGATTTTCTCGAATATTCCAACGTACTCTTCTCTTGCTGTATAATTTACGCTATACTTGTAACTGGTTTTTCTCCAAACGAGAATTTCTTTCTTTTAATCCGAAGTCTTTGTCTTTTATCCTAAGTCTACTTTCTTTTAATCGTAAGTATACAAAAATTGTTCGTACCTATGCCTACTTTTCATTACTATTCTGGACTCTCGAAAAATCTGAGAGAATTCGGAAACGTATGTTGCAGTTTCAACCGTATTGTACATTAGTTAAGAGATTTTGAGGGAAAAATAAAAATACACTAGTGAAGTTCACTCGGGTTGTTCACTAAAATGAAACACAAGTGCAATAGAATCTGAAGAATTTTGTGGTGAATAGCAGGAATGGGGTTGATTACGATATATTTTTAAACGATATCAGCCAAAATATTTGGCAAACGAGATACAGACGAATGGGAAAGATTCAAGTTCAATGAAAAGCGCAGCAGGATCGGATGGAAAGCAGCCACAAAGATATTTTGAATCCCAATGGTGTCTCTTTCGATCTCAATACATCTTGGCGTGTCTGCAGCGTAATAGAGAGAGAGAAAAAAGGTTCCTCGATGCTCACAGGGCTGCTTTCTGGATTGAAGTGGATTAATTGGTTGAACACTCACGGGGGTTGGAGCGAGACCACCCCCTCACCCCCATTCAATTACTTGTGATCTTTGCCGCCAACCCTTCGGTACTCCGAGACCTCCGGATATATCTCGCCGCTGTGAAAATTGGTCCCCCTGCCTCTGCCACCCTTTGCGCCAAGGGAAACTGCGCTATCGCAGGTATCCCTTCGAATAAGAAAACCTCACTGGGGAATCTTTCGACGCATTCTCCACGTGACTGCCATATCGATTGCACGCTCCAATATCAAGATTCCCGGCAGAATCTTTGAATGAAAACTTTCCTACGGTCTGAGATACGATCTCGTTGCAATCCTCATGGAATATGTATGGAATTTACGGTAATATACGCTTCGGTGTTGCTGGAATTATCCTGCAAACTAGTTATATGATTCGAATTTTTGTTTTTCTTTTAGTACGAGGTCAACGATGATTGAAAACGGTAAAGTATTCGTGTCTTTCTGCTTATTCTTAAAAACTATTAACTGGATTGTTAGGTTTAAGTGAACTTTTCTTCTTCCATCCCTTTATTACCGCGATAAGGTGCGGCATTAAAAACAGTAATAATTATAGCTGTATGTTGCTCGTTATATCGTGAAATCGAAATTGAACATTAGCGTATGTGTTTGTTTCAGGACATCGATGACAGAAAATCGGTCCTCACCCACTGAACCAGGTAAGCAATTTATTCAATGTCAATTTACAATGTCAATGTACAATTTATTCATGTCATATTCTATTGACCGTAAGCACGAAAAAGTCCTATACTCGATGCAAAATCTCCACCTTTCTCGTTTAATGGATGTAACTTTTGAACGTAGAATTAATTGAAAGCGATATCATCATACATAATATTTATTTTGATACGAATCTCCTATTCGCTCTTAAATTTCAGATGAATCGAACCTACGTTACAACTTATTAAGTCGATATTCCACGAAAACGACACTTTTGAAAATTTCCTTGCCCCATTGCCAAATCTTCAAATTCCCCGAAACGAATTAGGTGTATGTTTTTTTAATCCACGCTCCTAAGCACGCGTGCTTCATCGTGACAATCGTAGCGAGGATAGGACACAGCGACAATTAACCACGTTCGTCCAGTAGCTGGTCTATATACATATATATCGGGTTTCGTGATATTTCTTAATTAAATATAGCCTCAAATTAAAAATGAAATTAAATAGAAGCCAGTATTTTTCGCCGCCGCCTACCGGCGCCGCGTCCACCGCATGGCCAACCCTTTCAACCAGTTTCTCGGTCGTCGACAATGGCGAGAGTAAGGTTGCACGGCCGTCGTACGCCCATTTCGACTCTCTCTCTGCAACCCCTTCTCGCTTTCCATGGGCCACCCACCATACATATTTCACGTCGAAATAATTAAACGCCGCTGGACCGCGAGTCGACTCGCCTCGGCTCGACTTCGAAGCCTGGCCTCGCTGATTATTAATTAGATCGTGCGTGCCTTACCGAGGCAAGCCTCTCGATTTCCCGATAAGCTGCTGACCATCGGTGTGGGCTCCTAGCCATGAAAACTCCTGCGGTAAAACGAGTATTAATGAAAACTGATAGACCCAACCGATTATCTTTGCGTGCAAAGAGACGTTCTAGTTATATGCGTGTTGGATTATCTTTGTTTGAATTTCATTTTACCCTTCTTATACAGAACAGTGGTGTTTTAAAATGGTTTGAAATAATGTAAAATGATTTTAATATTAAAAATGCTAGATATTTGAATCGCATCGGTTTGTCTTAAAATCGACGTTGATTTACTATTTTTGCTATTGAGACGGAAATCTCCATTTTCTTTATTACACAGTGTATGTTCTTCTTCTGTTAAATGCTCTGCAAATTTATAGATACTTTAATCAGTTAGAACATTTATAACACTGTGGGAGTCTTCTCCTAAAACAAAAATTACTTTAAAACTTTCGACAGGATATAAATAACATAATGACAATTATAGAGGAAAAATATAGAAATAGATAGAATTTTTAAAATATTTAAGCGTTGAAAATTAGAGCTACATACAAATAGATAATTTATGTCATACTAATTAATATAAGGAGGTTTCCTTAAAGATTCTTAGGATTCTTAAAATTCTTTTAACAATGTTAAAACATTTGTTCATCGTCTTAATGATCTGCTGTTCAATTTGTCGAGAAGTTTGACGTTCGTGTGGCACTAATTCTTGGAGATACTGTCATCTCAAAGGCGATTATCAATTGCCTTGTCAATTACACCCCGTCCAAGAATGACGTGCACATGTTACTGAACCCTCCTGTAACTAGACCCCTTCCTCTTCCTCTATGTTGCCGCGACCGAATCTCGAGGCTCTGGCATGATCGCAACGAGTTATTTAATTACCACGATCTATCACCGGCTGTCAGCTTCCAGTCTATAATGCATGATCGATCGAACCTCGACTTTCCTACGGCAACCCTTTGCGTCCACACCTCCGGTCCCGTGTGTGTTACGCGTGTTCATCTAACCGAAACGCCAAGGAAATCTCTTCTGTTCCATCAGATTTTCCGTCGTTGATACCTTTATACCTTTGTTTGAGAAAACAGCTACGAAATGTTTTCTTTTCTTTTTCATATCTCATAGTAATTATTATATTACAAATATTTCTTGCGTAATATAATATATTGAAAACATATATTTTACTTCTTTTTCTGAAGAATTCCTCACTTTTTCTATATTTATAGCATAATCGCATAAAGTATTTAATGCTACGTTTAATATTAACGAGGTTCGAATTGACAACTTTGTATCTTTCGTTGTTCACCGAATACTATCGACCTTGTTACGCCGTTTTGGTGATTGTCGCTCTTTCTATTTTATGAAATATAGTATGTACAACGTACAATCTGACGATCTTATTAAACGAATCCTACGATATCTCCGGTTTATTAAAAAT
The DNA here is from genome assembly GCF_014825855.1 of Bombus pyrosoma. Taxonomy (NCBI): domain Eukaryota; kingdom Metazoa; phylum Arthropoda; class Insecta; order Hymenoptera; family Apidae; genus Bombus; species Bombus pyrosoma. The sequence goes on along the minus strand of NC_057778.1, from coordinate 1,919,376 downwards.
TGATCAATCAAACGTACCATCGATTCTCTAAAACTTTTTCTCACGGTCGATTTTCAATGTTCGGAAAATGCAAAGCAATCGTGGCATTCAAAGTGCAAAACATTCTGCGTTCCACACAGATTAAATCCAACCGCATTGAAATGAAATTCCTTTGTCGCTCGCTGAAGCTGGTGCAAGCGTCTTCAAAGCGGCGCACGTATTTAGACATTATAATTTTTTCACAGTGGAAGGGAATCAGGAATCGATTAAGGTATAAGTTTTACGAGAGGAAAGAGAGATCGGTTGGAAAAGTGGGACGAGATCGCTCGGCGCTTTTCCATCGTCATTTTTATCGGCGCGGATAAGACAGCCGAGCTAATTCGCATTCCCCTTGATGTCTGCCGGAGTTAACAGTTTTAAGGGATGAAACGAGTATAGATCGAAGGCTGGAAGCATCGCGAAGGCGAAGGAAGACGATGCTTAAGAAGGGAGAAGGCACGCAGGTTAGGGGCGACGACGAGAAAAGGAGACGAAGCAAGAAATTGATACAGCATACGAAAATGAATTGCCCCTTTGCCGAAGAATGTTCCACGGCAATCTGCCTTGTGCCTCGCTTTCTTATACTTTTTATGCTCATTTTCAATTTTCCCCATACTGCCGATCCACCCGGCTCTCCTATAAAACGTTGCGGTAACGTGTCACTCGCGTCTCCCACTTGCACTTTTATTCTTTCCAACGATGACAGGATGAATACAAACTGACTCATTATTTCCGCCGCCTTGTTTCACGTTGCGATCGAAAATGGATTATGTATATGATTCTAGGTATTCAATTAAATGTATATTCATTATTCCTGGAGGAAGATCTATCGTTTTATGAAGAGATAGCATTTTCTATTTTATTGACAGTTCGATGAAAATATTGGTTTTTAGACTTGGATCAACCCAAGTAAAATTATTTACTACTGCAAATTATCAATCTACTGATTTATGATTCTTTTCATTCTTTCCTTTTCTGTTATTAATGAAATCCACCGTTAAATATTCTTTACAGAAAAACGAGTAGATCTAATCACGTAATTTTCTTAATATTCCTGGTATAATTTAATTCACAAATCTAAAGGTACTACGTATTCCATGGAATCTAGAAATTTTGGAAAACCATCTGTAAAAAAGACACGCAAAATTTTGTACCGATTTACCTTCTTACATCTTCTTTATTTAATCTACCCACCTGTGCAATCTTTTTCTAATTTCTATCCCTGTGTCTACCCCTTAAAATACTAACGTATATTCAAAGACGACCATGATACATTAATCACCATAATCGACGCGCATACATATATACAACGTGTAACAAATACAATTAAAACATGACAGGCAGACAATGATAAGAATCCGAATCGAATTTAAAACGACGTCCTGGCAGGATGGCGGGGTCGAAGAAGATAAATTTCAGCCCGTGGATGCGAAATCAAGGCTCGAGTATCTAAAGTGCTTCCAAGACGAGTCGTTGCTGGTGCGAGATAGGGCCATGTTCGTTCCGTTGCTTATTTGTCGCTGGAGAAACGAAACGACTGGGGGAAATGGTGAGTCGGTTCTGGGGGTGGAGTTGAAGTTGGGGATTCTTCGATACGGTACAAATAACACTTGCAGACACCGATTCTACTTTCTCTTGCTTTCTCTCTTTCTCTGTTGCACGTAGAAGGAGCAACTCCAGATTCTTCCATTCGCCTCGGGACTCCTCCATTCGTGGTTCGATGGCTTCGTAGATGCTATCGCTAAGAAGGAATTCGGAATCCTGAGAATACCGCGATCGCGATACTGTCTTTTACTTGCGATACTTTTTTCTTGACTACGAATAGCTTTAAATTTTAATTCAACCTGTTTCGACTAAATGAACGAAAGGCTCGCTAGAAATTATAATTGCGAGTTTCATCGTGTTGCATGATTTAAAAAAGAAGGAGAGACATTTGCAAATATATTGTATGAAGTTATTCGCCCACTCCATCCACAGTTAGAAGGATCGGACGAAGCAATCTCGTTCGTTCAGCACGAAGCATTTTTGGAGCGTCCTTAAAGCATTCTTAAAGCATTCTTAGAGCACTGGAATGTTTGATTTCTAAATCGAGCAATCTCCGAACGACAGGTTCCCCTTTTACACTTTCGTTTTACTTCACTACACGCAAGATTAGAGTGACAAAAAAGAAAAGAGGATTTTAAACATTCACGAATATAAATACTGTTTATTATATTATTCGAAAATTGTGTATTGTTGAATAATAGAATAGGTCATGTGTGCTATACCTGGAAGATCGACACAATAATTCAATTACTATCAAAGCGTGACGAATTGAAGCATTTCGTTAACCGTTATAATCAGCTTTAGCGAACCAGAAGAGATTAAGCGGTTGCGAAAATTTCGGTAGAGCGAGGCTGAATTATTTAGCAGCGCGGAAGAACGTATCGGTGGTAAGCAGCAAGCACTTCCTATTTCCGTTCCGTAAGCCTCCTTGCCTTTTTGTCCCGCTCGACAACAATGGACCGACTCGATTTCCAGCGCGGAAACGCGTTTCCTACAGTTGCTTGAGCCGATTCCGCCGTCAGCAAGGAGGCAAACGAAGAAAAAGCATCGATCTTGGGGAAAAAAGCGACACGGGTTCCGGTACGTTCTAATTGATATTTTAATGGATTGGCCACGGATAGGGAGAGAGGAAAAAAAGAAGTCCTTGAAAATCACTTCTCTGCCCACAAACGGGAGACAAAGGAATTAATGGAAGTCGCGGAAATCCACCCTCGGCCGTTGTTCCGTTTTCACGGCTATCAATAGCACTGTCGAGAGAATTCGGGCCCGGTCAAACGCCGCCTGTTATAATTTATTCAAATTAGCACCGGGATTATTCATGAAAAAGTTACGACGGAGGTGAACTGACGTTCGCCGAGGACGTCGCCCGATAATATCGCTCTATCTTTCCCTGCGAGATTAATACGGCTTTATTAATGCATATTTGACCGAAGTGCCGGTATTGCATTTATACGAGTAAGAAGTTTGCCGGCTATGCGACGTCAAAGCTTCGTCTCTCCCTTTTCGGCTGAACCGTCAAATTTCTGCGGATGCTTAACTTACTTATTACACGATTGAAATATAATCTCCCAAAATTTCTATGCCCTTGGTCCGTGTCTCAACTTTTTAAGTAGTAACTTTCTTTCAATTGTCCGAATAACATCGTAACATAATGAAAGAACGCAAATCTATATTTGTACAATTCGGAGGATTAATAAGCATATTTAGTAGGAAAGATAGTTAGCGTATCGTATCGTATCTGGGAAAATGTTGAAATTTCATTTGGTATATTTTGAAACAAAATTTCTAATTACGAGTGGTATAATTCGAAATTTGGAAGATCGTTAAACTTATATTTAAACAACGTTACTAATTGACTGTAAACGAGAAAGAGCGTGAAAGAGTGTTAATTTTGTCTTCGTAACGGCACTAAGTGCAAAATATCTATGAAACAGTTCAATTTATAACCAAGAACTTCTCAAGATATACTTAGACTCTTTATACGGTGACTTCAAATTTATATTGAAACTGTAGATAAAAGCATAAAACATTTTCGAACAGTTAAAATCTGGGGCAAATATCTCATTTTTACATGCTTCTATATTTTACTCAACTTTGCCCATAACCAATTTCCAAATATATTTTGAAAGGAAATATTTTGCGTATTCTAATACATCACCGTATACGTATATCAGACGTTTTTATTTATCAACGAGTAACACGGCATATCCTCAGACATTTTTCAGCAACGACGGGAAATTTTTCTCAATAATTAATGTTACATTCGGCGCGAGCATAAAGATTCATAATAAAAGCGAAAAGGAATTACGTGTAGTAGATTTGATAATCCGATGCGCGAGTACCGTGCACGGTAGATTTTTCTACTTACCGTGGAACGATGCTCAGAATCACGTCCGTAACGAACAAACGTTTCTAGAATACCTGGTACCTACGGCGCTGGAAAAAATATGGGAAACCCCATCCTTGGAAAAGAAGTGGGGGCGACCGTGAAGGATGGGGTGGTTACCGTGCGATACGTGGGTAAGTACGTCGATGCACGCTCGCGCGCGCACACTTTCACACGCGTAGGGAGACGTACGTGGTCTCTTTCTGTGTGTTCGTATGCGAGCCAAGCAAGCAAGCGCAAGGGTTGAATTTTAATTATTTTCTCTTTGGTAGGTATAATATTTCAATGCTCGCCGGAGCCTGTCCGGCAAGGCTCGTCTCTCGCTGCCATCTCTGTCAAGTAATGTTATTATAATTATACGCGTGTGTGCTTGGTCGGTCATTTCTTGTGCCCGTCCATCCCCACTTCCACACGCCACCCCTTTGTCTGTCTTTCTCTTCTTTCACCTTTTCCGCCACTAGCGCCGAGCTGCCTGCCTCTTCTGTCGCCTCTCTTCTCCTTTTTACCTCGCCTTTCTCGTCCCTCTGCTCTCTGTTCGACGTTCTCTATGCCCGGGTATTGTGCAATTAAAATGTCGTAATTGTCCTTTGGAATTTATCTTGAAATTCGTCGCTCGCCAGCCTTTCATCTCCCCCGTACTCGCTGTTTCGCGATACTCGTTTGGATAGAGATATCGAACCGTCGAATCGTCGATATGAAACGTTACAGGCGTTTAAAGCGATAACGCAATATTACACCTCTTATCTGCTCGATATACGACAAAATTTCTTCCTACGTATCTCTATCGAATAAAATTTATTCCTTTCCTGAAACTATTCCGTTATCTTCTTCACAAACTTCACAAGAATAAAGTTGTATCCATTCGAAAGTATCCAGTATGAAGTATTTTCTTAACACTTGTATATTTAAAAACAATAGCACATATTTATCGTCAAAGAGGATAGGTAATAGCGGAGATCGAAGAAGCTTCTTCGTTGAAACGGATGTTCGTTGTATCCGCATTCTTGGACGGCAGCAGGTCCACCAGCGGAGGCAGCCTCGGTCGATACTTACCCCGCGACGAAAGGCCGCCGAGGAGATAAAACCGGATGGTGTGTATGTATGCGATCACCTGAATTTCAGAATTGCAAATTCTTTAATTCACGGGGACGCAATGGCGGCGACGGCAGCCGCCGCGGTTTGCGACAGTGGTGCCCGCCAGCAAAATACCTTCGCCTGACCTATACAAACATCGCGGGAGACGAGGGATGTGTATTCAAAAATTTACATAGGTACATTTTGATTAAAGTGTCCTAGAAAGCAAATCTAATACAGCAGCCGGCCCGTACCTACATGCCGTACCCCCTCGTCCTTCTCTCTTTCCCTTTTTACTCCCGTTTCCCTCTTCCCCGTGTTCTTCTCTTTCGCGCCGTCTCTTTTCTCACGCCCCTTCTATCTATAGAGGGAAAGAGCGGAGCGCGCGGAATTGCGGAGAGGATTATTACGTATCCTTCGGAAACTTTCCGCTGGACGGAGAATTGGATCCGGACGAAGTATGAAAGGACTGAATGTTTCACGGACGCGTCTATTATATCATGATAATCTCGGGATTTATTACTCGGTGCTGGGCTTATTTTGACGGCGGCGTGATGCATTAAGCGACTCGCAAGTGGAAAATGATACGCGCGAATGTTAAATCTCTGAGGACCGTAATTAAAAGAATGCCCCGGGTGATCAACGAACGCTGATCGTTTCCTCGTCCAAATTTTTACTTACCTCCGAACTTTATGTCGAACTTCGTCGTTTATTATCGTACGGATTGTTCTTGCAAAATGCGGTGTCTTTAAGTATAGCTATCAGTAGGTTGAATATATTCGTGCATTTATGAGAATTTTGTTGATTTAGGAACATATAGAACGCGTGTGAAGTATCCAAATACTTCTACTGTGTTTATAAATTAATTTTATAAAAATGTGTTCATAACAACTGTACATTCGCATTAAATGTTTTCCAACTTCTACGTAGATTTTCACAATGGTTTCAAATTTTACCAATACAGTGACGATAGTTGTGTCTCATTACAGTCTTAATGAAATCTCAAGATATTCCATATAACGCTGTGAACAGAAAAGTTCTCCTTCATAAGTGTTAGAATACTTTCGTGAGCAATTGTACGTAATACTTGACGCAGTAAAATTAGATATCGCGGAATCTATTCCAACGGGAACTTAACGTCGCGGGTATAAAAGGCTAGGTCCTTTGCATCCTCGTGCGCCGATTGGATTTGCCAATTAATTGCCGACGAGGGATAAAGCCGGCGGACCGTGGATGAAAGAATAACGACGCGGAAACGAAACGAAATTTAAATATTCTCGCGGTATTGCCGACATTCCTCTGAGCCTCCCCGGCTCACAGGAAGGGAGGAGCGCGAGCTCGGTGTAATTGCAAAATTGCATTAGCTTTGTGTTCTTCTGCCGTTCGCCCAGACGTAAGAGATACGCATGTAGAGAGCGTTGCATCAGATGATTCATATGGATTTTCATGTTTCCCTTCCACCACCCCATCCAGCGATAAGTATCGTTCTTTCAGACCGACGGACCGACGGCCGAAGCGAGATAAATCTTTCGTAGATTTTTGTGAACGCCAAGGGAATCATTATTGCGAGTGCTGATCACCTAGCCTTTTAATTATGGAAATGTACGGAACGCTTCCTGGATGTTAGGAGATACGAAATGTCCGCCGAATGGGTGTCTGATAAAGTACATGCACTTTGATAAAATACAGACACGTATCGGAGCTTCGTTATTATTCGCACGAAGCATCGTTGGAAAAGGTAATCTCCTTGAAAAGATATTTTCTCGGTGTATCCAAAATGCATATTTAACCTAATAAAGAAAAATATCGTAATTATATATATACATATATAGTTATACAACTGTTCCTAGAACTATATTTTTAAACGTGTGTACTATATAATGTACTAATATAAAAAATGCTATATAATGTATATAATTTATTCACAATTGATCCTCTAACTCTGTTTAGTTAGGTCTATTAGGTAATTAATTGTTCCCTTGTGTATTTTCTGAATAGTTCAATTATTAGGAAATTTTTCTTTATTCGATAAATAGAGAAAGAAGATCTGCAAGAGCTATTGCAATTACTAATTCACGCAATAGTGATAAGTTAGGATGAACCAATACAAGCTACCCGATTCGCTGTTTCGTCTTGTGCGTCCTTTTTTCAGGAAGCTCCTCGATATATAAATAAAAAACAAACGGAAGATAGTCCGTTTCGAGTAATCGTTGCTCCTTCGAATATCTTCCGGTGAACTCTTAAAAAATCTGTTATTCGTGAAAATTAGCGAACGGCTGAAAAAGAACACGATAAATCTGGGGAAAAGATCCCGCTGTCAGAGGAACGCGCGTAAGGACGAATCACGGTGGTTCGCAGCGAGTCGTACATTATGATTTAATGCTAACACTGTGGTAATGTCGTCAGAGGATTTCTACGTATAAATAATTCGCGTGTCCGGACACCCAACCCCGAGGATCTCGAGTCAGGATGGACAAGGGTGGAGAAAGCAGAGGCGGAGAAAGAGGTCGCCAGAGGGTGGAGCAGGGGTGGCAGGTTTTTAATGCGGCATCTCTGGGGGCGACGAGGATTACCAAGGCTAAAAAGGAAGTTTTTAATAATTTTTCATTTTCTCTATATTTATTATCGCGCGCTTCCTAACCGGAGGGGGGCCGCTGGAGACAATGGAGGGTTGGTACACTGGTCCGTCGTCCAGGGCTCTATAGGAAACAGCAAGGGGCGAATTCACGATTGTCAGTCGTCGTTGTAAAATTTTCATTCGTTTTGTCCTGGCTCTTTTATGCCCAGGTCTTGGTTGTTTTCGATCTTGCTTATGTAAAGTCGCCATTTAATACACAACTTGATTTAAAGAAACTTCTCAGTAATTTCTAATCAAATATGAAAACGAACAGGTCGAATACGAAAAACCACTACTTTTTGTTATTAACATTGTTGTTCATGAATCGATACTTTTATTTTGCCTGGCTATTAATATTTGTGGGGATGGGAGTTTGATGTGAATAATTATCGAAAAAGTCGAGGGTTTAATATTAAAGAGGAAGAAGAACGTAAATTCATCCAAGGTTTTGAGTGGGCGAGATTGAATGTATTCTGAATTCATCTACGTACTTTGTTTGGATATGATTTATTATGTAATAGTTATTCGTAATTATTGAACGCAGTTAATTATCAATAACTGTTGTGTAGAACAATAGCATCACTGAGTAGTTTTATTTTGTATTGGCCTGTAATAAAAAACTATTATATTTAACAATTGCTTGTAGTATATTTAGTTATAGTTTTATATTTTCATGTTTATTTTCTAAGGATGATAATCTGTCATCTTTCTGGAGATAGCGTAATCGATATTTCTACAAGTTATTTCTTTACCAAGAAAATACCTGCAGTATCGGCGCTATCGTGAAAGCATCGACAGCAAAGAAAATTACGTTTCCCAATCAGTGGATCCCTGAAGAAGCGAAAAAGCACGGGCTGGGTGTTTCGTTAAGGTAAGCGACGGGACACGAGGAAATTTCAGCGAAGTATGCACCGAGGAAGAAACGACAGAGGGTTCGAGGCAAGGGAGAAATTTGTCTGTGCTAATTTGTTGCAGAGATCGCGGAATTGAAGGAGGCGCGATGTCTCTTCCGTTGGCCCAAAGCATTCCACCGCACGCCTTTCTTCCGGCCACCCCTGACTTTCTTCTCCACCCTCGTGAGCCCCAGCATCCTATCGCATTTTCTACGAGTTCCATTTCGAATTAGGTACGGCTCTTTGTCGATAAGGAAGAACGACAGTGGCGAAGGGGAGAGGAGTAGGAGAGTGGAAATTAGCAGGAACATCTGTTAATTAATTGATAGTGTCTAATTCGTGACACTTTATTACGACATGAAAATATCTAACAGCGACAAATTACTAATTTATATGTTTTTTTTTTTTGGATAATATCTTCTGTACGTGATTCGAACAAAAATTTGTCGATGGTTTACTCAATTCTTAAATTATATTTTAATATATTTCAAATGCTGGAGGTAAATTTGTGTCTTGCTGGTTGAATCAGTCAGTTTGTCGAATCGGTAATTAAGGAGGGAAAAATTACTTGAATCTGAGCTTCCCTCTTAATCCAATAAAATACACTCTCGACGTATTAATCAGAAACGCGGGGCAACGTGTTTCATAAGACTCGAAGTATCGTAAGAAGCCGGACGAAAACATCAATGTCAATAATAATTCATTGATTACTTAATTCATAGTTACCATGACGACCGCCTCTCGCTTTTCCCTCGCCTTCAAGCTGTTCTGTTTTTCTCGCTTCGGCGAAGGAGAGTTACGTGTTCCTTAAGCTCGCCTCACACGAAATCGACAGATTTCGTGCGATCTATGTAATCGATTTACTTTTCCGAATAAACAGAAATTCTACGTTATTTTAATTTCATATTACCTATATATCTATGTGTATTTTAAGAACGATGAGTTTCATATTACAGGTATATAAGATTCTTTAAAAGTGTATAACTTCCACTGACTGTTTGTAAGCTTTGCATCAGATTAACTAGAACGTGAATCTCAAATCTTCTCGTTAGATACATATGAAAACAAGCACGAATATACGAGCAACATGAAACTGAAAGGATATTTTAATTACGCATCCTACTTTGAACTTCATATTCATTTACCATTTCTTTTATTATCGCTATCAAATAATATATGTTCGATGTTCTTCTAAATCCATTTTATATTAAATATTCTTCTATATCCACTAAAAGTTAACTATGTAGTGTCACCGAATAAGAATTCGCGCACAAAATTAGTACAGACTTCCATGTTTTCAACTTCAAGTAAGAATCTGTGCAAGCAAAGAATAAATCTCATTCTTCTTCCATCACCATTCGCTTACTAAAATTTAATTACATAATGTCATCGAAGGAGAATTTCTTTCCTATGCAAAATTACTACAAACTTTTTATATTTCATCGATTTCAATTTCTACCGAAATGCAAAAGAAACGCAGAAGTCGCGACAAAGTGAATGGGACAATCAGCCAGGCAGTGTACGTAGCTGACTGCGCCGAAAGTCTGGCGCGTTGTGAGCGTCGCATTAGCCTTGCTTACGGGTACGCAAGCAGGCAAGGAGAAACACGAAATGAATATTCAGAAGTTATTAGTCTGTAGTGAAATGTGACGGGGCTCACCCTTCTCGAAAACCGCCCTGGCCTCCGCCACATCGCCCACTCTTCCGTCTCATCCTCTGACTCTCGGCTGCTCCTCCCCCTCCCCGTCCTGGGTGCCTTCGTCTCACCTCCTCGCGCCCTCAGCGGTATAGATTTTGCGATACATCCTGGCAGAAACACTCGCGAGCGAGCGAGACGCACTGCTTGCTCCGCTCGCTGCTACCAGTCGAAGAAGGGGTTGAAGCCTCGATGAAATAGGGGGGTTGGGTGGGAGAGAGGGCTGAAATCGTGAGAGATGAGAAGCTGGCTGGGAAGGGGACAAGGAACACCGGAGAGCAGGCCCGACGGGAACACGACGGAGCTAGCGAAAGAGCTTTATGCATAAGCTAAGAAACGCCATTGACGGGCACTGAGCACTGTATACATACTTTGACTGGAACAGTGCGCTCGATAAACAACGGTGTAGATAGCGCCTACGTGATGCTACCGTGTCACGTAGCCGAGATATTCTTCGCCCGGCAATGCGTACATCGTTTCTATGTGCCGACTTCCCTAATTGCCCTAATTATATTAATACTCACCGCGTTTAATGAAATTAACGGCAATGCACCGGTGAGAAGGAGCGCTGATTAAGAGTTGATGCTACTTGCAGTTTTTACGTAGTTTTCGATGGTTCGAAGCTTCTGCACGCCTGAGGATCGTGCAGATTTACATAACCAGCTATGAGTTAAGAGACACTTAATACCCTGATATTAGTAGCTATAGTAATTAAAGAATGAAGCTGATGCTTGTTAACCGCGTGTGTTGTAAGTGGACTACGGATTTTTCTGCGTTTCTGTATACAACATATCGAAGCTTTAAGACTCGTTATAGCATTCTTCTTCTATTGTTAGTAGGTAAAACAATTGTCTACCTATATAGAAATTTGCATAGATATCTGCAGTCTAATTACGAGGAAAACTAAATTGTATTGTATTTTATTAAGGGTTACATTTAATAATAGCAAAGGTCCCATGACTTACGTACGGATGAAAGTCTATGTATTGATATCTTGGGAATTGTCTTCTTATTATAATAATTGTTAGCCAAGGTACAGAACAAGGAAATACGAAGGGAAAGAAAAGATGGCAAAAAGGAAAGGTAAAAATGTAGAATATTACTGTAAAAATATTAAACTTATCTACTGTGTGAAACATTGATTTATGACCACTCTCGAACCAGGAGTCGAAAATACTTCACAAACAGATGGATATCTGGGGAAACGATACGAACGGCTATAGAAACAGTAGCATCTTGGAAATGTGTTGTAGCGAACGATATTCAAATGGCATCAATTTCTACCGAATTGCTCCCTCTATATCTGGCCGCAACCTGGATGCAAGACCTTCCTTCGACTCCCTTCGCGAAGAGGGAGGAAACCGTATTGGCAGATAGCTACATCGTTTTACAACCCCTTATCTGGATAAGTTACGGATATCTATTCACCGTTTCTCTCTCCTCCGAAACTGTCTTCGATGGTGTCATCGATTTCCATGGAAATTCCTCTCAGATTCTACGATACGGAGGGGAAGCATCTAGAACGAATGATAAAAAACATATTCGATGTCCATTGCCTGATTTTATCCCTGTGCTTTTCTATTTGATGAAGATATATCGTGTCATTAAAATGTCGTCTTTTTATAAAATAACCAAACAACAGAGATGTATTAGACTAAGAACTGTAGAAGAATTATAATTGAAAAAACGTTGCGGAATAACTTAATAAACGTTCTGGAATGATTTATATATAACAGATCAGCTATTAATATTAAAATCATATTATCGTTAAAGATGACACGAGAAAGATTTAATATGTTTGGGCAGAGCGGTCGAACGTCTAGTAAAATATCGTGACACCCAGTACATCGCGGCAATTCCCTTCATCTGCTTATATTACACATACAATATCTGGGTATCGAAGTCGGTTGATCCTGGTAAGTTCTCTCCCTTGGCAGCGGGCTATACATCATACTTTCTTCTTTATTAAACTCATATTTTTCAAAAAGTCTCACCTCCGCTATCTGGTGTCGGCCTCCTCTCGCTCGCAACTCGGAAATCAGCTCCGGGGAGAACGAAAAATTCATTTGACTCTCGAGGATAAGATGAATATGAAAATTGCCTGGCTAAAAATGATTTACATTCGAACGTCACGTTGATGATATAACTGGAGGTGACTGTCTTGTCATGAATAATTTATTCCACCGGAAAATGATAGAAAAATATATCTATGCTCCGTGATAAAAATCACTTTCCGTTTTAACCGCCCAAAACAGTAGGCATTATTAACAGGAAATATAATCTTTTATCGAGAATAACGGGTGTAATTCTATGTAAAAATTCGGGACACGTTCAACGATAACTGTACAATGATTTAATTATTATACACATATATATAAGATATAGGAATAATATAAGAAATCAAGATTCCTCTCTGTGGAAATTTTATTTCTTTAATAACTAAAGTGCCGCTTTAGTTCTACTTCTTCAACGAAAAATAAAATACAAAAATTTATCACACCGTTTCCCCGTGCGAATCATAGCTCAACTATTTTCGGTCAAAACATTATCTCACTATGAATGCTGTTGAGACCATAGAGAATTCTGAAAGGTAAAATATTTATTGAACAAATATATCGCGCATCGTAATTCGAATACAATGCTAATAAATTTACATAGTAAAAGTTTTCTTAATACGTAACTTACATGTAAACCAAATTACAAAGAGTCTATGTCGAAAATTTCTAGCGATCACAGTATGACTAAATTACAATCATCGGCACGCTATCCTTTTTCAAAAACCATATTCGATACGCTCGAGCAATATGTTCTTTCTCTGCTACGCAAAGTCTGGCGAGAAAATATAATTCTCCGGTAGTTGCCTGACAATGGAGCCGAAAAGAAAACGAGGGGGAAGTTCTGTAACGAGCGACGCTTTCGTCGCGTGGCGATTTGTCTGCTCGCGGGTGGAGAAGTTCGGCCACTTTCGTTCGACGCGTCCTGGAGAGATTGGCCGTTCCACGGGCATAAAGAAGAAAGCCACCCCCTTTAGCCGGCTTTCAGCAAACTCTCTGCCACCCTCTCCTCATGACCCGAAACCGCGGCCGGTTATAAAGCATTCTTCCAGTTTATTAGACGGAGACTCGCGGGCTTCTTTTTATATTAAGCATGTGCATTATTAATGCGCGAGTATAACCGTAAAATGCTGATGAAAAAAAGTTGCGGAGCCCCACGGGCGTTTCTTCGTGGCCAGGCGGGAAGAAGGCTCCTGCGAGATTGCTGCTTGACCGACTATTCCTTCCTCGGTTCCGCTTGATAACGTACTACGAATTTTCACAAACAAATTCTCTTTCCTGTTTAATTTAACTCACATTTTGTAATTTTAACGGTGCTAAATGTTTCATCTTTGGTTCTGTTTTTCTTTATGTAGTTAATAGCCTAGAGAACGATTTGTTTGCCTTCTCTGTTCTTTGAGTAAATGCATAGTAACCTCAAGATGTAATTGATTAAAATGCTTTTACAATTATTAAATACCTGTAATGAAGATAGATTCGAGTTACCTTTCTTTTCGTTAATTTGTTAATCGCAACGTCTCGTAATTTGAATACCTTCAGAGGTGAAATTAAAGATTAATAAATTAATAAATGTCACACAGATCTAACGATACAGGGCTACAAATGCAGAACATTTCTAGATAAACGATTAAGAGATTGACAATCCAAATATAATGAAATAGTTCATGATACACGAATAGTCATAAATTAAATTAAACTTAACAAACTCGAAGCTACTAACTCGATCGAACTCAATGTCCTTTGATTTTCCAATTTACAACTCATCTTCCCTCCTCGTCACGTAATTACGTATATCAGTCGATACTAAAGGAATTCATTAGACACGACGGCAATAAATTATTCAGCGTTACTGTCAATATTTTGATCGACCGATAAACCAGGTGGTAACCAGGGACGTTTTTCGCGTTCACCCATTCCACCCTCTGGTGGCCGCTGAATATTTCATCCGAAAGATCTGTATTTTTCTTCGGGTGATTGTCATTCGACGAGGAGCAGAAGCGACGGGGTATGCCGCCAGGCTGAAGCAAAATCAATTATTCATCCGAATTGGTCGGGAAAAAGTCCTAATTATCCGGGGCAAATACAAGCTTAATACGCGGAGAGAAGTGTACCAGCCTTCTTCGTCCTCACTCCTCCCCCTTCCCCTGTCCCTCTCTTTTTCGTTCACCGAGCCCTCCATCGGTTAGTACTTGGGCTCTCACAGTCGGTCTTCAGGCTTCCTTCTTACCGTGAATAACCATTTGTATTTCCAATTAGCTTTGCTAATAAGAAGACGGAGGCATTGCCGTAGTTAAAAAAATGTATAACCTCATCCAGCCACTGGGGAAATAAAGAAAAGCGCCGCTCGGGTATGACAATACCGGCGGGTCGAGCGGGGTTATACCGGCTGAACTACAATTAAAAATCCTCGCTTCACCCTCGCTTAACCCTGCTTCCTCCTTATGCCGTATTAACGACCGGGACGTGCAGAGAGGGGACACGAAACATCCTACCAAACATCCAGCCTTTTTTTCCCAATTTTATGCTTGACCCCATCTCCGCCCCGTCCTTGTCCAGCCTCCATCCTCTCACTGTCCGACTGTCTGCCTGTCCGTCGGTTAGTTCGTATTCTATCTTTATTTCAACAACTCTTCGGTTTTGGCATGATACGACGATAGCTTCGTTCGATTCACAGTGAACAAGTTTGTTCTTTTACGAAAGTGGACGGTGGTTCTGCGGTGTATAGCTGTGAGATGTTGTTAATGTCGCGTTTGTAATACGTACACCGATGGCTACTTGTGAAACTCGAATTAGAATCTTACAAGAGAAGTTTGAAAGTATTCAGTGGCTATAAAAGGTATTGGCACAACATTTCATTTATTATGGCATTTACATATTAAATAAATAAGTCCAAGTATGTTAAAATTCGTATCATTTAGTAATTAGTCTCATACGAGCAGAGAGATTTGATACCGCGAAACTGAAACATAGAACTTGAGTAAAAAACGGTTGATGGAAAGACGAGGGCGTGTGTCGATACTGTTTGTATTCACTGTATATTTAAATACAGTACGGTCTGTTCTTCGACCTTGACAAAGCTGGAATCTTAGGATCTGTCGGAAATGAAATCGTTTCCTTCATTCTTGTTATTTATTCGAAATGGAGACAGTGAAAATTGTTCATTTTGAAATTATAAAAAAGATAGGGATTAAATGGACCTTATATGAAAAAATTTTAACGAAATTATTATTACAATTATTATGAAAAAAAATTTATCAAAATAAAATATTTATATGAAGTACAGTTACAAAGGTATAAATTAAAATTCGTATAGGATTGCAAATTCATCTTTTTCAAAAATAAAAGTACAATTACGAAATTCAATTAAGATATGAAAAATCATCGAGTAATCAAGGAACCTAAAGAAAAACAGAAAGATAATATACGATCGGAAAGACCCTATCCGAGATTCTAGCGTTAACGGGTGATAATCTTATCGAATAAAAATATAAGCAAACGTTAATAGAAAAAGTATTGCTATAGCAATCATTAGGGATCGATCAGGAGATCGGATTTCATTGAAGGCAGTCCCGTGTTTGCAAACTTGGATTTTCGTACGGCGACTCCGCCAGGCGCCCTTTGTTGTGCCAACCATCAAAGTCAGCACGAGGTCAACTAAACACAGTTTCTTCTCCGTCACTGTCGTCAACGCGATGTGAAATGTGTGTCGTGTGCTGGCATTCTCGATCACGTATTCGTCGAATTCGATACGTAGTGAATGAATCAAAATATCGGAATTGCGCGTGGTGAACGAAAATTCTGGTATTTCGCAGGACGCTGATGCCTTACGTAAGTAAATCATCTTGCATATTCGTGTAAATTAACATTTTCAACGATTAATCTTAGAGTAATGTGTTTTGCCACAAACATAGTACAATTAACAATTTTTATTATCACGCGTAATATTTAATATTTTAAGTATCTTTACAATTTGTACGCTGTAGTGAATGAAAGAGTTGCTATTTATTTCTGATTTCAATACTGATGTATTTTGACATTATCGATGTATGTTCAGTTGGTTTACTTCGCAATAGACGACAATGAGAGTGAAAACCGTACCGAGACAGCGAGTAATTCAAGACAACAGAAACATCGAATCACGGTCGGAAACTTCTAGTGTAAAGTCTGAAAGTACGAGAC
The DNA here is from genome assembly GCF_014825855.1 of Bombus pyrosoma. NCBI lineage: Eukaryota > Metazoa > Arthropoda > Insecta > Hymenoptera > Apidae > Bombus > Bombus pyrosoma. The sequence goes on along the minus strand of NC_057778.1, from coordinate 1,902,914 downwards.
AATCTTCAAACGACGACAAGAAAGATATGTCGGACGCTGGCAAAGATGGGTTACAAGGATCGAACGAAGATGCGAGTGATTTAAATGGGAATAAAATCAAATCAGAAGATCAATCGAAATCAGCAGAGAAGAAGGACAAGGAGACCTTGAAATATTCGGAGGAAGTATTAGATATGTCGATTAAACTGAAGGTACGATGTGTGACAGCTGTGTTTATGTGTATGTATGTGTGTGTGTACATCGGTATTCGTGGACGACATGATAACACACTCTTGAAAGTCATGGCGCAAATATAAACGGTTACATTGTAATGTCATTCCCTTGAATCTATTAAATAATTCTTATTCGTTAGGTGTTGATTATAATTTTTAGACGAAGAAATTCTTTTGAGAATGTATATTTATAGAAAAAGAGTATATCAACGTTACACAATATAACGTTTATTTATATCGAGTAATTCATTTTCGTTATACAATTTGTGCCAGCTCGATGTACCCGAATGATATTGTTTAACTTTACTGTTTTTAAATTGTATAATTTTATGCAAATCGTGCAATCGTGTAATTCTTGCAAATCCTATAAATTCGTTTTTATAGGGCGAAACCTCTAGGACGGAAGGAGATTCAGTTCTTCTTAGTTTGATAGCTGGTCCAAGCTGCAAGTACTCCAATTCGCAGTCAAACGAGGATGTAAAGGAATCTGCTAGTAACGACGACAATAACAATGTATGATGTATTTCTGTTAACAATTGATACGCTGTAGATGTTTGTATATTAGAGACTGTATATCAAAATGTGCTGAGAATATGCTACATTATACTATTTATGAAGTATGGACGATTTTTTGAAACAAAGAAGATCTGATCTACAGTCTGCTAATGAATAAACATGCCTAATCTAAAAATTAATTATAATATTTCCATGTTAATATATCATTAAATTAATCAATATATTCTAGATACTACTTCCAAAGACAGATCTGGAAAACTCCTCGGCGGCTGGTTCCTCGAGCATAGATGATTCAGGTCCATGCGAAAACGATTTAACCACACAGACCACCAACGATTCGGATAAACCATCAGAAGCTCTTAATTTGTGTAAACGAGATTGTCAGGACGAAGATGATTCGAATCACGGCGTAGGTTCCGATGAGAAATTAAAGGACACTTTCCTTTACAAGATCATGACAGATCCAACGTTCTTAGAGAACATACAGAAGCACAAGCAAACGAAACGATACACGTGTCCGTACTGTAAACAAGAATTTAATAACAGCGATGAACAGGCCGACCACATGGATGCGAAGAAAGACGAATCGAATCAGGTGGTTTGCTGCGCGTGCAAAAAGACTTTCGCGCAGAAACGATACCTAAGGTACCATCAGAGGTGTCACTCGGAGCGGACCATGTTCACCTGTGATATTTGCACGAAGAAGTACACCAGAATAGACAATTTGTCGAGACACAACGCGTTTCACGTGAATCCAGACAAATTCTCATGCAACTACTGCGAGAAAACGTTCGCGAGAAAAGATCTGCTGAACAAGCATTTGAAGTGTCACGACAACAAGTATCGCTTCTTCTGCGAGGTATGTCAGAGATATTTCAAAGGACCGCTCTCGTTGGAAAACCACAAAAAGAATTTTCACTCTAAGGCTGCATAAGTACGTGGTTTTTAAGCATATTTATAACTGTATTATAGCTGTAAGCTGTAGCATATCAATGAGAGACTAAAATCTTAACTAGTCGCTAATTAAAGTGACTCAATATAAAACTTGTATATCATAGTCGATATATCAAATTAGATACAGAGTGAGTAAATGTTTGGTAAGGAACATTGTATAGAAAATAAATTAAAAGAATACTATCTGGATCTTGTATCATTTATCCTAAATTTAGTTAAACGCGAAAAATCTGAAATATTGAACTGGATTCTTATTATGTTTTATTAGTCGTTACTTTTTTATTCGCTATGTCATTAAATTGCTTAATGCTAGATTAATTAGTAATGAACAGTTGATCTCAGTTTTTCTAAGTGCTTGTTGTTCATATACACGTAAGAAATATAAAACTTTCATACAGATTTCCAAGGTTTTTATATAGAAAGAGAAATGCTATTTTGAAATATAATATTTCTTTCCACAACAAACTACAACAAAGGAGGGGATTAATTACAGGTAGCCATAATGAATTAATCAAACGCTTCTCGAACGCCTCTAAAGCTCTTTAATTCTCCCAATATAGGACCCGCACGATGTGACAATATCATCTAATTTCTTGTAAAAGTCACCTCACAGTACATGTTCCATATTCCTGGAAGAATCGAATGAAGCGAGAGACATCATTGATACATTGTTTAAACAATAGTGAGACTTTCGAAGGCATTGCACCCATACGAGGGATTCAGCAAAAAACCAGAGAAACATTACAAGAAAACTCTTTTACCTTGAATACCTCGCGTGGTCTCGAGAAGTACCTCCGCCCCTTTCTTTCTCTCTTTCCTTTCGGCTCTCTTCCTTTTCTTTTTCCCTCTTTTCTCGTTTGCCCGCTTCCTCTTCGTCGTTCATTCCCCCTATTGCCTCCTATTGCACCACGGCGTTTTCTCTCACTCCTTATACCTCGAACTTCCAGTTGGAATCTAAAACATAATCCGTTTCTTCCGTTCTACCTCTCGCCCTGGCCACTTCGCGAAAAAAAGCGAGCAGTCTGTTTGTTTCGGCTCAAAGGGCACCGCGGCGCTGCAATAAGGAGCACTTTGAAAATCCGACGTATTACCACGAGAGAGCACATCCAATCGCGAAATAGAACAACCCATGAAGGTTGACCCGCGTCCCTTTCCCCTCCATCTTCACCTTCACCCCCCCTCCCAACCCCCTGTTTTCTTATTTTTTCTTGACAGCCTTCTTCCAACTCTCTCGTCCCCTCACCACTTTTTCCTTTTTCTTTATCCCCTCCCCCTCTTCACTTTCTCTGTCTTTTCCTGTTACTGGCCTTCCACTCGGTCCCCCGGTTTAATGCAATTAAGTCGTGCGTTAAAATATCGTTCTTAATTCGCCGGCGGCACCTTTTGTTTCCTCTGTGGTTTAGCGCGAGGCAGCTTGCGTCGACTCTTCATTCCTGCCACTCTTTCCCTCTGTTTCCCTCCTGTGGCCACGCTTTTCGGCTCTTTTTCTTCGCTTTCCACCTTGTTCCCCACTTCTAAGGAGGAAACACACACGGTTGGACCAAGTCGCGAGATGAAACTTCCCTTTTCACGTTTGCAATTATTTTTTCACTCACCAAGCTGTTTCTTGATGTCCTTCTTATTGAGCACGATTTTGCTTTTACGTGTTTCACTTTGTGCGCTTTCAATGACGAGGGACTTTGTTCCGGACTTTGTTTTATCCGTTTGATACGGTGTACTGTCTAGAATATGCATACGTTGCGAGAACTATTTTCTCTGGGGTTTCAAAGAAGTTTACTTATCGAATATCTGTGTGTGTTCTAGGCAGCTATGAGGTTGGAGTAATTATATCGTTCGTTAGAAAAGTGACGCATTTGAGAAGAGAAAATTTGTTAAAAAGTGAAATTCGAAAAATTCGAACATGCCACTCGATTTCTAGCGAATAGCTCGCCTTTGGAATAAATTTTTGCTGTTATCCGTGAACTGACAGTTCTGGGGATCTGTCATCTAGAAAACTGACATGTGTAAAAGTTGAGTTGTATGCTCGGGATGAAGACAAAAGTAAAGAAAAGGGTATAATAACTGAAAAGCTTTCATACCTTCTGATTCCGCCAAAATATTTTTATTGTACGTTTTATACTTCTCTTCTATTTTTATAATAATATCTCGCTATATCAATTATCCTCGGACGTTCTAGATATCCTTGCTAAGTCAAAGGATTTTTGCGAATTTTTACAGGAGAGCGCAGAAGGAATGCGACGTTGCTTCTCTTTCGTTTACACCTCTTTTTCAACCTCTTGTTACGTTCATGCTTGTCCCTTTGATCCGGCTTATTCGGCCGGCGTATGTCGTGGAGCTGACCAAAAATGTAACAAAGTTTTCGCGAACGTCCTGGCACGAATGCCAGCAGAGATTTTGTGGTCTCTTTGCCGCGCGTCGAACTCTGTTCTTCCTTTGCGTGTTTGACCATCCTCGTCCTTTTGACAATTACATGTCCGACAAGATTCTTGAATATTCATCAGGAATTCCTCGATTCGTGAAACTGCGTTTGAAGTATTCTTTACTATTCGATGTCGTATTGTAAAGGAGGATCCCAGAAAAATTGTTATGCGGTGATTTCAGTTTTTTCTTACTTAGCTAGGAATTTTTTCAACCACTCACTTCGAAACACGTTTATTTTTCCGATACCAAAAGTTCTTTGTTCGAAAGGAAAAAAAATTGCGAATATTTGCCAATTTATTTATACCATAGCTTCCTTTCTCTTTTCGTTGTTTCTTTATGCATGAAAACGTCATATTGGAGCGGAGAAGATTAACATTAGAATAAAAAATATATTCTCCATACTTAATGAAGAAATGTGTATGTGAGAATATTATATTTCCAGTTGCTTTACAAAGAGGGAAGGAATCGGAAATAGAGTAGTTTAGGGGTGGTTAGAGGGTAGATGTAATGAATCTCAGGATGTCGAAGAATGGACATTTCCACGTTACACGCGTCTGTAATATCCTCGCCCTCCCGTTGTTCCTTAATCTCTCCTCGCAGCGAAATTTAAGGCATTATACTACGGAAGAATCCCTTTGATGTCGCGCTTTACATACAATATTTACATACTATCGAGGGAAGACTTTAAACTTCTTGAAGATATTTTGGAAGCTCCGGAGTACTTTCCGCCGGGCTTGCTGCATTAAGAATTTAAGGAGGGGTAGACACGGTGGCATTTATTCATTCGGGTATTAATGAAAAGTTCTCGTGGCATTTAGTACAGAAGTAAACATCGTTGAAAGCTCATAAACGGTACCAGGCAATTTATCGATAATTTAACGATTTATTCATTTATCAATCAGATATTTGTTATTCATTTAAATTAATTCTAATTAATCATCCGCCTTTTATAATTGGAATTTTTATTGTTAGAAGATTTGTTAATCTTTTTAAAGCTTAATTTTTCTCGTACAGAATTCACGCATACTTAGAGACAGGAAATTTTTAGAAGCTTCAGTGAGACAATTGAGCTACAAAACATTTTCTATAGTTTCAATAAGTGATATTGCATATGCTTTGACTGAAATGATGAGTATTAAGTTAAGTTAGCGCTTATTTCTAACAAATATGGTACAATTTGTTACATGTCAAGTTGCAAATCTCGAAATTCAACAGCAGTGGAAATGGTCTACAGGTTTGATTTAAATAAGACGTTCAGTATCTTCATGAAAGTCAACTTTCCCAGAAGCTTTGCTTGTTTTTCCAACAAGATCAATCTTTTTAAAGGAATTCATATATTTTTGATAACTGTAAAGAAACTTTCGTTTTTACTGATTATCATAGCTGTAACGATCATCAACGTATCACCGCGTATTTCTTTTTTCCATAAAAAGAGTAATTCAGCCGGATGAAGCGAGATTGGTTGGTCTTTCGGAAAGCAACGAATCATCTCGCCTTTTCCCGGTTCGTAATTAACTTGCCCAATTACGAACAATCAAAGCGGCGCTAGAAGCAAATAACTCGACGCGGTGACAATGCGAAGAAAAATCTCAGCCCCTGTTTCTCGTGCAACCCCTTCACGGGGGTGGTTTTCGACGCTGCCGTCCCGGCAGCCACTTTCCGATGTTTTTTCAACGCGGTAAAGTAAGCATAAAAACAAACGTCACGACTTGAGTCGAGACGAGAGTGCACGCATGCAGACTCACGTGGCAGAGTCGGAAAAACGAGCGGCAAAATGCCGGGGGAGGAAAAACCGTGGCGCGCAGATTACTTTACACGCTGTTCGTTTTCTCCGACTCAGGTAGAACTTGAAGTCGACGCGGAACAGCCAACCTATTCGAGGAAAACCAAAGCTACCTGTCACCGGCTCCAAGGACGACAATTGACGACAAAGAGCTTGAAAACTACTTCTGATGCCATCAAGTGCGCGTTCAAAGGAACGCTCGCGTGCGTTCAGCGTATTTCAACGATGCTTTTGCGTCGCCTGCTATCTTCTTCCCTTAATACCTTCATTTCAAGCCTGTAAATAATTCTCTATCTACATACACAGAATCGATGGAATGAAATTTACAAGTTTAAAAATATTATTCCCTCGAAGTAGAAGGTTTCGATACAGCATACAACTAAATTGGTCGAGATACGAGAGTCAATTTTTAATATTTGGTGAGAAATTACGAAAAACTTTCAATTAGATAAGTTATTCATTTCTGTGGTTGACAATAGCTTTATGTAATTAGAAAATAGCTGACCTTCAATAATAAGAATTATTCGAACGATAGAAATTTAGACTTAGATTTTATTTCAATTTCGTTATAAACTGTAAGTAAATATAAAATATCTAAATATTGAATAATATGAAATACTTTAAGGGTGAAATTTTTTTTTTTTACTACTCAAAAACATCGTAAAGGATCAAGCATTATTCGTCTAATTGTAAAGAGCTTCGATATTGATCTTCTTTTTTCCTTTAAACAGAATCCTCCATTTTTGCCCGAACGTAATGGCCTCAATAATTTCCTCTCTCGTTGCACCGTTGATACTGTTGAGATGTGGTGTTACTTCGTTCGTACATAGCTCGGCGTCTAAACGCAGGAAAGCTCGCGCGCAGTATTCATTTTGTTTTCGCAGCCACGTATTCTCTTTTGTGATACGCGGCTTTCTGTATTACCATGAGTTCGTACGCCAGGGAACAAGGACTCGTTACGAGACAGACGGTTGTCCTTTGAGTTTTGCTCGCTTAGATTAATATTATATCAATGCTGTGTCAAAGAGAACACCTCTTCCCACCCTCTTTTTCACCCTCTCTATAACGAACGAGGACCCTTTCGCACGTTCGAGGCTCGCTTGAGTGGCCGAGCAACGAGTACCTCGTGAATAATTGACGCGCGAAGCGCGGACCACGAATGCCGTTGAAAACTCTTCGGATTTACTTCGACAGAAGTCCGATTCTACCAATCGTCGAGCGTAGAATACGAGAAACTCAATCTTGCAGCTAGAAAATTCTTTTTTAGTTTTATATACCAATTAGAAAAAATTCGAGAGATGGTCATTTACAGGAATTAGGAATTCTTTTAAATTGAAAATCTGCGAGGATAGTTTGTCGTGTAAAGAGTTTCGAGTAATGGAAACTAACATTTCTTCTTGATACGAAGATTGTCACGTTGAAATAGTGAAAATTTGTTGAATAACCGAGTTGCAAACATTGTTGCTTTTCATCATGATCAGTAAAACAAATTTTTTCTCAGCGATTACGTCACTCCTTGTTCCAATGGCTAAGTAGAGGCTCGGCTTTTTTCTATGGCAGCCTAACAGACTGGAACATTCTCCGGAGGGTTGGAAGATCGTTTTACATCGGACTCGATATTCCAAGCTCGTCGGCTGGTTTTCCCGACGCGGAATTATCGAGGGGTGGCGCGGCGAGAATTAAGGCTTCTTGCGGCATAAAAAATCTGTGTAATCAATTATCGAACCTTTTACCCCATATTTCACGGCCAATGAGTCGCCACCCCCTCTCCTTGAAGCCCTCCGCGTCGGCTGTGCGAGACTCTCGACCCACCCTCGACACTTTTTAGCCGCTGTGGCTGCTTCTCTTTCCTCAGGTTTTCAGCCTCTCTTTTGCCCCCCTCACCAAGGGTTCGGCCTCTTCTTCTATCCGTTTCCTGCTTCAGAGACGCCGTAGACGAGCCTTTGTTTGGGATATCAAATATTTATTTTCTTAAATAACGCAGATGCCCGGCAGAAGGCCGGATCGCGAGCATTCCCCCCTTAATAAATTATCAGCGATTATTGGCCGCGTTTGCCTAGCTACCTCTGGAACCAAGCGTTTTCTTCTTTCTTTATCCTCTTCCCGGTGCCACTCTTAGGAAACCGAGCAAGTTGAGCAGAATCGATTCGGCATTCCGCTTCTTTACATTTGTTGACCAAATATTTCACGAAAAGTTTTCATTTCTTTTTTCTTTCCTTCTCCATCTTTTCTTTTTCGATGAGCGAGGTGAAATACATTATTTGCTGGGAAGGGGAAAAATTGGGGGAAATGTTTACGGATGGTATTTCTCTATGTATTCTGTTCATTTTCAACGATATAACAATGCCAAGGAAGGCTATGTTTTAAGAAAAACAATTCAAAAGAGCGAATAAGTGATCTTCCATAAATTATTTGATATTATTGAAACGAAAATAGGCTGAGGTTCTATTGTTGGAAATTGAAAAGCTTTCTGTGTATTGGTTGGAAAATGTCACAGTACCAAAGTATCAATCGTGCCGTTCACAAGTCACAATGATCAACTCCGTAAACTAAACGGTACAGGAAAATGAGTCACATGACGTTACATGAAGTGTTTCTTTGTATTTGTATCTTTTGGTGTCTCGAGAATTAGATATTAATCGTGTACTTATGTAATGAGATTAAGAAACTAAGAAAAAGATGGAACTGATCAGTTTGCCTTCTGAGAGGTTCAATTATTACCATATTTGTTACTTCCTCGTCTGTAACTCCATTGTGTATAGTAATTTCAATAACAACCCACACATCGAATCCATCCTACAGACATTTCTCAACGTTGGATCATGCATTACCACGAAAGGGGGCTAATCAATAAGGTCACAAAAGAAGCAGCGCGCCCTGTTAGCATTTAAACAATGAGTGGAATGTTTTCCGCGTGTATAGTCACGAATTCTAATATTAATTTTTATCGAGAATCAAAGCTTATGGAAGGTGGTTCGATAGAGGGTGTACGCTCGACATGCTGACATATTGATTAAAATGTGAGCGAAGAACGCTTTGTTTCTCTCGTGTCGGGGAAAAAATCATCGCCGCGCTAATTTGAAAATATTGAAGCCACACCGAAGCGTAATAAAGAGAGAGAAAGGGAGGAGAAGCGGGTGAACGGGCGAAAAAGCAAAGGGGGTGGCTTGGTCGATTTATGTACTCCGATGTTCTACGTACGAGGCGTTCGATGGGAAACGTCGCGTCCCCGATACCGATAGGTATGGGCCTCCTTTGTTTTCTACTAATTAAATTGGCCCACGACCCTTTCGCCACCCCCTCTCCTCCATCCTTTAACCCTTCGCCGAAGCGACCATCGTTTGAACTTTTTCTCCTCGCCGACGATTTCGAAGGGTTTCGCCATCGGTTTCGCGAGATGGACTAATTAATTACCGTGGAAGTGGCCCGTTCATCCTGCTACCCCTTCCCTATCCTCCCCCACCCCTCAAGGAGATTTAGCTCTGCGGCTTGGCAGTTGATTTACGCTATACGCGTTATACGATCCTTGTACCTGTCCCCTTGATCGACTCGTGGATTTTCACATGTGTCGTACCGGAAATCAAAGGAAGAATTTGATGGCAATTTAGTCGAGAGTTCGGTCGCGATGGGAACGTTTGCTCCGCGATTACGTGCCTATTAATTCGTCCAAGTTACCCGAGACGCGGTTTCAAGAGTTGCAATATGACTTTAATTGGCAATGATACGTATTATTGGTAACTTTATCGATTTTATATTTATTTTATGAAATTTCATGTGACAAATTGTTGCGAACATTTTTCTTACACAGGCTCGGTCTTATTCTACTTACGTTATTACAAATTGTTATGGGTAAAGTATAGCAAGAAGGAAATTTCAGAATTATATTGATAATATTGGAAAACTATTTATGAATATACGCATATTCGAAACGTTGAAATAATACGAAAATGAACTTTATACAATACGTGTAATAAGTTGAAAAAATTACTTGATAAATCTCGATGTAACTGCTCTTAAACGATTTTAAGTAATTTCTTCTATGAAACTAACTTTGCGAAATTAACTCGACGTTTATTTCAAATTCTTATAATCATACTGACTGCTTTAGTGATCGTTTTCTTGCTAATGGACAATCGTACAATTTTTCAAATCTTTCTGCACGAAGAATTGTAACATCTTTTATAATTTATATTTCCTTTATGACCTATGATCCTATTATCCTTTATAATTTTTGTTTAAATACGATTATCATTCTCAAGCTACGACTATGTTAACTAACTACAGTTGCAACTACAGCTACTAGTCTGTACATAGTCACAACTATGCAGATGCTAAAGTAACATTTGAAACATTGCTGATCGAATGATTTTACGTGTCGTATTTCATTTGATAAAAATTTCTCAACGCTGCATGCCAGAAAATAGATTGTAAGCTATGAATAGAACATGAGGAATTGAAGGAACGAGGAATAAACTGCTACGGCCTTCGTGCAAGCCGACAAACGGTCCAATATTGTTTAGCTACACTGAAGTAACTACAGTGAAGTGGAGAACAGAGAGACGAAAATTGATTCGATCGTCGTGATCGTATATGGTCTATAAATAGTGGCACCGATGATGGAAGGCTTTAAACGAGATGATATGGCCTGTGATCGACCCAATCAATGCATCCACTAAATCATCGTCTAAACTGACGGCTGCGACACAGCTAGTTAATATCGTACTGGTGGTGGGCGACCGGAAGGGGCCACTCATCCAACGATTGTCGATGCGTGGCATCTTTATAGGATCACGAATTGTGACGCACTGCTTTTCGTTTCCGCGTATCATCAGATCAGGCTATTAATATCTTGCGTTTTTCTTCGATCGATCAAAAGAATAGAAATTTAGAAATTTATTTTTGTTTGGAATATTTAAATTTATGTTCGCCATGAGATCGTGGTAATTTCGGAGAAATTGAATATTCATTTTTAATAGACGTTCAAGTACAATGATCTTTTTATAGTCGAGTGATTATTTATTATTTAGCATCGAAAGGAAATGCGATAAAGCGAAACGAGAAGGGTGCTACGCATGACTGAAACGAACGTCACGCTAAGTGGGTGCTTCGATACAAAAAAGAAGGTGCAATTGGTGTCACGTTTCCTGTACCTATTGTCATGTTGAATACAGAAATAAGTATTCAATCTTCTAAATTAACAGGTGTCAAAATGAGATTGGTTTCTCTATATCATTTATAAAGTTATATGATTATTGTCAGAACTAGATTCTCCCCCCTCATCAAGATTTTATAACTTTGTAAAACCTCGTAAAGGTTTCTGTCTTTTGATGTTTCTTTCCTAATATATTTTATATTTACAATTATTACAATGATTAACTGATTATATACATATGCATGTTATAGTACAAGTGACTATTTAACAACATATTCTACATAATAGCGTAAAGTGCATAGTAGCACGAAGCTTCCAAACAAACTATTCATAATTTCACAAAATATGCCTATAGAATATTTTCTGAACGTTACCAAAATCTTCGATATCTGTATCAAAAAATCTCTCGCGTAACTTCAATACAAAAATCGTGATACACAGTTAGCTAACAGAAATCAAACACCATTTAACCTCGAAGAAGTTCGACTTAGGAGAAGCCGGGCGAATGGTAAATAGAAAGAAACTGTCTCACTCTTGACTGAAGATGAGCAATCGTAAAATGCGGAACAGGCGGCCGAGGGGCGCCTAAAAGGATCCCGAGCAGCGATAGGGGCGGAGATGGCTTAATGCCACAGTGTCGAGCAATCGGGTATCGACTTTTCCATTAGCCACAAAAGTTGTGGTCACCGCAACGACGAAATTGGCCGTACCAAAAGGGACGTTTGCGCCAAGGTGACGTCGTCGTTGGCCAGCGTCGCAAGAGGAAACGCTCGAACGACGAGGGTGGACACACCGGTCGGCGAAGACACCGCATCGACGGACAACGAAGGGTGACATTAATTCTCATAACATTTTACGAGGCGGTATCTGACCTGTGTGAAGTCTTCCGACGGCCAGAAGCACGGTTTAGGAGTCATAACTTCCAATCACCTTAAGACATGCAGTCGCGGCCAATTCACGCAGCCTCCGGATCACCGTTCTTTGTTCAACATTTAGGAGATTGGTACAACCTCTCTTGTTATCTTTTTCCGGTTTACAATTCCCTCGAATAGCGACTAATTTCTTAATGTTTTGATTACTTCTGAGTTGCGGTAATTTATTATCACGCCGGGCTTTTAATTGGTGAGTTAATATTTTTAAATTGAACATATCGGAAGAGTTATCTATTCTGAAGTATATAGCAAGCAACAGAGATATATCTGTAATTTTATTTTCATATTTCCTGTCTTTTGTGGGGGAGCAATTTTAAGATTCAATCTATCGTTAATCAATTCCCCGTCGAAATTATCCACTTGATTTTGAAATCCTCTTTGTCAATCCTCTTGAACATTTAAAAGATACTCAGTATGCATAGTAATATGAGAATGTTTTATGTTAATTAATATTTAATATCTTCCAGAAATCGAGAAGTCTTTTGCGTTTTCCATACGTGTGACGACGAACGTTCTCCTAATTAAATATAATAAATATAGCATGTGTCGTACAACGAATGGAATGTCTAAAATAAAAACGTTTTGGCAAATTGTGTTACGTATGTATATCGGGAACCGTTGACGCGAAATCACACAGATGCCGAGTCTAGACAGGTAATAATGGGCGGATTCGGAGTCCGGTGCAACACAGAGTGAATTTCCGTGGCGAATGATATTCCATTTCTATCGTCTCTAAACGTGAAATTCCCTCGACGCCGGCGGCACCGTCGTTTAACCACGCGCGCCTCGGCGAAATATCGACCTCATTATCGGGACGTATCACCGGCAATGAAACGTAAGTCGCCAAACGCGCAACGGATCCCGATGAAAAGACAGCCCACGGTAGACTGGGTGTTCATTACGGCCGGGCCGCTATAGGAATCCATTAATGCGTGAGACGTTGCTGGCGATGAAACCGAGCATAATGCGGCGGCACCTCGTATCTGCGAACGGCCACGAGAAGAACGTTGGAGAGGGTGGAGGAGGAACGAGGGTTCGGTGGAACGTGCCTCGTTAAGGGAAACACAGGACACAGGGTGTAAGGGTGGCCCGAGGCAGGGGGTGTTCGTCGTCGTTAAACCGTACCAGGAATATCGCCGTTCAATTTCGTTCCTCGTGCTACAAAAAAAGAAGAGAAAATAAAAAGAGTGCAGAAAGAGAGAGAGAGAGAGAGAGAGAGAGAGAGAAGGAAACGCTCCCATGCCGCTTGCCGTATCGGCCAACCGAGGTTCTTTTTGATCTCGCTAAAGAATTCATTAAGTTTTGCGGCCGCGGTTAGGTATTAATACGCGGGGGGTGGAAAATGTGCGGCGCGTTTTATGCTCGCCCAAGCACGAGCCTCCTGCTAGCTGCTGGAGAGGTAGGTGGATCTCTTTTCTCCGCCACCATCTCCCTTTGTCTGTCGGATTCTCCTTTGTCCTCCTGTTGCACGATTGTCTATCGATGGCTCTTTGATATTTCCAGGTTTGCCACTTCACGCGGCGCGCCCATTTTTGCTCGCACCCTCTTCGCGTTGCTCCCTTCTATCTATTTCTTCCTTTCTGATATATTCGCCAATAAATACAGACACGTACATGAACATACTCGTTCATTCGCACTTTTTATTGATGTCACAAATCTAATAATCGTTAAATAGTTTAAACATGGTAAATACGTATTTTTCATTTACAAGAATGTATCATCTTCCTGTTTCCACATTTCAACGCGTGACTCTACGAAAGTTTCTAGAAATTTGATTAGCCCTTACCCCTTTCGAATGGCAATCTCAATTTTCTTTGTTACCAGTCGTCGCCACAACGAATTTTGCAAATATACGCCAGGGACAGGGTCAAAGTACGGAACGCGAAACAGGAGGATCTTCTTAAAAACTTGATATACTGAGTTTTTCTTGGCGGTGATGGGCCAGGATGAAGGTGCCCGGAAAATGCTGGCCGGACGATAGAGATCGGATAGAGGGTGGGGAAGTTTAGGTTGCTTCACGCTGTTGGAGTGCATTTGGCCATCAAATAACATCGGCAGCGCCTATAACCGGCTTACGTCCCGACATAAAGTCGGCTTGGGCTTCTCTTACTTCCACGGTCTTTCCTCGCCATCTCGAACCACTAACTCGTGATCAAACCGCCCCGACCACCCGCCGAACTACCCGCCGTATCAGGAGTTGCGGTTCTTGGAGGGCTTAAGCTCGCGATATCAGTTGATTGGGTCTAGAAAGTATCGCCGGAAAAGAGGATTCGTTTCCTGCCGTCGTCGCTCTCACGATTGCTCCGCTTCCTTTCACACGGGGAGTGTGTTGGCGCGTGAGATTGCTTTTTAAAGAATTGCTAACGAGAATCTATCTGTAAATACCTAGGAATTATGCCTCTCATTGTGGCTTAATGGTAATTGATAGTCGATGATAAAATTACATTTTTAAGTAGTAACAGTTTCTAACGAAGTTTCTATTAAGCTCTGTCTTCTATTTCTATCATGCGTGATTTTCTAATTATCCGATACTTGTGAATGATACGATGGTATTTGGATTTCAACACGTATGCATAACTATCTAAGTTATTTTAATGTTAAAATAATTTTAGAAACGATACATCTGAAAAAATATGTAGTATCCTTATAATTTAATGTATACCTCTAGAATCATTTATTTTAACTATAACAAATACTAAAATCACGTAGCTTTCAACTCTTACTACTTTATAAATAATAATTCTTGTCGTCTCCCTTAAAATCTCACGTGTATACGTATTCGTTGGTCCATTTCACTATATAGTCGCTTCCGCATCAGTTATAAAACGTTTTCCATTAATAAAAATACGATTGACCAGAAGATATCCACAGCCTTAGTTAATCTACCAGTTCGAACAACCTGGTTCTGCCTCTCTATCCGTTTGGCGGTTTGGCTTTCCCTGATGTTTCCAATTAAACTTTTCGCGCTGTTCGACTAGCGATATTTTTCCGGATTACCGGAGCTACGTTTCAACTTGCGGTTACTATGTGGTTGGTGGGTGGATTCGGCGTGAGTCCGAGGAAGGGACCAATAACTTGCCAATATCGGCATTACTGGCGTACTGAGCGCAATATAAACGTTTATGACCCAATGTGCGTCCATCTGAACCCCTGTCCATTGCTATACCCTGTTCAATCCACTGTTTTTCCAACAGTGGCTCTCAAGTTTTCATTGTACCCTACTGTTTCATATACATGTATCTGGGTAAAAAAATAATAAAATCTGTAGGTTGAATATTTTTTAGCTAAAATGTTTTTTATCAAAGAAATATTGCAAAATATTCTGAATGAAAAATTCTTTAGCAGAAAATTTGCTTTACTAAGATTTTATCCAATATATTAGTCTCTCTTGCATGGTGTCTTCTTTCATCTATATATCTTCTATATTTCGATTTCTATTCTTTTCATATTATCTTCATCTCTTTCAATATCCTACCGTCATATGTTTTATCTTTGAATTTCTGGTTCAATGAAATTTCCAATAATTTTTCCTCCCTAAATATTCAGCGATGAACGTTTAAAAATATTATTATACAGATACACTCGTACTCGTACTTTACTTAATTGTAAACAATACTCGCACTCACTGACGCCATATCGCATTTCCTTAAATTACATGTAAATTTGTTTTCTCGTAGCATCGTGGACATGAGAGCTACTGGTTGGAGAATGTCGACAAGACAGAGAAGGAAAGAAGAGCGAACATCGGTAGCCAATGTGGCTGCAATACAAACCGCCTCTGACCCGTTCCTTCAACATCCCCCGTAGTTGTCGACGATACGTAGCTTTCTATCCGTTTCCCTTTCGCGATGGCTGTGTGTTGGGGGCGCGTGCTTGTGCCCAGGACACTTAATGTTTCTCTATCTATAGTGGTCAGGGCGAGACAGTCTGGTATATTGTTATATACGACATTGTGCGAAGGGCTGCGGGGTAAGGAAAGAAGGAAGAGTGGAGCCACGAGAGATATCACCAGCCACCAATTACCAGGACCGACCAAGAGTTATTGAAAAGATCTCCCCATAGGAGAAACCCCGTGGAATTGCGCTTTCCTAGCAGCTAATGAACACTGATTATAGTTCAACGAACGCTTATCGATGATTTATTGCGCGTTTGCGATACACGATAATGCTGCTTATTATTATAAGATTAAGATTATAATTCGACGTATATTATAGCAGACATAGAATGGTATTACACGATATGATAATTATCGTAATTTGTGAAAAATACCGTGCAATTTAACAGATTCTATTAAAATTCATTTGTTGAAACGATTTAGCGTTTTAGTTTTCTAGTATTTCTTTCATTATCTTCACTAGATTAGGTTTCGTCTTATCCAAAATCCGATAGTTAACTGCGCGTTTCTAGCTGTCGAGGTTATTAGATGTAAAATGAGAGAGACGCGTGGATAAATTATAAGGTAGAAAAATATATTTTAAATACAGAAGTGAAAGGTACAAGAATGAAATAATAATTTGTTGCAGTGTTACTCTATAACTGAAAAACCCCGAAGGCAACGTCGCCTGTCGACTGTTTATGGTCTGCCTTCGTCGCAGTCTGTTGCCTATACGCTGTCGATGGATTCGGTGCTTTAGAAAGCTAAAAAGACCAGATGTAGAGTTTTCTTAAAAGTGGTGACCTTCGACACTAACAAATCACAGTAACGCAATTAAAAATTAACAAAATTAATTGATCACATATCGTTAATATAGAGAGTATACCCAATTCTCAATGTAAAGGATAATTTGCAAGGGAATTTACTATTATAAATAAACAGACGAGAATCCGGAAATCTTTTTTTCACGATTGATCAAGAAGTATATACTTCGGCATTAAAGTATCAGCGGAAGCATTTTGCAGTAAATTCTTCGGAGGCCGTATTTTTAAAGTAACGAGCGAATCAGTCACAAGTCGGACGAATATCACGGCGGTTCGATAAGCTCACGGCTATGGAGCGAGCATTAATTATTCCCTTTAGATTGCGCCTGGTGCGATCCGTAAAATTTCCACCCCAGCGCGGAGCGTCGCCATCAATTTCGCCGCTTTTGCTGCGCAATAAGGTTCTCTCCTACCCGTATTCTCCTGTTGGAGAATCTACGAAAAGGACTTCTTCGTCTCATCGAATGGTAATGCCTGCTTTTACGATCATCATATTTATAAATGTAAGCCCGGATGTGGATCCCTCGTGCTCGACCCCGATGAAAGCAGCCTGTTAATTGGGAATACTGATGGCAGCGGGGAAACCGTATTCGGATCGATGCCGCTCCGATGCCTTCCTTTCCTTCCCTCTTTTCGTCTATCCTCGTGCCTTGGTTTCATCTTCTCTTCGGCCACCCACGCAAGATCATGGCGCCGGATAAGACCCGTGGGATGCTGTCAAAGGGAGCTTATATTTATGAGACTTTCGGCAAACAAATGGATAAATCTAATATCTCGAAGCTCCTTGAGAACGACCGACGTCTTCCGCGGATTGAGATTCCTAACGCTGGGTTGAGATCGAGCTGCGAGAATTAAGACTTCTTCTTCAATGGACAAGAGATTGATGAGATTGAGAGTTAGGTATTCTTATTGGTTTAATAGACTCTACATAAGGACGTTCGTTTATGTTGTTTAACAGAACGATTGTAACGTCTTGGATTAATCGTGGCTACTAGGTACCTTGGAATGGAAAATATTATATGTTTTACGTTTAGAATTTCTTTAGATCTTTGAACATTTTGAAGAAAATTAAGAGATGTTAGAGTAACTCAATATTATACACCAAACTTACGACGTTAAGAAGATGCTATACATTTTATGGTAAAAATGTAGTATCTTCAATGGAATATACTGTTATTATATCCTGATATTGGTGACTTATTTATAATGAATGGATTGTACAAATATAGACAGAAAAACGATGGTAGATTAACATGAACTAGTCGCAATAACACGCTACAATTTAGACAACTCTCAACACAACGGATCCACCGTTCTCTCTCACGCGGACGACACTCTCTGGACAACGCTAGCAACGCTATATTCTACAACGCAACTCGCACTCTCTGACTTCTCGATTTATTCTCTCCGACTTCCAAATTAAAACTGCCCTCTCTCGCCTATCTTTTGTCTTTCCGTAGACCTACCACGTACGTGTTCCGCCAAGGCCACGTAGGTCCTTTTTACAAAACTATACGATTGAAGGACGCCTCGGCTCTCGCGACATTGTATCGCTAACTCCTAGGCCTTATGTCCGCAATACTACATAAATGAAACAGAACAAGAAGTAGATATAAAGATCATATCATCAAAAATGAAGAAGAAAATACAGATAATGACATCAAAAACGATGCTCTGACTGTTTTAATCAATGTAAGCACGTGGTCAGTGCTATACACTACGTATACCTAACAAGTCCCTGTGTATTATCAATTGCGTAAGAATGAAAGTACGATTCCTATGTCAATTTGCTTGTCGAGATTTCACATATCGCGAACAGTAAGCGAAGAAACGTCGAAGAGTAATATTCGAAGGGGAGGACTTGGAATCACGGACGCTGGCTGCCGTTTCGTTCACCAGCGCCATTAAAGACGCTATAAAAGAAGTAGCCTGGCGGCGGCGAACGAGTCCCGATGGCGAGAGAGTGCTAGGCGAAATTTGTCAGTATTAAATAAATAACCCATAAAGGTGGAACATCAATCCACCGTAGAAACATTAACGCCTGATATAAGGGGGCGATGTAACGGCTGTTATTTTTCATACACAAACAACGTCTTATACTGTGCATGAATGTAACATAGGTAAGGAATCATCGTTTCTTCCCCTGTCGATACATTTTTCGTCCTCTTTGATGTTTTTACGACTTATACCATAAATCGTATCGTAATCCACGAGATAAAACACGATGTATCTATTAGGATAGAAGTGTTTAAAGATGCTTCGAAATACTGTGAGACGAAATAATTAACACACCTTTCTCTTATTTTTCTTTTTTTTTTTTTGTTAATATATTACAATTGTTTAATTGTTGTATATAATATACAGTGTCGTGTTACAGTCACGTGAAGTACAACGATATTTAGTAACACGAGTGGGTTGATACGAAAAGAAGTTTATGACGAGGTGAAGCTATATCTAAGTTGCGGATATTTATGTAAATTCCTATTTTTATAAATATAATTGAAAAATGAACCTGTATACTAAATGCTTTAATAGATACTACTTTATATACTCTTACTTGTTACATATTATGTACATTGTGTGCATTTTTGCCTTCGTATTATATGCATACGAAATGCATCAAATTGATAAAAAAAAAAAAAAGAAAGGAAACGAGAACCTGATAAAACTCCAGTACACGATGCATTAATTATTCTTTCTATAGCGAAGCAGTTTAGCCACTCAGTGAATAACTCGGACATCGAAAACTTGCGCACCTTGGAATTCAACTTGTTGCTCGTCGGCCGGCATTTGAATTCTGGGAAGCCCGATTCCTCGCCTGCTGGAATAACACCTCGACCCTTTGCCGAGAAAACTGCAAAGCGGCGTCTTCTTGTAGCGAAAGTTCGGGCGGCGTGGCGCGTTGAAAGTTCGAACGGTCCAAAAGAAAAGACCACCAATGGCGGCGAGCTTTAGCGGGGAACCGCGAGCGTCCGGAATGCCATGGCCAGTCGAGACAGGGCAGAGGGAAAGAGCCAGCGTGTGCGATGAGGCGATATACACCGAGAGGGTTCAGCGGCGAAAACGAAAAGAGAAACGCGAGGTTCGGTGCGCGTGCAGAAGAGAGGCCGGTCAGACGGTCGTGTCGATACAAGGAGTCGATTGTGGGTTGAAAGACACCGCCGCGACTCACAATAAGGCCTCTTCGAAGACGTCTCATAGAGCACAGTGGCCGACTTGTGCTTGCGATACGATTCCGATGCCGAGATTACGCCGGATTTCGCGGATCGCGCGCGGTCCATCTCGAATCCTCCGCCGACTCGGCCTATTAGCTCACTGTTTGATTAGCTGCGGTTAATGAGCCGAGCGACACGCGTATAAATTGCCTCTTATTGCCGACTTTGAAGATATTTCGAGGCACGCGGTCGCGTCTCTGATTGGCTTCCACCTCGATGTCTCTGGTTTCCAAATGACGCGCTCGTACGTCAAATACGAACATTTTTGGAATAATCGGTCTCGATGAAAATTTTCTTGCAGTTGATGCGGAGTAGAGATAAAGTTGGAAGGGTTTGACGCTGTTGAAAATGACAACGTGAGTTCGCGCTCGCCTTCCATGTGCAGATGCGCTAGTTGCAGTAAATAGTAACTAGAAGATAGTTCTAGATATAATCGATAGATTTAATCGATATGTTTAAGATATTCTTTTATTTTTATCCCTAGTCCATGTAAGAAAGTGCAATAAAGATTTTTTGGCTCAAAACGGTGTGATAGATTTATCCAAAGAATAAAATAATAGCTTTTGTGATCCTACCTCTAAATACAGAAATAGCAACAGATGTTCTGCACGTTTGTTATTTTGTAATGCTAAGTAGGTGGATCTGGCAGAGACGATGTGGAATCTATGATTGCTGATAAGTTGGCGAATAAGAAATATTTCTTCGAAGATGAAGATTTATGTGGTCGATGTGAGTTGAAGGTTGGATTTGAACAAGAGCATCGTGAAAGCTACTAGAGAAATCTCAGCCCTGCTGGAGGAGGTTGAAAACATTCTCTGTTCGATCTGAACAATGTTTTAATTCATAAATTATTTGTTAGCGCGATACATCGGTATCGCCAGAAATTGCAGATGTTTCGCGCGAATAAAAAAAAGACAATTTACAATATGAAATTATCTTAAAACTACATTCACGCGTATTAATTCGGTAAGAGTGACACGTTGTGTAACCTAGCAGAACTGAGGAAGTTTCTCCAAAATAGATCGAAGCGTTATGAAGCTTCTTGAATCAACGATCACCCGACGTGTAAAGATCATCGTAAATTGAAATTTTTGAAACAGAATAGCAAGGCTTGTACTAAAACGCGTTCACCACATAGCGAAGCGTACTGTGTATGTTCGCATTCTCTTAAATCGTAACATATATCCCAGTTTCTTTGTTCAAGATTTCCTGAATTTCGTCGAACATGTTCGCTTCAGATTCGAATCTCGCCAAGTCTTCAGAAAATAACGAAAACACAGTATCCCGTTATACATCAGCAACTTGTTTATCTACGAACAACGTGTACCTTAGAATAAAACCGAACTCCGCGAAAACCAACAAAGAAATCTACACAGTGGTCGGTTTAAAGACGCTTCACGTAAAGAAAGGCGACAACGTAGATAAGAAGTACTCTTTTACAAGAATTTTCGATTCAGAGTCCACTCAAGCTGATTTATTTTGTCAAAGCGTACGGTATCAAGTGATTTACTTTCTTCTCGGTGAGAGTTCAACGATTCTAACCTATGGAGCTTCTAACTCTGGGAAAACGTATACATTGTACGGATCAACGGATTCACCTGGTGTAATCCCTCGCGCCATCGAATTTTTATTTTCCACGATTAACTGCACCTTGGCTCCTTGGTATAAAATCAGCGACGACAATAGAATTGTCTGTTTAGACGAGCACGAACGAAATTCTGAAATACACAACAAAACGAATTTAATAAACCCGAATGTAATCGCGAAGGAAGAATACACGCAGGCTCGGTTGTCTTTGAATAATTCGAACCCTCAAATTCCTGAACTGGAGGAACAAGATCTTTGGAGTGACGAGTGCATGTCCTCTGTATGGATGTCCGTTGCAGAAATCTACAATGATAACGTGTACGATCTTCTAGCTATCGACGATCAGGAAAGGCGACCACTGAAAGTGACAACTCGAAGGAATTGTTCTACTTACGTGAATGGTTTAAAATTTATCCACATCACAACAGCATTAGAAGCTTGCCAGCTATTAATCTTCGTTCGATCTAGAATGGCTGTAATCTCTACAGAACCAAATATCACGAACTCGCAGTCTCATACTATTTTGACATTAAAATTGCTGAAGTATGAGAAGGAGAACGCACCGGAAGAAGTTCGAGTTAGTACGTTAACATTTTGCGACGTGGCTGGTTGCAGAAAGTTTAAAAAAGGAGAAGGAAGAGGCAGCGGATCAATAGAATCGAGGAATATAAATAATAGCTTGCTGGTGCTTGGAAGATGCCTTAAATCTCTGCGTGACTATCATCCGACCGGTGACAATGTAACTGGTCCCTTTAGAGAGTCGAAATTGACCAGGATTCTTCAGAATGTTTTGACTGGTCGAGAAAAGGTCAGTTTCATTATTAATATCGATATTGGAATTGATTCTTTTCCGGAAACTTTTAGTGCTCTAAATTTCTCAGCAATGACAAAGAAATTATGTAGCGAACCAGGCATATTGAAACGAAACACGTTCTCTGTGACGACGATGACGCCAAGGAGTCCAAAATCGTCCACGTGGGCATTTGACGCGCATAGTCCAAGAAAAGTCATCACTGTGGACTTCGAAGAATACGAAACCCTTAAGCAACAGAATAAGAAGTTGATGGAAGAACTGAGTGCCATGAAAGCTACTGGTAACAAGAAGCAGATCGCCTCGATGAAAGTTTCGAAAGAAACGCAGTCGGAATATTCGTTTTTCGATTACAGAGAGTTGCAAGAGAAACACGCGAAACTGATGAAGCGTCTGGAAGCTTTGAAACGCGAGAACTTAAATCGAGAATTTGAGATAAGGCAGGGATTGGTAGATCACTATTCCACGGCTATCAAACAGCTAGATTCAACTTGGAAGAAAGGCACGCAGGATATCGAGGACGAGAGGCGACACTTGTTGAAGTGGTCTGTGAACCAAGTGGAAACGTTTTTTAAAGAACGTATCGATGGTATAATGTGTAATAAAAAGAGAAAGAGGAACGACGACAACAACTCTAACAAAATTCGACTGACCTACGAGGAACTTGAAGCTGAAAATGCCATGATCACGTCGGAAGTGGTCGATTTAAGAGAAATGGTGCGCAGTCTGAGGACCAAGAACGAGTTACTGGATAAAGATATAAATGAATGTAAGTTCGACTGTTCGTTAATTGATGGAAGACTCAATTATGTGTATGAATTAGCTAAAATGAAATTTCCTGAATTATCTTCCAAGGTGCAAAATGACGTGCACGGCCCTAGTCAGCTTATGGACGAATTGAAACGTATGTTTGACGAAATGACGAACAAAATCTGGTATTTGGAACATGATTTGAGAGTAGCATCCAATAATCGTGCAAAAATTATGACGAAATCGATGGAAACAGAGAAAATGCTAAGGAATACGAAAATCACGCTGCAGGAGGCGTTGAATACAGTGAAAGACCTTGAAAATGAAAAACGAGAAAAGACGAATCTTATTCACAATTTGCAACTTCAATTGCGGTTGCTGAGAAAAGAGTTAACCGACACTCGAGAATGTGAGATCGAGTACGATGCGAAATGTGCTGGAAAGGAAGATGTCCGTAGCTTGAACCGAAAATATCATTCACTCAGCAACGAAGATTTCTTCTGTAGCGATAACAGCGATAATACCGAGTTCATAACGCAAGCTCACGTGGATATAAAAGCGGAACGATATTTTAATGACGATAGTAAGAATTCACTGAGGAACGTTTCCTTAAATACTGTAGACTCAGACTTGGATCGACACACTTTAAGATCCAGCGACAGTGGCAATGTGAAAGAAGATTCTGGTATCGATTTCAGTTGTAGAAGCCAGAGTATTAATGATAGTTCCACTATGGAAGAAACGAAAGAAAATTACAGGCGAACGACTTCCACGTTCCACCATTATGATGATGGGTGCGAACAAACCAAACAATTGAAGACTAATCATACAAATGTGGAACATTATACCGAGCAAGAACGAGAAATGTCGTTGGACAGAGAATTATCACGCGATGTGAGTGACCTGAAATCGGCAATAGAGACTTTGAGAAGAATCGCAGATTTCAATAAACTGGAAGTCGCGGAGTACAGAAGCAAATTACTATGTTGCGAAGAAAAAGCGAAGGAACTGAAAGAAGAGAACGGAAAGCTGATAAAAATAGTGGAAATAGATTCGCAGAAGTACAACGAGCGGATCAACGAGTTGACTCAGGAGCTTCTGCTTAAGAAAGAGGACGATAATCGTAGTCTGAAGCAACTTGAGATTTGTTTGAAGAAGTGTGCCTCTCTCGAGGATCAATTGTCTATGCTTCATCTCGTTCACGAGCTAACGCTGAAATCGTTCGCGAATAAGAATCCACAAATCGAAAAATCTGGAATGGAACTGTCGGCGAAGAGTTTGGAGACGAGCGACAAAGTGGCAGAAACGCGGAGCGATCTGTTCAGGGTGCAGCAGCTGCAGGAGAAGGTTAACGGACTCGAAACTGTTCTCGAAAAGTGCCAGGAGGAGAGAAACAATTATCGCGAGCGATTGCAGGAACATTTAGAGACGCAGTCGATGCTGGAAATGAAATTGAAGTGGCTGTCGACGGAAATTCGGAGCAGAGATGATGAGCTGGTCTCGTTGAAGACGGAATTCAACAACATGGCGCAGCAGAACGAATTTAACGATGAAAGAATGAAACATTTGAGCGGAGAGATCGTTCGATCGAACGACAGCGTGCGTCGCATGAAAGAAAAATTGACATATTTCGAAGAGACACGGAAGAATCTTGAAGAAAGATTGGAGAACGAAATCGTTGATCCTCGTTCGAGTTTGACGAATATTATTCAGAAGATCTACGAGCAGAATAAAGATAGAGAAGAGAAATTTTATAAGTTAAAGTTACAGGTGCGTGAGAATGAGATAGAGATGGATTTGCTTAAGAAGCATAGGAATGATAATATAAAGAAGTACGAATGTATGGTACAGCATTTAAGAATAGAAGTTGAGAAGAAGAAGGAACAGCTGACTAGATTGCAGAAATTAATTTTTACGAATTTCACTTTGAGGTATCGCAAATTGTGTAATAAAAGACGAAGCAAATCGATGGTTCTTCAATTGCAGAAACTAACTATTTGTAGTAAGCAAGATTTGAAAGTGTCGTCTGTTGATAGAATAACTAATGACGAAGAATTGTCTCCGTCAATTTATGAATGCTCGATTGATAATTCGCGCGATGTTCATTTCTCAAATTCACAATTATCAGCCGGAAATGAAGAGTTCGATACTAAAAGTGCGTATGGAACAGAAGAGTCTTGTCCAGTACGTCTACTTATAAGTAAAGGATAAAGGGAAAGTAGGAAATATCAATTTTTGTGATTTTACGCTGCTTTTTCTCGATACTAACTAAGATTATAGAACCGCTCATATTTTTCCGACGCTTAATCGTCCCTTTCAGAATCGGATATCTCTTTAAATTTATCCTCTTCTATCTTTCTAAATATTCCAAATATTTTCTCGCCTTATGTTTTGAAAAAATTGCTCTATTACCGGCATTTATAAATTTAATATATCGTAACCAACGGATAGAATTTCAATTTTGTGTAAAAAGGTCTAACGGTCTGTTGTTAGTCTGAAGCATTCCAAATTTATTTTCTAAAATAAAATCTTGTAACGTCCTTCGCTTCCTGTTGTTCTCTTTCAATTTTAATTTCAAATATATCTAATTAGTTAATATTTTAATAAGTGCATTAACCGTTCTGATATAATGATATTAAAAGTACATTAACCGTAACTTCCTATCTTATACTCTACAGTTTTAAACGCTTCAGACAGAGAGCAGTTTGGGGTTGAACGACTCGAACGTAGACGCACGTCAGATCCAGAGCGATGCCTCCGACTGTTCTGAAGTGCACTGCGGTTGCGGTATTGGTTTTAAAAATGCTGGAAGGCAGGGAAGAATGTCAGGTTGGATGAAAGTTCGAAGAAGCATCGCGAATACCTGTCTCCTGCGTCAACCCTGCGGTGAATACACCAGTGTTCACAACGATGCTTTCAAGACTGACGTTGTAAAGCATAATACGTAATTAGAAGATCATTTTACAGGCAATTGAAGTGTCTGTAAATACTCGCAACATATCTGTTATTCCCTACAATTTTGCACTATTTTTACTACTTACAAATTCTTGTTACTACATACAGTTCGTTTGGATACTTTGTTTTCTAGTTTCCTGCTACTTAGCGTGTTTCGATATGATATTGCTCTACGTATCACGTATCGCAGTTATCGCTTCAATAAAGAAACCGAAAGAAAACATGTCACAACTGTTATTCTTATTACATACAATTCATTTGGTTATTTGTTCTTTAGTTCCATTTAATAAGTTTCGATGTAATATTACTTTATGTATCCAGTGTCACAGTTATCGTATAAATAAAGGCACCAAAAAAAAAAAAAAAAAAAAAGAAAAAGACACGTGTCTCGGAAGTGGACCGTTTTTCTTGGTTCGCGACTTGAATTAGAGATAGAAAGAAAGGAGCGTCAAACTGTAAGCGAGTTATCGACTAGCGGTATTATCGGTGTATCGGTCGTTCCCTCGAGACGAGATCTTGTGTAATGGCAAAACGTGGTTCCAACGTTCGTTACAATAAGCCCGCCGCCCCCGAAGAGCAGGAGAAACCTGTTTAGTTGGCTCGTACAAGGGCGGACCCTGGTCGGGATTTTATTGGCAATATGCTATAATTTCCGACATTAGATGCCGCTGACGCTTTCTGGCTCTCATTATACCCCGGCTGCGTCCCTATATGTGATCTTTTCGCGAAAACGTCGCTCCCACCCCCGGTAACCTTCTACGGATTCTGATATATGAAATTATGACGAGGGACATCGGAATGGAACTGTAAGTCCTTTCCACGCGATCGCTCAGTCTCTGATGGTATTACTCGGAATACCTCGTAATGGGAGAGATCAGATAAATGAAACGAGACGCGAGAATACATTACATCAACGTTACGTCGCTGAGGGGAAATTAGCGGTTTGATTTTTATGGCCGCCCGATCGATCCGAAACAGTCTAATAATACGAGGGCTATCAGTTTTATGCCAGCGAAATGAAAGATTTGAGAGAAATATGTAATACACTTCGGGATACTCTAAATTAATTTACATAGGTACTAGTTTCGTTTATTAATTGTTTTCTAGAATATAAAGGGAATTCGTATTATTTCATTAAAATGATTTCAGTATAATGTAGTGTACGATCGTGTATTGTTCTGTATAATTCCTTTTTGAAACTTCAAGGTATTTCTTAAATGTAAAAGATATAATTTCAACCATCATTATGTTCCAGAATAATTATTTAAAATTCATAACAAAACTTTTATCGAAATACATTTTCAAACAATAATGAAATTATTGTACAGACTGACCATTAATAAAGTGACGTTAATGAAGTATCGGATTTTGTTGTGTTTATATGTGTTTCATATATTTCATTTATCGTTTCCTGCGATCCATAGGTCCAAATAAGAGTTCCAAATTTTCGCGACAGTGGATTGCTACGACCATTTTCTGGTTCACCTTGCAACCGCTGATTTTCCCGGTAAATGTACTGCGAACTTTCCTCTTTCAATTGGCAATAAGGTTTGATCGTCACGGGAAATATCATCCAATTTCCTTTCCCTGCCAACATTGCTACTGTCCGCCTATCCTTAACTATACCATCAACTACCCCGACACGCTGCCACTTTCGCGTCCGTTTTCCATTATAAAGAAACCAGAATATTTCTTTTCGTTCGGTGTAATTTTTCCACATACACGATTCATCGATTTTCTTCTGTATCTTACAGAAAACGTATGCTTGTAATTGCTCAGTTCACGTTTAAAATATTTTTAAATGAATATTTAAATATTTTAAAATATTTGGAATTTTGTATTTCTATTTTAAAAAATTTAACTTTTAAAATGTTTAAAATATTCGAGAGTAAGTTTTAGCAGTATTATAGCAATTACACGTAATTATACGTTCCTCCTTTCTTCTTTCTCACTGGAAATAGCTGTCTTTATTATTATTGCGAAACGTAATGCGATGAATTAGATTGTTGTTAGGTATAGAATAAATTTATAATTCATTTTTATGGTATTTTCAGTTCTATATATGTGAATATCGAGAATCGATGAACTTACAATTATTAATATCAACTGCTTTCTATCATTAAGCACTAATTTTGATAATGTATTACTTAAAAGTCACATGAATTTTCTCAAAAAGGTTTTCAATAAATGAAAACAGTCAAACTACACGTAGCAGAGACAGCGAAGCACGTTCGATCGTGGAGAAGGCAATCGGGTCTCGTAATTGAGAAGAAGGGGAGAAAGCCATTGGAGGCAAAGTTTCCTCAAGACATTAGTTTATAATTCGGCAATCCGGGATCAGTATTTGTCACGATTAGCCGATCCTTCCTCTCCTCTTCCTTCTTCGTTTGAAATATCTGATTCCGGCCAAAGATTTCGTCCCTTTCTTCACCCCTTCTTCGCAAAATCCCGCGCGAGTTTTCATTAATTTCGCCAATTCTACCGAACTATTGTCGTAGTTACGCACAATTTCAACGCGACAATGCCCTGGCCTTTCCCAGGAACTGACACGGACGAAAGGGGTGAAACTACGAGAAAGAGAAACTGACGTGCAAGGAGTTCGAACGACTCCCGTGAGCGAGAAAGGGTAAGGTATTTCTAGAGTTCGAAGCACACCATCAGCACAGATTATATTTCTCGTGTCATTTACCTCGTGAATTAGATCAATGGCGTTTCATTTGAAGTCCTCTTCTCGAGGATTTTGTCTCGTTACGCGAGCAAGGACGAATTGAGAAGTTCAGACGGCGAACGATGTGAGTGTGCCAAGAGTGAAACTTTTCATTAGAAACAGAAGATATATTTCTTTTTGAAATTTGAATGCATATAAAAACAAAAATTTAACAAAATAGTAAATTCTATGTGGATTGTCGTCTAAACTCTAACCATAATTTATCTTTACTTCTCTTCTTGATATTTTAATGACGAAACTAATCGATACAAAATCTGTACATATTTTCCTCAAGAAATTGTTAGATATTAAACGAAACTAAAAATTCTTCTGGCATTATTATAAATCGATATATATATATACTAAAATAAGCATATAGAACCTATAGAATATATCCAGTTTCTTACACAATAAATAAAAATACACACGTGTAATTATAAGAATTAAAATCCTGAACTCAATAACTGCATTATTTAATAAATTTCTGTCGACACACTGACCAATCACATTCTGTTTCGGACAATTCCACTTCGTACACTCCATCTCGTCTCTTACGGTGTCCCAAACAACCGCGTTCCATGAAATTCGCGGGGTGTAGGGGTAGAAGAAACTGGCGAAGGATGGAAAGAAGAGGAGGGGTTGATCAAAAAGAGGAGAGTCGGTGTAAGAGAGACGGGTAGCTCGGCGCACGAAGCTAGCGGCGAACAATAAGCAATAATAGGTAATGCAATTCAAACGTTGAGGCTGGCAATACTCCGAAGCCAACGGGGTGGTTACAATGCCGGGAAATGCAAGGCAGGCATTTCCTGCGAAGCGCCGGCGAGAGGAGAACGGAGACAATCGTACAATACAGGACGTTCAGGTAGTCTATTGCATATTTGCTTTTACGCAATTCTACTCGCGCATGCTGCTCGCGCGATATTACGCAATCACGATTTATCCGCCGTGTGCCGTAGTCCTTGTTGATGAGTTCCGCTGTATTTAATCCGCTCGATTCGCCGTATCATTTGCACCGATGAGAACGCTGGCAACTTGCGCGCGAAAAACCCGTCGATGCTGGCGTTTTCAGCCAGAGCAAGTTGCTCGAATCGGTGAACTTGCTGTCGGTAAAGATGAAACGTATGGAGTGTGATGAACATGGGGTTAGTCGGCTAGAAACGCTACGAGTGTTTGCTGCGGATGATAAGCTGGAAGTGTGAAATCGCGTTTTCTTCGCGGATTGCTTTAATTTGGACTTAGTTGATTTTAGGAAAGATATGAGTCTTGAAAAGAATTCTTTAAGTGTTTCGATAGAGTCACTTGGGAAAATCGAAATTATATTAATTAGGTAGCCTGCTAATAGTTCGGCGAAAGTTAAAATTATGATAGCAAGAACTTAGGTACGTTTACGTGTTTTCCTGTATTCCTAAGTTTTACAGAGCTGCTTTCCAAGCGAAAATAAGGGTAGTATCAAACAGCAAATTAAATTATATCAAGTATCATTGGCTCATGAACCAATGATCAATATTTCAAAATTATTTTGTTATAATCAACAATATTTTATTGAAACAAAATGCCAAAGAATTTGTATAATTGCAATACGTCAAAAATGGCATCTTTTTTTTTAGCAACATTTCAAATTTTAGGGCTATGGAATGTAGAATTTCTGATACTCCCTCGCCTTCAACATTTCGTCGTACGAAGGAAGGGAATTCGACCGGTAAGAGGTTGGTTCAGAAATATGTTCCTTCGCGTGGCTACGATTTATGTCTAAATTTATTCACCAAAAACAAAACGCATCAGATTCGGTCTGCTGGCCTGAAGCGACCGCAGCGTGTTCCCTCGACGCAACTTACCACAATTTTATTCGTTTTTACATATGGCCGGGCTAGCGATAAGAAAATGCCCCATGATATTTCACGTTTTTATACGCGGCCGCTTTTGCCTTGAGGTGTTGGCTGGCCTTGCGCCCCCTCGCTATAGAAACGTTACGTGGTCTGGCTAGCGCCTGATATGCGAAATAAGTAGCCCCAGGCCATTAGAAACCCGTAGCCTCGTTAACTCGATACACCGTAATCCTGAAACTCGTCCACCAAGATGGCCTTTCCTACAACCTTGCCTCCCTTCGATCCTGCTGTTTCTTTCGGGGAAGTTGTTCCTTGGAGAGAAATGTTCGTTTATCGAAGGACCAGTCCGTATACGTCTACATCAATTTCCATGGGCTTCTCTTTTCCTACCTCCAAGCGTTTCGTGATTTCCGAATGTGACACTCGTCAGTTGTTTCACGGCCGACGTATGGCATATTATCAATGAAACTTAAGACAGATGTACGCGAATGTACAGCATATAAATGTGGTGTACTCTGGCGAAAAGAAAAAGGTTTTGCCTTTTGAAGAATCGAGAAATTCTGTGCAATGAGGATAAATCCAATTTCCTATCGCCTTCACAATTCGCCATTAAGATCATATGTCAGTAATGAAAATAATAAGTAATAAATGAATAATTATTCATTACGTCGGCAAAAATTACAAAAGATTTTTAAAAAACGAGAGAATTTACCTTTTCTTCCAAGTGATATCTTCCTTCACTCTTTTCTTCTTCTAAAACACGTGAAAAAGAAATAACCTGACCATCGAGAAGAAAATTATTATATACCAGAGACAAGTTTCATGATACAACACTGATAGTTGCAAGACAATATCGCATCAAAGTATATGCCGCTTTTCGTCAAATGTAATATCCTCTCCGTATAAAATCAAAAGCATCGGTCGCGATCTCTGCGTGTGTATAGGGGCAACCGGTATAAAAGGTTACAAGTCTAAGCAGAAATCGCGCTCCCAATTCGTACACGCGCGCGTGTAACAAGACGGGATGGTAGGAGGTTCGAGTGGCTATTGAGATGCTCGATTCTCGAGCTACCCTGACAGAAGAGCAGTACCTACCAGATATTGGAGGCAATGAGGCGGGCTACTTTTAACAAGACGACTTCTCCCATCGTTCTCTCCACTTCACCGATCCCCCCTGTTCGATACCAAACGATGCGCTCGTTGTTATGAAATCCCATAAAATTACGAGCACCGCGACGAACCCATTGATCCTGACCCCCTAACGAGCCGCGCGGCTCATGGGTTCAGCCACGAGAGCATCCGCGAATCGTCTTTTTTGCGGATGAATCTTTTTTCGATCGAGCTACAACCCCATACCTGTGTGCATGCATTACATCAATCGACTCTGATGTACGGCAGAGTTTTCTGTCGAATTGATTGTTAATTCGGTTCGTTTTATCATCTCAGGAACATTGTAGTATGATTAAACGTGTCATTTGCAGGCGTTGATGTTTTTGTTCGATTCCAATTAACACGCTCGCTACTAACGTCATGTACAGTTGCTAGCAAAAGTTTCCAATACTCGAATTGTAAAATTGTAATTTCGTTTTAATTTTAAATATTACTTCGGCTATTTCGTGCAATAATTTATTAATTGATAACGTTGGTGAAAAATCCTAGGTTATAGGTTTCTGCGCGTTGAGAATAGTTTCTAGAATTGAATAACAAATATTTATCTGATTTGTCGTTTGTGTATAACTTTATTATGATTTGATAAATGTTCACTTAGTTTACATGTGAATTTGCGCAAATATTCGGAACCTATTCATTAGCGGTTGTTGATGAAATTTTACACTCTAATCGAAAACTTTTGACAGCGGTTGTATAGCTACGTGACAATCTGATTTCTCGTGACTTCTCACGAATCATGTATATACATATAGAGGAGCGCGATGCTAGTACTCTATAACTGTAGCTGAACCGTTACGTAAATCACACGCATTACATTGAACTTCCTGCAATTGATAGAAAATATAAGAAATATCAGCACTTAGGTTTCTTCCAGAAGAAACCGCACTTGCAACAGAGTTCTTATCATACCGGTGAACCTCGTGGCTTGGTGCAGCTTCGTGACGCGACATTATGGAAAATTGTTATTACACACGTGTAGTTGATCACATAAAATCTTCACTTTACGTAAGTGCATAAGTATAGTTCTGCGCCATCTTCGATATCAAAAGTAACAATAAACAGCAATTATTCTTATATCTCTATATAATAGATAATATTTTTCTAAATATTAAAAGTCAAATATGCACTATGGATAAGTTTGAAAATAATAAGAGAGCATGTGATAAATTTTGCAATCACCGGTTGCGTCAGTTTGTCAAAATTTTTCTCAATACACACAAGACTATTTTACATGAAATTCATCGACTTGCAAATCCTGAGTCTAATTGATCGTATCTGAGCAAAAAGTCGAGTCAATAGAATAAAGAATAACGCAGGGTAAAAAAAGGAAAATTAACGTTACAACGCGACGATTTGTCCAAATTTATCGGGTGTGCCACGCAATTAGGCAAATAAGCAGTCTAACTGGGAATAGGAGTGGTACGGGACGGACGGAAGGGTGTAACGATAAACAATCCCTCTCTCTCTTTCTCTCTCTCTCTCTTCCTCCCTCTCTCGTTTCCTATTCTGCGTTCGTTTGCTCGTCGAGAGTAGCGACATTTCGTTTCATTTGTTCGTCCCCCCGTTCCACGTTCTGCCACCCCCTCTTCCGCATCGAACAGCCCTCATCGCTTCAATTCGAAACACCCTCTAATTTGCTTCTATGAATGTGTCTCGTTTTTGATCCTACTCTTCTGCTGTCTTGGCCGCTATAGCGTGACCTCCACTAATCACCGATTTGCGAGTGAAAAAGCATTACCGTTTCGGTAAAACCGGAAGAAAAGATCACTGGATCCTACTAACGACAATTCACGTGTAATCTCACAAAATTGGTTGAAATTTTCAGTAAATCGATAATCAATGATACTATATATTGATAATACTTAAACTGTGAGAAACAGATCACGATAAGGTAACTATGCCGGCACAACTGGGGAAAGAAGAGCAGAGCGATCGACGCGCACACACGCGCCGTTTTCAAAGATCAAGGCCCAGCGATTCAGCATCTGGTCTTAGCATTTATGGTTCATAATGCGCTTTTTGCATCGAATGACCAGCGCGAACGCGAAGCATCAAACGTCGCGTCGCGGTGAAAGAAAGAACGCGAAGAGTCAAATCGACAAGCAAGAAAAAGATCGTTGCCGCGAGTGAAAGGGAAAGGGTGGTGGCTGACGAAGAGGAAGAAGAAGAAGAAAAAGACAGAGACGAAGGCAAGAAGGAGAAGGAGTCACAGAAAAGGAGACGAAGAAAAGTACGGGGCAAATGAATCCAGACGTTTTCAACGGCGCGTCGGCGCTTTTGTAAGCGCGTACAATCGTAAGATCATGCACCGTTTTTTCCACTGGCCACGAGAAAAACTTAAATTGATGCGATGTGGCTCGCGAAAGTAAGACGGATGTGTCGGGACTCGGCCGCAGGCAGCCACGGATCGACGCGATTGGTAAAGATAGATGGAAGGAGAACGCGATAATTAGTCACGCAGATTCGCTGGGTTTTGCGCCACGCTCGAACCGATCTACATCGATAATGCGGGACCGCCTCGTGTCCCTCGCGCGGCACGTTTGAACGCTCCATCGTCTTGCTTTTTAACTTCTTCCTGAATGATACCCTCGCTTCAATTATTTTTGTTATATCGCTGCAAAGAAGGACATTATCTACCGAGCAACCTGGAACGCTAATAACAAGCGTGAGAAATAGAAATCTTACGTTCATAGACATTTCCGTGATTTATGTTGGTTTATGTCGATGCTTTTAAGTCTTTCAGATGTTTTATAGAACTGTAGTTTCATGATGTTATTTTTAACGAGCAATTTTTATAGAATAATCTCTTTTTCTGTTCTTCATCCTGCTGCGATCTTTGATCCTTTGTATGGATTCAAATATTTTTCCTCTATTAAATACGTCTTTATATAGAACGCTATAATATTGGAAATGTTAATTGGTAACGGAGTAAGTAACCTGAACACGAACGTAAACTCTTACAAATCATTTCAACAAAATTATACTAATATAAAAAACTGAACTTTCAGCAAACAGCCAAGTTTACAAGTATCGGTCACCACCCCAGTCGGCGTACATAAATTTTCAGAGTGAAAATCAAGGATTTACGGTGGCATTATAACGTTTGGTTTCTGTTCGGCACCAACCCCCCGATAAACTCTGACGATGAAGTGAGCTACAGCCGGGTGGTATCGGTAGATTTGTTTCATGTCACTTGCCAGGTGTATGGGCCGGGAGTCGAGAGGTTCCCCTATCCTATCATCGGCAGTTTCACGTGCACGCGTGGCCGCATGCCGAAAAAGAATCTACGCAAATCGGTGGCGAGGGTGGCGAGGCGAGATGGGGCAGAGGAAACCGCGGAAAAAAAGCGGGACGGAAAGTCGTTTTGGTGGATCGGTCAAAATCGAGCCGGCAGATTTGCGCGGCGATTCGGATTCCTCTCGTTGGGCGACATATAATATAAAGTTGACGCGGCGGTTGTTTACACGTTGTCGTGGCGCGGCCCCCGGACGTGGCTGCTATCGACAGCTTCACGCTGGCGCGCGTTCTCGAAATGAGTTATTTCGTGAGCGGCGCGCGGCGACGAACGGGAAAAAAGGGGTCGGGCGCGGCGAAATATCGGTACGGTTCTCTCTCGTCGAAGGAAAATATTGTCGGTGACACCACCCCCTCTTACAGAAGCGGCGGAACGAGGGTCGAAATGCCAGCGTTATTACGCGGACTGAAACGAAACTGCGAATCGTATGGTCGACAATCGCGCTGACTGGATAATGTATCGTGCGAATTGCCACTCTGAAATGGACCCACATTGTACGCGCGGCCGGTGTACATAATAATTGTGCCGCGTTCCCGTGCAAACGAGGGATGGGGGTGTCATTTTGAGTGGGGAGGGGAACCACCAGCTGATTACATTTTCAAGCCGTCACTAATTTTCTCGAACACGTGCGTCCCTTTCTAACATGTAGCCGCTGACCATTTTCAATGTAGTCTCTTAAGACGACTTGCAGATAATCCTTCAAAATAAAACGGACGTTGGTAAATTAGAGTTTTTGCTAAGAGATACACGGTTTCTTTGGAAGGGAATGTTAACAACCATCGACGGGAATGTTCATTTACACCGATAAAACTGGATGGTACCTAGCGGACACATTTTCCGATGCTCTCGTGGGTTCACTGCCAGGGAAATACGGGCATTCTGAAAAGCAGGAATGAAACACGAATACCGCGGGGGATCTTGCTAAAATTCGACGAACTGATTCGGTACAAGCGGACGAACATACGCGGCGGAGTTCATTAATAAGTTTCACATACTCGTGTAAGCCGTGTGGAATGATTTTAATTAAAAATATAGGCGAGCGAGAATTTTTGTCCGGATAATATTGAAAAGGAAAGGAATACGAGGAGCTGGTGCAGCAGCAACCGGATCACGATTCGGGTCCGTTTTCCAACCGTGAGCCACGTTTTTCTACCAAGGGGGAACGAGGAACGATTTTAGTGAATACCGTGGAACGCGGCTTAAAAGAAAAGTCCCGGCCCTGTATTCACGTTCATTACCTATATTTTTCTGTCTTATACGGCTCGTTAAACGCGACGTGCTCAATACGAAAACGCCGGCGTCAGCTACGACCGGCGTTGCGCTGCCCGGATTTTCATATTTCACTTCAATCTCCACTTCAGCTGCTCAACATACATATACTCGGGGAAAGGTCGGACACTCGTGCGGAATTCATAGGGCCGGGCGACGACCACGTGGGAAGGGAATTTACATCTGCCGCTGGTCCGCTGGATGGCTCTTCTCTATGCGAAAATTATTTAGTGGTAATTATTACCGGTGTCGTCCGACAATTTGTCTGTCGCCCGATAGCATGCTTCGAGTATTTTTAGCCCATGCATCTCGTTTCGCCTGAATACATCGATAAAAATGTCGAAAACCACGATGAGCTTTGGAGATCTACCGGCTTCTCTATTTATTTTGAAGTACTTGCAAAACGGTGTAATAATATTAATGATATTTAACTTGTGATTTTTGTTTCATTTTCGAAAATGCACGCGAGAATTGTACAATCTACAACTGGTAATTTTTCGCTTGTAAATTAATACCTAATAAAATTTTGTTGAAATTAAAGTACTATAATCCTCGTATCTCTTCTCGCTTTTTTTCTGTCGAAATCGCAACTATCGGGAAAGTTACAGGTTTTAATCGTACGTTTGATAAAGTGGGTGAGGGGGGGGGGGTAAAATATGACAAATATCAATAGACTAAAACAAAACTATATTCGCGTATATAATTAATATCGTCTCCTTCCTTTTGGGGCTCGTATTTAAAATGTTCAGAAATATACAGCTTTACAATGTGAAAGAAATTTCAACAAGTCATTGCTTTTAATCCATAATCTACATACATCACACCTATGCCTCGATCTTATAAGTAAAAAATTTAAAGTTTTTCTACAGTACCTTACTGCTACCACCTTGATATACATTTACTGATAGCGGCGCGATATATGAAATCATCCGAGAAAATTTCAATAAGTAGAATATATCAATCAAAAACTTAAAAATAATGTATCTCCTTTCCTGCACCTTTAAATTCATCGTGTTTGACCATCGCTCAATTTCCTCAAATTCACAAAAAGAGTACGGATTGATGGATAGAACGATCCTGTTGGCGTAATTATCAGCCGGGAATAAACGAACCGCGATTACTGGTTCGTTTCGGGCAACCGGCTGCTGCACATGGTAATACACTTTTCGCACACACAGGCATAGAAACGGGATAACACGCGAACACGTGAGACAGCGGCTCGCTGATGATCCGTCAGCGACGCCATAACGTATAAGCGAAGCGATGATAACATCAGCGGCACTTATAATGCAAATTAGCTGGTGACACTCGACTCGGTAACAGAGTAATGTAATGCGCGAATAAATAGCAACAACTGGCCGGGCGCATCGCGCTGTCAAATGCGTCCTGAACTCTCATAAAGCACCGTTGGCTGCACCAATTCGTCGGCGTGGGCGTGAGTTGTAGGTATGCTTCTGATGGAAATATTGACTATTACGCGCGACCGGGAATGTGTATCATTGAATTGCCACCGCCATAAATATGCCGAAATTCTGCCGGCAGCGTTTCATACTTTTGATTTATCCGCACGCGACCAGACCACGATTACATGTGACCTGGCTCCCAGTGTCCATCCAGATCCTTAGGCCTCTTCTCCTCTCACAGCGTTTCGAAAGGTGGCTACTGGTGTTGGTTACATATGGTGTTTCATACGGAAAAGTTGCGCGTGCTTCGGATGAAGTTGGATTAGTAATTAATTAGTAACAAAATTGGTAATTGATCAATGATCCAAAGAAACATTTAATCAGTGACTTTTTAATAGTAATTTGTAATTATCGTTGAATATAATCTAAGAATATTGAACACGAAGATTCGACGATTTGTAATTTGTAAAAGTTACTTGTAATACTCTGTTTCATAATATCCATTCTACAGGAGAATAATAACGATGTTGGTTCGATTGTACGAGACGTTTCTGACATTTTCGTACAAATCGAAACTTACTGGAACATTATTGAAAGAAAGCTTCAGACTGATCGTTACGTCGTATTTTGCAGTTTTCCTTCGAATAAAATTTATCTTGAAACAAAATCGCGTTTCTTAAATCTGATCGCTTTCCTTTTATCATACTCTATGAATAATTTTTTTTCTTTCGCTCTTCTGAATTTAGTATTTAGTTCGCAGTTCTCGGTTCATTCTCGAAGCACTCGTTTCAAATTGCCTAATGCTCCAAGAAGATAAGTCGAATAAAAAGCTACTAACTACTCTGAGCCTCTGCTACAAGACTATAATCAATCACATTATATAATCATACACTCGATCCTTAAACGAAAAAGATTTTTTTACTCCTACATACAACATAAAGATTATCGAACACGATATCGATCACAGAGTCAAATTACGCGCTGTCCAATTACGAGTAGACGATACTCCGTCTAATCGTCGGAAGGAAAAGGAATTAATTCGTTTCCAATTAGATCTTATAAAGCCTTTCAAGCGTGCGTTTAATAGCCTGAATGAGTATTCCCGAAACGTTAAGCTCGCTACTTGGCAGTGCGTGCATCCTGTGTTGAAGGCGAGGTCCCTCGTTGCAAAAAGCCGCGTCTTCGAACCAAGTATTCCGTAACCGTTTGCATTAGTAATTCAGAGACTGGCATAAATGATACGTTCAATCCCATGGTTGAATTAATAAACACAAATAAAAAGGCTGAGCTTGCGCTGACTAATGACGTATTTACCGCTTCGAGCCCGGGACTCGGAGCCAGAGTCGAAGCATGTCGAGTGTGCATGTATGCCAGTTCATTAAAATTTACCTTATAAACCGGCACCGTTGACACATTCAACGGTGGACGTAATAAAGCAATGTTTTAATGCCGTATCGCGAACACCCTCGTGAATTACCTTCTCATCCCGGCGATGATGATTCTGCTTCAGCCCTTTCTTACTTTAAATGCTAACTGATTGCATACGTCTCTGTTATTAAAATGTGGTAAGGAATGCTGGGTGGTCTCCATACATACTACTCAAATTTGTAAATAACTTCCTCTTCATGCGTTTAAAATTTCATTATATTATATTTCTTATAGTTTTTACTATTTATGAATTGATCAAGTTTCAGTAACTGGATTACATTCATCGTTGGATATACGTTCTTCGATAAACAGGTTCCGTATATTATGAAAATTTTTATATTTCTGTAATGCGATACGTTTCACATAACATATAATGCGTATAATAATTTCTTCGTAGCCGTTGAATGTATAGTTTGGACAGTGTTTCGATAAATTTGCAGGATTTGTTCCTCGGAACAGTTTTTCAACGACCATAAATGATCTTCTCACAGTTCTTTCTATCTTAAATGGCGCTCCTTTATTGATCAGTTTCGTCCCATTATTTAATCCCTTTGCCCCTTTTAATAAAAAAATTGTCACACGAAATTGAAATAACTCGATCAACAGCCTAACAATTGGTATTACAATATAAACTAAATGACCTCCCTAACTCTTACTACTGGGCAGCAATATAATGATCTTCAATAACGATTTTATTCAATCATCAACACGATCAATTAGCAACGACACTGTAGATTATTCGAGCTGCATATCAGGCATAAAATGATTACTCGACAGTTAGTACTTACGTCCATGTTACTCGATGCAACTGCGGCGGACCTGTAAATCTGCTTTTCGATGAATTAGTGAGGTATCGATAGCACCGGGCACGGTGTTATTAATAGAGCGACATGTGTTGCAGATCGCTCGCGTTGTATCGATACTCGCGTCCAATTGCGCGTTAATTATTGGTGCCCTGTGCCTGACAATAACGCGAATATTGATGAGATTATCAATAATTTCCCCGTGGGTTATCCCCGTTGCGGTTCGCGGGCATCGCGTTTCACCTCAATTTGCATGCACCGACGGACAATAATCCATAACTGGTGCAAAACTCTTCTTTTCTTACATTTACCACACTCCATTACACACTGAATTTCAGTGTAAATCAATTGTGCCTTTTTCAAACAAAAATATCTAAATGTTCGTGTAAGAGTTTTATAATAAAAAATAAACAGAAAAGTCATTGTGAAATATTTTAGCAAATTTAACTTTGTATCGTTCAAAGTATATTTATTCGTAAACAACGAAGTGTTACTGGAAAGCGGATTCTTTGAAATACGAATAACTGTACTGTAATATTAAAGAAACTCTTTCACTCGACACATGCAATTGGGAAAAGAGTAACGTTTCAATCTTGTTTTGTTATTTTGCATAAAACCAGTAGTCTTCTGCGGTCAAGCGTTCAAAGATAATCGTAATGACCTTCTAACTTCATTATTTCAAACTAATGAGTTTTAAATGTCATTCAGTTGTTGAGACACATCTAAAAAGTCATCAATTTTGCAAATAATAAGAAATTTTCAATAAAAGTGATATGGGATCAATTTATTTAACTTTTATTACAAACCTTCTTTAGTAAAAAAAGACATATATATCCTGCATGAGAAGAAATAGATAGCTATCCTTGGAGAATCTGTTTTTGTTCAGGATCCTGATTTTATCGATAAAAACAGTTCACTGTAATATCGTTCATTCTCATAATAGCTCACTGTATTTCGATTATATAGAGTGATTCACAAGTATCCAGTCTGAAACTGAAAGATACATTTGAATGATAATATCTGACACCGCTATCGCCTAGGAGGCATAGTTAGATCGCAGAAGGTTAACCCTCTGACGAGCTAGGCGATCAACGTCTAACAAGTTTTCACGAGGAAGCCGGAGTAATACAGAAAGTCGTCTGAATAGCATTCCGTGTGCAAAGAGGAATGGATGCAATCAGTACCGATCGTGCTGTTGAAATTTATACCAAGTTTCTACTGCTTGAGTAATATTATTGCACTAACATAACAATATATATACATAACATAGCAACATAGTGTATAGGATCTTTGTTTTAATGTTCGAAATTTATATATTTATATTTATTTATTAATGTATCAGTAATCATTTCCAGCATTGTATTCAGTTTATTAAGGCATCATCAAATTTTTCATAGTAATCATTAGATATCATCCTCAATTATAAAAGTATAAGGTAGTAAAAAAATTATTACGATGATTTTTGGTTTCTCCAAAGGAAAGATTTTTTGGAAATGTTGGACGATGATTTCTATTTTGACTTTTTTTTTTTTTGGTAAAATACCCTAACCAGAGATTTTATTTCTTCCTTAAATTTGTAATTCCTACCTGAATAAAAAACATTCTTTTCAATTCAAGGTCTTTAATCTTGAGTGAAGGTTTTTGTACCGTGGTTTGTAAATGTGACGATCAGTATTTTCTTAAGTTTATATCTTCTTTTACCGATCCAAAGCTAATCTACGAACCTTTTTGCAATGTAATAAAATGAAATCAAAAGATGCAAATGAGAAATTAAGATATCTGATATCGTCGAAAACCCGGAATGGCTAGTACTTCCAAACTAGTAATTTCATTTACTTAGGCTTACGAGGACCTTTAGATGCGATGAATCGACGTCTATTCTAGCAGAAGAGCTGGGGGACTTTAAACAAACATCATCTAGTTTAGTGAGGGGTTGTATCGGGTATACACGATCTCGTGTAAACATGACAGATCGAGTCGAGCCACTCGAAACATCCATGAAGGGCTGGTAGTTTTCTTAAGTCGACGTGGAAGCCCCTGTCTCGTTTGAGACAGGTTAGGGCAGCTCTTGACTTCGATTTATACTAGCTTGTAATTTCTATATACATACATATTTCTTCGATAAAGTCCTGTGTGGCAAGTGGAGTTATAGCTACATACCAAGGAAAATAAATATTTAATTCATAATTAATTAGCAATCCAATAGTGGCCACAGCATCCAAACTATAATTTTATTTTTCCTTCATACTTCGATCAAAGGAATTGAATTCACGCGTATTAGGTGTACATATTAGGCAGTCCGGAAAGTGCCTTCTCTTCGCAAATGTGTCTTTTTACAACAATGCACTTTCATATAAACGTGAAACCAAGTCTGTGAAATGTCGCGGTGTTTATCTCAACAGAACAAAATGGATCGTACGTAATTCGACAAAATAATACAAAACAAAAAACGTTGTGCGTCTATTATTTCCTCATAAACCGAAAGAAACTTTCGGGCAACCTAATATACAGAAGCTTAGATGAATGAAAATAACCGCCAAAACTTCTTGAAATTACTTCTTGAAATTACTTCAAAGAAATAATTTCAATTTGATCAATGATTTCTGAAAATTTTAGTATTGTACGTATATTTTCCCAACGCACATTGATAATCAAATAAACTAAAAACAAAATGAAATACTTAAAGCTTCAGCCTAAGACGACTTCAAGATACAACTTTATTCACAGTCGATCGTTTGCAATGATAGCACATCGCTAATAATTCCCAGTTTCTAAATGTCAAATGGTAAAGAACGGCAGCAGGCTTCCGTTTGCTCTGTGAAAACACGTTGAACCATTAACAGAGATCCGGTTAACACGAAGCATATCGTGGACGATCGTAAAGACGGCAGGAGGCTTGATACGCGTAAATAAACTTCCCTCTCCCGAGGATCTCGTTCGAAAGAAAACACGACCGGCTGTCTGTCTCTCTGTGTGACTTGCAAGTCGGACGATAGGTTTGTCGATGGATCGAGTACCCTTCGAGTGTTCGTCTTTGGAGGGTCGAACGGAAGCCGGTTTGCAGGTCGAACACTTCTCAACGGATTTGGAGGCAGGAAAAGCCAGCCAGATACTTCATCTCCCAAACAGATGCAGACAAGTC
Source organism: Bombus pyrosoma (assembly GCF_014825855.1). NCBI lineage: Eukaryota > Metazoa > Arthropoda > Insecta > Hymenoptera > Apidae > Bombus > Bombus pyrosoma. The sequence continues at coordinate 1,859,885 of NC_057778.1, read as the reverse complement.
TGGCGCCAGTCTTGGGTACCGAGGTTTCTAGTTGAGATTTCGAGGCCACTGGGGACATGGACCACTTTCACTGACCACCCTGAATCTTCTGCTATATATGTTCAACTCCATTGAGAGCCACTTTGCAAGGTCGCCAATTCTTTGAAAATTGCAACACTTCCGCTGTGTACTTTATTTTGAAAATTATGTAATTAGAGATTACTATTTCGTGAATTATTGAAAACTACACAAACGTAGCTCCCTGTGGATTTTTATTAAATGGATTAAAATGTAATACCTTCAATTGTATTCTGAAATAATTTCAATAGTCTGTGTTCATTAATTTTACACACAGATCTCGAATACTTTCGTGAGATTCTAATTACTATCATTGTACTAATTTTCGTTTAGACGGTCCAATATGTAAGTGGATTTATATTCCATCGAAGAGAACTATCTAAAACGTTAATTGAAATTGCAGATGATTCTAAGTACATAAAGCAAATTTTCTCGGCTTATTTGTGCTAGTAGGTACTTAGAGAAGGAAACGCACGTGACACGGACAATGGCGCGTCGGCCGGAGAAATACAAAGGTAGTCAATAATGCGTGTGATTTGTGCAATAGGCGCCTACTGCACGTGCACCCGGTGCCGCGTAATTCGACGCTCCGAAATCGTTCTAGCTCGAAACATCACCGATGCACATGTGCGCCCACTACGATATCCGGGCCGAGTTGTATCGCGCGCATCCATGTTACGTGCATTCGTGCTCGTCATTACGTGCAGCGCTTGCTCGATACGTATCTGGGCATTATCTCCCTTACGTTGACACTCGCCATCATTGGTCGTGATTTTTACGGTTAATCGAATGTACGTCCTCGGAAACTCGGCCTGTCATTCGAATTTCGATCTTCTGTTCCTTGTTTCATAGAAAGTATCGTAAGATGGAATGAGTATCAGAGAATGAGTATCTTTATAGATATAAACACAATTTCAAAGAAATGGCACCTAAACAAAGATTCATACTGCTGCTATGAATATTTTTCATATTTTAACATATTCTATGTATCTTTGCGTTTGTTAATTTCCTGTAAGTATATAAATGTCAGTTAAATGTCCATTTAATGCCGTGTGTCCGTGATTACAAATAGGAAGATAGGAAGAAAAAACTATTTACGCGATTGAAATGTGGGTCAGTTTCTTGTATAATCTCGCTGAAGTTCCGAAGCGCATTTCGTCCATTTCCTAATAAGGTTATGTATTCTTTGCTCGAAGGAAACTCTTGTTTTCAAGCGTAGTCGCTGTTGTTGCAGCGTATCTTTTTGTCGAAATGAAGCTCTTGTTTTGAAGCAGAATCACGTTTCTTGAACAGTTATTCTGACTCTTGGACCTGATTTTTCTCTTTTCTTGCCATCTTCTGGATTTAGTCTTCTGAATCTGGAAAACACAATAGTCTCTATTACTAATTACATTTATGTAGTTGATATGACATTAATTAACCATACTTTATACTAATAAAGTCTCAAAACGCTCTTATTCTATATGTTCAAACGACGTAGCTATACGTTGAAAGTTTATAGAAATATTCAAATATTAAAGCTTCTATAAATAAAGCTTGTAGCTCAATCCTTGATTGAACAATTAAAACACCTCTTTACACCCAAAACTTTGGAACTTTTCAAAGTTTTCGTTAAATAAAGCGGATCGTCGTATGTTTTCGGTGGATGGCAATAATTAACCGAAAGCACTGGCCACTAATTTCAGCGAATCGTCGGATACACGGGAATGCGATGCAATGATCTCGATTGTCCTGCTGGTCGAAACGATGGACCAGTCATCCGTGGTGAATCGGGGGTGGCGCGGATGAAGGGGAACGATCCATACGTCCGATGGGTGGGCGATGCACATGCACGCTGTGCACCGGAGGCGCCGCTGCATCAATGCACTCTCCACGTTTTGCGCTCGTGCCGGTTGCACGTTGATCGTACCGACATCGAAGATAGGGGATAGGATACATATAATTATGGAGGGACCGTGCTCCATTTCACACGTCACACACCGTGTGACCGCGTCACACGGCCAACGCCTCGGCATCCTGCGTTCGATGCGCTCTGCATGTGCGCTCCGCATGTGCGCTTCTCTACCCGCGATTGGTCCACGGAAGGATTTCACGCAACGACAACCTTCGCTTCCATTTGGAAAATTGCTTGTTTTCCTTGGAAATCGTCTAAATGCTCGGTAGAACTACCAAAATTCCAGCGTTTATTTAATGGTTCTTTGTTTTACGGAAAAATAAGTAAAAATTACATGAAGTTGACGTATTAATTGCATCATTGTTATTTGCTTAGTTTTATAGTGAGATGATTATGTATGATGGGTAGAATTTTGCTACTATTTCTGTTTGACTTCCTGTCGTGCTTCGACATAAGTCCTTTTATTTTAATTGACACAAATCACGTTCAGTTAAGTAGACTCATCTTATTTTAATCAGTGTCGTTGCACTCTAGTTTCCAGCACATCTTTAACATACTGTGTATCTGGATTGTATACATATATGTCAAGATGTATAATTAGAGAATAGAACGCTTTTGTTATCGGAATTTACAATGTTACAATGTCAGTGTTATAAAACTATTACTATATTTCCAGTTTGATATATATATATTTTCCAAAACAAATTTATTGCCGATTTATAGAAATACAATTTTTAATTACTTACATTTCACTCGATTTCAAATATTGTAACTAAACGAAAAAGAGGCGCCGAAGAGGATTAAAAATCGAAAGCAACATTTTAATACCAGTTACATGTTATATATACATTTTATTTTTATCGTCACTCTGAGACCGATCTACATGGCGGTCCATTTAATCATTTAATTGATCCTATTAACAGAGATTTGCATGAAACTTACGTTGATCGAGGGAACGGAAGACGCAGTCAGGGTAGATGTATCGACGGCGTTGCAGCAATTGCAGGGCTGCGAGGAACAACGAACGCGACAGACGTTCGACGATCATACACACACGTGCATGTAAAGCGATTGAACAGCGAATGATTCAATTTGTCAGACCAATGAGTTTGTCAGGTGGTACTCTATGCCACGGTGTGCAACGCGCAAGAGCTCAAATTGGATTTGATTTAACGCCGCGCGTATTGCCGCGCATTACACACTAGAAATATCGCAATTTCTCGCGCCCCATCCAATCGGTTCTCTCGCAGTTCACAATAGATAAAACGTCGAATTTGTTACACCACTGATATTCCTCTTATTTCGTTAACATCGATTTCTACTTACAGATTTATATATAATTAAATAATGAATATTTTCGTTTTAATCTGGGCTTGAATTTTCCAGAAATAATCAAAGTATCAGAAATATGTAAGCGATGTTTGTGCGCGTATAAATATTTTGAAATACATAATTCTCCTCATATTTAAGGTATTGTCAAATAGCAGGAATTTAGCAACTTTGATGCACTTCATGAAAATCTTTAGTTTTGTTATATTCAATGACAACTATTTGGTAAAATTCATATACATTGAACGCTTAATTAAACCGTAGCTTATTTTTATATTTGAAAGATCCTATCAAATGTATCTATTTACTTGAGAAATATATAGCGTGAATTTAAAAATTACAGAACTGGAGATTCGTAAATACTTACTTTCGTAATTCACCGTGAGAATAAATTCACCGCCAGATAATCAGAAATTTATTTAATTTTAATAAATGTACAATTATTGTTGTTGCCTCTGTTGTACAATTGTTATCTGTATCTCTATCTTAACACCTTCATCTTATTTAATTCCCATGATATTTAAAATCCATCGCAATTTACGTACTTTTACCCCGTAAAAGTCACCGAAGAATACTTCGAGATTTTCCATCGGGACTTTACTTTCTCTGATTATGTAACATGAGTACCGCGTAAGGATACCATTCCCGATGGTGTTGTTTCCCTATGGAACGGGGACGAACGACATTACCGACCAGTGGGCCTGACTTAATTAAATGGCTTAAGTCCTGACGAAAATCCGGGGGTCGATACGGCTGCGGGAAAAATATTTCAACTGGATTAAGGACATAAGCTTTAGAAAAAGGTTACGAAGGAGGAAGGCTGGCTGCCGGCAAGCGGTATAAATTCTAATGTGGCGGCATTATAATTGCGCGGTTTACGTTCGCCGCCGGCCAAGGGCTGTACCAGGTCCAAATTAGCAACGATCATTATTTATGTCTCGCGAGGAAAAGGGGTTAAAATGGCCACTCGTTGCTGTACCGGTTCCTCTAACCCGGAAGACAAAGGGTACACACTCGAGGAAAGGGAACCTCCAGTCCCCAAGATATTATTTATGCGAATGAAACCAGTGCCGAATTACAGCCACCGATACGGCCGCCGTCTTTCGGAAGAACAAGCCAGGGGTAAAGGGTTCACTTGCTCGTTGTACCTACTCTTAATTTTGCGAAGATCAAGATTTATTTTGTATCTTGGCCGAACAAGCCAATTTTAGAATCAACATTCGCGCTTTACTGTCGTGGTAAGTAATTTTGTATTCATCAGTGAAATGCGAATATATTTATGTAAATGTATATTTTAGCGGATTCAATTAAAGAAACGAAACCCGAGAAGCGATTTGTTTCACTCACTGAATACTGTAATAAATAATACTTGCACTTTAGATATTTTATACATTTTTCCATATTGTTTACATTCCGCGTATCTTTTCACAGTTAAATTCCCCATTAACGTATCAACGTACAGCTTGTCTTTGAAAGGAAATGTACTTGCGTCACTGAGTGCGTTGAATGACTAAGCGATGTGTCGTATTATATATGAATTTTCTTCGAAACTAGACTTTATTCTGTAGCAGAACGAGATGTATAAAACGAGATTTAAATCATATATCATCGAGTGAAGAAATAATCAGTTCCCAACTCCATACTATTTTCGTCGTGCACGGAACGTCAAATTTCTTTAAATCATTCAAGTATAAGATTACGTAATTGCAGGTAATTCTCTGGCGTAAACGATCCTAAGACTTATACAGGCAAACATAACGAGGCCAAATTCTTCTTATATCATTTGTGCAACGAAATTCCTCGAACGTTACCTTCGTCAGAAAGCTTTCTCCACATCTGCCATGTAAATATGAAATCAGGTTCAGTCGCCACGAGGTTTGTCGTTTCGATAACGCAAGCAGCGCGCGTTTTTCAACAAACGGTACAAGTAATTTATAGGACACCGTGACACTCTGTCTGGACTTTATAACGGGCTTTATGGTGTAGCGGCAAACAAGACCAACTGATAAGTAGCTATCTACCATGTTAAACATGTTATCCTAACGTGTTACAGACATGTCTACGCCGAAGCGGAGATAAGCAACAAGTGTGCAGTTCACATCGAGCCGTTTGGGAAAAGGTATTGTGTACTCGCTGCACGTTAATTGTCCCCTGCTCGCCACCCCCGCTCCAGCCAGCATCCCTGTGGACCACCCCCTTTTTTTCGAGCGAACCGAGTTGGATAACGCCGCGGCTGCCGATATGAAACGACGTTTTAATCATCGAACAAGTACAAAACCAACCTTTGATTCTCCCCGCCACGTGAATATTTGCCCGGTATTGAAGGGCGAACCGTCGGAAAAAAGTCGCCCGATTATTTCAACGAACTCTTTTGTACCCGTAGAACAGATTTCCCTGTGATTGAGATCGCATGTTTTAAAAGATGGCTATTGATTAATCTTCATATATGATGTTTGTAGGAAACTTTATATTTCAAAATAAGGTGGATGTATATGAAAGTATTTTCGGGAAATTTAAAAAAATCGAACGATACACTAGTTATTACATCGTATAAATATTCATTTTTCGATGATTGTAGAGGTAATGGGATGGGTTCGGTTACACATTTTTATGTATACAGTTTCATTAAGAAATATATCCCAAACGTGATTGTAGGCTGCCTTTATCGCTATCAAATTTTATTCGTCCATAGCTAACGATCTTTTCTTTACGTACTCGCCGTATCATAAAAAATTTCAATTTTTGTGTACGTTCAAATCTATTCGAGATATATTAAGTCTACAGAAATTCTTAAATGAGATAGAAATACATCAATCACTCATAAGGTGGTATGATTTAATTCATCTCCATATCTACTATGTATTATTTAAAGAATCATCAACTATTATTTCCAAGAGTATTCTTAAAAAATTCTTCGACAAATATTTTGTACTTTCCTAAATAAAAACTATATATTCTAATTATTGAAATTATTATTAAAATACATTAAATATATATTGTAATAATTACAATCTATTATTTCATTTTATTTTAGATTTTATGATATTTAATTCTGTGGGAAACGTTCATTCAGTAATTAATTACACTGTAAGGAAGCTCTTGTGTTGGGTATCTTTCGGAGAAACGAAAGGATACACGAAAACAACGGAACGGAAGAATGATCGCGGAAACCCTCAAAAAGCCGTATTTCACGGAAATAGCCGATGAAGCCTCCTTATGGTCAGCAAATATAATAAAGTCCAGGTCCATATATACGTGCTTATGGTCTCGGCGTGGCAGACCCCAAGAAAATGCAACGGCGTGCCGTGTACCCAGGCATGGGCCAAGAAAAGAGGGAGACGCGACCTCCTCATATTTTCTGATTTTCCGCCAATAAACCCCATTACTATTTATCAGGCTAATGCGTCCTTATAACTCCCATTAACAACAATCTATACGGTCTCAGGCATTAGCGGACCTGTATACATGTACCGTGGGTAAATCTTCTCCAGAGAAGAACGGTTTCTCTTAATTGTGTACATTTTTATTCTTCCAAAATGTATCAGACAGAAACGTATTCTTTAAATTTATTGTCATTTTGAGAGCGTAGATATTAAGTTTACTGTTATTCGTAAAATTAATAATCATAACGTCGCATTGACTTTGTAAGCGTGTAACAATGACTGAAAAATATTCAATGCTTACAGTATTTTCTTAATGGACAACTTTTGAAAATCTGGAAACTTGAACGGAGAATTCTTCGAGAATGGGATGACAAACTGTCTGAGGATAGGGAAAGATTATAGAACAAGGTGAACAATAAATTGTAATTGTTACTTGTCACATTCTATCACATTTATCGTATATAATATCATAACGTTCCTAAAATGTATTTCTATGATAATCTTCGAATCGTGATTTAATCGAACCAGCTTCTAAGAAATATCTTCTAATTTAAACATTTTATACGCAGTCTGTGAACTATGGACTTATCGTGTCCTCCAAAATACACTCCTTCTTCTCACTGATTTTATTTAAGAAAGCTTCACAGGGGATAAGAAATGCAGTTTGAATGGTCACTTTCTTCGTCAAGTGTTTCCAGAAATTCTCAGAAAACACTAAACAATCTCCCTTTGGAATAAACAGGAATGTATCATGAGTAATTGGTGGGTCGATACCGCTGAGCATCTGTCACGACAGGTCTACGAAAATAGGCAGGATTATAGCCTGTTTGTCGGCGACCATGAACTAGACTAAACAGTGTCATAGGTCGTGGCGTTAGTCTGTATACATAAACGCACGACGAAGGGTGTACGACCGGTAGCAGCCACTCGACTACCGTCTGTTTCAAGGGTTTTTAGAACATAAATAATTTTCCAGAGGACTTGGAAGACTCGAATCTTTTACTTGATTATTTTGCTTCCATGAAATACCGGTGGAACGTTCTTGAGATAACGTTAATTGATTTAAATGTATTTCAAGTTCCCGTTGAAACACATACGTATTCTTGCAGTCTCTCACAAAGATATACTATGTTATACAAAAGATATGTAAATTAGTTGTGGTGATTAATTCGTACCATGTGTTCTGTACGTTCAACTTCATAAAATTTCACTTGGTGTTTTTGAGGTATAAATAATAGTAAGTATAAATAATAGAAGTAACATGATTTTAGAATATTTAATATTATTTCAAGATATCTAGAAAATGTTCCAAAATTAGGTGTCCTCGCTTTCGATTTAATTTTCTATGAATACACTACCAATAAAGAAAGAATAATTTCCTATATGAAAATACCTTAAAATTGAATCGATCACCATCCAAACGTCTTTTCAATTTTCGTATCGGTTCCTTAATAATTACCTTGTAATCAACAACTAAAATAAAAGACGAATACTAGTGTTTCTTAAACAAATGACCACTAAGCAAGGCTCGTCCACAGCTGTGTAAGATTTATTCCACGTACGACCTCACGGGTGAAAATGTGAAGGTGGTAAAACGTTGGCTCCCGAAATTTCGAAAGCTTCATTTCGGCCACGATAAAACAAACGTCGAGAAAGCGAAGAAAAGTCCGCGACCGCGGGCGAGACAGAGGTAAGATTCGGGCACGCGGTGTAATATAAACGTCGTAAAATAGGAAGCAGGTGAATCGTATAATTCGCGAAGGGGGCCAGGTTCGTCGAGTAATTCTCAGCCGCGTTGCGACACGGCCCTCCTCCTCTCTGCGTACGCGTTACCACCATACCAGCCACCACGTACGACGACCGCATCGCGCCACGTGCTGCTCATATCGCCCTCAGCGCGAAAGGCTCACCGGAAGGGGTGAGTCTGCCGTAATATACGAAGAGAACGCGGTCACATCCGATTTCATCCGGCTTCGGTTGTGTTTTTCTTCGCCCGGATACGCTAGATGCGCCACGAGGAATTGTCTTCGAGCTCCTTCGCCAACCGGAAATGAATGCGGTTAGGTGATGAAATACACTGCCTTTCCCTGTTAACCGTCTATTAACGTCGTCGAAAATGGAAAATTGTATATTCAAGTATACTTATTCTGTTTTTTCTATTTTATTTTAGTTGTTTAAGATTGCACTATTGTCATATGGATTATCCTACACAATTGAACTAATAGATTGTTGACGGAATTTTACAAGTCATAAGTTATCAGCATTAGTAAATATCCTCGCGTGATTCAACAAGACACAGATGAATTTTACGAATCATAATGTATTGGATTATCTTATTCGTGCGAAGATTATAAAATTACAGGAAAGGAATCTGTAGTCTGCAACTTGTCAATTTACTAATATTATTAGTTGGTAAATTATTGTATAAGATGATCCTATTGGTGTAATATTGCGTAGTTCGGAAAACTCATAGGAAATGTATCACTCAGAATCTATTTTGGTCAACTCCTTAAATTGAAAAGTAGAAAATCGTGATGATGTTACAAATGTTTTCAAATATGGTACTTACGATTATTTGTCTCACATGCCTTATATATATAAGTAATAAAATCGAAAAATGTATTAAAAGCGAAGTTGACCAGTCCGGCTTCTGAGAGGCTCGTTTAAGTAAAATTGCTAGGCAATATATTTTTACAGAACTAATATTTTCCTAAACAATATCTGCGCGATATTATCTTTCAAGAATAGTGTTACAAACAGTGTGTGTCGACATTAAAGTGCAACAACTTCATTGACACGGTATCTCACTTTATCGACTTTCTGTAATTACCACTAAATCAACGAGATCGAAACGAACATCGAAAATGAAGCAATCACGTCGTGTTGGTTGTGCGGAAGCAGCAGAAATTCATCGGTAAGATGCACGCATACGTTTACAGTGTCGCGTCACGGAAAGAGTTGATAGCGGGCGGTGGATCCACGAAAAAATCGCTGACACCACCTGGGAGTCATTCTGTTATCGTCGCATATTTGGTTTTCCCTGCAAGGCCCCCTTCCACCTGTACCGTTAATGCCGCAGGTATCCTTCGGTAAACAACGAAGCAGCAGGTTGTTCAGATTTTATTTGTCAAGCCCGGCAGGCACCCTTCTCCCTCTCGCCTTCTCTCTCGCTTATCGTCCCCAAACGCATTGAGTGGCCGGCGCTTCCTTCCTCTCCCAGCCCCGTCAGAAATCCGTAGACGGCCAAATATTAAACTTCTCCCCTTCTCGTGCGTACCGATAACGGGAGGTCCCGGTTTCGCCCGTGATACCATCTTTATTCCCCGCGACTATAAAATTTTACAATCGCTGGACAGGGATTTTTATCGACGTGCCAGCTCGTCGTTTCTTTTCTTCGCGCGGTCCGCGCCCGCACCCCGAGGAAGCACCTTTTGTGCTTTACAGCCATTGCGTCCGTATTTTAGCGGGATCAATAAGAAGGAAAATTAAGCGCCCAGAACAGGTAAATTTTGCCCTCTGATTCGAATAATTATTATCTGTGATAGAGACAGAGTTGATTTGTCATGACTGGTTTGGATATAAAAAAGAGTGATTTTGTATCATATTATTTATTACATAAAAAGTCAGATACTTGAAGTGAGATTTTTTCGAATTTCATGTGAACCATGTTATGTTAGGTTGAAAGAGAAACTATCCTTGAAAAGGGAATTAACTTTCTTTATCGAAAATTGTATCAATTATTTCTCAATGTAATGTCCATTGCTGTTCCTGGCGTTCATTGCTGAAATCATTAACGGCGACTCAATTGCCTTTGTTTAAGTATCTTTATAATTTAAAAAAGCTAGTACCCATATACTTTCCAACTGAAACTATTCATGCTACAAACTCTTTCTGTTGCCGATCACTTCACTCCCTAGATAATTATGATAACAAATTTCCGATGCCTATTACTTAATCAACTATATTCAATGAAAATCGTAGATTAACAGATTCTCCTTCTGATAAGCGAAACGAAAGAGAACGAAGGCCAAAGAACGTCATATATGAGTGATTTTGCAGCGTCAGTTTCTACGCGCAGGCTCCCTTGTCCATTAGCCCGCGTCCTCGAAAATTATTTGTGACAGAAGGACAATAGGTGAGCGCGCAGCAAACAAGTTAGCAGTCGCCTGATTCCGCGGAGTGGCAGCCCCATAATTGTTACGACATAACCTCCAGATAATCGCATCTAAAGTTTCAGGACGTTTCGCGGAGTTAGTTGCCGGTTTGCTTGGAGCTGGGCATTTAGCCCGTATTGTCGTGCATATGCCGAGCGTGGATGTACACGCTCGGAGGCCTCTTTGCCTACAGGCTCGTTCAAACGGAACGTACGTAGAGGTACGTGTTCCTCTGGCTGTCGGCGGTGAGCCTTGTACCTTCTACAACGCGAATGTGTCCGTAATCCGTTCACGGACCAACTGCCGCCTCCGCTTCCGTACAATGCTCTGTTACTTGAACTTGCGCCTCATTGTGTGCTGCTAATATGCCTCGAATCGTGCGAGATTCGGACTACCGCGCGCCGTCCCACTCCATAATCGCTGTCGTTATGTTAACCGCCGCGAGATTTCTGACGTTCGCTGTGTATTGAATTTAGAACGCACAAAGGAAAATTATGCGTACGAACAACGATAACTTCGTTTCTCTGTCTGGATCTCGGGCATTCCTTGTCTGTCGGCTGCGATCATCGAGAGCCGTGAAAAGTTTATAATCTCGGTTACTTTTAGGTAGAATTATTCTTATGGAAAATTTTTATTTTCATCTTTAGTATTTAGATATCTCAATGACAGTACGTAGGAATATTTTAGTGGATGGAAATATCGATTTCGAAGAAAGGAACTTCAGGTACATCGGGATGAATATTTGATTTGTTCAGGATTCGAGGAGGGTTAGGAGATATCGATGGAAACTGTCGTCGAGCACTAATTTTACAATCTCTTAGAAATTTATCGGCTTTTGTAACATACAATTCTATTTTAAAATCACAAGCTCTTAAATTAGTCCGAATCCTTAACATCTATTTTACCTTCGTATTAACGGTCATGAAAAAAATAACACCTTTTTAGTTTAGATACACATTACATCTCTGTGATCCAATATTCCCAAATTCTCTCACAGCGAAACACACGAATCCTCTAACACGACGACATCCCTGTCAAAGCATATAATTCGTAACTCGAAATTCTAGTAACAAATGGTGGTTTTTCTTTTTTCGTTGCATCGCTCCAATCGGTACACTTGATTCCATGCGGCGAAATGGCAACTGGGACACGGAGTGACGCACAGAGGCATGCACGAAGCCGCGATTAATGCGAGAGCGAGCGACCGCACGAATTAACGCTTGTTTCCAAAAGCCCTAACGTGGCCGCGACAATTCTTGAGTGCTGTCTGCTGCAGAGGTGGCTAAAGAGAACGGCAGGAAACGTTGGCTAGATGAAGAGAGACGGAGAATCAGTGACATAGTAAAGTGAGAGGGAGACAGAGAGATACGTTACCGGGTCTACCCCTTCTACGGCTGTTTCTACCTCCTTCCTACCCAACCAACCCCTTTCTCTGACCCCGGGGATGCGGAGCAACCACGTTAAACGTTGGTAATGTTAACGTAAATAGATTATAACACTCTGTTAAGCAGGCAGGCAGGCTCGGGCCTCGGCTCGTGCGAATTACTCACGGATCGCGTGACACGTTCCCCTGTCCTGCCAACCGCTGCTTTTGGCTATCAACCTACGTGCTGCACGCGTCGACGACGCTGTCCTGCCACCCTCGCGCACCCTCTGACCTCCCCCGTCCCGTCCACTTTCCCACCGTGTAAACGCAATGTCGTGTTTTGGAAGCGTCCGACAAACGAAACCGTGCTCGTACGATGGAAATTGTTCGGGGTCCTCTCGGTTTTGACGTTCCTTGCTCCTTTTTTTCCTTTTTTAATCCAAGATGACCGACGTCTGGCTCCGCCCCAACTTCTTCCATATACTGTGCCATTTCCTCCCATTTTTTGATAGATGATCCTGGATTATATATATTTTGAGGTTCACTTTCGAATAACACTGGCAGGCAGTTCGTAACAAATGAACACGTAATTAGTGTAATAAATAAGAACTGTGTAAACTCTTGGCGATAGAGGTTGCGGTTGCAGTGGCAGGTTTGTGCAACAAAAATCCTGAACTCTATGGGAAATCGTTTATCGGAATAGGTATCGTTGGATTTAATTATCAATCGCTGTGCTAAGAGACAGCTAGTGAACAGAGTATACGTAATGCACAATGCTAAGTTATATATTATAAGACGCTTAAAGTTAATCAAAGATTTGACACATGCGCAGTCTGGTATTATGAAATTTTTAAAATCAAGGCAATCAGATGTGAGCTGTGCCATTGAGGGCGATACGTCTCAACTTTTCGTCAGTATCGCAAATATCAGAGATCATCAGAGATCACGGTAAAAATTCTACTTGAAGCTACAGACACTTTACATGCAAGTGAATATAATATAACAAAAATAAGTGTAATGAATTGTACGGTTAAACGCAATGCGCATTAATTGAATTAACTTTCCTTGTTATATCACTCTCATTGATTCGCAGGTCTATGTTCCTCGCGAAATTACTTCAGCACGCTTTCTATTTCAGTACGCAACATATTGGCGGATTTTAATACGTGTTGCCTTGGAATTTACGAAATTTGCGATAGAATGCCTGGTTTAATTTTTTGAAAGGTTTCTCGGAAAACGATATTATAGGAGGAAATTGGTTGTGCGTTTAGCGAGATAAGCGTTTATGGAGAATTTCCTTTCGGCCTGGAGCCAAATAAAACGATGTTTCTGTTATAATACGCCGCTTTTCAAGTCTACGTCATTCCCCTGAACGAATTCTTTGTTTAACCATCAACCTGCTCGCCTTTTATCGTACGATACATCACCCCTGTCCGTAGGTCACGAGAGTATTATTGCCTCTTACAGTTGTCCTTTCGCATGATTACTTCCGCTTCTTAGCATTCTCACGCACCACTAAAATATGTACGCAATAACGCGGTCGTAACGTTTTTATGGCAGGACGTCTACTTTCTGAACTTCGACTGCGAAGCTCCTTTCGACGTCCATATGAAATTCGATCTCACGGGAACGATGTTCTTCTAAATATTTTATGAATTATAATTATATTTGAAAAATACCAGAATTTCTACCGATTGATCTTTTAGAGGCGTAGGTGACGAACGAAAACTTTCTAACTTTATAACATTCGTGTATACAATTTGATATTAGTCGTTAATTTAATTATACTTGTTAAGATTTATTTAAAAAATGGTATTTGAATTATTTTAATTGTTTAATTATTATAATTGTGTTTCACATGATTGATATAAAATAGTCGTGTACAAAAATATCTTTCTTTTTGTAATAATAATAATAGTACGAACTATAGACAATAAATATTTAAATCCTATAAGATGAATCAAATATGTAAATTTAAATCACACAAGGTTCGATCATCTTTAAGAATGCCAATTCTTAAAATTCCTATTCTGTGATTCATAATTCTCTGAATAATACTACCATGAATAACAATAAGCATGGAAAACTTCCTAGAACCGGTGAACGACATAGACATGTTCAATCTTGGAGGTACACTTTACTACTTCAAGTACGTTAACTCGTCACCTCGTCGACCTACAAACGCTACTTCCCAACAGGACCCTTGTTTTCCCGAGCCAAAAGTGAATCTACTTTTACTACCGCCTTTTCCTGAGAAAATGTTTAGCAGACTCGCGGGGCCAAGAAAACTGTTAGCCACAAAAAGTCAGCCAGCTGGCTTTATAGTTCCTTAAAAGGTGGCGCATTTCCAGACACGCGAGTCCTTCTCTGTTCCGATTTTCACGCATCGCGTATGTAACCACGTGTCACGCGCCTAAACGCGGACTAATGCACCTTCCCCGCGGTGACTGAAATCATTTATAAGCTATAAATGCGAGTTATTGACTCGGCCATGCCCTTTGCGTGCCAATAAAACTGTACTTTGTCCCGGCTAGACACGACCAGTCACTTCAGACGCTCTTCCATCCCGACCTTCTTTTATCTCTTATTTACAACTCTTTTATTCGCCGATTCCATCTCAATCAGGCTACCCTGGCTCTATCCGAGTTCGTCGCCCTAAAAATAAGGTTGGCCAGGGATTAAGGTCGTCCCTTACACTTCGTTTCCGTCAGTCAAATGCCGGCCGAGCTGCGGTTCTCTCCTGCAACTTCGCATCCTCCGGTTTAGATTCTACTCCATTTGATCTGGCCTAATTATTGGGTCGTCATTTCTTCTGCACGATAGGTGGGACGAAACATCGAGATTGAGATTTAAAATTTTGATGTAGGTATGATATATGAAAGGTATTTTGGAAATATCGATCAGAATACCTGGAAGAACGTGTATATTGATTGCATTAAAGAATTACTAATTTGCATTAGGGAGGTTGCTTGGTTTGTGGAAGTCTGATAATTAAACGGTTTTCTTTTTACTTTAGAAATGGGATGAACGAGAAAGAAGCAAGAGAAAAAGAAAGAGAAAAAATAGAAGGAAGAAAGAAATAGAAGGAAGAAATGAAGGGAGACAGTAAAAAGTAGCAGTACTGTGTATATTAAACCCATCAAATGATACTAATCAATTATTAACGTTTCAATTAGTTCAGAATACCAACGAAATTACTTTCTTATATAGCATAATTACTCATAACTGAATTTCGACGATACGAGAAATGAAAAATTTAGTTTACCCAGAATACGTGATTTCCTAAGATACATAGACAGTAATAATAAGGAACAAAATCTGGCATTGTTCTTTCCCACCGACTGCACATTCCGCGAACATGCATTCTCAATAACTATTAGAGCTCACGGTGACATCGCTTGCCGTGATATTCAAATCCAAGCCACGAGTATAATGTCTGCGTTTCAGTATAGATTGCTTGTACTCTCTGTCTGGTTCCCGCGGATCACAATAATTTCGATATTGCCTACCGTTCCCGCTGATCATTTCGCTAAGTACAGCGTCACGGCTGAATTTTTACGGACGTGCAAGCAATATCTATTGTTGGATATAAAAAAATACACGCGTACTCCGTGTCGCGTTTGCTTCGCCTCTTTTTTTTCGTTTTATTCGTCTGCCTCGGCGCATACGTTTCTTCGCGACCCAATGTTTTATAAAGTGAGCCACCCATACCTGAATCCCTCCCTCCACGATTTACCTGCACTCGCGCATCACTCTAACGTGCGGTTCTCCGATTTTTCAATATCCATTCCTTCTTTTGTTCTTTTCGACGTCATTCGCGATATTTCGTTCAGCACCGATCACGATAGCAATCACAGATGTTAAAATATTGCCTGGTTAATGAGTTTCGCTATTCGGAGATTACAAGAACTAAATGTTTAGGAATGATTGTAGATAGAAATCCAACTGAGATCATTTAATGTACATTTATTTTCCCTTGTTCTTTAAATTGATACAGTATTAGAGTTTCTTAACGTATTAACTGGTATAACGATCGCTAATGACTAGCGGTGAATTTTCCAGTGGAAAACGAGACTCATCGACGACGTCGGAATTAATCGGAATATTTAAATTATTATGCGGTTTGATAATTTGTGTGGTGTTAAAAGTGCACAAAATGCAGGGAACTAATCGTTAGAATATTCTTTCTCGTCTTTTATCATTTCTTCTTACCGAAAAACTATCTTTCTTGCCCATAACTTATTGTATAGTTTCCGTGATTTAAGATCAAGTCAAAATTTGTTGATCAACTATCACAATTGCAGTGTTTGTGCCGAAATAAGCAATAACATTGCAGCGTCGTGGATAACAAATTGGCCCGTCTATTTAAAAAATAAATTTCCTGTTACTAGGAATTGCGAATCCACTAGTTGGCCATGGAATCTTTTCTAGGAAAGGAAGTTAAAAAGCGAAAAGAAGAAAGAAGAAAGGGGATTGAGTATCCAGACTGTTCTGGTTCTTCGATAAACCACCTCGATATCTGATGTCGGCCGGGCAAAAGGAACAGCGAAACCGAGTTTTTAATTTGGCGCGTGTCACGTGACAGGTTGGACGGCCGGCAGAAGAGGATTCGAGAACGGAACGAGCGGGCAGCCAGATGAATCTCTCGCATTGTCTGCGTTTCAATGGATACGCCCCGACTCTCTATTCCTTCCCGGTTTTTCGGCGTTATTTTCGGTGACAAATATTATCGTGTCGAACAATGTGATCGCCTTCACTGAATGCTCCAGCTTCGCTGACGTTCCCGCACGGTCGGTAATCTTCGACATTGTTTCTCGGAAGCGTGCCCGCGGCCATATTGGAATTGCTAATGTTCCAGTCTGCCGCAACCTGATGAAAACGTAGGATGGATGGCTTTATGTTGACGAGAATTACGATCCAACCGTGATCGAAACGGGAACAAAGAATTGATCTATGATTTTTTTGTTGCAACAACATTTTCCTCGTGCCACGTATAATCTTCGACTTTAATACTGGATATATGGGAGACTGGTGTTCTTCTTATGCTGTAGAAGCAGTAACTTAATTTGCTGTTACTTTAAACGCCATACAGGAAAACTTGTTATCTTTCATTCGAGTCAAAAACTTACGAATAATTGTGCTTATTAGCGAAGACAATAATTTTCGACGACTTTCTGTTATGTTATTATTGAATTAGTGCTAAAGAACGTATTCAAAATATGAGAATTGTATCAACTTGTTTCAGATTCTAGAGTAAGAACTTACTTCGACTTCTTCATTTACTTCCTATGGTTCTTCAAATAATTAGCATCTGTTGGACGTTATTATTAACGGAATTATCAGAAAAGGGGGAGGCTTAACACTTTTACATACAACACTCTCAGACATTACGCGATGAAGCTCGCGATACGCGTGTGAGGTCCGCTACGTGATCGAATAAAAAGCGTGGATGGTATCAGCCTCTATGAACATGGACAGTTATCGAGATTGCAGAAGGTACGGTTATCACGATGAGGAGAATGGAGGATTCCATTCAGTTGGACTCTCGCCGGGGGCGCAACGACGATGGAACGCGAAGCTGAACGACTGTCATTGTTGTCATTTTTACGGGCATTAAAATCGGGGGTCGGCTACCTTCCTCTGGCGAATTCCGATCTGACTAGTAATGAAAGTTCAGTTCCTCTTCCGTTTACATGTATTACTACTACTCTGAAAACAACTCGATGCTCCCATTTGTTAAATCCAACAAAATCCTCGTGCATTGAGAAATTATCGTCGCAGAAGAGATCATTTCTATTGTAATACGGCCATTTCGTTAGAAATCCAAGTTTTGAACGGGAAGATGGACAGTGAAAAAGAAAACACAGGTAGGATCGATAGTTTACGTTTGAAAGTGGCGAATCGGACAGTTCGAGGAACACAGATCTCGCATCAAAGCGGCAGCTATTCGAAGTGACAGAGAAGACCCATCTCGGCGAAGACAACTTCAACGAGGAGGATGGTGAGCCTGCGAGGGGGTGGTAGAAGGTGGATTACGGCTCGATTCGGCAGCAGGCCCCCTAGGGCACGTCGAGGATCGAGAGACGCGCCATTTCATTCGCCGACTGCCGATATCGCCAGCCCCTTCCAAAATATCTCATTCCCAAACGCCTCGAGCTCTCGATGGATTACAAACCTATCTATTACTTCCCTGTCCCTATCTCTGCCGACGAGGAATCACGAACGAAATGTGCTCGTCTGTTAGCGTTTTCAGACTCTTCAAGATTTCCCAAAGAACGCTTTTTTCAATAGCTTCAATCGCCGACCGAAAGTTACGTTGATTTCCGCCGAAAGGCAGCTCCTGATCAGAAGAACTGATACGGCTGCGAACTAAACAGTTGCGGAGTCTCATCTTGCGATGTGATGTTCGGATTGTTCTTGTTTTGTACTAATGATAATACGACTGGTCATTTTCAGTATTACCACAGAGAAAAGCTGGTGGTAATTATTAATTACTATATATTTAGATCCTTATTTCTATAAAAGCGCTCTCACTTTTGGAAAAATATATTTTTGTTTGACTAACCTAGGTATTATTGTTCTAAGGAAATAATTGCAAAATATGTAATTATAATTGGGAATTGAGTCAGTTTGGAAAATCAGCGAAAGGAGATATACCATTGAAAAATATCACAATATATAAGTTGATGAGAGTTTTGCTAACTCTGATGAGCTGCCAATGACGGTACATTTATCGAGTGACACAATCTTCTTTGAATCTTTGAAGCAATATATTAACACGCATACGTAAATCCTCTTTTCGCCATTCAACGCTAAACATAAAGAAACGGGGTGTCTTACTTATCCGCGGCGACATTTCCACGAACGAAAAGGCGTTCCGATTGCTGATATCTCTTTCCTTGAGCAAAGTTGCGGAGGTTGGTTGCAACAAACTAATTCCACCGAGAGAGAGTTGTATCTCGGTTTGCAGCGGGTCGGCTCAGCAGGCGGGAAGAGGATTCTCGCTCTTCAATCCTCTACGGCGTTCTCGATGCGCCGTGTGCTCGGTACACGAGAAGGGACACAGGCATCTTCTTTTTTCGCTCGTGTTTTTTTTCTCTCCTCCGTCTTTTTTCTCTCTCTCTTTTTTCTTTTTTTTTTTTTTTTGAAGGGGTGGTGATGATGGGATACTCTCGCCGTGAAGAAACCGGCATAGGCGCGGCGAGAAGCGGCACCTCTTAGTCTAATTGAAAAGTCGGCGGAAATTGAAAATTGCGATCGCGAATTGCGAGCTGCTTTAGGGAAAGCAAAGGGACAGAGTTTGCCAGCCACTGAAGAAGATAGATAGAGGGAAGAGGCGGTGGTCGCGGAACGAACGTGGAAGTAAGCGCGAGCGGGAAAGGGTGAGAGAATGCGGAGGAGAGGGTGCAGGCTAGCGTGTCGGAATACGGTAGAATGAAGATTCAGTGTTTTGTCTTTCGTTGGCAGGGAGATGGAAATGGTGTCGGAGGGGGTGCGAATCCAGCCTCGTATGGGCATTCTTTTAAAGAGTCGTCAATTGTACCGTTCTATATGCCCGTTCTGAGGGTTGATTTCCTCGTGCCTGCATCCAACCATCCATTCATCCATTCATCTATGCATATAGTCTTCGCGGAGTGTGCGCCTGAACAACAACTTCGTTGCTAAATTCCTAGCTCCCACTACTCCGCCACCCCCTAGTCACCCGGCAAACCATCCAAACCTTGCTCGCACCCTCGCCCACCTCCCATCCCTTGCATCCGAAGGTACTTGTCGTTTGAAACGGGACTATGAGTGTGTTCAGTGCATCGAGAAGGAAACGAGGGACGAATTGTAACCAGACCGTCTGTCGGAAGAACTATAATTATGCTTGCTTTAAGAATGAGGCGTCTTTGATAATGCTGTCTACGCACTCGTCAAAAGCTATCGTTTAGCGAGGGAGTACTTCAGCCGGATTGTTCTTCGGACAGAGACGCTGCCTGGATTCAGATTCTTGTTTAGAAGTATCGTCGTTTCAATTAGCTAACAATGTCAGATCCCGGAACGACCGCTATTTCGCAGACAGCAGCCGATTTACCTTTCAGATAAATATGTACTTTGTACATTGATCTGCTTGCACAGCGGTCTCGATACGTGTTTCGGTTGCTTTGCTTCTTCAAGGTTGCTTGATTAAATTTCATTGACTGCAGTTTTATAGAATGTTAAACATTAGAAACGCTTTTTTAAGAGACGTCTACATTTTGTACGTTGCAGATGTAGGAACATCGCGTCGACGTTAGTAGGAATTGGAAATGCCAACTCAGATGAAGAACGTTTTATCAAAGATTGTTGGGAATTATTGACTAAAGAGCAATCGGACAGGTCAAACTGATCGGTCGATATCGCGTACCTTGAATGAATTAACGCTCAAGGTGGAGGAGATTTAATAGATCGAGTGTTAGAGTAATCCAGCACTGTATTTGCACTTATTGTATAAACGTAAAGTGTGATGTTAAGAACACGGCGGTGATAAGATCTTGTTGGGAGTGAAGTATTTCACCCGCACGGTACGATGTCTGATGATGAACTGTCCTCCTACGTTGCTGATTCTCCCTACCAGCCGTTGGGTTTCGTCTGCCCATCGTGCCCTTCCGGCAGGTCCTTTCCCGGGGTTTTTTACCTGACCTCGGAGTCATTAGGTTCACAGCTCAGGGAGGACATGTAATTCGGAATTTCCTAAAGAAGGGAATGGTACCGTCCGCCACTCAATGGCCACACAAAATTCCGAACAAAGATATTTAATTAAATGATACAAACTTAGGATGGTGCATTTAAAAATTCGTCATCACGTCGGATGGTACTTTGGTGGAAAACGCTGCATCGTTTCTTTTTTTTTTATGCATCTTGTTTATATAATACCTGCACCTCTTGGTATTGTGCCTATGGCAAATTACAGAAATATTCGTAGCTTAATGGTTAGTTTCACATCAGTCTGCTGAAATATTTATTTTCACTATGTCGATATATTGTTTCTTCGTTATTCATTCATTCTATTAATTCGTTTTACTTTCTAAACATTTCTAGTAAAGAAGATTAATTGCCAAGTGGTCGAATTATATATTTTCCTCAGAAAAACACCATTTTTTAATTTAACAAAATTAAAATTGCCAATAATTTCACAGAAAAAACACGTAACGAAAATGGAATATAACCGTTCGTCCCGTTTCACCGCTCTTACTCGAGGCAGAAAACAAACCAAGTGAACGAAGATGAACATGAAAGTCGCGTTCACTCGGGAATCTTGAGTAAACGAGTTAATTTGCATTGAGAACGATCGTGATGACGGTTCGAGAAGGGTGATTAGAAAATAGCTGTCCGCGAAGGAAGGAACCATCAAGAGTTCTAGTGATTGCTTGTAATTGGAAGAATGCATTCCCCGAGACCTGACATCCTGACAGTGCGAATTATCGCAAATCCTTTTTGTAAAAGGGAAGAACGTTATTTTCTTCTATTATTAATTATATTCTTTTCAATAGAGCAAAGTATCGTACGTAGATTTATTTTTAACCTTTAATAATTTCGTATCTTATAACAAAATATCTGACCTGAAGAAATTTAGTTATTTCAAAATCTGTGATACTTTAAAAAATAATAGAAAATAATGTAAGTAATTCGATCTAATAAATATTTTAACTTTGCATAAATTCCATGTTATTATTACTCAATAATGCATTATTGAGACAATCTAAATTAATATCTACTTCAAAGATTAGAGACGAGAGCGACGCGCGCGAAAAGTTAACAGTATTTTCCGCGCTCATCAATGTTCATTCGCATTACTAAAAAAGTCAGGATAGTCAATTAATGTAGTTGCCACGATGCGTTTCGCCAATGCTGCAGATTAAAACAAAATTACGTCTTTACCGGTGTGATGTTCGTCGGCGACGAATCGGGCAGCTTTGCCCTACGCTCGTGAGCTGACGCGCGTAATTACACGGCAGGATTAAAGCAACACGTCGTGCTGTAGCAAAACGACAGATTCTGGGACACTTCGATAAGCGTCTATCTGCCCCAACCTTTTCCTTCCGCTTCCCGGCAATACAGGGTGTCTTTAGAAACTGAATTTGACCATAGTATGTTCCAAAATAGTTACGCATCTTAAATTAAATATCCCCGATTTACTCGAAGAGTGACACAACTAGGAAAAATACATTTTTTAGGAAAATTACTTTGAAGCACACAAATTATGAATAATTTGACCATTTAGAGGTGAAAAATCTTTTTTAGAATTTAGATAGTAGTCTTTGTACTTTAACCTAAATAGTGCAAATTTGTTAACCGAGATATAATGATTTTATTATACTTGAAAATACTTCGCTTTTAGAGTTAAATTTTGCAGATTTCTATTGATCTGCAGATCTCTGAACAGAACTCTGAAGCTGATTTCTGTGAATCAAGGAATTTTTAGATATGTCATTCCTCTAAACCTAGCAATATAAATATCGGACATTAGACACTCGGTAAAGTTTATTTCTCTATGAAAAAAACAAAGAAAGAAAAATATGAAAGAAAGTTTCTATTACTGCACCTACACAAACTTCCTTATTTCCTTGAAAAACCAAATTCTCCATTCGATAATTTCATATCACGTGCTCTCTAAAAAGCTACATCGCCCTAACAATAACTCAGAATGAAAAGAAAACTCGCATTCGCACAGAATGTAAACTCAACCCCTGTGTTTATCGTACAGTTGTCTAACGTCACGGATGCGAAAGAAAAGGTTTAAATGATCCAGCGTGCAGGTGGTTAACATGGAACCCGGGGGCGTGGGTTCGTCGACTAATTGGAGATTCCCGAAGTTGTCGCAACGAGAGTTCACACGAATGAATTTCGTCAGCGACCTGTGCTCTTCAATTCCAGCCCATAGGGCAAACGTCGTGTCTCCGGCGCCAGCTCTGCATAGGCGTTCGTTGGTTAAAGGGATGATCTCTGAACCTGGGGATGGTTGGTAGTAGTAATTCTGCCGGGGCGGTGTAACGTATGTCGAGCAATAATTATATCGAGGCCCGTTTAAAGGTTCCAAGGAGGGCAGCGTTCCTAGCTTGTCGGAGTCATGGACGAAGTTTAGGGACGGGGGTTGGTAAGGTGACGCGAACGACGGCTCATACGGAGGCGGCTGGGAGGGTTTTAATCACAGGAGTCCGCCGTTAGGTAGGCTCGGTTCCACGGGCTTGTAGTTTAAACGTTCGTCGACTCTGAGAATGCGAATTGAGAGATAAAACGGGAAAGTTGTGTCCGGGCGCAACGTCTCTCTATTGCTCTGCCGCCCTCTGTCCTCGTTCATCGTTACCGATTCCACGTCTTTGCCTCCGTTTTCTCTGCGAGCCCAGGCTGCCGCTCACGTACGCCGAACTCTCGTTCGTTCGTTCTCCTGGGCGGGTGCCTCTCTAATTTTCTTCGGAGTTCAGCTATGTGAACTACATTATGGAATAATTGCGCGGCTCGTTATTCTCGGCTTCTGTTTTCGCCGGCGGCCATCATTTTCATCCCCGTATAATAAAAGAAATAACGGTGGCGAGTCGCCGAGAGACGCGCCTCTGCCGCGAACGCTCGCCATGCGATTGCGTTTTCGATGGGCTTTTACGATTTGCGAATGACTCGTGAAACTATGACTTGGTGATGACGAATCGTAGATTTAACGATTTATGAATAGCTGATTTATCGTCCACGAATTTTCCCGCCCCGATGAAATAGAAATGTGACATTGTGCGTATCGATAATGAATTCTTTCATGGTTTTTGGATTGTCCTGACAATGATCCAGAGAATGTAATGGGACCGTTGATCATATGAAATAATTAAACGAAACGAGATGGTAATCGTTTAATGACAATTATCAACAAAAACATAGATAGAATTGTAACTAGGTATGATTGTGAAAAGATAAATTCAAAAAAGGTAATAAACGAAATTAAAAGAATAAAGTGAAACGATAAAAAATTAATATTTCGAATATTTGTAATAACAGCAATCCGTTACTGTCTTCTCTCGTGTTCCAACATTTGGAAGCCCGAAAAAGTAACTCTCTCATTGACACAGCGATGATGTAAAAATTAATTAATACCAATATTGTAGACAAAATTAAAAAGATTCCATTAGGACCAGGGTGAGGAATATCCATGTAGATAACGGGGGAAAACGTCCAAGCGGAACGATCGGTCTAGGAACATCCACTTTTATTGAATTGACCTTCATCAAGGATTTATCGCGAGAGCGACGGCTGGAGTCTCCGGTCTATTTTGGCCAGGACCGAAATGAGAATCCAACATGGAGGGAGAGGACGAAGGTAGACCGTCGAAATAAACGGGGGAACGCCACTTTAAAGCTGCAATTGCATTGCCAGGAATCAGACCCATTCCTCTCTATCTCGCTTCCGCGTGCTTGGATCGGTCGACAGAGAGAGCGGGGGCAGCTCGGTGAGCATCCTCCCCTTGCTGCCCCCTTAGCCGCGACCCTTCGAGATTGCTGAGCTATTCTCGCGACTGAATGTTTCATTAAGGCCACCCGGTATTGCTCTTAGATAACTCTACGAGGGGTAAATGAAATTTCCGCCATCTCCGATATCGCCACGCCACCACCGTGCCACCTCCACCACCTTTCATCCTCTAATACACCCCTGCCGCCCCTCCGCCGCCTCCGCCGCGTTCATCGTAGAGCAGATCCGAGTCTGGGGTTTAATCAAAGGCCCATTGCTCGTTCGACGGAACGAACCAGTGAACGAACGAAAGCGACGAATTTAATGCTCGTCCGTTTGCCGTTCGCGCGCGCGTTACACTCTGTGTGAGAAGCAACCTCTGGCTGACGAACGAACGAACGAGCCGCTGCTAGATGCGTCGTGGAAAACGTTGTTGCTGTTTCCGTAACACCGGCGGAAACGGTGAGAAACGAGAAGAGAGGAAGAGAGAAATTCCGGGCGCTGACGGCGTCGAAAGGGATAGGAAAAGGGGGCGGCGGAGGAAGAAGCAGCGGCACGGGGAGAAGGCAGAGGTGGAGTTAGAAGGAAACAGAAGAAAAAAGCGAACACCCTGCAGCCAGCCGTCCACCCACCACTCGTAACGATCTCGCATCAGCCGTCACCCGTTAAATTCATCCGGAGAGAGGACGAACCCTATGGAAAGAAGACCCAGCTCGAAGCGAAACCCGTAGCCGAGCCTAGGCTCTGGGATATAGGATAGGTGGGCGCTCTTTAGCGGAACATACGAGCGCCCGGGACGGAGGCTAGGGATGCATCAGAGAGAGCCTTCTCTGTATGGCCTAGATCGAGACGAACTTGAATGCTAGAATGTCAGAGAAATGGCGAATCCTCATTTGCCGTTTCCGCGAGTACATGCATACACAAAGAGGAAGGAGTTAAACAGAGCGACGGAGACAGGGCGAGACATATACAGAGGAGGGGAGAGGGAAAGATGGGCTACGATGGGCGCTGATGCGACAGAGACAGGTAACGGGCGGCAGAGGGTTGGTAGGAGGTAAAAGGGGGGCAGGAAGGGAGAAAGGCTACAAAGAAGAGAGAGAGAAAGACACGAAACGCGCGCGCGTGCACAGGGCCTGTGTCTGCTCCGGTGCTGTCTGCCGTGCTCATTCCCGCGATCTTCAATTAATGAAACTCGGGTGCAGTCGCGTCGCATGTCAAATAAATATGTCTCCTGCCCCTTCTTCCTCCACCCACTAGGCGCCGGCCTCCGCTAGCAACCCCCAGCTTCCACCCGCGCGCGCGTTCCCCTGTACGACTCTCGTGTCTCTTCTCGCCGCCCTTCTTCCCGGATATTCCTCATCCTCCTTTCGATTCAAGCCCTCAGCCCGTTCCAACACTTTAACCCTTCTACGTTCTCAACCCTTCGCGTCTTTAGACTTCAACGTAGACGCGAGCTTTCCTGATCGCCTGAACGTACACACGGCCACCATCGGGATCCGCTGCGATCCGAAACCGGGAACCACCGTACAATATTTAAACGTACGTGCTCGTGACAGCTTTCGTCATCGTGCCTCCTTCGTACCACCCTACGTTTCCCAACTTCCGAAAAATCAACGCCCTTTGATACGATGTACTTGAATCGATTCCAGATGGTTGAACGATCTTTGTTTAGGATGTTGACTAACGACGACAGTGATGAACAAATGTTAAGCTTCTGTGTTTACGACTAAGAAAACGTCGACTTTACAATCTTACAAACACGCGAGGTTAGACATTTTTTGTAATTAATGACTTAGAGAATAAAGAAAGTGGCAGTTCTCCTGGACCTGTTACGAGCAATTAGCAAAGCGTATCGGTAGGAAGAGCGTGTTAAGATATAGACGTAAAGCCTGGCGGAAAGTCGAGCTGAGGCAAAGGTGGCGAGGCCTTCCTGATTAATATTTTTTTACGACTGCAGTGTGTCCTGTCTTCAGAAAGGGATTAAAAAAGAAAAATGGGAGTAAAACGGCAGAGAGGAGCCGTAGAGTGGTGAAGACCAGGAGAAAGACGAAAGGTAGACGCAGTTCAGTACACGGGTCGTCGACACGGTCGTATAATGTCGCTGGTGGCTGACAGTGTATCTCCCTCGACTGGCCATGAGAGAGAGAAGCCAAGAGCAGAAGGTAGACGAAGTAATGGGAAGGAAGACAGAATGTTACAAGAGACGAGAGCGAACGAGACAAATTCCGCAAGGGCGAGGAGGAAGGGGAGAGGGAGAGAAAGAGAACGCGCTTCACGAAGATCTCTTTATTCTTATTAGCCCAACAGTGATTTCTGCAAAATTAAAATTGCCTAAGGAGCTATCATTTGCCTCCCCGTCGTCCCACCCACTCGCCCCGCTCCCTTACTTCCCCTTTTTTCGTATCTCTCGCGCACTTCACTTTGGTTCGGCGTCCTTCTCATGCCAGGCACTTCTTTGCCTCCTGCCAACCAACCAACCAAGCAGCCAAGAGCTCCTCTGATGTTGCTCCTACAGATAAGTGGTCGGCTCTTGGGTTGCCTGCCTGCGGGCACTATTGGTCGATGCGTTTTTCCGTCCTCCTTCCGTCAGTTTTTTCCCCTCTTCGTCCTCATCCCTCTGCCCACCTTGTACCTCCGATCCACCTCCCCTCTGCCCCGTGTCATCCCGTCACCCCGTCATCTCGTTCTTCCTTCTCTCCGTTTGCGCCTCTTTCCCCCTTGTCCCGTATCGCGTGCCTTCTCTCCCTCGTCTTTCACCCCCGTGTTTACATTTTATTTTACGTCACGCTCTTTCATTATCTTTCTCATTTCCTAGGGATACCCGTTCGTTCGTGACAATTGTCGGAAATGGGGTGGAAGTCGAGGAGTCGATGGCAAGTGGTTCTTCAAGGCTCCTTCGGATCCGGATTTAAGAGCAATCGTTGAGTCGCGATTCTTCTTTTTTCTTGCTTCTGCCTCGTGATACCGGTCCGCTGGGAGGAAACTTGCTGAGATATCACGTTTCATGTGAAAATTGATCGTAGAGATACACGTAGTGTCTGCGAACTTTTCTAGATGATATTGTTACTCTGAACAGGTTTTTAAGTTACCACCATACTATCTCTTTCTATGTATCTAACATCCGTGCAAGATACAATGTTCAAGCTGCGCTTTGTCATACAGTTTATTGATCGAATTCTCGACAATGCTAGAAATCCCAAATAAAGTTGTATATGTACAAGCAAATCAAACTGATATAAGCGAAGCAACTGTACTAGATAATTATATTGGACAATTCATAAAATAATGTTAATCGTCATTTGATCATTCGCCCAGGTAAATATATCCTCTTTCGACTTGGAAAAATACAATAATCACAACAATACTATCGCCCTTTCTCAATTCTTATTTTTATCATACACTTTGAGGTAGGCTATTCTTTTCTAGTCGAACAGAGCAACGCGATCCATTTAACTACCCTCTAATGTTACTGCAGATACCAATTTATCGGAGAATTTGGGGAAATTTTCATTGAAGCTAAATGCAAATCAAAACGGACCAACAACCATAGGAATCAAGGAGTCAGGTACATCGTAAAGGCAATCCGAGATTTTGGACATCCTTGAGGAGCTGCACTGAACAGGATTAAGGACAAGTCAGTACCGGTGGAATTCTAGTCAATGGATGGACAGAGGAGATGCTTTGACTTCGAAAGGGTCGAGCAAGAGAGGGTGTATGCTATCAAACGCTCGGTATGCCACGGAATGTCTGGATTCCCTTCGCGAGTCGCTCCCTTAACCGATAGACAAATTGACGCGGAATTTCCTCGGTCTCACGCTCAATCGGCTCTGCCACTTTTCTCTTTCGCCATGGAAAGCCACCCTTAGCTAGACAGTGCCGCCCTGTCCGCAAGAGGTTTATCACCGACACCTCACTGACGCTCTGATTTCCGGCCCGCAAACTGCTTTAAACCAACTGCTAATTAATCCTTCATCGCTGCGGATGGCTTTCGAGCTTTGTGCTTCCGCCGTGTCCTACCGATTTAACAAATCGTTCGACGTTTGTTAAAGTTTTCAAATGAAATTGCGAAATTATTTTATTTTGCGTGTTAGAAGTATCTTGAAAATCATTTTCTCGTTGTTTCTTTTGGGGTACACTGAGATTTAATTATGTTAAGATTACATGTTAACGTTTTTCGAGCTGATGCGATTTATTCGCTTCTTTTTCTCTTAACACAGGATTCTTAATTATTCCTTTTTTTGTTATTGGATCGGTAAAGTAGCACATGAATCTTCAAAATACGAAGTTAGACGATTCTTTAAATCATTGTACGGTGCACAGCATTTTTTTGAAAAAATGTCTACGTAAATGTAACGAGTCAGACTATGTAAGTAACTTCTTGGGTTTGGTGGCAGATCTTCATATTCGTATGTTTCACTTTTATGGTATAGGTGCTTCGTTATAAAAATGCAAAAATCGTGATTGCACAATCATCTGTTTCTTTTGTTTCGGTTCAGTGTTTTAAATTAAAGTTTTTTTTTTCTGGGAAATTATGCACGGTAATTGTCCGACATAAAAAGCCGGCGAATTGGTAATTGGTGTTCATTAGCACTCATCTTAGCAGCATCTTTCGAGCTGTGATTAAGTTAAGAACGGGTAATTAAACAACGTTTCACCATTAGGGAACTTGATACAGCAATTTTATGCTGTTATTAGTTAATACAATAATTCGGAGGGGAAGCGTATTAACACTTTATTATGTACGACTTCCGTTGCGATCGATGTAAAGCCGTTTGAGCCTACCATTCATTTGGAAATTATCTGATGTTTCTAAGAATTGCAAAGAAAACACGACATTATAATATAACTATCATACATTATTTCGTACTATAACATCGAGTAATACATATTATAGCAAGCGATTATGGAGTAAGTTCTACGTGAAATATACATATTACCGCTCATAATTATTTGAACGACATCAAAGATCAGTGAACATTGCTTGAACGATTTAAGCTTAAATAATACTATATAAACAAGGTATTGTAAAAATCATACCACCTCCATTCCGTTAGCTTTAATAAAAAGAACTAAACTAAAATAAAAAATTTAAATCATTCTCGAATAATTACACGCAATACTATATAATTACACCCTTTCTGAATCACCCTAATATTATTACCATCGAATAAATAATCGAACGTATAATTCAGAATCAATTTACAATTCAGAGCACGATAGCAAACTCCAATAACTTAATTGCCGTGTATGCGCAACTCGCAGGAAGGGAAGAACGAAACGATTTGATATATATTTTTTTTTTCTTTCCACGGAAGAGAAGGAAACGCGGGAAAAAGCTCGCGCAGAAATGAAAGAATGACTGGAGGAAAATAAACAAATTATCGCCCGCAAATTAATGTCTACTCTCGGTCCGTCGCAATTATTCAAGCCGAATGATGGCGACAGGAAGAAAGAGGAAACGGAAGGAAGCGCCGGGCGAGTAGGAAAAACGAGAAACAAAAAGGGAGAGGGAAGAGAAACGGTGCTTGGGATCGGTGCGACAGCTCAGTTCGCTGCTACGATTTCCTGGTATAGGCTGTTGTCGGTGCCGCGCGACTCTGCCTCTTCCCCGACGCCGCCTCTATAACGGGGCTTGAGACCGTTCTCATTAACCCGCGAGCGAATGCCGCCGTTCCGTCTATTCTGTTCTATCTGCATTTTGCACCCGGGAGCATTCGGTGGATGCCTACTTTGATTTGTCTTGGAATATTGCGTCGCGTTCTGTTGAATCGTCTGAGGATCCCCCCGTCTCTGTTTCCCTCGTTTTATCCGCCCACCGTTTCTTGCTTGTTTTTTTCACCCTACCGAAGACGAGCGCAGGGTAATTGGTTGGCTGTTTACCTGTCGAACGCCCAAGGAGATTGAATTTTTTGATTGCCATCCGATAGATTGCTTGTTTTGCGCGAATAAAAAGTTAAAGAAACGTGAACTGGGACTGAGATTAGTTTCTACTGGATAAACGTAAAGAGTTTTATTTCGTTCATAGACGCGTTTAAATAATTGAATATTCTTCTTTGAATATTGTCTTTTGTATAAGAGGATTAGTTAAAAGTTAGCTTTTTAATTCATAAATGTAATGTAATCTATCTGTTGTACGAATTAAAATGATGAAATGTTTAATTAAAAGGTTACAATATTAAGATCTACTGCTATATATGTATTGATTATTTTAAAAAATTATCTACGTCATTTGCTCGAAATTGATAATAATCTTCCTTTGTATCTTTACATTTCATCCAATCCAGAATCGACGATTCTTCATTAAAAATATATTACATTTCGTACATAAAAATGTATTGAACTTAATCTACATACGAGTACATTTCCATTAGCTTTACGTGAAAAGAAAGCTTCGAACGTAACGACGTTTGAAGTTAAACATAAGCTTGGGATTTCAACAGAATTTTAATTTTGGCAAAATACAAGATTATCTTCTAACTACAATGTGATACTGTACAAATTCAACTTCAATTATGGAAAATGAAAGTCATCAATTCTGAAGATATACCGAACCAACCCTCTGTCTTACCTACGTCTTTTAAGTTTTTCTTTTTACTCAGGAAATCGATATTTTGTCATGGTAGTTTAGTAATTTCGTTCATCTTACAAGTCCGCGCATTCGTCGAGATTTGGCAGAACCGCTTTGAACACCATTAATCACGCTGGCAAATAAAATTTTTCCATTGTGCATAGCAATAAAAAATCAATTTCACATTGTGTGCGAACGGTTGGTTTATTTTTCGCCCCGATACCAAGAAATTTACAATGATCTCTTCGTGCCGTAAACGAAATTGTATTGAATTATTCATCTGAAAGAAATAGCAGACTCGTATTATGGAAATTTCTTGTTGAGTTAATGGGTGTTAGATCTATTACTATACCCGGAACTGTTCCGTGTAAGATCGTTTTAATTTGTTTTACTAGACTACGTCGCGCTCTCTGATTTCTCCCCTGGCAATTTCGTATCGTTCGAGAATTCGTTTCTTTCACTGTGTGTATCGATATTGACGAATTTATTGACATCCATTACACTGTACCAAACTATCAAGCGATAAATAACTGAGAGTCGCAAATGCGATGACCCCTAACACGACTAATGATAGCACGTTGCAAAGGTGTAGACATTTTCCGTTAATCAGCGAATAAATAAGTATAAACCTGACATTTCAGAGCTTATGGTCTGATATGCTCACACTCAGCCCCTCAATTGCTTCTTATTACGAATTAATTCGCTGTATCCGCACAATGGTATCAATTACGAACTCGAGTTTCGTTCCTCTGTTCGCATTAAATTACCGATTATTTTCTTCACTGGTCACCGGTTGCCCTTTCATGAGACGATCCCAGACAAATGATACGCGTGCACATATATACGAGGCCATAGTGTCTTCTCTTCTTACGCTCTTGTTACCGTTAAATTTATTATAATTAATTTCCCTATCTATGCAGAGTATCGCCGGATGGACGTGACCGGTAGGTAAGCCACGTTACTTTCGTGTACGAAACGTTCAATTCGGTTTATCCAGCGTGTATCTCGAGGTGTGTTCATCTTGGTATTTGGTTGAGCTTCAACTACAAGCTCGTCTTTGTGGAAATATCTTTTACAAACTTCAATTGCGAGATCAATTATCAACGGTCAATTATTGTACATTGGATTTAAAGCTTTTTGAGTTTAAACTCATATCGACATATGCACAATTTACTCTCTCGACTTATGAACGTGTTTATCAAAACATTGGAATCGCTGTCTCAATTTATTTCTACTCATTTTGTTATTAATTCGAAATTAATACAGTATTATAAAGGTTCTTCAAAAATTCATGAAATATGTGTTTGACAAGATTTGATTGCGGTAGCCTATGAACAGAAACGAAGATGGTTAAACGAATTTTTCCTTGGGAGACTATTTCTCCATTATTTCTCCATGATGCTCTATTTCGGGAAACAATCCGTATGAAAATAGATAAAAACGTGAACTTTGATATATCGAAATTGAACATTCGTCATATTACAATTTGCATATTTCACGATGTCACGGCAATAATGGCACCGCTAATTTTGACAACAGAATGAAGACATAATGCCGTTGTTGCAGTGTAATGTTATTACAATGCTAATTTTACTGCACAATTAACACGTATATCTCTACTATGAGATACACGAAGAATGCTAGACAGAAAGCGTCGCTCCAAAGCTGTTAAACCTTTATATTACACTACTGTGACATTAGTCTTTATAACTTCGTGCTACAACATACAACCGATGACACAGAGTTTAGTCCTGCGCAAACAACGTTCAACAGAAGGCTATTACAGTACCGCGTTATCATAATTATGCTGTGGCTGTAAAACATTGTTAATTGATAGCACTAGGATTCATTAATACAATAATGATACAGCGTACAAACCATATTACATTGTAACCGTATCATCGTAACATCAATAGCATACAGGGTGTTAAAAAGATAAAGCTTCAATACTTATAATACGCGTCAAAAAATACGATATTCTCAATCGATATAATTTTTAAAATCAATATATTTAGTCTAATGCACTAAATTTACTCGTCTATAACAATTAATACAAGATGTACGATACTTTATCTACTTGATATCTCACGTGGACTAATGTGATAAGAAAAAAGACAAAGAAAAGTATGTAGATTGAAAAATGTCACGAAATTTACTTTAGAAAATACGATCTTGAGAAGACTGCCTTTAAAATACCTTTTTCCATGAGCCTTCCAATTGTACGTTTGAGTCTTGCACCTTTCTAACTATAGCTTCACTCGTTTTAGCAATTCCAACATGCATCTTCCTACATATACCCCAGGTTACATTTTCTAAGAACATCCAACAAAAAAGGAAATCAATCGTATCAAAGGTTCACAATACTTAATTTTTAAAGCGGTGCACGTGTTCTCGAGCATTTTTGAGATATATTTTCTAAGAAAATTGACTTGTTAAGAATGTACGATACAATACCCTGTCACAGTCTTTACTTCCTACCACCCAGTATATCTGTCTGTTAAAACGTTACTCAGTTACCATTTAGTTTCCCCCAGTAGGAACGATTCTTGTGGAATGCCTTTTGATTTTCGAGAAGTTTAATGTCCGGCTAGGCGCATAAACGCGCGCCTACGCAACTTTAGGTATACACGCGTGTACACGCACGAGTCCGTCTGACCCGTGTGTCAAGAATGGGAACAACGCCGCGGACGGGTGCACACGTGAGCGCGAGCGTAATCTGTAATTAGCGATCCCGATTAAGGTTATTTACGAGCGGTGCGCGCTCACACTGTGTCAGCTATTGTATTTTAATGCCACCGCGCGATCCTCGCCTATGGAAAAAACGTGCGATCCCCCCAGCTGCGGGCGAAAAAGGAAGTCAAGCCGTAACGCTTCGTGTGCAACACACAAATTAACGAATCGGATCGAAATCGCAGCCGTACGCCATCCTCCAACCCTCCACCTCTCCTATATACAACCCTGTATAAGTTGTAGAGAGTACGCGTTTGCTATAGAGGCGTTGTGACGTGCTCGCTAATCGCGCGCATTTAAGAAAACGCGCCCACGTCCCTGATTACCTTATCGTTTATAGCAGGTCACGGTCCGCAGAACTTGGAATTCATTTACGAGTTATCGGGACAGCTGTATGTCTTCATCTTAAGAAATTCTGTTTTCGGTGTGGTATTATATTAACCTCGAGGATTTGTAACGTCTACGTGTTCTAGTTGCGTGGAAGGTAGTTGAACCGCATTACGAAGGAAAGGAATGGATTCGAAGTTTAGTGGCTGAAATTAATTTGAAACTATTTTGTTAAGAACAGGAACAAGGAAGGAAATTGACTCGATTGTGGTTCGAATTAATAATTTGCAACTATTTTGTCGTGAATAGAAATAAGAAAGAAACGGACTCGGAGTTTCGTAGTTGGAATTAATTTAGGATTATGTACTTTGGTATGAATGGAAGTTTTGCAATATTGATTTTTGGGCGCTACTGTTTCGCATCGAAATCGTAGCCATCGTACATGTTCGTGCAAAAATGTACAGTATGCGCACGATGATCAATATTATACAAAATATCTAAAGCGAGGTACTTAATATAATATTTAAGGGATGTAACAAATGTCTATTTAAGTTTCACTGTTTTAATTGTATTTAAAGAAATCTCTATTTATATTTCGCTCGTTTAACAGTGTTTAGGAATCGTATAAACATCTGTAGTCTGTGTGTGTATGCGCGATGATTTAGTTTGCAATATATATTTAATACAAATGTTGAGCATATAGAAATGATGATAAGATTGGAATAGGGGGCATGAATTCTGCATCGAGCTGAAAACTATAGAGATCCTTTGTTACTACATGTATTTGCGTGCTTAATATAGCTGACTTTATGAATTGAATGAAACTGAAATAGTTCCTGTTACGAGATGTATTCTACACTTTCGTTTTGAAACGGACGTAAACATTTCTTGATGGAATTTTTATGTATGATGTATAATAAACGTAGATGTTCTGCATAATACCTCAAATATGGCAAAAGCAGCACAACACTTTTCCAAGACAATGCTACCTACATCTTGAAGGAAGATCATGCTGACTATTTAATGGTCCGCGACTGACATCATTTACTACAACTTCTTGAATTCAAATGAAACAACTTCCTGAGTTCAAGATGAAAAATCGAAGAAATGACTCCGTTATTTTACATAATAACACTTGGCTACATGTTGCGTATTTGTCAAATCTTTTGTCACTTGATTATACTTTGCAAGAAGAAGAATGCATAAGAATTAAGCCACTGTTGCAATGTTGCTCTGAAGGGTTCAACGCCTCTGAACTTTTAGAACTCCGAACTTCTATTCCAATTAGACAACTCTACTTCAAACTAAGTTACATAATATTTCCTTAAACTTTATGTTAAAGAACAAGAATTAATTTTGACAATACAAGATACGCGATCTTTCACGATTCTCAGTTACTTTAATAATAGATATTTTACGATGCTACCAGAAGAACAACAAAATAAATATAAGAAACACGCGAGATTCCCATTTGAAGATCAAACTTTAACGAATCGACTTGGCAAGCAGTCACGTAACTGGAAAATGTATAATAACATGGATTCCATAATTCGAGAAGGTAGATGTTCGTCAAATAGTTGGTTTATTGAATTGTAACGAGCTAGAGCTGCGGTCTAGGAATTATGCCTCGAAGCTATCTTATAAATAAAGGTAACAATCAACGACCATTAAAATCATAAGCATGGAGAGGAAGCGTAATTCGCTCGAGTCCGCTGTCTGGATTTTTCCACACAACACACATAAACAATTTTCCTTCAGTGGAACGCGTTACCAGTCGCATGTCCGGTTATCGTAAAAACTGCGTCAGGCGTAATGACCTTCTCTCTGAATATGGTTAACCAGTCAGCCAGCCAGCCAGAGGTAATAATTAAGATGCGTGGAAAAGTGATTTCGCGCCAAATTGCTTAGAAGCTGACCCCTATGTAATATATAGATGATCTTAACCCCGAGATATTAATTACGGCGAAGCAATTACGGCTTCTAGACTGTTTTCCATGTCAAATTACTTTTTCAATCTACGCGACGCGTTACTTTACGCGGTAAACATTTTCTATAGATCTTTCGGGGCTAAGCAAAGTTCTTAATCATTGAACTTGTTCTGTCTCAACCTATTTTAATGTGATAGACGGAATTTTAATAAGTTGTAATTCGTTTTAAACGCACGATATACTTAGGCGATAAGTTTTAACGAAATAAATTATATAGGGGACGTTTTATGTTCTACACACGCGTAATAACTTTGATTAAAGGCGCGGACGCTATTAAATATGTTGTTGATAGAAGGTGTTAATAAGCAAGCACGTTTCGTTTCAAGTCGCGATCGCGAGCTGAGCCGCGTGACGCTCGTAATAATGTTTTCATCGAAAGTGTGCGGATTCGCGCAATCCGCGTGCAACGTTTCTTCGTCTACCTATCAAGCTGACGCATCTTCAGAGATGTGTAATTACTCAATGAAGGTATCTCCGTATATGTACGCACCCGATTGATATCGCAGATTATAAGAGCAATTACCATTAGCATAGCTAATGGTATCAGGCACGCCGGCTGGCAGACATCATGTAACCAACAGCTTTAGGAAAACTCATTGTATGCATATCGTTATCTGTCCTCGAAGCTATCTCTGCTCTTGCGTCGTTCAATGTACTTCTTTGTTATCGCGACAATTTGACGAAACTTGAGGTTAACACGCTGTGGATCTACCTTACCCGTTTGATTGCCGAAAGTTCCTTAAACCGGATCTTTCAACAGAATTCTCCTAACGATAGATTAAAAATCTAACACAGATCTAATTAGGCGATACGAAACGCACTTCTTGCCAAGTACTGAATCTATTTTCGCAGCCAGTGCTACTCGATACACAACGATGATGCTTTTCGCAATATACAGTGCGATGCAGTTATACGTTAACATGTTTTGTGGCGAGAGAAGAACAAGTGCTTTTCCGCGTAAAGTAGAGAAAATTGGAATTACGATATTTATTCGAGAATGAAGTCTTATTAAGTATACATTGCAGGCACATTTTGAAATAGTAGTTCTCGCTGTGGCAAGATTAAAGTTAAAGCTAAACTCAAGCATATTGATATGTCTTATAGCGACACAGTACTATAAAGCAAGGGGTTAACCAGACATTGCTACATAGATACGAGACCCAACGTTCATATCGTATGAGATGGAAAATACACGCGTGCGTTCATATGCTGGTTCTTGAGATGGCAGAAAAAGCGTCGGTCTTAGCCGACGATCGTGTTGATCCGCAAACAGAAACGTCAGGTCGGTGTAACTTTATAATTAGTATGCGTACGGCCGGACGGCTTTTGAATAATTCCAGGCGGGCGTCTCTCGGCCCACCGCGATGAACTTTATCGACATTAATTAAAAACGCGGCGTCGCGGTCGACGCAGTTAGCATTGCGACGCGTCCCTTCGCTTATCGCTGTGACCGGCCGTTTCGTGGCAAACATTGCGAAAAAGCGAAGGATCACCGGTCCCGTATTCGTTATCAATCTCCTGCTCTCTCACGTTCCGTCTTCCACTCTCAACCCTCCCCCTCAACCCACCGCCTTTCCTGCCCATCCTGCAGACAAATCCCCGTCCCCGCAGCCGTGAACGCCTTCCTTACGAAAGGGGGATGAATATTCATGCCCTCACGCCGCTGTCGTGCTTGCCATCGGACGTCAGTGGTGATCAACTGACAAGCCTGAGTATCCGCGATACCGTATCGGAGGGAAAAAGGGTACCGGGGATCGGTCGACGTCCAGGATCGAGAGAAGCTACCTTCCAGGATTCTTTCAAATTTGCATAAATTAAATGATACTGACGTGGAACACGTATAAAATGAGAACGAGAGCGACTATGCCAACAGAATATCAAATTTTCCTGCAAATATCGATTCTTCAAGTTTATAAATGTTGGTATTAATAACTTAATGATTATTAATACCTCGATTATTGTCCGGAAGTGTGGATTTATTACGGTGCAACGTGTAAATACGAGGTATATGTTAGCTCATGAAAGTATGCGAAGATTTATTATAGGAAATTTCATTGACACCGTGATGGGACACAGCTGTCATGATCGTATCGGTCGAGTCTGAAATCAATCTGAAAGCGTATATGAAAATTATAAGATGCTTGTTTTGCAGGTAGAGACATAATCGATAAAGGATGCCGTTTGTTGGAAATATTTTGTGCCTCGGTATATTATACCTGGTAATTTAGCTTTTATCGATCGATCTTCTGCATTACGTAGTTTTCATTTCATTATCCCGGAAATGTAACAATGGAATACCTCACCGTGGACACAACGTCTAATTTGTTAATTAAATCCGACTAAATTCGTTAATTAAATTCAACGTCATCTGCAAGCACTATTGATTTGTGTCATTGCGAACGCATTTACTCTCGTTCTACCCTATCAAATTTCCAACCAACTTCGCAATATCCTTCCGACCGCAATTTAAATACCGCGAAAGCATCAGATTCTTCCCTGCAGTTCCCTTATCTTTAACAGTAAAACAAAACGCACGGTAAAGTATATTGTTATACTCATATATAATATACCATATCTCATATATCATATACTACAAGTTCATACTATTGAATAAATATTATAGTTACCCGAAGAACTGACTTCGAAGCTGTAGAATTCTACACGATAAGAAATAATGGAAGACTTATTTGTCAATAGGAAGATGACAAACGATTGAAAATTAGAAGTACGTCAATGATTAATTACTACACGGTGGATGTTTATGCAAATTTACATTTTTTACAAATTAATTTCACCCTCTAAATATTATAACGAGTATTTTGCTCTGGATATATACAAATAGATACCGTATGGATTGCAACAAGTATTTATTATGCATTTTTGGATTTCTCGCTTTTTTCATATAATGTACGTTCTTATAATTATCTATAATTCAAATTCCCATGAAAATCAATGCATTAATTATCGATCAGAGTTATTTATTTTTCACTATCCTATATACAAAATGTACACAAGCTATATACAAATGTACACTGTATACCAATGTACAGTA
Organism: Bombus pyrosoma; assembly: GCF_014825855.1. Taxonomy (NCBI): domain Eukaryota; kingdom Metazoa; phylum Arthropoda; class Insecta; order Hymenoptera; family Apidae; genus Bombus; species Bombus pyrosoma. Next base: position 1,820,587 of record NC_057778.1, on the reverse strand, counting down.
AATACCGAATTATTTGTAGAATCACCTGATAGAGTTCCTTTTATCGATACGAATCCCTGAATTTCGAAGAACTAAACCCAGCAACCTGTTTTCCTACTCTAGTAGTTCCTACAAAGTCCTAACACGAATCTAAACGCAAGGTGAAAAGGTGCGTACACGTAACAGTATGCGGAAAACGCAGGTGTTGATCGATAGAGGAAAAGAGTGTTCCTTCGTCCCTGTGGAGGAACTGGCTGGTTCGATAATAGTCCGCTTGTAGCACTGGGCACAAAGAGGATCGGTGTTCGCGCAACCGGAAGTAGCATTATACGCGCGAGTAAGAATACTCGTCTAATTGTTCGGTAGAGATAATTCCTCCCAATTTGCATACGTTTCCTCGTCCGTTAAGCCAAACCGCGTCAGGCGAGCAATTAGCGATTACTGATTAAGTCAAACGGCTAGGCCAGGCCCGTTGTCATGGAACGAGCAAGCCCAAGGGGGAAAAGGGAATTCTGGGAGAGGTAGGCAGGGGTGCTGATGGCGAGCGATTGATATCAGGTGGGAGGAGTGATGGGTGCTGCCTGTAGGCTCGACTTTCTGACTCGTTTACCCAAGCCTCCGATCTATCCGATGCCTCTCTTATTGTATGCTAATTATTCCTCGGGCCTAATCAACTCGCGGCTCTTCACGCGGGACCACTATCTTCCTGGATCCCGGACGTTGGCTGATGTAACTGTGTGCCCCAAAGTCACCCAAATTAATTGGCAAACAAGCGTTAACTGGCACCTGTGGCGCGCTGAATTTAACTACGAAACCGATCCATGGTTGTTTCAAGTTCAACGATCATCGGCTTCAGCATCTCTTTGTTGCTCGAATTATTGTTTCCATAACAGTGTCAACTGCAGCTTTAGGAACTTCTTCGATTTCGTTTCTAGATCACGCGATGAATTCTATTGTTTCGTCAAGAATATTATCTTTCGTTTCATTAATGATCTATGGATCACCGGCGCTCCGAATTTTTATTTTTGAGTTCCCTATTTTTTATCAATTCCCGGTTAAGTAAATTTCTCAATTTCTAGAAAAAATGTCGGGGTGGGTCTGTAGTTTTAAACCCTGTTCTCAAAAATATTGTATTACTTATAAAATGATCTAATATCTTACTAGACGAATATCTAAGAAAGATTAATTTTTAGTCATCGGGAATCATTGCACTTATCGCAGGACACCTTAGTAGAAAGTTGACGACGAAAGCGAAAATATGAAAACAATGATGTATCTCTATCGTTAGCAAAAGCACGAACAAAATGAAGACAGCAGGACGGATAATTGGACTGAACTCGCGCACACCTTCATTTGCAATGTAATTATTACGTGAAATAGGGATTCGTTCAGGCACGTATCAGGTGTAGTATTTGGCAGGTGTTGCGAAGGGTTGAAATTTATTACACGGACACCATGGCGTATCGAAATCTGATCTATTCACCAATCTTTATTGTATCTTAAATTGGTATGCTGATACGATACGTACTTTTTCAAAAAATTGTTTAAAACGCTCGACGATAGAAACGAGTAGCCGGTGTTCACAATGAAAAATGAATGAATTCGTACTTCGATACACGTGTTTTCGTTGTTATTAATTTGCGCTTGTCAGAATTAACACGTTATAAATTATCATTCAAAAGCATACGTTTTCTTGTTCGTTTCTATGAAGTGAAAAGGTCTTATTGAAACATTGCGAACATTGTCGTTGGACACGTTTCAAGTAGATACAATTATTGGAATGATTGATTGCTTACAATTCTAGCTGCAATCAATTAGTGCCGTGAAAGTTACAGTTTAGCATCGCAAGGGTTTTATGGTTTGCTCGCTACGATTACCTTCATTATTTACTATACTTTTCAAGAATAATGTGATTGTCAAAATGTTTTAATAATTTACTACTTTTGCGGAATTTTTATTTTGTCTTTATTCTAAATGAATTGTTGAACTTCGTGAGGCGAACGAAACTCTGCTCCAGTTTCAATATTAGCGTTAAAGAGAAGCATCTGAGATATGTAAAATGTCTAGAAAAACGAGCATTCACTTTCGATAGCATCAGCTTCAATTAAACAATTTTCTATATTAAGAAGTATAATTGTAAGTTGATCAGTTTATTCTGCGCGTAACTGTTCGTTAACGATTCTGATTTACAGTTAATTCGATTCAAAGGTGGAATGACTTTATCCATTTAGACAGCAAAGATCGGTTATCGGTGGAAGAAGAAACTTCAATGGATTCTATTAAACTAGGTCCGGGATTCTATCAATTTGCATAGATACATATGTAAATGAAACAAAGTTGCTCATTAAGCGTGAGAATTAGAAACCTCAATGTGCGAATTTTAATCGTATTAATAGACCGCGGTTCCTTTTTTTCCGACGTACAACTATTCGCGAAACAAATGAATGATTTATCCTCGATGATATCAACGTCAGGGTAAGCGATTTATCACAGATAAAAAGGACGTCTTTAGTAATCCCCGGGTGATTTACTAACGAACCAGAATCATATACTTTCCAAAATTATCGCGAAACATACGGTCGGTTGAGTTTCTTCCGCGATACGGTTAACCGCATAGGTACATTTAATTACGCAGTTAATACTAATATCAGTTACACCGTATTAACATTCAACTATGTTAACGAGTTGTTAATGACGCGCGTAATATTCCTTTTTTAAACTCAAGATTATTTGTTTATTAATACCATACAAGGACATGATTCGATTTCGTAATACGTAATTGCTGGTATTGCAATTTTTAAAATTGGAAAAATTAATTAATATATCTTATGGATTCGTTCGAAGACTCAGAGAAACGTAGTTATTTAAAACTATTGCAAAGAATAGTTGCCTGTCTAGACATTTCTGTGACATTTAATTATTCGATCGTTATTCAACAATAAGCGCTTACAATTAAATATTGGTATAGTGTCATTCTTAAAATGGTTTAATAATAATATAAGCTACCTGTAATATCGATTCATTTTAGTTACTAATTCCGTTCTTATCACGTTCAAACTGAGCTCGATAAGATTATCGTCTGTTTTAATCTCAGCAAATTCAAATGATAAATAAACTATTTAATTGCTTCATAAATTGATATTTATAATGGCAGAAAATACACAGTGACATCATCGAACAATGAGTTGAACATTAGTTACTATGATATTCATAACGAGCCGGAATATTCACGGCGTAGGCATAATACAATTGTACAATTGTCTGGTTCGAATGTCGATTGTGCAAATCGGTCATTAGCAAATCAATGCGAATCTTTTGAAACGAATTTCGCCATTATCTTGGAAAGTGGCGTAATGACGAGTCAAAGAACAGTTTAGATTAATTGTCATGGCGATGCATCGACGAACGCGATCAAGAAAGATAATTCGCTTATTGCGACAAGAGAAACTCGAGCTTCGTGGATTTTTGTGTTCCTATTTGCATATACACAGACGCGCGGTTAAGCGTGAGAATTAGAAACCGCGGTGAACATAAAGCGAATTAATTAGCTGTAACGTTTTTTCCCTTTTCTCTTCTTCTGCTTCTCCTCTTTTTTTTCACTCCTTCCTTCTTTCTTTTTCTACATTTTTTGTTTCGTTGACCTTCGTCTTCCACCAGCGAGAGACGAGACGAGCGAATTAATGATTTATCATTGATATTATCTATTCCACTTTAATATTAACGACGGTAACTTTACTCCCGTGCATAACCTTAACGACTTTTTCCCCGACGATTTATCACAGGCAAATTACATCTTCGATGATTTATCGCCGGGCCTGTACGTAAGATAGGATTACCTACGTAAACGCTAAAGAAGCCAACGCACCTCCGCCGCGTGTATTTAACTTTCTCGAGATAACCGCCCCGGCGACATCGATAACCGCAAATGCAGCCGACGCTGTCGTTGCGTTTAATAACCGAGATCCGAGAATTTATTCGGAAATCTCGTGTCGCCAGGTGTACGGTATTCATCCCACCGACGAATTTGCCAATTTTATGAATCTTATAATCTGGATCATCTTTTGTAATATCTGCGACATTTTTCAACCTACCATAGTTCTAAAATGCTTGGATTAAAATATGTTAAAATACAGTTTGCTAGCTTTCTTATCCTTTTCTGTTCTAGTTATAATTTCAACACCGATGAATATTTATTAAACCATAACTCGTAAGTAGAAAACTCTGAAACCCTAAGAATTTTTATTTATGCGATAATTTGGAAAACACGTATTGCGAAGCATTCTATCGTTAACCCATGTACAACTGAACATACATGTCTACATGACAAAATGTTATAGATTAAAGTAAGAAAGGGGATATTTTGATTTTCAGAAAAAGTTAAAAAATAATGTACTTCTTATTTCTTTTGTCCAACGGACTATTGAAATACCTAACATTTTTACTAATGACATAAGAAATATGTAGAATTCCTCAATCCTAAAACTACCTCTCGATTACGATCAACCCTTGCAACTGTCGTTTGATATCGATGAATTTTTCATCAATTAACTCTTCAACGTTTCCCAAACGGTAACCCAGTATCGTAGCCAGTAGTCGCAGCTTGGAAGCAAGAACGGAGGCAGACAGCTGTAACTCTGTCTCTTGTTCACGGTCATTATCGCCGTAATTATAGTGTCTCTTACACGCTGAACGCCTTGCGGGCTTCGAGTCATAGACGAGCCCGGGCTACGCCGTGAAAAACCGTACGTACACGTGTGTCATTTATCGTGGATGCCTTGATACAAAAGTGAGCAGTAAAGCGCGAGCGTGCATGTCCTTTTATTTGTATTCCAGCGTGCTTCGTTCTAAAAGTTTTAATTACGTCCATCATAAAAGTCGACACAGTCCGTTCGTTTGTTCCTATACAAGCGTCAGCCTTTCACCTCCTTGCCGCGTACTTTTTTTTCCTACCCCTTTTTCCGCGTGGCCCTGTGGACGCGCGTGCGCTAGCGCGCGTGCCTCCCGGCCCACGCTACCTTTTGTGACAAACAGTCGGATACGTGAGGCGAAACGTCGGCTCAGATTTTGCCCCTTTATGCGGGAAAAAGTAAAAGAAGTGGCGAGTAACGCGTCGTCGTTTAAGACTTTCACGTTTAACGGCCGCAACGCCAGCTTTTCGGCCAGGCTGCGCGGCTCTTTGTCTCGCGTCTGGTCTATATACACTTCTTCTCTTGGCAAAGCTCCTCGCCTTTTCTCGTTACGATATCCTGTTACGTTCTACGTTCGAGGGATACTTTGTTTATGGAAAATGACCGAAAATCGAATCGGTATCGGTGAAATTTTACATGAAATTTTAGATTCGCGTACATAACAGAAAGGTTGATAATGCAACAAATGAATCTGTATATGCGAATCTTGTGAATTACAAGGCGATTGATCATCCTATTCGGTGTACAATTACAAAGAAGAAGTTTATATACCCTGTAATTTGCAACTTATTGATACATTTGTTATTTTGCTCAGACTTCATATCTTACATAAACAACTTCACCGACTGAGTACTTTAGGTTGATTCTTCTTGTCGCGCGATATGATTCTCCTATTTCTTCTCTTATCATTTGCATTATGTATATATTAAAAATTTACTTAAAAAATACAATTTTATTACATGCGACGCACAGACTACAAACGTAATAATATACTTAAAATTATCATTCAGCTGATTTCATAATAGTTAATGATATCCATTCAACGATCAGAGTTTTTGAATTGCAACATGTTTAAATATTTCCTCTATATTAATATTTAAAAAAAATGATGTACAATTTTTACAACCCCGCGCGAGGAAGTATTATTTTTATCAGAAATTGAAATACTGATTCTCGCCAACAGATACCGGTTCTCTCATTTATAGTGACACGACGTAAAAATCGTAGATATCAAACAATATTATAATCATCGTAACGAAACAACAGTGAATTTAAGTGGCATTAAGAATTGACAAATCACCGTACTAGACACGGCAACATTTTCACAAACGATAGCTAAAGTTGCGACTTTTAATTGCTCCTTATTATTTCATTACAAATACTTTTATGAATGTAGATAAGACAGAACGAATTCCTTTTTAAGCCTCGGTACAGTAACAATAGCTTGGAGGAATTCGGAGCGAACTTCACGCATTGTTCCATAGGCGGAGCTGATTCCTGGAAGTCAGTAATGCGAAGAAGATTATAAAACCGAATGGTAGAAACGTTAATGGTTTTCCACCGATCCGTGAGTAAAGGGATCCGGAGATTTTTCCATAATTAGCCAAGCAAGAATTAGCAGCGAACGAAGGCTCGTTGTGGCCGGCCGCGTCTAAATCGCTCGGCTAGACGTTCCTCTAGGAAAATAAATAAATTATCACATAAAAGAACTAACGAGTCGTTAGATGCACAGCTTCTTGCAGCTTATGCATATGGATCTCTGACGCGCGTTTCGTTGATGACCAGATTTCAACATTTTGTCTATTCTCTAATTATAGAAGCAATACAGGGGCACCAAATTATAATTTGAACGTTTAATCTTTTTCAAAATCGTTTTCTTGTTTCGCGTGAATTTTGTATTATTGCCCTGGAAGCTGCAATTGATTGTACTATACTATGTTATAAGATTTTTACAAAATATCGTATCGTATTTATGCTCTTTTTCTGCCAATGTTATGTAAATCATTCACATCGTTGAAAATTCTTACAGAAACTAATTTTATTTCTGTCACTAGATAATTTCGTAAAACGTGGATCACCGACGATCACAGTAGCAGTGAACGTGCCTAAATAACAGTGCTAACAAAATTTTCAAATATTCCGTATAACACGCACGATGTGTTCATAAATGGCATCTACACGTGTCTCAATACTTTCGTGAGCATATAGAATCAACTTATAGGTCAACTCAAAAAGGACAGTATCATGAAATCACCTATCTGTATCAGCAAAAACAAATTGCAACTAACATTAAACTGCATTCCCTTTGTACGCGTTTTCCAGTATCCCTTCCATGGCCACCTTCTCTTGTGAAACGCGATTGTTCCATGCACTCGTGTGAAACTCCGTACGCGGTTTACGGATCCTGATCCGAAACGTTTCTTGCTCGTCCATTCGGTGTTTCCCGCGTCGCGTTTTCCCTTTCGTGTCATCAACGGCATTCGAGCGAGTAATTAGATGGAACGGTTGCGTTTTATGGAAAACTGGGTTTCCGTCGATCTGAAATCGCTATCGGACGATCATTGGGCAACCTTCTTCGCACAGGGGTCCCATTGAAAACCGTAGGTGGTTCCCACGTGCTGAAATATAACTCGCAATAAACTAAAGTGATAGTAGGTTAGGTCCTACGATGCTATCTGCCAGCTAATTGCCCCGCGGACTCCAGGTAACGGCTGTGCACAGGATTCTGAAGCAATCCGTCGTTTGTCGTCGAGCCAGGGAGAATAAAGAGCAACGATCTGTTCTTATTCTTTCTTCAACCGTCTTTGGAGGAGGAGGAGGAGGAGGAAAAGCGATCGGCGTGAGTTAAGGAGGTCGCCTCTTCCTGAAACGGTATTCCGGATAAAACAGAAAAATCCCAACAATCGTTGCCGATGGATCAGACTTGAATAGACTTCCCACGTTTCCTTCGAATAACACCTTTCGAAATGCTGCTGCATTCCAGGCTGTTTCAGAGAATATAGCAAGTATTCGGGGAATTGCGGTTATTTAGTTCACGCATAATTGGAAAATTCGATTCTTAGAGGATGATATTGTCTGGAACGCGAAAGAAAGTCAACTGAATGCTTGGGAAAGAGATTGCTATCACGAAGAAATGGTTGCGAAGACTGATTATTAGTTGTGTTCAAACTTTGGATATTTATCATCATACAGGACAGTGAAGGTCTAATATCGAGAATATGTAGACATTTACTTGTACAGAAATTTTACTTGTTTTCGAAACAAATTCACAATGATTTTCGTCTAGAAAGTAACTTAAAGAGTAATAGAAAATTAATAAAAAAAAAAGAATAATTTCAAGCAGATTCGTGTTAATCGATGTTAATATTTTTAATCAAATCTCAGAAATTCCAACCAAAACGCTAAAAAAGCACAACTGGTCAATCCTACGTCCTTACGTTTACAGCCATCGCGCCACATGCAAATCCTCCTAGCTCTGAACATTCGAGAATAATCACGGACGTCTAACGTGAGGTTCTCAGAGAAAACTCGAGAGTAAGCCGACTCCGTATCGCGCATTTAAATAGCAACACTCGGGCAACACGCATTGCCTCTAATAACGGAAGTAATTCGCTCTCATGCACCATTAACTCCGTTCGAAGTGATCTCTTCCGGAGACGAACGCGTTTCGGAAAGGGCACTCCTCCTTGCAGAAGATACGTATTTAGCCTTTCAACGCGTGAACGAGAAAGACATATAGAAACGCGAGGGCTCCTGATAACGTATTGCCAGACGGCCTCGTATAATCAACAGATTAGCCGAAGAATAGATCAGACGCGATGGGCAAAAGGAGACTCGGTTAGCTGAAAGCTTTCCCGTTGCCCATTAACGGAGGGGTTGATTTCGTTCTTCGTGAAGGCGTGTGAGCGCCGCGTGGCCGCTTGCTTGCTCATATGCTGCGACGAGCCGAGAAAATGCGATTATAAGTCACGAGGTGTTCGTCGTGCCACGTCTGTCACCAGAGCTTCAGAGAGCCGGAATTGATTGGATGTGGGGAAGCACGGCAACATCGAAAGATGAAAGACAAAGAGCCTGCACTTTGGCTAACAAAGGAAATGTGTTTTCCTGAAAGCTATACATGTTACCTCGATCGACGCCGAACCTATGCGATTATTCGGAGAAAATGTTCCCCGTCATGGGGGCTTAAGGGATTTATTGATTTAGCAAGATGTTCCAGGTATTTCTTTTTGAATTTCATGAATATAATTCGTGCAATGCAATATTCATTTTCTAAATTTCCAATCGGTGTTCAATCATCGGCTGTTCAGTATTATTGTATTTGGTGTCTGTGATAATCTTTTGTAGAATTATTGATCGGTTTAAAGCGAACACTTTTCAATCATCCTCAAGTTTGCTAGCCGTCAGAAAATGTTTCATTGAAACCCTTTTACCACTTTTGCGATTTTTATAAGTTCTTTCAATCGAGTTTCTAACAATACAGTTTTGTAAGTTTCATTTCTAGATACTGAAAGTGACTGATTTTGTTACTTTACTTGTGTTTCTCCCTGCCTATGGATTTTGTCCGGATAAATAATACTTCATGTTTTACCGTTAGTCATCTTGCAATCTCTGTCATCATTCAAAGAGTACATATTTATAAAGAACGCGTACAATTCATCTAGAAATAGTGACATTCCAGTTGGCGATCAGAATCAATTATTTTCAACTGATTTGCTGTAAGTTGTCATAAAATTGTACTTCTCGTACAAAAGACATAAAGATAGAATCGTCACATTTGTACGAAGAAAGTATTCAAGGTATGAAGTTAAAGAAACGTCATCCACCAATCAATCACCCACCAACGAAATTGAACAGCAGAAAATCATACGATCAACATCAATTTCGCGTAATTTCATCCGCGTGTTCCTTTAAATCCCCTCCAACGGGTGATTTTCCATTTAGTCGGGGCGTAGCTGGAATTCCGTGAAATCATGGAATATATTATATGAGCCAGTCGGAAGTCCATCGCCGCAAAATAAACGTTCCGCGCGGAAATGTCGTTCGGTAGATAGGAGTACGATCTGAAAGGATTTGCGCGACGCGTTGAAGCGTTCTTCCTGTACGCCCCTGTCCCCTCGCACGCAATCGAGGCAAACGTACTTAAACACTCGCGCAGGTTCGTTCACACGTATCTTTCGGAATCCTGGTGGTCGTCGATGTAACCAAGACACCGACACGCGAGACCATGACACGCGCGAAAATGGAAGACTTCGTAGTGCGTAGGTATCCCAGGGATACCCATCGAGAGATTAGCATTTCTGCTTTTCTCTCAACAATTCCTCGTTCCTGTACGGATTAGCCGTTAATCTGCGCGGGCCAACGGGGAGAGGCGGAGCACTTCAGTCGAGCGAATTTCTCTTCCAGGTACCAGCTGTATCAAGTATTATTTCAGTATCGTCTCACATTGGAGAGCATTTTGCCAGAGATGTGTAGTTCGCCGAATCGAGCGAGTTGCCTCAATGAGGATCGATTATTTTCAAGCGAGATCATACATTAAGGAATTAAACTCGATATATAGTTTATGTTGTAGCGGTTTTACATTTTCTTTTGGTGCAAACGAGCAACTAGAGAATCGAATGGCGATAGGTCGATGTTATCGACATTTGTTTTATTCGTCATTGTCATTTATGAATTGACGGGTTCAATGGTGTGCAAATTACTTTGTGCGGTCCTTAAACGAATAACGAGCTGGCTTACGTAGAAACGTGACAGTATTTTTGACGCGAGACTCGAACGAAACACAGCCACTGGTATTAAACAACGTCGCCCATTACCGAAACTTGAATCTGGAAAGCACGTAGCGCGAGCGTGGTTTTTCTTTGAAACACACGAAGCAGCCCCAGGCCGGTGGCTCGCCAGCCCCCTGCCACCCCTCGCAAATCAAAGCTGCGGCAGTAATAAGCAGCCGCGGCGCCGTGCACAGAAGGTGGACCCACGCTCGAAGGGAGGTGGTGACCAGTGGAGAAGGAGGTAGGCAAGAGGGTGAGGAGGAGGTGGTACCGGGAAGGAACAGTCTTCCCGAGTGGTCATATATGGACGGGGGTTTGAGGTCCTCGAATAGAGAAGGATGATGCATTATTGAGTGGACTGTCGAGAGGGGTGTATAATCGCACACATCCTCACTGGTCTGCTAATGGACTCCATCTACCCGTTTCAGCTCATCCCCTCGGCCAGCTACGCTCCGGTGGCAGCGGACATCGTGATATTTTCACTGCCTCAAGATTCATCCGGGGGTGTACCTACCGGCATTACAGATATACGTAGGTGCTGGCACGTACTCCGCACATAGACATGCCGAGGCACGAGGAAATGCTCGCGCAGTGCTGTACCTAGTTCGTTGGATTCCTCGGGGCATTTGCTATTCGCAGAACTCCTTTACCTCTAACTTCTGACAATCGATTTCTAACAATTGTAATATTCATATGTCAAGTGTATAATTATTTATACGCGAATTGAGAAAAAATGTCGAAAATTTTATTTTACCAGAAAAATATATTTGAGATAGAAGAGAATCTTTGATTAGAGAAAAAAGAATTTCGGGATAGAAATTTAAAGAAATGAAACGATCGATGAGTGTAAATGTATAGTTTGTATGTTGCAACGAACACAGTAATTATGTTTGAGGAAGAAACCCTGGACGACCCGTGCATCCCTTATTTCTACGCCACTATCTTGGTACATACTATATGTACGTACGTACTTCCACGGGCACCAGAGACGCGTTATTATTGGATTACATTTTTAATCCGCCCTCTCTACCGCCAGCACAGCCACCCACTCTCTCTCTCTCTAGCAGACCACCCTCCAACCCTCCGTGTCCGACGTCGTACGTAGCTACGACCCCGCGGCGCATCCTCCACTTTCGTATTCCGAATGGAATTACTATGCAGGAGATTTCATTTGTTATATATGCACGCTACAAACGAGTGCATTTTCGCTTAGGTTAATCGAATTATGGCCCCGGGTGTATGCATTTTAAATTCGCGTCGCCTTTCCTGCTTTCTTTGGGAGACGAGCATGTCGCATCGACTTCGCTCTGCCCAGCTTCCAAGTGCGCGCTACAAGACTGCGCGTTTTCCAACTGACCAAATGGCATATTAATGTTTTATACATTTTCTCCGAGTAGTGGCCGTAATATGTAGTTTCTATCAAAAAATGAAAATATGGAAGGCACTGGTAATGTATTATTACATTCTGTTTTAGTCAGTTCAGTCGTAATATTATTAAGCAGTTTTTTGAACAATACGTAATACTAAGAACCAGATATAGCATAATATGAAGGCTTATTCTCAGAGAAGAAGGATGTCGATTTAGTTTTAAAAAAATTACATAGCTTAACTTGATAGCTAAATCTACAATTTTTAATTCTCGTCGATCGTTTCAATATTTTATATACTAGGAAATTCCAAAATATTCGATATTCTCGTTTTTATTATATTAATTTATTTCTCGTAAATTATTCATTTACACGTGATCCTTTTAAGTAACCAGCAATCTGCGAGTGTGAAAAAATTCTCTGTGAGTTCTATTTGAAATTTCTACATACAAAGATTATACGCTAATTATAAAAAGCGACTCAAACAGCTCACGCGACGACCTAATAGATTTCATCGCACCCTTGTTCCAGTCAACAAATAATCGAGTCGGTTGATTTGTCATCGTCGGTAGGCGAGGATTCACGATGATCCACGCAACAAATCCAGAACACGAAATCACGATCACGCGCGAGATCGTGACTACGTTTTAAAGCTGTGAATAGCGAGGATCCCTTCTCAAGCGCACAGTAGCCGCGCGTCGTCACTCTCGCCTCATTCATGAATGATCATGGTCGATCGTATTGTGACAGGGCAGTGATTGGTACGTCGTCGAGGCGAGAAAAGATTCATTGTCCTGCAGTCACGTGCATCAGAAAGCGACCAGTCATCGTCCCTCTTGACATAACCACGGCCGAGAAATTTCTTGCCGAATCATGTCCACCGGTTCTTGTTGCTTGTGCACGCCTTCCATCGAAATACAGGGATTTCAGACAGCCTGTTCCGAGTAATTTCGATAGCCAGTGTCAAATTTGATAATTGGCATCGCGATTTACAATTCTGCTTGTATTTAATTTTGTAACATCCTTCACAGTCGATGGGTTAGAATGGTAAAAGGATAAGAAATTCTAGCGAATGAAAAGAATATTGAAGCAATTTATTTGTAAACTTTCTCGACAATTTCCATTCTTCCTGAACTATTTCACGCAATGAACGGAACATAACAAGTATAACAAACGGCTGCCATTGACTATGGCCATGATTATATTCAGATTAAATTTCAATAAAAACGTACGAGTGTAGGGAATGATTCCTACAATTGTCGTTACATTCATTCCACTTGTTCCAAAATATGAATCTTCCAAAGTTGTAATACCTACACCTACATACGTATCGATGTCTATGAAAGTCGCCAAGAAACGTACAACGAAACTTCGAAGAGCAAAGACGAACGACAAACATCGGAAGGTAAAGATAGCGGTTTCCTTGAGCCTTCCTTGCCAAATCGAGTCCTTTGCATACACTGCAAACGCAGATGGCAACAACAATGTCCGAGCGGAAGTAATTTCCGAGATGAGCGGCGTCGGCTTGGCTCGCAATAGTGGTTGAACAGTCAAAGTGGGCTCATTTCGGCATACATGCCAGATCCCGCGAAGGGACGCTCTACAGGGAGGTCATATCCTGTCCACCCTGGTGTCCTGACTGGTCGCGCATTAAAGCCACGGGCAGAAGTAATTTTCTGAAGAAGCCACGCAAAGTACCGGGGCCCCTGTGGAAAAGTGTGAGAAAAACTGTCCGTGTTCCCGCTTCAAAACGCTGGAAAATCCATGACGCTGTACGTGGTAGATTGCGTGTCTTTCGTTTCTTAATCCTTCGATTGTCACAGATGCAATTTTCTATATGAAACATTCAAAAGCCACAACGATCAACTTCGTAGATTATGGATAGAAAAAACTGACGTTGCGAACAATACTTTTTAATTCTACCTTGGAATTTATTTATTTCTGTCATTTCCTTCTGATAAATTAAATAGAAGTAAATCGTTTGCTTCTTGAAAATTGGATATTCATCGTACGCAGTGAAGTTGAGAAATTTACAGTTGAACATGATCAATTCGATTTCCGAGAAGCTTAGAAAAGAGTTGGTGATTAGTTTAGCGTAATAAGTTGATTGTGGTATTGGTTTCGTACTCTAAACACTTTCAGCAGTTTCATTAGAAAGATGTGTGTTTGTGTTGTTCTATTAATCTTGTCTCCGTAAGGATAATTTTAACGCAAAGAATATTTTCTCCTATCTTAGATATTCAGAATCTTTCGAGTTTACATTAATACAAATATTTTTGTTCTTCCATATGCAAAGAGGATTACTAAACGAACTTACTTTTTCACATTATACATCACACACTTAACGTTATACGCCACAAATTACATAGTTTATCGAGCACAGTTCAACTGGTTGAGCACAAGTGGTTTTATAAAATGACACTTGATGAAAGGGGTGTTTCGTGAAACTCGGTTAAACGATGTACAAAAGATTCGTTTGAAACAACCTTCAAGTTGTAGTAGAGTGTTGCTGGCTGCGAGAGGAGAGAAACTTAAAACGCGAATTGCATCGAACGGGTGGAAAATTAGAAGGTCCAGCAAAGTGATGTCTGCACGGGTAAGGATTAAAGACAAGTGATTAGTAGTTCCGGTTCTCACACTCTGCAAAACAAATAACTGGCACTAACGAGGGCCAATCAATAACCGACGGATAACGACCGGTTTTGCGGGAGAAGCTGCGATCGCGGCAGAAACTCCGCCCTTGAAATCTTGCAGACACCTCCGAGAAAACCACTCCTCCTTCACTTTCACAATGTTGGGAACCTTAACGAGGTCTCGGAATCGATGCCATCATAGTTTCCCTTCGTGGAAATCCGATTCGAATACTTCTGTTAATTAGGATATTCCTGATATACCTATGCTGATTTTATTAAACTAATTATGACAAGATTGGACTGCTATGGAAATATATTTTCCTTCAAATATAGAATGCTTTATTGTAGTCCAATCTGATATTATATGGTAGAAAATTATATGTATAAGAGTTAAGAATTGTTTAAGGCACGAATTTTAAGACAGATCATAGAAAATGTATTATTTCTACAGAAGAAAAAGAAAGAAAAAAAATGTTTGCAAGAAAGTTAATTATAGCAATATCCATGCCACTAAAATTGTCACTTTAATTCCCAGTCAAACAAAATATTCTCGTTTCTTTCGAACTAAATTCTTTCATGGACGAATAGTATTTTCTAAGTAGAATGAGACGTACTGTTCAGCCACATTGCTCCTTCCTCATTCCATATATTATTATTATTATATATATGTATATATGTATTATTAACGTAACTCCTGCATAATATTACTTCGCGATCAGGTCCTCTTAATAGAATTTCAATAAGACTACATTCCATTTTATCGTTGTACTTCAGTTAAGAACTAAAATATAAATATTCATCGATACTTCAATTAATTATTAAACTGCAGACGTTTATGCATTTATGTGAAATTGAAACGTGTAAAAATGTATAGAACGATAAATATTATACAGAAATGTACAAAATATTTCAACTGAAGTATCTACTAATCATATCTAATATTTAAAAAGTAAGAAAATCTTTCTTCAGAATTTATTAATTTACACACACGTACACGTTACCATGTCTACATCACTATTTCAAGAATCATATTAAATAACAAAAATGCCAACATCTCAACGACAAAGTAAATCGTTGTACAAAAGACGGAACACGCGTGAGGAGCGATTCCAAGAGGGCAACGGGCATGACTGCGACAACAATGGCGCACAGGAATCTGTCAATCCACGTACACGTCTTCCATGAAAGCGGCTTCCTCCTTGGAGGGCATCCGGGTGCCCCATCATAGCTAATGACATGCACCGACTCTTTTCTCGTAGACAACGCTCGAAAACCGAACGAGCACGGCTCAGATTCTTTCATCCGCTGCCTGACCGAGCTATTGCTTTTTCGGATTGTGTCTAGTGCCGCGTAAAACTCGTCCGCCCTTCTTCCTGCCCCGGCTATGATTAATATAAAATAAATGATTGCCAAGCATCCGGTCTCACAAAAGGTTCTTTCTCTTTCTCTTTGACTGGACTCTTCAATGTCCCCTCCACTATACCGATGATTTAGTCTCTTTTCCTCGATTATTCCGCGTAATTTGTCGGTCAAGCCACCACGGCTAGTTAAATGTTATTTCATGCTTATTGTCCGAGGGAATTGTCGAGCAACGCGTTTCCGATCTACCTGCAATTGTTGCAGGCAGGTTATTTCTCGATTGTGTCGATCTTCGACCTGCAGAAAGCATATATTTTATAGAAAGTTTTGTTCCAACGATATCTCGTGTAATATACTCGTACGTGTAAGTTGATGTTTTTACGAAAACAATTGGAGAAGTGGAATTTGAAGCAATTTGTTGTCATCTGAATATTATTCTTTAAATATTACTTTCATTATTGAGATAAACCAGGCTGTGAAAGCAACACATTTTCTTAAGGATTATTTAATTATCATATAAATTCATAATCGTATATATATTTCATATATCATATAAATTCAAAAACGTAACTTTTAATAACAAAGGAATGAAAAACCAAGTGGAATTTATTCAATTTAACATTTTTCCTACGCACTCTTCTTTTAAAGCAGGTTTAGACTAACTTGCCGCTACATTAACATCTCATTGATATACAAAGTACTTACAAGAATATTTACAATGCATTTTTTCGCACACGTTGCGTTTTGAAACCTACTAAACGCATACAACCGAAACGCGATTTACACTCCTCGCGATAATCACGAGGTATAATGCGATGCATTCTCAACGTAGCAAGAGAGTTCGTTAAAAAAATTTACGATCCCGTAAACATCAAACTCCCTAGTGCACGTTCCAGTTTGTTACAAGGGGTTTCCCGTTTAAACAAAGTTGTCAGGTTACAAAAGAACATCCTGCTCGAGGGGCAATCCTTCCTATACATTCATCACAAGTGGTTCCCAGTATCAGGAAATCTGGTTTTCCCAACCAGTCAAAGGGGATGGAAATTGCGTGATTGGAAAACGTGCGATGGCCGACTGGCTCGTGTCTAGACGAGAAGAGAGAAGCTGTTTGCGACTTAGAAAGGAAGGAAAGAGGAACTTTCCCGAAGGAATTTCCTTCACCCTCGCGACCTCAAACCGAACGGTGCCAGCGAATCCCTTAAAAAACGGATTTACAACCTGTTGCTAGCGAGGCCACTTAAAGATTCCCCTCGATATTGAAAGAATATCCGAAAAGGAGGGCAGCTTTTCCTCTCTTCCGAACCCGGCTCGTTCCTCAATACCTTGTAGATATAAAAGTCCGGATATTGAGTGGAAGATTGGCGAAAATTCTTGGAGGGATTCGTGTTCCCAACGATCGAGGCTCCCTTTTCGCTTTGGCTTCCTCCGATCGGAACGGATTTATACTGATTTCGGCTCTGTCCGCTTCGCTTCGCACGGATTTACTGGTTTGCTTATTCGCATGATAGGTTTCCTTCTTATAATTCTTGATAGTATTCTTATTTACTTGTTTAGTAATATATATTTTACATTTGTAAGTAGTGTAACAAAGTATCAAAATATTTTCTTCCATTTCTTCTCGTAAGTATCAATTAAACAAGTCATCAAGTACCGTAAAACTGTATTTATCTGAACCAGTCGGAGGATCAGCAACTTATATAATTCGAACTC
Organism: Bombus pyrosoma; assembly: GCF_014825855.1. NCBI lineage: Eukaryota > Metazoa > Arthropoda > Insecta > Hymenoptera > Apidae > Bombus > Bombus pyrosoma. Next base: position 1,803,083 of record NC_057778.1, on the reverse strand, counting down.
ATATATAAATAATAAGATTTCACTAATTCTTCTCGTGACATAATAAGACCGCAGGTTCAGTTCAAGTGGTTTCAATCGGCAAAAGTTCAATTAGTCGCGCGTTAATTAAAATGTCCAATAAATAGAGCTCGAATAAATGGACTTCCACTGTACCATTGTCGCTAACCCTTCCTATAAATCCAGAAACACCGTGACAATATGAAGTAACGATTCTTCACTGCCGAGTCACGGGATTTAAACGTGACCGATCGGGAAACCGACGCACAGAACCGAATATCCGGTAATAAATCAGTAACGGCGGAATATCTCGCGATTTCGAGCGGGGACCGTTCATCTTTGCGGCCAATATAGTTGCACCGGTGCGCGTAATTCTCGCCTGGAGGTTATCAATGGCGACACGAAAGCACGGGGACACACAGACAACACACCATCGCTGCAGAAGGGAGAAAGGATGCGTAACGTAGCGGCTCGATTTTGCTATTCATTAGAGCCGTCAGTGGGTAAACAAACAGCGGGTACTCGTGTGTGTGGATATGTGATTAACGTGGAAGCTTCGCGTAACCACCTCGATATCAGTCGGGGGTGAACTGTGCACAAGCTTCCCCACAGTCTGCACAACCTCTTCCCACCAAGACTCACCCCAACCTCACCGAGTCTGTACGCGAATCGGGCTCATCGATCGAATGTCCCCCAGTCTGGTCCATAGCAAAAACCAGCTAAAACCACGATCGCATGTGATCGAGGCACCTTGCCCTATTTACGCTGAAATGGTCAATTTTTCCATAGGTTCTAACTTTCATTTAATAGGTTGTAACCTTCTGGAATAATACACAGGATCCTTTTGTTTGATACAAGTTTCAGAAGTCATTGGATCTTTTTTAACAAAGGTTGTTCAGGAAGAAATGAACTTTTGAATTTTTTGGGGGTAAAAGTTGAATTTTGTGACGACAAAGTAATTTCTGTCTCGAGACGACGAACTCGACGACTTACTTTCCCTTATTTGTCACATTTGATCGTTGTGAAATTGATTCCCCAAGATTTGTCTATCGTAACTGACACTGTAAAATATTTAATTCGATATATTCCACACAATGCGTAATTCCTTCAACTTGCAAGTATGCATTTTCTCCAAATAAGTTCCAAATTCCATCTATCTGTAACACTACGTACTCATAGTATCAGTCACCATTAGCAACGTCATTTCGACTACGCTGACTGATCTTGAAATTAATGTAATAATTCTGTCATAAGTATTCCGATATTAAAGCAGATAATACCGATCGATGCAATATTAATAGGACATTTTTCTACAAGAACCGCATGATGTCGCGGTCGTGCAAAGGCGTCCGCATTATTCATGCGCTATTGTCTGGAAGAATTGGTTCGCTCGATCCAGGAATAGGTTTCACTGGAACAAGTTACGGTATCTTCCTTATTCCATGCTGATATACATCGCGAGGCAAACGTAACGAGGGGGATGACAGGTTGCAGGATGTCGATGAACAGCGTCGCGATTTTGCCTTTGTTTTTAATCACTGACCGAGTAGATTTGATGTTCTGCCGCGGAACGTCGTTAATTGGCCTAGGATAGCAGAATAATCAACAGTGCTATTACTTGGGCGAATTAAAAGCGCTGTTAATGCTAACGTGGGAATATTCTGATCATCCATTGTCTAGTCTGATCTACGTGGCTTCTTATAATTACGTGGTAACTGTATCGAACCGGGCCTTATGCGTGTGTACACGTGTTCCTCCACGCGAACTATAATATCATTTGCACTGCAGATTCGTTCCAATAGGCAGAGGTGTGTTTAATTGGTCCGTGATTGCTTCGTGATTGCTTCGTATTTGCACGAGCCAAGATATTCAAATTTCGACATCATTTTTTATGGGTTTTACAGTTTATTGTTCTGCGTCCTTGATGAGTTCATCGTCACCTGTTAGGTGCTTAGGAGGGCCCGATAATAAGTGATCCGAAACGGTGCATATAATACACTGGCAAGTTCGAGTATTTCTTTTTACAAAGATATTTCTTATTTGCGGGAGATTTATTTATATAGATATCACTATGTCAGAAAATTAAGTTATAAATATTTCGCTATTAGCATATGGCGAACTAAAAATTATAGCAGTTGAAGATTTCGAGGATTTTAATATAAAATTCCTTCTAGTTTCACCGTGCATTAGTTTCATAACTAATTAAGCTATAATTTTATTCTCTGTCGAGATACATCTTCGTGACTTGAAAAAACGTAATGAGATTTTGTAATAATAAACAGACAACGCTCTGTTTTATGAAGATTAGCCATGATCTGATTTACACCATTATAATTCTCAACCAACTATATGTATATTTTATATGATGACTACTTGAGACGAATATGATCGAGGAATTTTTCTAAGAAAGGTATACATTTAGGTAATATGTGTTGCTCAAATAAAAATTCGTATTGACATCGATGTAATTTCACATCAAATGCTATCAAGATTCTAAAGAAAATCACAGGTGCTTGTCAAGTACCTTCGCAAATTGACGCTCATTTTTCGCGGACCGTAATATGCGCGCGATAACGTCGAAGTGAGGAATATCGGTTGGACGATTCAGCGTGAAAAGAGGAGGGTTGGGTCCCGGGATCGGAGGAAGGAAACGCGTTCGGGACGGTTCACAGGCATCGTTCCCGGGGGAAGCTATCGGCTCGCGTATCGAGAGGAGGGTGAGCGAACGGTTCCGGAAAGGGAGAAGTAAGAGGGAGGGAAAACAGGGGGAGGGGTGGGCATGCAACAAGTAGTTCGGTTTTCAAAGCCCATTGAAATTGATGGCTTTCCCATACCCTGACAACTCCCTGTGAATCTGCGGCGGCGGGTTCTGTTCGCGGACGAGCTTACAATACATCCAAGCTTTCATCGATATTGCAACGCCCCGGCTGGAAAGGGGATGAGTGAGAACTGATAACGAAGGAAGCAGAGGAAGCCCGTCCGCTGGTTTTATTACTGCATTTTCACCTTGTCATAGCTTCTCGCTTCGGCTCTTTATAAGCTATCGAATGTCGAGCTATTTCCCTTCCTCGTTTCACCATCCCCGTCACGCCACTAAAGAGTGCCTCTGCACGCTTTTCCCTCGTTGTGTTTGCCCCCTTCCGTTCGTGGTTATGGTTTCCCGAACCGGATTTGCATCCAAGCCGCGCCAAAGGGTATCGATGTATCATTCGAGCACCGCCACCGGGCTAAATTAAATTCCACTTGTCGCGCTGCAGCGATGAAAATCACGCGACCTCTCGTCTCTACGTACACTACCGTCCATAAGTATTTTCAGACTTCCACGTTATTGCAAATACGTAAGATAGGGTGATGCAGCGTTGTTTGAGTCAGTAGCACGTTCGAGTCGTGTTAAGTAATTCGTCACATAATTTGTGAAACTCGATTATGAAACAATCTTTGGGCGATTTATATTTGACGACAGACTAGTTTATTCGTCGTTAGTCGATGAACAATAAAATATATCTCGTATATTGACAGTTAGTTATGGAGCTAGACTAATACGTACATATTCCTTGTTCCAAGTTATAAATCTAACAGAACATTTGATTGCAATTATGGCAAGAGGCAAGGAATTAACGGTAGAGAAACGTATTTCAACAATAACTTTGAGAATATAACAAAAATTAATATTGTTGGCGACATTTTGCAAATTTTACAAATCATGTTACTAATTGCTAAAATTAGGTAAATACCTTTGCGCAACAGTGACACGTTTCATAACAAAACAAATAATATAGTACGAGTAAATCTAGCAAATTACAAATTACCTGATCATTTTACTTGAACAGTTACTTGACAAAAAAAAAAAAAAAAAGAAATTTACATAAAATCTACAACTTTTAATTTGTCAGTTTACTAATATTATCAATCGGTCAATTATCGTGCAACAATGTCATGTTCAAATACTTATGCTCGGTAGTGGGTAGTATAAAAATGCTTATCACGTATCTTGGAAAGTCTCTGGTTCATTGGGACGCACGGTGCATTTCCATCGAGGATGGGCGATGTTTGTTTCCGGCTTAATTGGATCCGCTTTCCCGATAGGTCTCGCGACGAGAGCCGATTTCCCGAGATAATTAGAATTGAACGATCGAGTTGAACAACGAGAGGATTAAACTTGTGCCCGATTAATTTTTCAACGGGATTATCGTATTATTGGATCGCCATGTTGTTTGCTATCTACGATATTCTTTGGAGAATTACTCATCTGGAAAATGAAAACGACCGCCGCTTATTAATGCTGAAATTTGATTGATCACTGACCGGTTAAATTTGCAGAATAATATCTTCCGCCGTGCATAGATGTTATGGCTTTTCGGCGTGCTTGTGGTTACTCTAATATGGGTTAAATCAAGACCGCTTTGAAATCGTTTGATAATTCATTGTGACGAAATAGAAATTATTTAACGTTTGTTTTCGTTTCATAAGTCACTGGATAATTAGTAGATTCAGGATAAATATTACATTATGTTTACAAAATGCAGCTAACAATTATTAGCTAGTTATATTGCAAAGTAAATCCGTATTGTGTCTTTTTGGTGACCTTTTTAGAAACTTATCTTGATTCTTCCATTTGCAAATTATTTCATACTTAATATTTATCTATAATTTACTGGTCCATTTTTCAGTGGATATCAGATTCCATAGAAACATTTCTGCATTTAAAAACATGTAAAATTCTTCATAAACTTTATCAATAATTGTTGAAAACAATAATCCTACTTGAAAACTTTACACATGTAACGATGACTATCAGAAGAATTCAAGGATCGCCGAGTACATTCTAGCAACTTATGTGGATTCATTTACAAAATTTGAAAACACACGAATGTTCCATAGGTAAGAGTAGGTTCGTCGCTGTAACTCGAAAAATCAGATGGTATCGCGATGGTTGTTGAAAATGTTGGCTGAAAATGCTAGTTGAAAATGAATAAGACGTTGGCGGAGCAACCGGCTAATAAATAGTAGAACATTTTCTTTCGAGTCGACACAAGTACGTGCTCAGTCATACTGTCGTCCCGCGAAAAAGTTCGCGGTCGATCCCCAAGCAGGGGCGGTCTTTGGTGATGCTTAGCTTTGCTTGCAAATTATCACAGGTACACACCATAGGCGCAGCACGTGTTTAGCGTGCACTTTAGTGCAATATGTAGTCGCTCTGCTCTTTAGCTTGCAGTCGATATTACATCTCGCCTCTGGGGACTCCCAGTGTATTAGCAGTGGTTCGCAAATTCGTTCCAAGAATCAAGTTCGCCTTCTTTGAAAACCCTACGAACATCTCTCCTTCGTAATCGCAGATAAAACAGAGTTTTAAAACAACAATGCCTTACGTTCAGAAATAACTTCACCAAAATTTCATGATTCGTCAAGAATACGTATATTATCTAACTTAAAGAAAACAAAGGTTCTCGTGATTTTCCGAAAAATAAAGAATTGTTAACGTTTCGATATAAAATCGAAATGAAAAACCTCGCGTGTTGAAAAGGATTCTTGCTTGGCGTTTCTCAAGCCTAAAGAACTTTCTATCGATAGAAAAATCTGATTGAAAAACGACGATGAAAGAAACATAAGAGGCTAAAGCTTGCATCGGTGGAACGTAACACGCGTGACCAGCTGTTCCTAATGATGAATATCGATGGAAACTCGGGCGTTCCCGTGATCAGCGGATTCCCGTCGCGAGCGAGACCGTTACGGTCGGCGATAATATCGATCACACTCGATAACCCGCAACAGGTGAAATCGTCTCTCGACGAACTCACCGTACTCCCTCGAGCGTGGCCGATTGAGCAACCGATCAGCTGCGGCCGTAGAAACCGGTAGATAGGTATCTGCGCGGAAGCGTCGTTATCTTGGTTCAGGGAAAAGATCTCGAGAAGGAGAACCAGGTGAAGCGACCGAGGCCCCGGCGTAATACGTTTATAATGATAACTTGTCATTACTCCGCGCGCGGCTCCGCGCTCGCAGACGAAGAAACCGAGGGGGACCAAGAGAAATGATGATCCCGCCGCTGCGGGCTAGGTAATAGCTGCCGGTCGAAGGAGCATGATTATTGATTAGTTTGGAGGTGCCCGATCGGTGCCGGTGATCCATCAACGATGAAACCCGGCCGCATCGATGCTTCTCGCGTTGCTCCCGCCCTCTCAAGTCCACACACGAAGGACTGGTCTTTAAAAACGCATTACCAGACCCGCGCCCCCCTGCGCCCGGCCCAGGTTCCAGCCAATCAGACCGATAGATTCGAGACCGACCGATCGCACAGACCGTTCAATTATTTTGCAATCAACGATCCCCTTGGTCCTTTGGCTCTCTTCTTTTCAACGGTGCCGAGAAGAAGAAGTTCCGATTCCGAGGCCTACACTTCGGCTCTGGCGAGGTTTTCTATCGAATTATGGAAAAGAAATGTTTGGATTTAAGGGCATTTTTTCTCTAGATTCTCGATAGTTCCGATTCTTCCTGCTTCTACTTGAACTCGCAGGTTCCCTATCTCTCGGATAATGGAGAAGAAATTTTAGGTTTCTGGTTTTTTCCCTTTTTAGATACTGGAAGTTTTGATCTCTTACTTCACACTCGAATGATATGATTTCTTATTGTTCGAGCAATGGATAGCAGACAATGGGCTTTTGAAATTGTTCGTTTAGTTTGTTCTTGGAGATTCCGATTTTTCAGTTTCCATTTGAACACGATGGTTTCCATCGCTCGTATAATGGAAATTGACATTCTTCTAAATTCTTCTCATCCTTTGAATAATTGCAAAAAGATTGTTGGTATTTTGCTTAATTTCGTGGATTTTCGATTTTCCAACTTCCATTCGAGTGTGAAAATTTCCTATTGTTCGAATAACGTAAACGAGATTTTAAGTTGCTGAGATTTTGGGCGGGTGGATACCCATAATAACTATATCTCTACGTATATCTAGTTCTTATTGAATCCATGAAAAGTTACTACGAATTCGAGCACGGCGATTAAAAGTGTAATTTGAAGGGACACCTGCGGTTTACCCAGCAGTTCGATTTTCGAATTTCAATACGCAGCCAGCAGGATTTCGCTCGGAAATAATTTCCACCTGACACCAGCACCTGTTCGTTACATTCAATAAACGACAGACGGACTATTTAATTATAAATACCTAATTCGTAAACATTCATCGGTATTTCGATATGTTCAATAGAATTCTACACGATATCACGCTGCTTAATTCCTTTCTATAGATTTAAGACAGTTAAAACAATTTTCTAAATTCTTCGCTATCGAAACGCGACAATTATGAATTTAACAGAAATTTAGAATGTACGGAAAACATATAAAATATTCAAAGCAAAATGCGCTTAATAATATTTAACGAACAAAACAAGTCTCTACTTACATCAATTTTCTTTATTTACTTCTACAAAAACACGAATTTGCATAAAGATCTGTAATCATAAGCGTTGGCTGAAGATCCATGAAATTTATCCACTTATTATCTGCCATAGGAACGCTATCAAAATGGCGTTTTTTAACTGATCGTCCTAGAAGAGCATATCGTCGAGTGCTCTGGAATTTTTACGATAATCAACTGGAAATAACTTCGTAACTTTATTACGGATCTTCTTGGCCGGTGGGGGTGGCCTAATAAAAAAATATAGGGCGCGGCCTGCTTCAGATTTTACAGGCGAGCTGCGTCTTTAACGCGGCTCGATCATCGTTGTTCGAGTAAAACTCGAATAAAAAATTATCGCCTCGAAGTGCAACGCTTTACGACTGCGCAGGGGAACGCAGCGATTGTTTACAGTAAGTAACGATAACTGAAATTTATGTCGTTCGTTACTCGCAAGCATCGCGAGCTACGATTCTCTCATACCAGATGATACTACGTATAGCATTATGCAAAAGTTTTAACTGCCTTTTTATGTGTTACAGTATATACCTACTAATATTTGATTCAGATTATCAAAAATTGGGTATTCAAAGTGCGCGGTAAAAATTTATAGAAGCGATCTAATATAAAATTAATAGAAACGGTCCACTTCTCAGCGAGCTGCCTGCTCTCCGAATATTTCGAAAATAGGAAGCAGAGCCAGGTGGAAAAAAAAAAATGGTGGTTCTCAAACGACGAACGTCGCAGCGGTCCATCAACGCCGGCAAACAATAACGGTTGCAAGCGTTAACGAATGTTTATGCGGCTGCAGCGGGTCCCAGTCCATCAAAAATTGATTAACAAGAGAGTCGCACTTTTTCCCCCGGTCTTTGCCCGCCATTCGTTCCGCGAATAAAATATTTTATCTGCCTTTGGCCATGGACTCGCGACCATTTGCATATCAACTGATACAGCTTGCAAAAAAAAAAAAAAAAAAAAAAAAAAAAAAAAAAAAAAAAAAAAAAAAAAAAAAAAAAAAAAAAAAAAAGGAAGGAAAAAATATAAAACCAAGGGAGGGGAAAAAAGAGGAGGGAAGAACGTATGGCGCGGGCACGTAGCTAACTCTCCGCGACGTTCATTGCTGGCCCGAGGAGAGGGAGGGAAAAGCAGGCTGGCGAAATTTACGCGCGGTTTCCCGAAAACAGATTAATGCTCCCTTAAATGCAGTAACTTTGCTCGTGATTCGAATGCAGGTCGATTCGTTCGAAAATGCACGGTCTCGCGCACGTGCGTCGCGTCTGCACGAGCGTTAATTGCCCGCCGGGATTGCCACTCTTATCTGCCTTTAAATATTCGATATTTATATGCGGAATTGTTTTACGCGGCGCGCGAATTTCACGGCGATAAATCGCCGGTTTATGAACTGCGCGCTCACAAGCGTGGATCGCAATGAAAAGAGCCGACAATGAAGATCTAGTTGCTATGCAGACTGTGCTAATTAAAACGACCATTGTCGTCGATTGCTGGTTTTTACTATCGTACAAACACGTCCCGACCAATTATCGGCCCTGGCTACAAATTCGTTACGATCCATTTTAATCGTGCCACCGTGTCGTTCGGTTTTATCCGTTGATTGGTAGTTGCTTTGTTTATCGCGTTTGGCTAGTAGCTATTATACGGGGTGTCTCTGTAACTTTGATGACAAATTGATGCAATCTACTTATAGCAGCTACAGTCGATAGAGGAAATATGTTTCAGTGGAAATTATGAAAAAAATCTGGCAATAGTTAAAATACGTAGAAAGTGTTGTTTGATGACGAAGAAAGTATTTATGAGACTAAATGTCATGCATGAAATATAAATAATTGATATGAGTTAGCAGAAGTGATACGTGTATTACTTTGTTGCTATAGATACATTGTACTGTCAGAGAGTTACAAGAAATGTACTTTATTATTTAAAAAAATCGCATCGCAATATATTGAATCATAAAACTGACAAATGTTATACAATGTTGCTCAACGTACAAAGCGCCTTTGTTTTCTTGCAACTCCTTAATTCTTTTATGGCTATAAATCCATAGCAGACTAAACACTCGCTGCGGATTAAACATACATGCATTGGACAATATGTCGGTGAATATTCACACATTAACAGACAGTTTAATGTATCACTGAATCTTCTGAATGGATTGCATCAAACTTGTAACAATCTTCTAGGACACTCCGTACATTATAACTTTTAGAACTTTAACGTGCGGCAATAATGCCTATTTAATTTGCATAGTACAGCAGAGCGAAGACCAGAAGAATCGAACGAACTGGAGTTTATAGTTTGAAATTTGATAACCGCATTCGAGAGCAGCAAACATTAACTTATGGGCATTTCGAAATCTCCATAACAAATAACGATAGTCGTTAAAGCAAGCTATAATACGCAAATTGAACTTTTACACGTGGACACGTGTAATTTTCATTGACTTCTAGAGTTCACTATTCGAAGAATTGCACTATTATATTGACATCAGTCGAGCGTGCCGAAATTGAAAGCTGCGCACCTAATGACCGATCATTTGACAGTCCAACGGTCCCGTGGTATTATAATTTCATCAAATCGGCATTAGCCGCGACGATCGGCTCCCTCTCAGTATGTCGATGCCAAACATTAGCCTTACGCGCAGCTTCGAGATTTATGTTATCGTTATACGTATCTGAATTTCCACATTCTTTGCATTTGCATATTTTTTGCTTAATTTCTTCGCATTCGCAATTAAATCCTCGCATATTAATTAAACACGAATTTCGTGCGCCCGTTTTATGTGCTAATTAGCTCAGACTTGGTGAATTGTAATATGTTCTGTGTATAAAGAGGTAAAGGGAAATATCGAGAACACGTTTATGAAACACTTATGCGATAACAATATAATTGGATGTTGCAAAGTTAGGGAATTAATTGTCTCAAATTGAGCCACTATGCATAAGAAATGGAATATATATTGCGAATTTGAGACACAAGCTATGGATATTAAGAGAGGAAATTTTCTAACTAAAATAGCAAAACGATAGAGGAATTAATACATAGTAGATACCGATTGATCTAGAAAAATAATGCAGCAAATTAAAATCCGCTAGACTATACATATTGCTGCGATTGATATAATTTAAAAACCAAACGTATGGATATAACTCTCAATATTACAATATAGTAGGAAGAAATAAATGTCTTGTGTTTTATTAATATATATAAAACACAATATATATAACACGTGGAAATTTAAAAAAATCTTAATTTGACCATTCGATATACAATATCTCCTACAAACTTTGGAAGGGGGGGCGCAATATGTGTTAAAGTGTGAGTCATTCGCGTGCAGAAGCTAGCCACGATAAGTTTCTCGGTCGACGTTGATAATCAAATTCGTCGTGGGATGACGAATCGGCCAATTAAAGCTCGATCGTTCGTCACGATAAGGGTAACTGGTCGATGAACCAACCCGTATTAAGATACGATACCAGCCTCGTAATGACGGTACCGACGAGCGCCGTCCTGCATAGAAGGTCAGTTGCTCGATTATAAATTTAATTTTTCGTAATAATTTATACGGTCTTTCGGGCAGAACGAATTTGTTTAGCAACGGCCTGGCAACCACGAGGAAACGACACTGTCACGATGCTTGCCCAACGAGCGATATTTATTAAGGGAATAAGACGATTCGATGAACATTTGCGACCCCTAACGCAGCAAAAAGATTGTAAATATCGAATAAACGATAATTAAATAAACGCATGATTTTTAATTTTATAGGTTGGTTCGATGGTTTTTGTTGCTTGGTAATAGGAAAAGGTAGAAAGACGAAAGAAATGACTAAACGAAGTTAGATTAAATGACTTTGACGTTCGAGTTCTTTCAGCTATTTTGTAATATGCAACTCGAGACACCCTTGGTACTTTTTTGTCGATGATCTTCGTGAATCTGCTTCGATGCGGCAATGTCTGATGAGCCTCTCGAACGTCGACGACAATTATATTTCCATTAGAGACTTTGACTCTCTGGACCCTTCGCATTTCTAATAACCGTATGGTCCGCGAACCATTGGTCCCACATATCCTCTAATTCTTGGCCATTAAAAGGGATACCAAAAACCGTTACTACGCATACACGATACGCCCTCATCGTTCACGAAGCAGTAATCGAGAATTCGAAGAGGAAAAGGCTAATTGTAGGGATTTGATAGACACTGCTTTCATAAATCTTTGTTTAAAGTATTCAATCTAAACTTTCTGAACGTTTTCTATGCAAGCAATATTTTATAATGTGTTTTTGTAAAGTGAATTAAGAAAGAAATAAAAGAGAGATTAAGTGAAACGTACTTTTATTACCATGTTTTAATGCAATTGATTGCTTTCTTTTTTATTACTGTTTTAAACACATTGAGAATAAATATCGTGCGCGAAAATCGAAATGAAATATGACAGTTCAAACTTTCGAGCATTACTTCTTTGAACAATACCTGGTTAATACGAAAATTCAATTTGTCAGTCTATTCAAAATCTACTTCTCTAATTCTCTACAAAATTTACTTAGAAATTCAAAGTTATAATATCTTGCAGAGGAAAATTATCAGAATTCTACGTCGTATCGTGAAACTATCAAACTTCTAAATCTATCCGATTCTACCGACGCATAATCCGCCATTAATCCCATCTGTGCTAATATGTCAGTTACTAAAAAATATCTGTATGAAGATAAAGAACAATGAACGATAACAAACTGGTACAATAACTCACGGTCTAATCCTTTTCTCAACTTTAGAATCGGTTCGTCTAATCGATAGTATTCGACTAACCGAAGAAAGTCGACAAAATCCGGCCGCGGCCACCGCTTTTAATTATCAACTCCTAATCATCAATCAATTTCGTCTTTATGCGAAGCCTGACCCGTGGCTATCGGCATTTTTTGCTTTCAGTTTCGAAACCGCTCTCCACTCATTCATTCTCCTCACCCTTACACCAACCCGACCGTCATTATAGTCGATCGTTACATGCATGATCATCCAGGTCAAGTTGATTTCCATCGAACTTTTTCTTCCGTCGTTTCCTATTCTTGGAACGACATTTATTCTTGATTCGATGTACGTCCGAGTCTAGAGAGGATGCTTTTTCTGACTTCACGGTATGCGTGCGAGTTAATACGAAAATTTGATATCAAAATGAGAATCTATCTTTCCCGAAAATTTCACTGTCTTCATTTGGTTGTTTCGAACAATTTTTTATAAATGATAATGGACATTTTAATGTTGGGCAAGTCTTGATGGATAACTAGATCGTTTATTTAAGAAATTTGTCTGCCGGAAGAAATATCGAGCTATTATTAACGAACGATAATACGAATTATTCATATGTGCATAAATTTAAATGCACGAAATGTGCATATATTTAAATCCGAGGATACAAAATTGAGAAACGTTACGAACAGTTTTGAAATTAGAATGAAAAAGATGCAGAAACATGCGAAGAAATGTGTTGCTGAAAGTTGTTGAGGAGAGTAAGGAATAGCTGCGATGTCGAGAAACAATGCTGCTGACAACTGGCGCCGCAGCAGCCAGCAGCGGACACTTCAACAACTAACGACAGTGCCAAGAACATTCCGTTTCTCCGAGCATCCTCTAACTATAACTACAGAAATACTAAGTAAATAAGTTTTTTAGCATCAGCAAATTTTATCCGGATATGCAAAGAATAAGAAACTCGTTGTATTCGATCAACTTTTTATCGAATTTAACGTATTTCAGTTTTTACTACATCGATGCCAATTCAATCGCAATAAAAGTGTATTTTAGAAATAAAACAGATACAACGTAACGTTATGTCATTTCTTATTGCAAATTGAATAATACTTATATCAAATGAGAAAGCAGTTCCCGCGAATTTAAGAAGAATATTATACTAACCAATATAGTGTAATATTTAAAAGAAGTAAGATACGTACAATCACTTGAATAAAGTCAAAGTTACAAGTGAGTTTCCTTTTTGTAGTAAAAAATCATTATAATCTTTCTTGTTACAATCGTCGTATCATAAAATGCACGAATAATTTATTTTACAATAATTCACTAACTATCGAGCAATCTTTCTATACTTTCGAAGATTTAAAAATTGCTTGCTAAACCGGTTGTATTACGCAGAAAATAGCGCAAAGTATTTCTTTACGCAAATCTTACGCCCCTGAGACTTGAAAAATTAAAATCGCCTGCAAAATGGGTTCGAGTGCATTGAAATCGTATACACGTTTACATATAATTAACGTGACGTCACACATTCTACATAACACCATCGTTCCAGCGGATTATGTCGGGAGAAAAAGCCGTGGACGACAGGTCGAGAAGGAGCAACGGTACGAAATAGTTTCTGTCATTTATCGGTGAGAGATGACTGCGCTGAGTGCCGCGGAACGCTGCCGGAGAGATAATGTTTTGCAGCAACAGGTGAGGCAGGTGCTCGACCTGAATGCCGAGCTGCACGCGTCTAATAATCTGGATCTATAGATCAGGTGTCCCGACCCATTTGAACTTACGAGAGGTAATAATTATCACCGAAACAGTCAAAAAAGTTCGAGCCTGCTAGTTGTTCGACTTTCAAGGCAGTTACATAAAATGACACGATACTTTTAAACATTAATAAAAATAAGTGAGTTAGAGTTGCGGTTATTTCAAATGCTTCGTAACGTTCACAATACTGTATGGAACATACCTACAATTATTTACAATTTTCTTTGCATATTGTGCTATTAATACTTCCTCCATGTTGACTTTTATCTCATTAATGTATTGGAAATTATTATAAAATAAATTTACTTAGCTCTCGAATCATTTTGTTTTCCACTTTTCCTAACCTAACGCCAATTTCTATTTGCTATACCAGCGAATTTTTATTACCGCACTTTTACTTCAATCGTATTATTTTTATTACTAAGTGATTTTATGATTGTTCCTTATATATAAACGTATTCTACAGGATATTCCACAATTCTACAATAACGTAAATTTTCACTTGACACCACACGAAACTGTAAAAATCGCCACACATAATATTCCCACTCGTAAACGATTCTCACATTACTTCAGACACTAAAAAAAAGGGGATCGACAGGATTCGATCGTTAAAAGCCAACGTATTTTTTCTCCCTACAATGTCGTTAAGTTTCGATGCAGATTGCTAGAAGGATCGGGACAGCAGACATTAATAAAATCTGCAGGATTTTACGATCCCCCTTTCCAACCTGTAACTTTGTATCAAGACCGATAAGTCGGCCGACTGCCACGAACTAACGTTTTACACCGAAGTACTTCATTCTCGCCCCTCTAACGAACAGGCAGACCTGGCAATTCGAAGGGAGTTGATCGGTCCGCGGTCTGTGTACGACTTTCTTGCAGGACCCCGCCCTGCTCGCCTCCTCTTGCCCGAACTTCGAGGTAATCAAGAGTCTATAATTTAGCCCGATCGAAAGGCACGGGCTAACGAACAAAAACGATCACGGTTTTTCGTGTTAAAAATCATCCGAGCCGCTTGACCAGCGCAGCCGTGCGTATTAACGATCGACGATTCCGCGGAACGACGATTTATACAGCATAAACTTTCCCCGTACCTGTGCAATTATTATACGATAAAGTTCCTAACGATTTTTGCGTGAACCGAGATTTCGTCTTGTTGTTAATGCGATGGAAGATGGGCAAAGTGGGCGGACAAGCTGCTATTATAATTTCGAACTGCTTGGCAAACTTGAACCTCGATCGAGTTGACCCAATCTTGTACGAGTTTTATATCCGATTTCTGTATAATTGTAAGATCTCCGCCGGCCAAGCTGTAGAACAGGTTTGGCAAATCTACGGATTCAGTGGAACAATGTCACGAGGAAGATAGTAATTTTTATTCATGAACTCTTGAGATATTATCACTTGAATACCATTTACGTCGATTCCTTATTTATGAACGATTCGTACGGTACAGTTAAACTGTTTAAATATTTTCTCGCGGTTGTATTTTAATCCGTGTACATAATAATTAACCAATAAACTACACTGTCAGGATAATCTCCAGAATAGGAAATAATCGAATAATTTCAAATCGCTCAATCCCAAAGAATTAACAAATACATGTGTACGACTTTCCTAATGAAAACATTCGTTAAGAATTTTCCCTAAACGACACCGATTACTGCTCCGACTGTCGAGGCATGAAAGGAGAAGTCTGTTACATAATACACGCGGTGGAATTCGAGATCGTCGTACGTAGTTTCAAAACGACGGCGCAATAGCTTCTCGAAGGAATCGACCTTGGAGCAGCTTCCAACGGAGGGATGCATAAAACATAGGGGCATATAGTGGCAGTCGTATACCGGTTTCTTTTCTCTGTCTGTCCATGCGGTTTGTCCGTTTTTCCCCCGTTTCCCTCTCGCTCGACCGTGTTCCGGGGAGCTGCGAGGCAAAAACTCACCCCGAATATGACGTATGTACGTGGATGCAGAAGAGCGCGGTGGTCTCCCTCCATGGCTCTTTCCCTCTGACGCTACCTTTGTCTCTTTTATTGGCGTTCTCCGGAGAATTGATAACGGCGGAACGCCGCCACGAGTACGCTAATCGTACTCGAAAGGATACTCGAGACTGCCGCGGTATTTTTCACGATTTCCACGATCCCTCCGCGTCTCGCCCCCACCCACGCTTTCTGGCCCGGTTCTTCCATACCCTCGCGTCCTTTCCCCGATATTTACTTAAGCTATACATTTTATGCGGAACAACCGCGTGGGTCAAACCGAGATTTTTCGTGCCGCGCCCGTGCAGGGAGGAGAGGAAACTCATTTGTGCGATATGCGATGATATTTCGTTAAACGTTCGCCTACCCTCTCTCTCTCTCTTTCTCTCTCAACTATACGCATGTACGAGTTGTGCTTAATGAAATACCTGGACGCTTTCACGACGAAAGGGACATGATTTCCGACCATCCGGTGCTTGCTTATATTCGATTATTCTCCCATTATAGAGAGCCTTTCTGTTTCTTGGTAAATCGGTTATTCGTTCGTTTATTGCTTCGTTCTACTGTCGCATTTTGTATTCTTACGTCGATTCTTTCATGTTCTTATTTTTTAAGCTTCCAGAGTTACGCCCCCTCGATTGTCAGTGCTGCGGTCTCTGTATCGCCTGTTTTATGCGTGTTAACATTTATTTCTAAATATTTGATCAGAATGTGCTCTTAAACAGGGAAGCAATGTTCGACTCACAAAGAAATTAAATTAAACCTCACGCGTTACTCTGCCCGTGATATTGTGCCTTAACAAGTTACTCATTAACCGAACGATAAATTTGCTTGCGATGAAACTTACGACACGACGTTCGATTACGAGTAATTGATAAAGAGGATCCTTTCTGCGTTGCAAAAGGAACTCAATCCGGAAATTCCAAGCATCGAACAACTTTCAAAAATGACTTATTCAAACACGAAATCGCTTCGAAGCGAAAAACAGAGTTTGTGGAGGATTTTCGGGCACGTGGAGCGCCTTGATCGCATTTTTTCGTGCAAGACGCTTGAGCACCCCTGCGAAACGTGCACATATATACCGGGAAAATGCAGAGGGCGAAGAAGGAGGGGGAGGTATAGGTAAAACGGCAAAGCCGCGGGACGTAACGTTGAATTTATCCGCGGCGTATCCGCATACACGAAGGTATCCGTCTATCTTACTTTATCCCCAGGACGCGGTGCTCCGTATGACAGCCGCGCCAGCTGATCTATCGCATAAAACATAAAGTGGAGTATTCCATTTCTAAGACCGTCGCCCCTCCTCCCGTCTTCCGGAAATATATCACGAAACGAGGCATACGGAAAACGGCTCGGCTCCGACTCTCTTTTCTCCTGTGACGGATGCGCCGGCTTAATTTTTTAAAACGCTCCACTTGCCCTTCTACCAATCGACAACGAGCGTACGATAGACTTCATACGGATTTCTCAAGTATTTCGATTGCACAGACGGTACAATGTTTTATCTTTTAAGACACGCGATAAATACGTTGATCATTTTAGGTTCGAATGGTTTAGAATCTTAGCATATCGAGATCTTAGGAATTTGAGAAGTTTTAGTATAAGTTAGTATAGATAACAGTAGAAGGTTTAGTATAACAATATTGATGGAGCGATTATAATCGGTGTTACTGAAATAGCTCTTCACTGAAGTAAAAATCTTACTACTATCCTTTCGAAATGTTCTTCTAATTTAATCTTCCTATATTTCTTATACTCTTGCTTAGGAGGGTTTTTCAGCATGCTTGAAAACTAACAAACAATATCAACACATGCGATTTAGATCTCAAACAAAGGATAAACACAGCGGAGAATTCGGATATCTGGGTTAAGTCGTTATTACGCTAATAGAAACTTATAGCTTTCTGGTCGATTGATTTCAAGACACGCTATATCGTTGGCAGAATTATGCATTACTCCACGTACACTCGTGCAGTTAGTCACCTCTGTCCAGATAGATCATCTGGTTTCTAAAAGGTTAAACTCTTAATCGTGTGTTATATCGCTAACATGAACTTAATTGTTCGACTCAATATGAAAATAAAAATTCCCTGAACTTATGAATAACGACGTTATCAGCCGTCAGTGTTAGCCTTAGTTTTCAAAACCGCGACTGAACATTACGTTTGAATCAATCTCGTGACTTCAACACGTGCTGGTCTAGGGGCCAGTATACGGAACAACAAGAGGAATTGCAGCTGCTCCGTGGGGACGATGATAGAGCTCGGATAGCAGCGGCAAAGGTGGTGCACATAGCTTGACGAGTGCCGAAGAAGAGAAGCGAGGAGAAGAGAGAAATAGAGAAAGGGAGCGTGAGAAGGTGGAGGGTGAATGCTCGTGAAGAAATAGACGGAAGGAAGGAAGGAAGGAAGGAATATTGCGAGGCAGAAACGGAGGCACTCCGAATGCAATCCACGTACCGACTGCTTTCAAATATTAATGTCACGTGACTTATTATATCCGAGGCGTGTGCGGTGGAGTGAGTGGCTCTCCGCTATGCAACGCTCCCGTCTCTACCTCAGCCTCGGCATCTCGGCCCGATGAGAAGCAACGGTGCAGACTATGCACCACTGCGGCAGGACTAGCTTGTCTGGGCTTGATTGTAAAATTTTTCGTGCCGCATAGTGGCCCATTTTATCGCCTTGTGCCGCGAGATCGTGGGCGAGACCGGGGGTGGCTGGCGTCCGCGGGGTGCGTACCGTAGGGTTGGAGGAATGATGGAGGTGGAGGCGGCGGCCGACGGAGAAGGCCAGAAGGGGTGCCGGATAAGCGTAGGGGCCGGGGAATTGGGGGAAAATACTCGAGCGCGCCGCAGCTTTTAATCCGAGCGCTCATTCTCGTGGATTCCTTTCTAATTTTTACGCGGTCGCTCATGCGTAATCGAAAATGAAGGAAAAAGGGGGAAAACGGCGTGACGAGGGGGCGGCTGCACACGGGGGGAAGGAGCACTTCCGTCGTTGCAGCCGCCACTTCAACCCTCATTGGGTTGACTTCTTACCACTTGCGCGAGAGAAATGTTATGAATTCGCGTTTTGTCGGCTCGACTGCGAAAATTCCTGAAGAATGCCCGATGATTTTCCTTTTTTTCCCCCTCATTTTCTTCTTCTTCTTCTTCTCTATATACCGGCAATCCACGACCACTCTCTACCAACCCTGTTCGAACACATCTGTTGCATTTTTTCTTTTTTTGACAGCGTACCCGGGTTTCTTGGACCCGCGTGCCTCTTGAGCGTATTTTTGTCTTTTTCGGTTACGTCTTTCATATTTGCGATATACGCAGAATTGTTCAAGTATGATGTAATCTAATGAAAAATGACTTCGTATTTAGTCAAAATGCAAAGTAAATTGTTGCTTCAATGGTTAAGCTATGAAGCTATGTATAATTGAAAATATTTTTTTACAAAATTATATCGAATTTTTGATTTGTTTCTTCTGTCAATTTTTACCAGTTACTAATTAAAAACGAATCGACTCTAGTATTCGACACAATTTTGCTCTTTTGAGTAATAAAAAATACCGATATTGTTTAAATAGAGGAAACATTCTCGACTTCGATGAAGCATTCTCTTTCTCTGGTGCACCCTTTGACGAAAAGAGTCGTCATTTTGGAAGATAGCTCTTCGTTGCTCTCCTTCTCCCTTTTTCTTTGTCCCTCTTTCAAGAATAAAAATTAATATAAAACTCGTTCCAGAGAACTTTCCGCACACCAGGTGTCTTTATAATCTGTAAGTGACGCCGAGTTTCTTGTCTCTCTGCTACTCGTTCTCTTTCCCGTTAACAAAACTGCCTACAGAGTGTGCGCTTTTCTTCAAACGTTTCCACCGTTTTAATGCGACGCGATACCTTTTGCATTGCTTCCAGGAGTGAATAACTTTCAAGTGTATTCCGCTGTAATTACGGTTAGACAAGACCGCTCTTTCTTTGCCTCACCCATAGGCGTGCGGATATTCAATTTGCTAGAGTTTTACGATTCTCTTCAACGACGAGGCACCTTCTGGACGCTCGATATTTTGACTCAGAAAATCTTCATCATACAAGAACGGAAACGCTCTTAAGCATCTTTATCAAATTACGGTTAAAGACAATAATACGATATAATTGTATTTTTTTATATTATTCTTAGATACGATAAATATTAGATAATTTATCGTTGTGTCGTTTTATATTCCTAGAATTCAATATTTTTATATAAAATTTTATTCTAACAGACTATGCGCAGGATATGATTGCGGCAAACGAAACGAGAAAAAGGAAGGTAAAGAAAAGAAGTGAATTATTGAAGGATTAAAAGAATGAGCCGAGAATCGAAAAGAGAGTTTTCTAAGAGTCACTGTTCCCAGATTGTCATTAAATACAGTTTCTATCACTTTATTTTTCATACATGTTAGTAAATATCTAGCCGCAACTTTAATTACTAAAATTTGTCAGAAGTTGAAACTAAAAATTCTCAAAAGGCATACGTAATTATTAAACAGCCTCGTTATATATTCGTAGGGTAATTGGAGAACTGGAAATCCCATCGCTGCTAACGGCATTGCCCCAGGGACGTAAGAAGCAAAAAGTGAGAGGGCAATGTCGGCCACGGGGTTGTCGCGGGAGCACGAAAACACCAGCTTTACATCCATCATTGTTCCTCGCTTGAAGACTGATAGGCCGCCATTATCTGCGAACTCATTACGATCCCCTATTGATAAAGCTACGATTATGCCGTGGGGTTAATCCGGCCTCCGATTCGGAAATTGGAATTTCTGGCTCTGCCAGCGAGACGTCAGCTACCTTCAAGATTCCCTTCCTCTTCCAAAGGTTACCGCTGTGAGTCACTCCCGTTCGTTTCACTTTCTAACCTGCTTTGCTTGCTTTCCTCCCTTTCCAAGCTTTTGCCTTCACCTGCATCTCAACCTTTTATATTCTGTCATATTTAATACATTATACTATTGGTTTTCTATTAATGTTATATAACGATGTTTCAAGCATGTATATAATAATAGACAAAATTATTTAAATATTTAAATATGAAAGAACGAAATCGTAGTTAATTTCAAGATTGTCAATTGCTTCTTGCGAAGTTGAAAATGACAATTAATTAATGGCAGAAATTACAAAACAGAGATTTGTCGCGGAACTGAACAGAAAAGAACGCGTACTTCTATTATAGTTCATTAAAATAACACTTGAGTAAAATAACACAAATTGAATAACCTGTTCGTGATATTATGTATGAACAACATAGAAACAAGCTGCGTGAGATATGGAAATAAATTATGACTTCGTCGCAACATTTGAAAGATTTCACATTAAGGATCATTCTAAAAGATATAACTTCAATATTCATTGTCTGTATTATTTTAATGCAATTTATGGATTCGAGGGAGTGATTTTCGTTGCACGATTAGCCGCTGAACTTACTGTTACTTTCGAGCATTCAATTTTCCGGAAGCTTAGGAAACGCGGCGCTCGTTCAACCGAAATCGCAAGAAAGTCCGCGCAGCGTTGAAGATTCGAAACGAACGATTACATGACAGGAAATTACGGTGCCTCCGATCGCGTCTGAGCGCACGCAACCCTTCGGGAATATAAAGGGGAGACCCTTGTAGAGCGTGGTCCCGACAGTTTCGGACACGAAGCGATTGGATTCTCTTCTTTGCGGTTTAGTTTCACCTTTGTTTCGACAATGTGATTCTCCCTGGAACGGCAAATCCTCAAGCTCGTTTAAAATCACAGAATTAAAGAACCGGTTACCCTTTCGATCTCTATCCCTAAGTATATTGGAAGCTTTAGTTCAAAGAATTTTCCAATCGATGATATTCTAGTCCTACTACTATCTTCAACTAAAAAATTTCTTAAGATCGGGTAACACACGAATAATGTACTGATGCTTTGCTTAAAATAATATTAAACAGATGATGCAGCACTTAAAAGCATTTTAAAGACAAGACTATGTTACGTGGATCCGAGTATCGACCAAGTATTCTTCTGACGAATGAACCATCCGAAGACCAAAATGCATACAGTCTATTTTATTATCCATTTAATGATTAATGTTCGATCCTGAAGAAATAAAAGATTTACTTCCATAAGTTGGTTTATCGTAGAAAAAACGGTATGCAAATGACAATAAATTTCAAAATAAATGAAAAAAAATAGTATTTGTAACGTCGCTTTTCTCTATCTTCCTATTTTGAAGCTGATTAATACGGCAGAGCGATTCGATTATGAGTTTCAATCGTAGATACAGAGCAAGAAAACGCTACGCTTAACTCGGGAGACACGCGAGCGCGTGAAATCGGTGATCGTAAGCGGGCCTAATCGCCGTTCTAATGAAGTGTTCCGGTAAACAGATCGACGTGTAGTTTCGCGCTGTTGAACGTAACTGCCGCGAAACACTCGGCTAATCTCCTAAAATATATGATTACGGTCAGCCCCGGTTCAAGAGTGTGTGCCGTTAGAAGAACGCCATTTTTCAGTTTTATCCCCGCCGGTTTCTTAACGCGGGACGCCGCGCGTTACCGCGTCCCGACGAATGCGCAGGTGGTGTCGCGGCCACGTTTGCAAAAAGGCGGAAAAGGAGCGGGTGATATATAGACACGAGGCGAGGTCCGCTCACGGCGCATATAACGTTTCCGTCGGTCCGTTCGTAATCCCCGACTTACGGTCTGATAAAATCTCAATTTATAAGTGTCCCACCGGCCGCAATATCGAAGACCGAAGGCTAGATAGGCCATTCTTACCGGGGGTGTATGGTATCAGGGACGCTGGTATTACTCGTAAGCACGCGACTACTTAGCATGCAAATGCATGAAAGCAATAAACTACTCAATACAGTTGCGGGGAATTCGCCCCCCGATCGATTTAGTCCCGTGTACTCCAAATTTAAAAGGACGCCAGAGCCCGCCAACTCGGAGACCACCGACTATACATACCGTGATCGAACTTGCCTGCTCGACACGTACACCTGCATCTCTCTGACTCGCTCCTTACAGTCGAGTAACCGCAAACGACGATAATCTACGGACCCTATCTGCATCGTACGATCGATGTGTTTGTGATAGGCACGAGTCACTGAACGAGTCGTCGACAGTAGTAGTAGCGATTTTCTATTTTCTGCCGGTTGATAGATGCACGATGATAGCCAGCAACGTCTAACTGCGTGATTAGGCGCGGTATCATCAGCGTTTAGGCACCAATTGCAGGATATTTCGTTAAGATACCGTAGCCATATGTAGGATACACGACACTGTGTCCAAGTCTTAGGTTATTTATGATAGGGATCTTATAATGGCAACTAATTATACTTTTAGGGAATATTTCGGTATGGTGTTCATGGATATACAAGGTGTTCCGTAGGAAAATGCTCCAACTAAACGAATGTCTTCCCCCTTTGTGACTCGAAGGTTAATAATAATTTATCTATAAGTTTGCAGTTTTTGTGTGTCTTATTGCGTGAGTGCTATTTTTCTAGATAAAACAGCATAAGTGTAGAGGATTTTGCGGTGAGAACGGATTTGATTTCAAGATTTTTAGGATGCAGAAGGAGATAAGACGATTTGAAAGGCTTTTTAACGCCTTTCGAAGAAGGGATTTGAAAAAAAAAAAAAAGAAAAAGTTTATCGTCGGGGCAATAAATTTTAAGCGTGCAGCACGATAGGCAGTGGTATAAATGCGTCGCGGTGAAGTTTTTATTCGCCGATCGATTCGCATAAGGACTCCGATATTCCTGAGCGCCGGCTAAGCCTCGGCTCAGCCTCGAGAAGTTAGTACGATAATTAGGAGACGGTATCAGGAGAAATAAATCTCCACGCCGTTCGTATCAGGGATCGTTAGTTAGTCTAGCGTAACATGAAAAACATGCGCAAAAATAGTACTTGCATTCTCCGACGAGTCCAACAGACTGTGCTCGATTCGAAGAAATTTTTAATCTTCCACACTTCCACCGTCTTCTCGTGGAAGAATTCAATTTTTTTACTTTTTATATCACAACTATTGTATATGTTTCTGTGTTGTTGAATATTCATTGCATCGTGGGTTGCCAGACGAGTGACATTTATAAAGCCTTGTAATCGTTAATTAAACCGATTGTAATCGTTAATTAGATCGATACAACTATTCGAAATAGGGCTGTTTTGATCTTTCTTTAAATCTTGAATAGTATACACAAAGAATATATAGATATGTTAACTCAATGGAAGATGTGTTTTCATTGGTGAATCTTTTATTTTAAACTGATTTCCCGATTTTATTTTTTCGAATTCTGTTACAGCGAACCAATAGTACCTATCCTCGAAAAAGATATTCACGTGCTACT
The DNA here is from genome assembly GCF_014825855.1 of Bombus pyrosoma. Taxonomy (NCBI): domain Eukaryota; kingdom Metazoa; phylum Arthropoda; class Insecta; order Hymenoptera; family Apidae; genus Bombus; species Bombus pyrosoma. Next base: position 1,778,842 of record NC_057778.1, on the reverse strand, counting down.
ATAATTCCTACGAAGTTTTTCTAAACATCTCGTCTTTAAGTGAGAAAATTGACGCGAAACTTTTGGTTTGTCGCCGGTTAGTGTAAACTAATATCATTTTCCACGAATGACCATGAAATTCAACGAGCAAGGCTCAGCTTTTAAGAAATCGACCAGTCACGTTACTGGGAAAGGACTCGTTAAATAATGGCCGGTGGACGGGCGTCTGTCATTAAATTGTTAGATCCACATTAGCCACGTTCAGATCACAATCTATTCTTCGATCATTACCCCTAATGCGTTTCCAATTAATACCGGACCAGCGACATTCCCTGATGCGGCAATTTACTAGTTGCGTACGCTGCTAATTCAACGTCAGCTTTCTCTGTTTTTCGAAAATTGAGAATATTTTTACGTTTCTTATTTTTCTTATGCAAAATATAGAATTCTAAATATTGAATATATATTTTAGATAGAATAAAATATACAGTATATATTAAAATTAAATACCCTGAAATTGAGTAGCTTCTCTAACACAAATGCAATCTGAAATTTTCACCAAATTTTACAACATTTCGTAACAAAACGTTTCTTCTGGGTTAATCGATGAAAATTATATTAATGACGCGTTTCTATTTTCATTGAAATTGTAAGAAGTATTTTAATAATATTATCAGGAATATTTATGTCTAATTATAATGGCACTTAATTTACAGTAATCGTAACGCTTCTAACATTCTTCGTCGAAACACCTCGAGTAAAAGTGACTGAATTTTTACATAACGTTCGCGGAAATAAAGGTAGCCCATTTTTTTGCCAGGGGTTTCATTGGAAAGCCGAAAGTACTGACTTAACCAATCTCAATGATTAATTTAATTTTCATTTTGATGTTTTTCCAGAGTCCGGTGAAAGTAGCAATGCATGAGAGCATCGACGCACTTGTATTGTGCTTTAAATCATTTTCACTGACTGACAGAGTTCTTGAAACAACGTTTAACTTTTCTAATTCGCATGCTTCCGTACTGAATCTCAGAAATTGATTATTTGAAAATTAAAATAGAGAAGCGATATATTTTTAAGCATTTATTTCGTTAAGAGTACTTAGTTGCTAAATAGTATTTTTTTCCATTTGATGCTTTTTCGCAATCTACTTCATGCTTTCTTTACTGTTTGTATTATGTAAATAATCTAAATTTATCTAATCATTCACTGGAAAATATATAGCCGAAACGATCTCACTTTCGTTGTCGAAACGGATTCTAAATGAGATATTAGTGTAAAGGACAGTGAATGTTTCATGTATGCAGAACAGTGTTTTACATACAAACAAAATATAGTTATGCGAACGTTCGTTGTTATACATTACGTAAGATAACACTTATTGTATCTACCAATATTCGCTTTCTATCGAAAGTAAAAGGTTTAAAAATTTGTGCTATGTAATACCTTTGGTATCGTCAGTGGTTTTGCAAAAATCGATCGATCGATTTCGAGTGTGTAATTCCGAGCACAAATCATACTTTAAACAATGCAACATTGTCTAACGCCAAAATCCTTTTAGGATACTATTTTAATATATGAAATAATTTTTTTGAGACAATCCACGCTATTATTTTCTGTGTCTACAAATATTAATATTTTTTGCTGAAAATCTCGCAAAAAGTAGCTTAAATTGCATAGTTTGTGATACTAATAATAAACATAGAATTTGAAAAATGATCGATGATGAAATCGTTATAAGTTACTGTTTGATGTAGTTTCTAGCAAATAGCAGACATTTTTATGATTTTATGATTAATTGCGAAGAACAGAACTTAAGAGTCATTCTTCCATGTTATGGAATTTACAAGCGGCGTGCTTTTCGTGTGCGCACATCAACAAAGAAAATCTCTATATTAAAGCGAATCATACTTTCACGTTAATTGGAACATTGTGAATGGTCGGAGACTTAACTCGTTTATTATTTCGCTTCATTCTAATCATTAAACCGATATTCATGTCGATGAATCCTTTTAAAACTAGGAATTATTACTTCTTATGTATACTTTCCCTCAATCTTTCATCAACGTTGATAAGATTAACGGCCTTCCTTTTCCATTTTCATTATTAACAATATAGTTCGGCATTCTTCTGAAAGTTTCAGAATTAATTAAAATTCAATTAACGAAACCTATTCCTTTTTTTAGTGATCGTATCAGTTACATCAAATTCTTGTCTGTAACGTTAATCTCTAATATACACATATGTGGTGTAATAAATAATTCGTATGTTATCCATCAATTCATCAGGAAAGCCTGTGTTGCAACGATAATGTTAAATATATAAGAATGTTTCACAATAAATCTAACTTTAAATAAATGCGTCGACAAAAATTGAATGAGGGTACTACTCTTATGTTTTTGATCGTTATAGCAAGCATTATGGAGTAAAACGGCGACGTGAAACATTGCAAACACGATAACACGAAAGTTGTCTCCTTACTTTCGTAAATATCACGCACAACCTGTGAAAGTTCCGGAGAAACACACCTTTCTAAGAAGGAAAAGAGCAGAAAATCTCGGTTGAATTTTCGTTCGACGGTACCGTAGAGATGACTCTTTGATCATTAAGGTGAATTATTCCCAAGACTTGTCACTATTAGTCGAGGGAATTAGTTGGCCCGAAATCGTGCATAACGCGATAAATTTCGCAGGCATGCTCGTACATTAATGCACGGAACGACGAGAAAGGTGTTAGGTGCAAGTAAAATAACGAGTGGGTTGGTGGCTCGGCTTGGTTCGCAGCATTAAATAGAATTGCGCCGGCGTATAAACAATTGGATCGATAATTTAAGATCATTATCAACCCCCTTTATATTAGTGCCAACCTCGCGGCAGTAAATTCGCCCACGAAGCAGCGGTTCTCACTTTATTGCTCGAATTATGTCAACGCCGTTTTATAAAATCACTAACTGCCCCGACCATAGCGATCGATCCGGTGAAATCGACCTCAAGATACACTTGTCGACTAAAGTTAGAAAGCCAAGCACTTACTTTGAAATTATATAGAGTATGTTTCATTGTTTCATTTTTTTTTATTTGTATATATTGTCGAGGACTTTAAAAACATTTATTCCATGAATTATATACATTTGATTGACTCTGCTGCGATTCTCAAATTTGAGCATCCGAATCTGGATTTCGTTTTAGCCGAGAAAAGAAATTTCAATATTCCAAGAAAATTGAGAGGAAAAATTACACGTATCAATAAGGATTCTTTCGTAGTTTAAGATAACTTCATTTGACTTCATTTTTGTCAAAGAACGATATTTAAAGGACAGGTAATGAAAAATGTTACGAACTATAGTGGACAGATCGATTGTGTTAGTTAAAAGTGAAACGATATAAAGCCTCAAATTGTTCCTACAGCAACGATTCAATACACAACACGATACACAAACATGCCGAAAGTCGAAGTCAGAGAACTTGTACTATGTAAATTCATCTTCCGGTATGTAATTGAAAAAGCAAACTGTAAACGTTGTTCGCGTTATCAAGCTTGAACGATAGCCCCGCATGCTGTTGTACCGTTTATTATTTTCCACGGTTCACGATATCGCGCTGTTTCTTTCATGATTCGCAACGTGTGCTTCGTTCTTCGAAAGACACGAGCGTGAAATTTACGACGGGCCACTGTTCAACAAAAAGAAATCGAAAATTACTGCCCTTCTTCTGTTTTATAAAATTCCTCCCAGTTACGAGTGAAATAGTAGTATATTTTCCTATTTTGTTAATATTAGAAATTACAGAAAATGTTGATAAAGCACAAACAGCACTAAATGCAAATATTATAAGTTAATGGCAATAAAATGGAACAGTTTGATAATTTCAATAATTTTTCAATAGATAAATCTTCTTGAATAATTTCAATCTCACTAATTAGTTACCTTTCGTTAATTTATGAATAATACGGATTTACTTTCGTGACATTTGACTAATCAAACGAATTTTTAACCCTTTGAATTGTTGCTGTGGAGGGTTTCGACCAGATTTCTATTTAGATATTGGATTACTTTGTACACTGGGTATGCAAACGATCGAACCCTGTATCGTGGTTCTATCTATCAATTTCCACGAACCCCTATTTATCAAGCTGTATAGTGAAACGATCAAGAGGAATTATCGAAAAGGTTAAACGCAGGGGAACACGGACTGCAAGGAGTCAGCACGACCTTCTTAGACCGCCGACTTTCGATCGATTTCCTAATGTGGAACGAGCCTGAGGACTTATTGACCGTCACCAGAAGCCAGCCGAACTATACTTTAACGCTTTGACGAGTGCGTGCACGCGATAGTCGGGGCAGTTGTGACGTCATAATACTGCGGCTGCCCCGGTCGCGTATGTAAATCAGAGGCGAGCGCACGCGAGTAAAATTTCATTTGATCGCGCCTTAATTGCTCTCTACGCAAGACTTTCGCTAAAACCTGTTCGTACAAACTCCGCTTCAAACTCCAACACCTGTTCCACGACTTGCGAATCGGTATTGCACTGAATTCCAATTCAATTAGAATAATACCAGAGCAAACTAGATTATCACTGCCACTTATTCGTTAACGGTCAGATATCTTTATGATTGCAATCACTATTTTCTATGCTATTTTTTAATGGCCTGTTTCGAGTATAGGGAGAATTTTGAATTACTTTGAATAGTAATGTTTCATTGAAATTGCAAAACTTTGGGAATATTTAGATTAAAGAAACGTATGTTAATTAATAATAGCGTTGGCTCCGTATTTGTGTTTTATGTTTTTCTGTCTTTTGTATATTTTAATATTCCTATAATATTTAGTAGTATTTTCGTAGAATTGTTTCTGCTTCTCGAGAAAACTTTCTTGATGTTTTGATCATTTTGCTACAAAATTTTGAACAACTATGTTTTGTTTCAATATCGAGAAGAAGAAAGCCTTTGCTTGCCAGTTACTTGGAAAAGTAATACGTTAACTATTTAGTCACGCAACTTTGTAAGTTTTACCATTAGACTACTTGTTAGAAATCTTTTCCTTCGACAAATTTATTCCAATAAAATCTCGAATTTGTAACGCTGCAGTTTACGTATGAACCGTCTGCCAGGATAAATGTCTGTTTTTCATGTCGTCTTCTCATGTCACTACAACGAGAACTAGTACAAAAATAGTGCATATTGTTGCGTGCCAATGCACTGTATATCTAAAAATGTGTGCAAGGTCTCTTTTTCTAGCGTGTCAATTGTAAACTTGACCGACAAAAGGAACTACTTGCACGCGAAACTTGTTCAGTTGACAATGCAGCATGATTTATCAAATAATTCGATACATAAATGCCACTGGGTGTGAATCATAGGATAAAGTAGAATTATTGCAATTTGTTTGCATAGACGAGATTAAATAGAACGCTAATTTGGCGATCAAATCGATCGAATCAAAAATGTATTAAAAATTCACCCGATTTACATATAGCGGTAAATTGTTGTTCGATTTACGAGCAGGAAAAATTTCTCGGGATTTTCTTCACTTCAGAAATCAACCGTTGCAGTTTCCTTTGACTAATTGCTAGCCGCACGAATTTCACTCGCCACCGTAAATGTCACGCGTTTCATTTCTTCATCGTTGCTCTGAAAGTATAAAGATCTAATTAACAGAAAACGTCAGTTAATTAGTTCTGCTCGGCGGTGGCAATTTCTGACGTCAATTAGGAGCACGGACATGCGAGTGTAACGTTCGACTAATCTGTCGACGACGACACTTGAAGTTAAGAATCGAAAAGTCATCGAATTGTTTCGATCGGATGAAAATTATGCGTTTAATCAAAACAATTTCCGTATGATTTAATTCACTTGATGGCTACTTAGATCCGTCAGTCCTTTGTAAAAATTGTCAGCCCTAGAATTCGAAGATTTTCGGAATGAGATTGCACGTTATAGTTCCTTGCAGAATAATTTACACATTAAAAATTGCACAGATGAAGTACTACGATTATAATGCACGTCGTATTATTGCAATCTTCGGCTATAAACTCCAATACGAAATAGTAATTCAATACCTACGATAAGAATAATTACTTTAATGACCTATACGTCATAGAATTCTAACAAAACTACTGATTAAAAACTACTTTTTATGTTTCAAGTGGTACAATTTAATGAAACAAAGAAAAATTGTATGTTGTACCTAGCAAATCCAAAGTCAAACAAACCGTGATAACGAAATAGCGATGACAATTTTAAGTGAAGCTTTAGTTTTCGAATAGAGAGAAGAAAATAGAGAGAGAGAGAGGGGGGATTAGAGGTAGTAGGGAAGACACAGAACGGTGGAAACACTGAGGGAACTGGCAGCAAAAGCAGAAGGGCGAGTCAAAGAGTACAGGGGGTGGAAATACTGGCGGCATTATCCTTTAATCAAATATATTACAGAGAATTTATCGCGGCCCGTGAATTAATTAAATGCCGAAGGCCCGAAGCGGAGTGGCCGCATGAAATTTAACATTCAATAAAATAAATCGCCACCCCTTCAGCGAGAACACCTCGGCCACCCTCCTCGCGATTTCCTCGGTCGTCGCTGTTATTAACGCAGTCGTGTAAATTATTGCGTTGCCCCGATTTACGGGGCCGAGTTGTGACGCTCCAGATACCCCTTTCACCTAGGGCTGGAACTCGATAGACTCCTCTTTTCCCATCTACCACTCTCTCCATCTTCTCGTATCCTTCGTTAATCTTGCCCTCTTCCGACATTCCCGGCTCTTGATAGCGCTTTCTCAATCTCCGATTTCTACATCTCTATGGGTCCCCTTCTTCTGTTTCTTCTTTCATTTATCCTTCCAGTGACATCTTCCTCTTGATTCTTGTCATTTTAACGATTTGGTATTGAAAGAATTTTATATTTTAGATCGGTAGAACTTCATATTCTTGCTTTAATATTTTTCTACTCTCTACCGGCCTACGTATAGTTATCATATAACATGTTTCCCAAAGATGAATTAATCAAAGAAAAAATCTACGAAGCATCCAGAATTATGGAAAGATCCATCATATTCACTTGTTCATTGGACTTCACATAGAATGCGCATAATATGTGAAAACACATAAGATATCCAAAGTACGACACTCTTTTCGCTGTTTATAAATAAGTATCTGTAAATAGAGGACACTGTAAATATCTATTTGTAAATAAAACAATCCTCCATTTAGATTTGATAAGAATTTTCAAAAAGATTCACAATGTATCCATTACCTACGACCGATTCACCGACACCTACTTCAAAGCAATAGAATTCACCAAGTATCATATAATAGACGATGGACCAGTCTTATCAACAGGGAAATGGAAACGTCAACGGACGACTATTCAACTACCAGCCATCACTGACAGCAAGGACTGTAGCCAGGATTTTCGACCAGCCCTTAAGAGACTTTGTCCCAGGGAGCAACAAATCCGGCTCTATCCAGGCGAGTTTATTCGTGCAGTTGTTTCACGCGTGCCGACCCTGACATCGAGCCTGCGAAAATCACGGGAGAATTTCGCGAACCGGGAGCGGAAACGCGCAGATCCTCCGCAGCTTGGATAAAGAGAGGGGTGAATGGACGAGCGAGACGGAGAACAAAAGCCCGGTTTCCGCTCTCGATGTCGCGCGCTCGAGTTAATTAATCCTCTCGACGCGACACGGTCAGGTACGCCCCAGACGGGTATCTTCCTTTAATATCGATAATGCGAGAGCGGCCGTCGAGTGGAGACGACTGGCTGCCAGGGGGGAAAAGAAAACTCAGGGCCGATGTTTAATAGATAGATACGTCGAGGGTGGCTGCGGTTTCTCAACGGCGCGTCGCGTGTGTGCGACCGTGTGTCGCTAACCGGATGAAATCGCCGAGAATCCTGCACAGGATGCGTGTTACGTAGTCCTGTCTTAAATATACCGTGGCATGCGAGATTTTTTCTTGTCGCTCGTTTCACTTCCGGATGTCTGCTGATTGATCTGAAAGGGTTAACGACAGCATTTCCTGCGACTATTTAAGTCTTCTTCGAGGTAATTTGTTCTTTTTTTGCATTGAGTAATTATCGAACAAGAGGATACGCGCGTCTTTTTATCGGTAGCTATATTTTTGTTTGATTCGGTTTATTGGATCTTTCTGTATGGGATAATAATCGTTAATTATATACACTGAGGGTAATAATTAAATATTAAGAACGTGTAAGGATGTAAATGGGATATTAAAATGATTGTCAGGAAAGGAACTATTTAAACACTAAATTGTTTAAATACTAACTCAGATTGCACGATGTAACACATAACGAAAAGTATTTTCAATTTGCCCGAGCTGAAAAGACTATATATACAGCTAAAGGAAAATATACATTTGCCCTTAAAATGACAAAAATCATCCGAAAATCTCGGAAGCGCATCCGCTTAAACAATAACTTCGATCGACATAAAGTATGTTCCTCTAAATACAATAAATTTTATGTGAAATATTTCACCGAATAGTGAATAGTTGCAAAGATAATCAGGCACAAATGCAACACCCTGTATATGAATATTTCTTACGTATATTAGTATTCGAATCGAATGAAATGAACTTGAGTATCAGAACTGATCCGGATTTATAAGTACGTATCGAGCTTGATCCCGTCATTAATTTTATTACCATCCACGTGCACAAGCAGACGTTGCACGCACGCGCGCGCATTCTTCGACAAACGCGAAATCAAATACACATCTATATTTTAATACAAGCGCGTAGAAATTACGCGCACGTAGAGAGGTAGACTCGTCGGTTACTTACGTGTATACACATAAATATGTAATTTCGACGGCTGGTCTGTTCCAGACTGCGTCCGCCAATGCGCATTCGTGCATGTATCAGGGAGTACGCGAGCAAGTACGTAATATTTGCCTTAGCTCAATCCACACCCAGCTCCTAATTACTTACTGCCCGGCTTCCACGCCACGATGGATCGCTGGTCGCCGTATATGCGATGTATTACGGCCCCGCTGCTACTTTATTATAGGCACTGTGCATAGGCGCGAAGACGTGGATCAGGAGCGTAACAATGTAATCCTGAACGTTGTATTTTGTTACTCTATACACGAACGTGATGTCAGTGGTGTAAAGCAACGATGAAAGAACTGGAAGGCTATTATTTCGGAATTTTTATATTTGAGGCTTCTTGTGAGATAATTTATTAAGTAATAATATTCGTAAGTTCAACAGTATCCGTAGTAGTTTTATGTTATAGATACCTGTTGCACGAATAATTTCCGACTTTTTCAGTTTCAATTTTATCGTCTTACATTAAGTCGCATAATCAGGCTGACTTGATTCATTTATTAATTTTGTTTATTTGATCAATGCGTTTCAAGTGTCGTTCACTCTTAACGTAAGCTATGGTAAGTTGGATTGACAGTATCCGAACTATATTTTGGTTCGGAGAGCTGTGTGAGGGAAGTAACTCTGCATTCGTTATTGTAATATAGGACAGAAAATGCAACGTTATATTTCAGAAGTGGACCTTTGGGATACAAACATGTATTTTTATTATCTTATTGTTATTATTTCCTGCGGAAGATCAAAACGTACCTACATCACTGTTACAGATGGTTACAGATCTTGAGAAATATAATGTAGAAATAACTACTTGATACGTATATTTTATACTTTAAGATAATCATATTAACATTACTCAGAAATTATTTCATTAGAAATATTGTAATAGAAATACATAACAAAACTTGACTGTATGTTAATAATGGTTCACAATAACTATATGTTAATAAGATCTTCTTCGTATATTTGTTATTCGAATTCCAGCTAATAACGTGCCTATTCATTTATCGACTGTGCATCGTTATTTTCAATACACTAAACGTAACTACTGGAATTTGTACGACATACGTAGGTGGATTAAGACAGTATCGGACGCGAATTTTCGATGCGGAAAACGTTTTACTACATCGCGAATTAACCACTCGCGTGCATCAGCGGTTAAAATTCACTCCTAAAATTCATCAACTATTCAATTCTAATTTCCTTTCTCCTGGGAGTTTATGTTCTTCCATCTCTCTCTCTATCCTTCTTCCATTTCATGGTTAAGTGTGGCCAGCTCGGCGAAGTCAGAGGGTGGCGCCTCTTTCCTGTACGTTATTCTCTATTCAACAGAGGGTGCACGACGTCGTTCCCTTTTCGCCATTTTTACGTTTTAATGTAAAAATGAATTTTACTAGTTCTCGTACGCATCCGACTTTATTCTCGTTTTTTCCTCTCTTTTCTTTAAAAATAATATATTGACGTGGAATACGATCTTCATCTTGGTACATTTGCATATAAAAATTTGAAATGAAATTGCGAAGAATCTTTTGTGGAAAAATTATTCCAGTAATGATAGGATAATTACTTTCGGGATATCCTTCAGTTCGTGTTTCTCAGTTAAACGTTACGAAGCTCAAAAAAACTCTAAAATGCGTATTTCATATCAATTTTTATCTATAACAAATGAATCCATTTCCGGTTAAAAATGTATAAAAGATCTTCCTAATTATCTTGATCCTTAAATTTGAATACCGTTCGTGTTCGTTTTTCCATGAACGGTTTCCGCTTTGCGTCCCTTTACTCCATCGTTTTTCTCAAACTTCGCTTCAACTCCATTCTTCTTTTTCTCAAAGCCTTGACCTGAGCGCCATATTTTTAATTATCTTCCACGTGCATACAAATAAGCTCCATAAATACTTGTTCCGCGCTCGCCTCGTGTAAATCAATCGTTGGCTGGTACCGAGGCAGGACGAAAGAAACTCATGCGTTCCCGGTGACAAATTTACTAGTCTTGGTAACATTTTGGTTTTCTCTATAGTATTTTTATTCAAGGTCACACTGCCGTGACGTTCTTCATTTATACAAGTACTATTACACATTTCCTTCCCCTTTTTTTCCTTATCTTTTCCTGAAATCGATACTCCATCTCAAATAATTACGTAAAGTGAAATCGAAGATCATACAATTCGGAAAGCACTGATAAAACTGTATTACTTACAAAAGTAGGTTTTCTCAGATCCATTGAAATTATTAATACCGTATTTTAATTATTAGAGATTTAAACGACGATGTTTAGATACTATAATTTCTTTAATTCAATCTTATTAATAATAAAATACCTCGACGGTTAGCAGCATGTATTACATCGAATAATATCTACGTTATTTAAGTGCTACTACAATAATAATATAACGTAAGATAATGTAAATTTCAAGAGAGTCTGAACATTATTAATAATTAAAAATTAAGCTTCGACCACTAACAAGCTATAAAATAGGATTAAAATTAATATCCAGGAGAACGAACTATTATAATCATTATTGTTTGAGATTATTAAAGATCATTTCACCCTCAGATTTTCATCTATTTAGGTCATTACAAAATTCCCTTAATGGCAAAAGCTTCAACTCTTTGGTCGATATAAAAATCATATTGAAAAGATTTTCGCCGAAAAACCTGAGAGATTCTGGAAGGATAGAATATTTGAGTTGCGTGAAAGATGCAGAAAGGTTGTGGCACCTGTACAATTCAATAAACGTATGTCGAAATACAAATATGCTGCGCTTGAATCTTCCTCAGAAATCGGAACGAACTTTCCGGACAACCCAATACCTATATAAGTATCAGTATCTACATATAATCGCTAAATACATAAAATGCCAAAAAGAAATAAAATATTCTAACAAAGAAGAAATCTTATCTCCCGCTATCATTATAATATCCATCTTGAAACTGAAGATAATTATAAGTACGAAAGTTACGTCTCTCTGATAATTAGAGTACTACAAATCTCATTGTATTCGAAACAAACGTCAATGACAGTGATAATTACTGCAGTGCTAACTACTCAATACAGTTGTCATTGAAAACCACTCTTCTATATGAGATTAATCAAAATAACTGCATCAAGGTTGACTTACAGGTTTCCTTTTTGGATGAAGTGATTCTCCCACGAATGATTCGGTAATCATTAGGCATTCGCAATATAAACTCCGAATTACACTGTCGAGGTCGACGGGTTTGTTTTCACGTGCGTTCCAAACACAATGCGCTGCACGAGTAGCCCTGTTTGTTTGAACAACTGGCCTCTGATGTACATTCATAGCGCTCGCTATTAATAGGCGTAAATGTCGCGGAGCGTACAATTGCGGTGCATAAAGTTTATTCGAGATTAGCCCGCGTGCCACGCAACGTCGACAGAAACGAGAAAAGGGAGAGAAAAGGAAGTCCGAGCTATATCGTCGTCGTTTAAACTAGAAAGTTAATTTTTCTTATAGGTCACCACTCTACACCTTATTGCGTATTACTCTTAATTGCTAAATAGAACGTTTTCACTCCATGCATCGCGTTAACCGCCGTTTTACCCCGAATCTCCAGCATACCGACGTGAAAATTTTCATTTGAGTCCGTTGTATTTTAGACCGTCGCAAATTTCATGTTGCAAACACTCTGCGAACCGTAATATTGGACAATTTCATCGCAATATTTGACTATTCTTCTGGATATTTCATAATACTCTCGTACGCCCTAGGAAAATTTATATCATCTGTGCATGGTCATCTACACTTAGCAGTAGAAAGTTTGTATTAGCACCGATTAGCAAGTTTTCCGGCTCGAGCAAAGGTTTGAGGATTAGCTAAGAAGGTTAAGAGTGAAAGCGCGAGACAAGAAAATTTATTTTCTATAATACGAAAGAATAATTCGTATTGAAAAAGTTAATTATATTATAAGAATCTCGTGTCGATATTAAACAAATTTCTCTATCAGTTCTTTTGGTGACACGAAAGTATCATAAATAAAAGAATCTAAAATTCAAATAAATCATTAAATGGATCCCCATAACATGTGTGTCTTTTTAAATTCACCGCAAAAGTAAAATTTTTTGCTCGACCCCGCTATCTTATCTGTCTACCACACGAACGTATTGTTTATGCTTCTTGAGATCCAAGAAGTTGAGCTATGATGGAATTATCACATCGACCTCGTGACTACATATTACGCCATTAGCATATCGGATAGATAGGTATAATGGAGAGTCGCGACCTTTAAATTTAAAATCCGCCATCCAGCTTTGTGCTGAAGGTGAGAAAACACCCTTCGATATTAAAAATTGCGTGGCACCGAGATATTACCCAGGGGCTACTAACAACCACCTCTTTCTCTTTCTCGTTTTGCTTTGACTTTTACACACCTTCCTTTTCTTCTCCCGTGTTTCGTGCTCTCTTTTACGCGTGCTTTCTTTCGATTTTCACCCCCTTTCGATCCCACCCTTTACATATTGGACTCCTTTATGCAGTCGGCGTTAACACAACGAAAGGTAACACGTACGACATACTTTCTTTTCCTTTCGTTCGAACGCATCGTGTATACACATGTTGGCTTTCTATTATCCCTTCTCCTTTACGCAGACACTCATTCATGCACGCAGTACGCGTAATGCAAATGCACATCCTACTCCCCCTTTTTGCATGCACGCACAATGACGCACAGGATACCCCTTTTTTCCTTACATAGATTACTCTTAATACATTTATCGTCTAATATTAGAATTCTTTTTTTTCCATTGCGTAGAGTACGCCAGTTGTTAAAACCAGTCGGAGATTCTTGTGTAATATAGGTCGTTATTATCAAAGGAAACGCGATAATTTACACGCGTATGTAACGAACCTATTTATTTTTAATTGTTGCGTTTACTGTATCTCACCGTTAATTGTGTGTCTATTGTACGTCTTCTCAGATTCATTTTAAATTGATAATTCATCATTTTATCGTTCAGTTATGATTTTCATTATCTGTGCTTAAACTGTTATACATTCTACTGACAAATAATGTACCTATTGTTTTCATATATGTTAAAAATATGATTCTAAACATTTCTCATGTACATTAACGGTATTATTATTATTAAGGTGTCTTCATCCGAATGTTACAAGAAACTTATACTAGCTTTCGTATTACGAAGAATACTTTTCTTTACTCCATATCAATTAGTAATTTTCCAATTTTTTAATTTCATTCCCGTTCTAAAAATTATGTATACATAGATACATGTACAAAATTTAGTACAAAATTCTGTGAAACTCTTGCCATCTCCTAGCAAAACCTTTTCCTAACTTACCTAACTTTAACTATAAAATTCATTAAAATCTTACGTTTTGCAAAGTGAATATCAGTGACTGGTTTTACAAACTAGATACATGTACAAAATTTAGTACAAAATTCTGATTTTTGCCATCTCCTAGTAAAACCTTGTCCTAACTTACCTAATTTTAACTATAAAATTCATCAAAATCTCATGTTTTGCAAAGTGAATATCAGTGACTGGTTTTACAAACTCGAACCACATCTGTAACCAATTTACATAGTTTACTCCTGTCCGAATTATCTTACAAATTCTATCTCACTATCACGACTCTTCTTTTAAATACCGTGCGCGAATGTTGTACATGTAATACACTTCCCCTTTTTCCTGTAGTCTCACCACAGTTGCCCGTTGTACTGTACGTATCGACGTCTCTCCTTGGACTTTATAACCGGTAGTGGTTGTAACTCAACCAGTTTGCGCACCGATTCGTGTCGGTTGGCCACATTTGCACATTTCACGTGGCAGCGGAGGTGCGAGGTTATTGTACGGATTTGTCGTGCGACCGTGTCGCGTGATCGACATTGCTCACGATCGTGGAAAATCGTCTGAATTTTCCCAAGGGATGAGAGGACGCGCGGGACGAAGGGGAGGGGACGGGCATTTTCACGGGTGAAACTGCCATGACCGGCGCATCGGGTCCCGTAATTGATGATGCAAAGACGCATCGGAATTCTGGCGCGGGAACGGCGAGCAATTTGAATTAGTTTTGCGCGATAAATTTGCGGAAATATCGAAGTCGCGTGGAAACAACGAAAAACTTCGACGTACGCCCGTGAAATTCGAGTCACGTCGACTCTTTACTGTAAATTTCTATCAGCGTATGTAGGTGCTTTGAGTTTAGATTGTCGTTTGAAACACGATAGATTATGCGAATAATACAATGCGAACGTTAATATAAATTCTTCGTCAAAAATATATAACAATATATTTTTCTGATATAAATAGGTGAAGCAGTAAATGGAGTTACAAAATGTAACGAGCGAAATTTATTCAAGATTTCATACTGTTACCTTCTGATATTGTAACATGAATACATAACTGGGACTTTCATCCTGCTTGATTTAATATATGATAGAAATTTAATTACAGATTAATGGTTAATTATAGGAATTATTATATATACTAATTAGAAATCTGAAAGTGTAATGTGCATTGTTGCTTTTGCCTGTTACGTTGTCATTTTACCATGTTGCGTAAATATTTCGTAAAATCTATACTGTTTTCAATTGCATAGTTATAAAACTATTCTTTGAACATATAAATATTATTCATATATGTATAGCAGGCAGCATGCAATTGATTAAATGATATAATACGAATTATAATACAATGTATCATATCTTATTGCCTCTGTCATGAATCTAAAAATTCGTAAACCTACCATAAACAACGTCAACTGGCATTACACGAAAATATTCTAATCGATACTTTTCCTAGGACTTTCTTATTACACTCCATCGATACTTATTTATAATTCATACCGCAAATTGAAAATTTGAAGGAATTGACCAACGCAAGAAACTCTAAGAATATTGTCCAATAACAGAATATAATCTGGAAAGGGTTACTTGGACGATTAGTCGCATTGATCTTCGACTTGGGGTCGAGGCCGGCTCTATCGATTGCTGTGATATATTTCGTCACGCAGTTAGTTACCTGTACTGGTAACGACCAAGGCAATTCGAGCATGAAGGCCTGGTGTCTACACGGTTGCGCGCGTGCACGTCCCGTTCGTACAGCTTAAACCGCCTTAAACCACCTTCGACTACCTCTTCGACCGGCGGCCGAGGCAGTGATGGATCGAGTCGAGTTATCACCACCTCCGGAACACCTGCACCCAAACAGGACAGACAAGAAAGGGTTGGAGAGAGGGTCAGAAGCTTCTAGCTGCGATATCGCGCAAACAGTCAACGGGGCACTCACCCCCGGATATCTAGCGAATAAAAGTTCCGGGTTTCAGGTTCGATCAATTTTTCCTCCAAGATACTCCACCGTAGCTACTTCCTGCCTACTTTCCTTACAGCTACCCTACTCCAAGATAATATAAATCTAATTTTAAAAGAGAACAGGTCGATGTTACGTTTGAAATATCTTGAAACAAGAAATTGCGCAGTCGTATTTTTTGCAAGAAATGGTTCACATAATCGCCTATGAATGAAATTTTTAACTGAAAATCTAAAACTTCGGATCGTTTCTAGTCAAGTAGCTATTTATCAATTGACGTGAGGTTTTCTTTTAATACTCTTTGCTTTTGATTATTTTTAAACAATTTTGTTAATAACTTTTATTAAGGAGGTTTTATATAAACGATGTATAAGAAAGGGAATAAATAATTGCTGATTGAACGCATGAGAAATTGCAGAACAGTCTTATCCACGGCTGAATCTACTTACTTACGCAGTTTTATTCTACTTAATATTCTGCAATAGGAAGACGGCGTATCTTTTAGTCATATCTTTTCACATTCGCTCGATTTAATACCACCTCTGTTGGATTATTTACATAACTTTTTTCACTTCCGACCAATATCTAATACCTATCTTTGAAAATAACCAATTTCATTTTCAGCTCTTCGCGTTAAGAGCAAGAAATTTACGCACGTCTAACGTCTGTATTTTCCTCGTGGAAGAACTTCCATATAACCGTTCGAAACCGTGCAATATAAAATTATGTCTGAACTGAAATCTATAGGAATTCTAAAAAAGATGTTCAACTACTAAAGTACCTGTTAAGTCTTCCAACAAGTAAATTACGTCCGTGGCATAAGCATAAGAAATTGATTTCTTACAAATGTCGAGTTCGAAGAGCCCTGTTAAACGATCATTAAGCGATCGTAAATCGTTAACGCGGCAATTAAAGATTAAATGGTAGCAAGATCCAGGCGAACAATTAAGCAGTGGGAACGCAGTTAGCGCGCGTAGAAGGAACACGATCGCTCTGTGCAAGGAGCTTAAGGATCGTCCTCGAAATTCTTCTGGAGACGTGGCCGCCGCATTGCCGTTAAAATATCGATGCAGGAATATATTTACTGCCGCGTACACCGTGTAAGTTTACCAGGAACACGATTCACCGCGCCCCCGTGGATCTCGCGCCAATACGATGAATATGCAGCAAAGAATCGTGTATTAAATATCAGCAGCCGCCAGGAACGACGACATACTAGCAACCGTACCGGTATGCTTGACCAGCGTACGCTTGATTTTGCTCCTTTAAAACAAGACAATTTGTTTGCACGCTCGATACTGTGCACAGCGTCAGCGGGTGGGATGCAGACTATTTTGTATGTCTCTCTTTTGCTCTTGGACGACCTCTGCCTCCCAAGATCCTTCTGTCTAGATATTCCCTCTTCTGCAACAACATCCCCTTTCTTTCTTAATTCTTTCCTTTTTCTTAGTTTCTCGTCCCTTTTTCCGTCCATCGTGTCTTATTCCGTTCTAACTTGTTTCACTTTTTAAGCGACACGTTTACTTTCACTTTCAGCCCGGCGTCTTTCCAACCTCATCTTTCGCCCTCTGTCCTCTCCTATCGATTTTCTCTATCTTTAGCTTGTTGTGGAATTTTCTCGTATATTTGTTTCATTTCAGATACCATTTATATGAAAATAATTGAATTATTCAGATATCGAGCGTGTCACTTCTAAATAACGATATCGTATGGGACGTATAAAATGAATCATTTAGTGAAATAACTAATCTTCCCATGAAGCGACATAGTCAATTCTCTTGCCTGTTTCTGGACCTAATAATTAAGAAAAAGATCTATTTATATGACATTTTACAAATCCATATAACGTAGATAAGAATATCCAGTTTCCAATAGATACTATTCTTCTATCTTCATGATTTCCTTGTTCTAAATTTTCTTATGAATCTGATTCTGCGCTATTTCATGAAATACAAATTCCATCGATACTTTCCTCTTCCTTATTTAAATTTCCATTCTTCCATGCTCCCCCCTCTCTCTCTCCCTCATTGAGATACAAAATGATCTAGTTCTTAAGCGGCAACCGGCAAGCAACCGAGAACACGTCGCAACAAACAGATCCATAACTAATATGGGACAGATTAAAATTTAATTCCACGACTTAGGCAACGGCGGCAGGCCGAACTCGGTCGGCTGATTAATTGAATTTTAATTGAATCGCAGCGGAAATATTAATTGGAAAGCCATTAAAGACTCCGTGCTGCGCGGTCCCGGGGAAAGCCTCGGTTTCCTCGCCAGGCTAGGGTAATTACCGATTGAACGCAGCGATAGATAACTTGGAATTATTTATGAGATCTCCCGAGAATAAATAAGCGGTCCTGCGACATACTTATTTGAATTCGGATACAGCCGACGAGTATCGGCTGGAATTTTGCACCGGTAACAACGTTGTATTATCCAACAATGAAAAATCTGCAATTTGTAGTAGCGATTTCACAACAATGGCAAATCTATCAATTGATAAGCCTGGACGAATAAAACATTTTTCTATCAAAAAATGCAATCTGCCTAAATTCGAGGTTGGTTTCAGTGATGGCGAATACCATTTAATTCATATTTCTCAGCGAAAGAAATGAAATACGTTACTTTTTAGGACATACGTTACGAGAACTATCAGAATGGTTGAAATAACCAATTCATAATTTTCCACGGAAATTTGATAAATTTACAGGTTTTTAGGGATCTGAAAGATTTCCCCCGTTATATATCATTTTTCGCGTATCTTTCTTAATATCTCTGGTACAAGACACGGCCATAGTCAGTCGATTCCCCCAGAAAAGGAATATAAAGAGGAACAATGAAAAAGGAAGGAACAGTCCGAAACAGGACACACAGCGGGGCAAGAGAGAAGGCAGGATAGTGGCTCGTCGTTATGCGAAAATTATCGACGAGGCCGGATACACTCTTTAAAACAAAATCCCGCCTCGTAAAGTTCCTTCATTAAACGTCGAAGGTGGCCCATAAAATCGGTGATTCCGAGAGGTGTTCGCGCGAGAAGAGAGAGAAGGCGCCAGGTCGAGGAAGAATGAACGGAGGGAAGAGCTGCCTGCCGGAGACCAGGTATATAAACATACATATAGGCTGGCCTGGGGTACAGGCGCCCCGCGCCTCACGCCGGTTATTGTACGTGTCGAACCCCCGTGGTGCCTCGGCACCATCTCGCGACTCAGGCTATTCCCCCGAAGTCCCCCCTCAGATGCTGCTTGATTAAAATCCGCGAGCATCCGATATACGAACAGCCAAACTTTGCCCGACTCCTGGCCTCCAACTATCGAGACACCGGCTGCACCCGCTATCCACCCTTTTCCCTTCCACCCCATACCTTGATGCTGAATATATAAATATCAACGCGTATCGGGGAAAATATAATTCGCGCTAGTTGATATCCTATGAGATTGCTATTATTGGAATCAATAACTTTTTGCGTTTTTATATCGATTTTGTTATTTAGTAAGGTAACGATCTACTAGTACATTATGGATGTTATATATAGTGGCAAAAAGAAGTATTTGCACATACCCTTAGTTCGCAACGAAGTTTGTTTCTTTTATCAGGTTTCACATTTTATGTTCGTAGGATTAAATTTTTGCAATCGTATGAAAGTACGTACTGACAAATGATATGAAACTCGATATACTTGGAATAAATTAATTGGTATATGGACGCTATAAGTATTTTTCTAGCTACTATACGTAAGTAGTAACTTTTTTCATTTCAGCAGAATTAACTTTTACGTAAGAAATGACGTTCAATTTAACAGTTTGCTCTTTTTAGGTATAATGGCGTAATTATGATACCGATGTAGAATGCAACATCGTACAGGTAATATAATTTATTAGCGAGTGTAGTATAACTTCAATTAGACATAAATCAAAAACTGGCTATTAAGAGTGAGCCTGGACCCCCTGTGAGCACGATCCCAATTCCTGTATTAGTTATCGGGTATCCTGTTTCAATCGTTCGACCGATTCGAATTGGTTCTCCGATCGAAATTGCTGTATCAACTATAATTTGAGCGATGAATATTGGTTTAGGTTTAGTAATGAATCTCTTCGAAATCTTCTCCAATATTTATACCAACATTTTTTATTTCTCATAGCTTTCCAAAACTGTAGTAAACATTATTCACGCTTATCTTACATTTATTATTACTTTCAACCACTTAGAAGAATATTCCACAGAAAGGAGGAATATTCTTTTAATTGGACCATAAGCTAACCCAATGGAACAAAGGCGAGACGCTCGTAAAATCCAGAATCGAACGAATTCCATGTTTCGTGTGGACGTTCCTTAAGGCAGTCCCCAGTGCGAGAACCAGTCCCCGTGCACAGTGTATCATATTTATGTTACTCGTATTCAATAATTATTCATCCCGGCGTACAGATTTGCGCAGATAAATTCAAGGTCGATCTCGGCCTCTAGCAGGAGCCGCGCGCCCCAGGGACTCTCCTGACCGGCCGAGCAAACAAATATCATAATTCGCATTGTTCTCGTCTCTTTTTTCCCGTTCGCGATTGAATATAACGAAATGCAAACACAGGAACGTAGGGGAACCTGAAAGCGACTCCGTGAACAGCGGCGGCGGGGAGAGGAGGCGAAAGTATTTCGACGGGACTACGGTTTCGTCAAAGTCAAAACCTCCCTCATTCAACGAAGATCGTTCTGGAATTTAATAATTAACGGACCGCCCGAAGCCACTTGTATTTCCGTTTACGTTGGCCCGCGTTTCGTCGATTCCACTGGTTTTTGATGTCGAATCCTTCAGATACTCGATCAACTATTATTGCCAGATGTAACTTCCATGTTTCGTTCCTGTATTCTGCTCATAAACCAAGGCAAACAATTTATTTTCTTTTTTAAAGAAGAAAGCGTAGATATACCTTGTTTTTGTGGATACTGCAATTATAGTAAAGCATCTGCTATAGTTCAGAAAAATCTGATCAATTTGTAGTTATTAATACAGTTGGTAGTTGCTTGCCCTATAGAGTTCAAAGTATTTAGGTGAAACAATTTTATTTAGTGTTATTCTAGTTCTCCTAGAAGATATTTTTATTGCAGAGTATATTGTACTTTTATATACATATATGACAATCGTCGTACAGATTTTTGTGGAACATATATATTTTCCAAATCTAACTTTAACGATTGTATACTGTCTATATAAATAACAAAAGCATATTCTAATTTGTTAGATACATTAGCAATTATAGACAAGATGGAAATATATTGAATAAGAATTAAAGATGTTGCATAAAATACTTTTCTGTACTTTTAAAATAGGTAAAAATTAGTATGGGTCGTTTTTCATACGGAAGCTTCGATCGTAGGCGAGGTTCGTTGGAAAAATGCCGATTCCAAGTGTCGCGATATTGCTTGGAGATTCTCCGTTTCTTTTCTTCGAGGGCCATGCCTTGAATCAGGCACGAAACGAATGACAACGGCAGATTGTTCCTGTCATTCCGTACCGGCGACGTCTCCCGGCGATCATCCGGGATCCCGTGAATGGGCGACGCAATTTCCCCGGATGTCTTTCGAAACCGTACTTGGAGAAAACTCCTGGAAATATCTCGGCAGCGCACGTCCGACCCGGCGTATAATTGAATTTTAATTTTGTAATTCCTCCTGGCGTGGGTCGGTGCCAATCTCCGAGAATATCGGACCTGTCCTGACCATGCTGACTTCTTTACAATTCGTTTCCTTTGCTCGCCCCGCAAGTCTTTGCCCGAAAACAATTTAGCCTGGTCGCTGTTATCGAACCGTCATTAAATATTGTTGCAAATCCGTGATAAATCGTGGCGAAAGTTCGGCTCTGTTCGAAGTAGAAATGATTAGAGTATGATAAGATCTTATTTTCAAGAGAAAATTATTCCACCGAATTGAAATTTTAAAAAGATTCTCCGTTACTATCATTGCACTGCACAAGTATTCTTAGTCGTCAATGGACATCTCCAATTTTTTGAAATTTGTTTATCTTTTGAATTTTGCGAATCCCAGTAAAACTTTAGATTTGTATTACAGTTGATCCCTACTCTCTTTGATTTTCAAATTATAACCCAGCAAAGTGAATTGTTATTTCTGGAATCTCTTAGGAAATAAGCTATGCAAGTAACAGCGGCGAGCATGATATTGGATAATATAATAATCACTGTTTGTTTTCCCACAGTGTTTAGTATTCTTCACTCCAGACGACGAGATTTCAGCAAGTTTACTTAACCAATCATAACAGAGAAAAATCAGCACGGTAGGGTAAAGTCGAGGTTACCCTTAGCAACGTCCGGGGGAACATCATCAGGCGAACCTTGTAATTTTGATCATTTGACTGGAAATAATCTACTGCCCCCTGTTCTTACCGCAGCATTTATTGTCCGGTTGCAGGGAGTCAGAGATCTCAGGAAATCTGGCGAATCTGAATGTCGATGCAAGTATTATTGTACTCCGAACATTTTCGATATCTTTGATCGTTAGAAGATGGAAACCGTAGGAAACTAGACCAATGAACGATTCGAAACCTACGATATAATTTATAAAAATGCAATTCAAGATATCCATTAAGCTCTTCGATATTGCTAGAATGCATGTTCGGAAAAAACACAATACAAAGATATCCAAAGAATAATACTCAATGTAATATTTAGTAGGTAAAACAATACTCCGGATTCCATTTGTTAAAATATATTCGCAAAAATATGAATTTACGTAAATATTGATAATCTAGATGTTACAGAGAATCTCATTAATTTTAGCTCCTCATTGAAATAAATGATAAAAAAGTCAAGAATGCCAACGATTGATCAAACGTTGCTAATAGATAATATTTCTTATATAAAAATCCAAAATCTACTATAAGATCAATAAATTTAAGATCGCGTAATTATCTAACAAAAGAAGTTTCAACGATACATTGAATAGATGAAAAATCCGAGGGAGACCGATTTGATCGGAAATTCACACGGTCCGACTTGGGTGTACCGATTGCTCCTATCCGTCTCTGACAGAAGGAGCAGCGATTATCATTGTCTGGGCGCACGGTGCAATCTATTTGCGACGAGAAACCAGTCGTTGCGGTATCGTTAACCAGAGACTTACATTAGATGCACGCGGAAGGATTAGATCGTGACCTCGTAATTTCTGGACTCTAACCTTCGTGAGCCAGGACTTGATATCAGCCGGCTGCATCTTCCTTTTCGAATTGACGGTGTGGGCACTTGTTCGGAATTAAACTTGTCTGCGATACGTTGCTACACTGATCCAGATGCAAAAACTTGTTCCAGACATCCTGCAGTTCTAATTCCTGATGATAAATGCGATCTTGAGATGTATAAGGTAGATCTTATCTATCCAAATGTTGTCGTAATACTGATTTAACAAGCGTTAACTTAGTCTCATTTACCTGGCTAAATTTTTCCTATTCCAACCCATAGGCTGAGAATATCTGTAAGATATGATACTATGATACTTTATGATTCGAATTAATATTAAAATTCACAGTTATTTGGAAGATTTAACTAAAATAGGCAACTACTTGAAAAAATACAATTAATAGAAAATAGAGTTAGCTTGCGTATGTCATTCCTAAAATAGAAATAGCACAATTCACTATTTCAAATTATTACCTTTCATCTATATCTCGAAATAAAATTTCCCCAAGTCCACAGAGTTGTTCCAATTATTATCTAAAAATTGGAAATCATTTGCTTTGAAAGGAGGCAAAAGATGGTATCGGATCCCGGGGGATCCTCAAGGACGATAGACCTTGTTCCTCTTGGTCTTTATTCTTCCGCGAGATGAAGAAGCAAAGTAGTAGGAGGAGAAGTAGGCGGATAGCAGCGAACGTGGGTATCCGAGGCACGAGTTGAAGGGACTATCGTAGTAGATAATTCAACGCGTATCCCAGTAGCCGGTCGCGTCCCTGCACATTGCGTCGGCCATCACAAAGACAAACCTCTGACGCGGCACCGGAACGTTCCACTCTGCACACAATCATCCCACATGCCGTGTACACTGGCAACGCGAGTTTCTCGCCAGGAAGATGAACACCGACTGCACCAAAGCAGGAGAAAGACGAAAACAGAGAGACGAAGGGCTCGGTTAAGGAAAAGGAAATGGAACAAGGAGCGAAGCAAAGAGAAAGACCGAGTATCGAGGAATAACAAAACTGGAGATTGCTGACGGAAAGGTTGGCGCCATCGCGTGATTACCAATTTCGAATTATCCACTTGCTACGTCGATGGACGATACGATGAACGAGGGTCACTGAAGGAAGCACGATTATTCAGAGTTCTGTGTTTCACCTGCGAAATTTTACTTCATAGAAGAGAATATCACAATCGGTTCCAGACTTGATACGTAAACGTGGTTTCAATGGTATAACACAACGAATTCAAGTAGATTTGATTGAAATCAAGTAGAATTCGACATACGATCAGACATCTTGCGTTTATTCACAGTCAAACGAGGTATTTTATACTTCGTGTATAAACAATGAAAAACTATTAAAATTGAAGATTAAACTACAGGTTTATACTATATATGACTATCACTAAAACGCTATAATGAAAATCAAAAGTCATGTGTGTATAAATATGTTTTTACTTAAATGGAAGTCAACACCAATTTTACCAAAATACCTGGATATTTTTAATGGCTATATCGAACAGCTTGTAAATCAATGCAAAAGACATTATAATTTGTGTATATAATTCATCATTCGTACATGATCTTCAAGCACAAGTCATCAACATATGACTTATACATTACAATGAACAGTAGCTTTTTTTTAGTATTAGAAACCTCCTCGAGGATTTGCTCAAAAAAGTAATATATTACTTATGACTCAATCTATGACTTATCATACCTCACTTTACCTCACTTAGTAAAATTATACGTATCAACGGCGTCGAAGCGCTAAACACTTTTTACAGAATTTCTCGAAATCGTACGAACCTTGACGGTGATCAATTTAACAGGGAGGCGTCTGGCTGGAGCAACCGTAAGGTATTCGAGATAAGATGTTCCCGCAGTTGTTTGTGCCCACGGGATCGACCAAAAAATCAGCCAATAACATCGATGCGCGAGACCGCATTCCAGAACTGGCCGAAGCCATTCATCACCTGACCGCGTTGAACTACGCGTGGCCATAGGTGCGTGTTCGAATGTGAATGTCGTCGGGAGACCCGCACACGAGTCGACCAGGCCACAGCCAGTAGGAAGACACTGATTGAATTGAAGTAATATCAGGAGCAGTGAGTAATGATCGCTTCGAATTGAAACGCAGCCCGACTACTGATTTCCGTACACGCACAAGAGAGGTCCCAATGCCATCACCGTACGCCGTCTGGTTCGATGTGCGTGCGGATCAGATAGTGTGTAGTCATGCCAGGTGATTATATCGCATTATATGAGAAGTCTGCTACTGTGTACTCAGTTCTCGCGGGTTCTTTGGGCCTCTCCATTCGCAGACTCCTGTCCACGGATAGCTTTTGACCAACTGATCACTCGTCCGCGAAAAATTTATCATTATGAATAACGCTGTTACGAGAATTCTTTTCCATTTTGTTCTCGATTTATACCTGATTCGAACGTATTCAGACACTGAAAATTATACGCGTAGGTTTTGAGAATTATTTGCAACATTAGTTGAAATTTTAACCTTCAATTAAATTGCCAATTTCGTTTTTGAATTTTCTTAAAAAAAAAATCTACATTTTTATTGACAAACTTCCAAATATCTGTCGTTGACCCAACAAAAGATTATACGATATATCGAAGACATTGATAAACATTCGAGAATTTTTTCAAATGTTTTCAAAGACTGGAATATTAGAAAGTTCAGATTTGCATATAAACGAAACCACATATTCGCATATGGAGAATTAATTGAGAGCACATTGATGAAGATCTAATTTCATGAAAATAAGTGAAAGTGAAAGATGTCGTGCAATATTATTTTAGAAAATTCCAGTGCTTGAACGACACACGCGAAGAGAATTTATCGAAATCTTGACAAAGGACTTCTTGATTCGACGGTTAACAATTCCTACTAGTCATATTCGAAAGAACCGGACAACCGTTTCTTTTTTTTATTTCGTAGGGCACCTTCGGATGCAGCAAGATGCACCGTAAGCCACTTGACTCAAGGACGTGGCTACGATTCGACAGAGTTGTGCGGAGTCAATACGATCCTTGTCGGGTCTATAGGTTCAGTCCGGGTGGTCCCGAGCTGCTGGGCACTCGGGGCCTCAAGCATAAGGGCCAGGCGCCCCTTTATTCGCCTGACGCGTAAGACAATGTGGCCCTCGGCATCTGATTGATACGCAATACTATCCACCTATTGTAACACTACGCTTCGAAATATACCCCGTGTATTTTCTGTGCTGTATTGCCTGAATTATTTTTCTACGGGTCAAACTCTTTCGAAAAATGTATTTTAATCTTCTTCACATATATTTAACTAAGTAGCATGAAAGAAGGATTTGCAACGTAATTTTGTTGTCCATCTTTCTTCTTTAAGTCATTCTAACGTTTTCTTTTAGTCATTTTAATTTCTTCGATCAATCTTAATTCCAATTTTCTTCAAATAATTTTAAACGTAACTTTCTTTAAAGATGCTCTGATTCTAAATGAAATAATTTTAAATTACAAAAATACAGAGTATCTAATAATAATAATTGACAGTGTTCATGGAAGTTCACTGAAATGTGTTATTTTTATATTAAAGCAACAAAAATTATTAAATATCAAATTCGTAAAACCAATCGCTGCATAGTCCACCCCTTAACCGGTTTAATAAATTAATTAATTAATAAATTAAACATTCAAGTATTCTAATTAATTTCAAAGTACACGCTTAAGTATACTCGAACGTAATACGAATTCCATTCAGTTTGGAATTTATCGAGATAAAGTTCATCAAGTCTAACCATTATCACGTTCTCGCGTTCCGGACGATTAATTAACCCGCATCATCTACTGATAAGAGAGGCGGGCACACGCGTGTCCGATACTCTTGCGACACCCGTTGCATCGGACACGGCGATGCTACCCGTCAACCGACTCAATGATATCTCTGACGTGTCCGCGATGATTTATTCGATATAAGATGGCTGACTTGGGTTACCCGGCAGCCCCTCAACCCCCTTCGGGCCATAAGTACTCTAAACAGAAGCTATTGTGAACGTCTACGTCGAGATGGTCGTACCCCACGCACGAAACATGGATCTTCGATACACGCACATCACGTACACACACGTGCTGCTGCACTTGTGTTTAATCGTCAGTCGGAGTTTGGTCATAACCTTTGATGCGGGAGGGCATGGACAAAATACCTGACGAGATAAGATCGCAAACGTTATTTCATTTGCCATTCCCTTTGACGTAAAAAATGTTTCGTGAGGGGCTCCGGTTGCTTCCGGCAATATGTTGGAGTTTGCTGCCATCAAAAATGCATTGACAGCTTCCTCTGTATCTATACTCACGCGGTCTGACCATGTAGGAACCATTGTGAGTAACGGATTATAGCAATTAGTGGAGATTTTAGAAAACAGCGTTTGTTTAACGCTGCAGGGGCGATCTAAAAGTGAATCATTGAGTCATTTATGAGAAACTGAAAGGTGGGCAAATGTGAACAATACGCGTATTATATAGAACATTCAAAGTAGATAATGCAATGTCATAATATTTCACAGGTGAAAGAAAATTCTACTTAGGTCTCACTTTTTTTTAAATCAATATTTAATCAATCAATATTTGCAGTCTAGTGACGAGTGTTTAATTTGATAAAAAAAAAAACAAGACGTACTTTCTTAAATTTATTTATTTTTCATTGTTCGAATATTATGTATTTTTGAAGGATGTAAAAAAGGCAAAGAAGTTTCCTTCCACTTGAATAATCCTATGACATTGATCTTATTTCCCTTAGTTTACATTACAAACTAGTAAAATCTTAATTTCATTCTCTAATAAATTATGATCGTTGTTCATCTGGATTCTTCGCATGAATATTGACGTTCCTATATCAACAATGAACCGTAAGATAAATACAAGTGGCGATTCAAAGATCAAGATTTAACAAAATGGGGATTAAAAAATATAGCGTGCAACGTAGGTGTTCGGAAGAGGCTTTTGCTGTTGAGAGACAGTAAAGAAACACTAGCGAGTCATAAACAAAGCCAATAAAATATTATATATACGCGGCGGACGAGGCCGAAGAATGGGCCGGTCGGCGGACACAGTGGAGCCATAATAACAGCCGCAACGCATAATTGCCTGAACGATTGAATTTCTATATTACCGCGAAGCCTGGCCAGCAAGATGTATAGCTGCAGAGAAACTGCAATCTACTCTCCGTACACCTTAAGCTTTCTAAGATAGCTCGGATGTACAATAACGACAGACAGAGAAATACTAAGTAACGCCATACATCTTTTAAAAGAGGTGTGTAAAATGTGTACACTGCTCGATGATACTCGTGATATTTTATGCATATTCGTTCTAAATTATGTAGGCTACCTGCAAAAGATTGGCAACATTTTATTTCTGTTATATTCTATCCACATTCTACGCGATAAACTAACTCAAATCTAATCCAAACGTTACGATTTATGACTCGATGGTAGCAGTATCTGGTTATTACAA
This sequence comes from Bombus pyrosoma, assembly GCF_014825855.1. NCBI lineage: Eukaryota > Metazoa > Arthropoda > Insecta > Hymenoptera > Apidae > Bombus > Bombus pyrosoma. The sequence continues at coordinate 1,750,067 of NC_057778.1, read as the reverse complement.
GTTGCCAATTCTTTTTCTGTTCGATATTTTATTCGCTGTTACTCATGAACTAATAATACTTTCACACGTGGAGGTGCCAATAATAATTTCTGAAAATAGCTGAAGTTAAGAGTTTGGAAAATCTGACTCCATTAGTTACTTTGACGTTGGAAGAATCGCTTTTTGGACGTTTATAAATTTAAAATTATAATAACTTTAGTCATTTCCACAATCTACTACCAATTTCCACGCAACATGAGAAAGCAGAAGGGGAAAGATTTCGTTATCGATAACTATCAATTATTCACCAGCTTTCGAATCACGCACGCAACATGGTAGAGGCGGTTGAATCTGCGTGAACCGGTTTTCCAATTCTCAGGAATTTTCATCTGTTTAAAATGCCATCGATTCCCGAAGACCGTACGATACGCGCCATAGACTAGTGGATGCGAGCCAAACGCATTGCTAGAAACGACATACGCTCGGCAATGAGTTACCGGGAGGAGCCTATAACTCGCACAGTGATATACGACTGTATCTCGGTACCATTTGGCAGACGTAGATATATTATACGCATTCCAACACGACGTGAATTTATTTATTCTATAATTATCGCGTACAATCGGTAATGTAGTCTCGCGTGAACGCGCGCGGGGGATCACCGGCCATTTTATGGCCATTTTCGAATTCGCCGAAGATTGCTCTTTAACTGGCCATTACTAAGTGTTACGGGGATTATGAGGCGGTCGACTTGAGAACCCGCGACAATCACTCGGCGAAAGGAGATAGATCAAACGATGCAACGATCAACCATCGATTCACTTTTATTTTATCGATAACGACTCTTTTGTAGCATGTTGCAGGATGTTATAGATTGGAAAATACAGATGACGAGAATCAAAATAATAATTGAGCGGCGTTAAAATATGACGAACTCTGGTAGATTTTCCAGGATGAACAAAAATTCTTGTCGTCTACAGAAAAGAAAAATATTAATTCACAAAATAAGATACTTACCTCCGAAAAATACGAAAGAAGGTAGAATTTGAAATTTAATCGGTGAAATATTAAATGGCACTTGTTATGGAAGGATTTCCTCACCGAGCAGTAAATAAAATACATGAAAAGAAATAGAAGTTTGCAACACGTAATTAGTCAAAAGTAAACGAGCAATAATTTACCGTTTGCTATAGGTAATTTGCTAAATTTCACAGTACACACGCGACAATGAGCGTATCAATAAGCTTGACGATATAAATTTCCTAATACAAAGATTCCGTCTGTATGTGAGAAGCGTTTCGCCATCACCGAAAACACAAAGGAATCCTTTGATGACATAATTTATCGTGGCACAATAGCCTTTCACTCAAAATAGAAACATTTAAAAGGTATTTATAGCTGTTAATGGCACAATTTAAAATGACACTTGGCATAGAGAACAAGCGGAACAATAAAACTCACGATCCGAACGCTTTCGGATGAGACAATATTTCTCCTGGTCGTGATAAGTACCAGTGGATATGGTGAACACTCATAGTTCGAAATAGATGCATGCAAGAGCGCACTCTTCCTTTGAAATAACATAATGTAGCGCTTTACGATCTGAATAAATTCGAACCGTGACTATAATCTTATTTTCAGCAGGGACAATAAATTCTTCCAATTATAAGGAAAGCACCTCTATGACGATAAACCTTCGAGTGAATAAAATTACAAAGCCCGGTCAGCAGGAGACAGGAGCTATTAGACGCGAATCTGACGATGACACTCCTTCGTTTTATCGCAGAAACTCTCGAATATATTTTTATACTCATTATTATTATACTCATTCTAATGTATATTCTAATTATACACTGCTTCTATTGAAAATCTTTCCACTAAGATCATGCCTATATTATATACCAGCCATTTTACTGTTCTAGTTGTAAAACAATTTACTCTTCTTTCAGAAATTTAAAAGTACTGCTTTCTCCTGAAAACTTCCACAAGGGCTCGAACAACAATGCTCAGCTCGTCATTTTTTCTTTTTTTTTTCTTTTTTTTTCTAGTCATATCATCGAAGTCCCGAGAAGTTATGCAAAATACGTGGCGTATGTTACGCGGGCGGGCTGAAATTCATGCGTTCGATGTGTGAAAAACAAAGCAATCTTTGCTACAAAGGAGGATTTCCACGTCGAAAAATGCGAGAACCTCGAGGCGAACAAAAAGAGGGTCACGGAAGGCCGAGAAACCAAGAGAGGCGAAGTTTGAACGAGTAATGGTACGGGGGGTATGACCAATCAATTACTAGTAGTGCAACTCGGGCCCCACACACAGCACCGATATTACCGGGACCATTACCTTTCGCCCGCTACACCTTTGCCGCCGCAGAAGGGAGAAGGGACGACCAAGTCGCATGATGCACGCTTACAAATTCGCCCTCCGGTTACAGCGCAGCCTCTGTTCTCCATGGAAATTAACCGCGCGATTTGCCTTTCAACGATACCAAAGTTCCCTCTAACAATAGACAACATGCACGTTAGAATCACTTTTCAAAGTTGCAATATTCGAAGAACCGATATTTTTAATTTGGGTTTGTGATTGAAGTACCTCTATTCATAAGTTTTCATTGTTGGAACTGCTACATATATATTGCTTTCTATGCAGAACAGGGAGATGAGGGAACAGAGTCTCGTTTTACAAGATTCGAATGCAAATTTGGAATGGCATAAATGCATTAATCTTTTGTCATTTAAAAAGTTCGTGTCCCTTTCAACTAAGAAACGAAAGGATGGATTTTTAGTGTTTGTTTGTTATTCAACGTTTATGATATTATTCTACGAGTTATTGAAATTTAAATATAGGATAATATGTAGGAAAAGGATTCAGATTGAATGTTTTGTAAATGCTTGACCCGGGATCACCAACGTCGTTTCGCTCCAGGCACGTTCAATACGTCCCAGCCACGAGTTGCACCAAAACCATCGAACGAGACAGCACCGAGGAGGATATTTTAATTATCGTCTACGTGATCTTTGTTGCTTCACGGTCTTATTAAGGTTTCTACCTACGTTCGATTGCGTCGAAGACCGCGTCGATTTTATAAAATAATCTTCTGCAACCGATTCTTGGCACATTCTGGTCACATTGGCAACTGATCAAATAATCTGGCAAAAATGTAGCATCTATTGATCTATTCGTAAGCTTTTAAACTTTTATCGAAATCCTAGCACATCGTTGGTTCATATAGTCATAAAATCTGACTGTGTAAAATACCATTCGTATTTGCATATTTTATATTCTAGCTCGCTGATATATCACGGCATTAGTAAATGACGAAGAAGATAATGCAACATTAACGAAACATGAATCAAACACAACGTAAGCTTGCAAAATTCTTACATCCGCCATGGTCCACTTCAGAGTAGAAATCCGAATTAGCATGGAATAGAGTCAAGTTAATAACGTACATTAATTACCGATCATATAACTCACGGTATTCATCATTTTCGCGGAGATTAAATTAACGGTTATAAAGCTGACGCGGAAGTTCCTGAACGGTTCTCTACTTTCGGCTTGTCAACGATGCCCGCGACGCTTGTCCCAAACCCGTAACCTAGTTCAGCTATTTTTCATCACGCGTAATAGCGTCGATAAATCAAATTAAACATGATGTTAGTGGCCGTCGCGAGTGTGAGCGCGCGCGCTCGCGCGCAGGTACCGACGAAGTGCGCCCTTAAATCATTGGCGGGCATAACGCATTGGGAGGATCAAAGAAGCTTCAGCTTACGTTGCTCGCTCAGGCTTTTCGTCTTTCTTCCTTCTTTTCCCTTCATTTTTTCTCCTTTCTGTTTTTCTTTTTCTCTCTCTTTATTTTTCCAGGCAGCGTCGGGGCTTCTTTCCTTTTCACGGAGACGCTTGTAATTACCCTTCCGCGTGATCTATTTAGTTTCCGCGAAGTGTCATGGACCATCGAAAGGGTTCCAGAGACTCGGTTCTTGTGCGCACTTTAAAAGACTTCTCGGAATAAAAGACACTCGGACAGAGAGAACGACTCGCCTCTGTATTTATGCTGAAAGATCCGCATTGATATTCTCGACAGTTATTCAACCGTATACTTTATATATTCTCCTGCCAACGCTTGATAATGCGACACTTCAATTCTCTACGTTATCTTAGATTGTTTTATTTACCTAAATTTGCTTATTTGTGGCAAGTCGTTCGTTATACGGTTATTTATGCAACTCCTCGTACGTCTTATTTTACAGCAAATGTGCCATTTTTACAAGAAGCATAGCTTACGTTAATATTTTTTGGGAATCTTCTTCTATCATCGAAGTAGCTCTTGATTAATCTTCATAGCATAGGATGAACTGTATGAAGACTTTCGTAACTAACTATATATCACATTACTTCTATAATTCTATTCGTATCTGTGGGTAACTTTTATCGTAGGAAGAGTGAGAAATAATTTTGAAACACACGTGTCATACCTACTTGATAACGAAAGCTATAAAATTCAAAAATATCTAAGTTAATTTTAAGAACTCAAAGGAGTGTCAAATTGGACACAAAAAGAGGCACGTAAAAGAGGATGAACGTCTCGTGAGGATAAACCAAAGCATTCTCGTTTCACGCGTATAATATTGTAAGCAGGTATTTTGTCTAAATTCAGAATCAGTCGGCATTCTTCTTGCGAGAGCAGAGCTCGAAATCCATTTCGAGTTTTCGCACTGTTTCCTTCGAATGTTCCAGAACGGGCCATTCATAAATCTCAGAACGGACCACCCGGTGCCCAAGTTTATTCCATCTCGTTCTCCACGTCTCATTGAGTACGTAGATTCGAAGAGGTACTTTCGCGAGTAGCATATCATCCCTCGTTTCACGGAAAGAATTTTTCCTGGACACTTCGTGGTTCGCGGAGCCTCCTTTCGTCACCCTTTTCCCTCGCGTCTTTCGACGATTCTTCGTTAAGCTATTCGCAAGGTTCTCTTGAAAAGGCGTAGGATAAGATGATCGTTGTATCTGAACGCTCCTGCTGTTTATATTTATATTATATTTTCCATTATCTTATGTTATTGTATTCTTTTTTTTTTTTGCAAGCCTAGTATTATAGTATTATACTTAGTATTATACTATGGATCGACTATTGCTAAATTATATATTTCTAGCTTCAGGTTTGCTTCGATGTTTATTGAAATTAGCTCAGCTTTTGAACAAATATCTAAGAAACTGCGAGTGTTCATACAAATTCATGCTTTTATCAATGCAAATTAAGAAACTTATTTCACCCTCCAAATATCATGCCAGATACTTTACCTTAGATATTTTGTATACGTTCGCGTGTTATGCATATTCTATACAATTTTTATACGTTTAAATTTACGATCCATTCTCCATTTTACTACTTACAATTTGTAGCTTCTTAAAAAACAGAAGGCCTCCTACCCCAAACATAAATTATAAATAGCTTATAAATAGCTTTAAACATCAAGAGAAGCTTTGAAAAATAATATTTCATGTATTCAACTATTTAAGACGAGACGATCTATCAGTGTTGACCCGTTTGCGATTCAACGTATTCTTATAACCAAGCTGGCGCACGGGATTATTTTCGAACGCTAATTATCTTTCTAGTGATCCTTTTCTGACTAGTCAGTATCGTGACAGTCTACCGTGACACACCGCGACGAACATCGAGTGGGAGTTCTTGAAAACGGCCTGTGCTGGTACAATAAGAGTAACCGGGGCGGGACAAGAAAGCCCGGTGAATCCATTGAACAGCAAAGAGTTAGAACCGGGAGGCTGAAAGATACGGGTAGTCCATAAAGGAGTAGCACGCATCAAAGCGACAAAGGCCGACATGCTACGCCAGTGGTCGTATAAATGCGTACCGCGTATGGATTCGCGGAGGTGGCGCGCGGGAGGAGTAAAAGCGAGAGGCCTGCACCTGCTTCTCGGTCCATCATGCAGCGTGTCACCCACGCTACTTTACTGCACTGCGAACCGTGTTATGCATCCACGGGACAAGGCGGTCCGAGGATCTATGGAGGGATTTCAGTGGTAATCGAGAGATACGCGGCATCGTCGCGATATTTATTCCTACGGCACGCCGCGCGTTGTTTCATTACGGCCGCCGGGAGCTGCTGCCAAAGCAATTGGCTTCGACGCGCCACGAAAATATTAAGATGTAGCTCACCGCTGAGAGGCCACCTCCACGCCGGAGACATAAATCAATGCCGTGTCTTTCGCGTGCCCTCGTCTCTTTTCTCTTCTCTTCGCTCTTTGCTTCGTTTCTTCTACCCATACCACCCTCTATCCTTCGTCCTTTTATTTTCTATCTATTTTAAAGTAATTTCAACCGACGCCGAGACGCTTCTTGCAACGTTGTTCCTTGCTTATATTCTGAATACTTGCCGGCCTAGAACTGTTTAAACTCGCCGCTACTAAGTTTCAACGTGTCTCCGTGCGCTGCTACCGTCGTGGGCGTTTCTTTGCTGAACGCACTCTTTGGTATCGTGCCGAGGACGAAGGCTAAGGAAAATAGTAGTTGCTTTGCGATTCTAGTCTTTCTAGAGTCTATAGTTAGTGTTACATGTGCTAACGTATTTAAATGTAGCGTATAATACGTCGATATGTAAGGACGTTTGACGAACGTGTTTCGCTAGATGAAGCTTTATCGAAAGCTGAACTGAAATGAGGTCTTGTACGTAGATCACTTACGACGAGTGTACTGATAATATTAATATTTTATCGACGCCTTTCGTTTTTACCGTGACAATGTAAATGACGTGTGCGATGACTCGTATGCCTACGTAACTAATTGGGAGAATTTAACATGACATTTTATGTTGTAACATATATTCATCCCATATTTTCCGTTTATATAATACATATAAAAGCAGGAGGAATTTATAATATCTAATATAATAATAATAAGTCATATAACATATAACTCAATGGAATACAACAAGTAATTGCCACACAAAAAGTATTATAAACGTCTCTCTTCAAAGTGTAAAAAGCTTCTGTTCGTTAAACATCGGATATATATATTTGTGTCTCTCAAGGAAGAGTTATCAGCTTTATCAAAGACACTTGTTATTTCGTATATGTATGTATCTATAGAGGTTCAGGTGGTCCACGTTGCTATAATTAATTAATCTGTTCGTAATTATATGTAATCGGCAACGTGACTGCACAGTCACGCGCATAATAAGTAAGGCTTAGACCGTCGGAATCCTGTGACTGGTGATAAATTGCCAGCCAATGACTAACTACCGTATGGAGGCGTTCCTGGCGTCTAGGAAAACGCGCTGCATCCGTCGTCTTTTAATGAATCCCAGAAAAGATATTCTTCGATTGATATGGGTTGGACGATCATCCTTCTTCGAAGGATTTATAAGTTTGTGGTTTAATTTTGAATTTTCAATCGTTTGCATTTAGAATTGGCATACACGATCAAAATTATTCAAAATAACTTAAGATTATCTAATCTCGATTCGCTTCTTCTCTAATATGTTTTTAGACGAGAACTCGAAGAGCTTTGGCAAGTTTTCGATTCAATTTTCACATAGAACAGATATCGTTCATTATACTGAAATCGAAATATCACCAAAAAGCTATCTATGTCTTTTGCATTTATAATTCTAATAATATATAAGAATAATATCATTGTCATCACATCATAATTTTGTCGAACTAGGCAGAGCATTTATAAAATTGTAACCGAAACGCTAAAATTCCATGTTACAAGCAATCACGTTTGATCATTGTAAAATCTATTAATGCACAGAGACAACTGTCTCTACCTGTAATGACACAGTGTTGGAATGAATGCTGGAAGTCACGCACGGTGAACGTCATCTTGCATGTCGTTAGCGTGTTCCAGTGTGATTGAGCATCCGCTCCATGCGTAATTCATGCTTGGAGGAAAGTGATCGCGTGCCCGGGTTCGACTCTGTTCACCATGGCCCGTGAAAATGGACTCCTCAGTCTGATAGAAATTGAATAATGGCTGGAAGATCGAATCGCTCCGCTGGCGATTAATTGAACGCGATTGGGTAAACACTTTCTGCTTTCTCGGCTCACTGATTTTCGACCTATCGTCGATGGCCCTCTCTCCCAATCAGTTTATGCAAATCCTCGACTATCCTGCAGATAACGTTGAGTGCAGACGCAACGAATAAGAGAATCAAAAGACAGAGCTGCTTATGAATCGACGAACACAATGTAAAATGATGATTCTGAATTGTAAAATAATCATCGCGTAAATATAGAATTATTCATATTTAAAAATAAATTATGATATATTATGATATAAACTTCTTAAAAGAGACAGTTTGGTGAAATAAAAATTTCTAAAAATTCTAACAATTTGTTTTGTTCTATAACTTCGGAGATATTCAATATGAATAACTATAGCTAGAGACGTTGAAATAATTACATAAACATTAACGAAAGGAAACTTAAACTTAAACTTAAACTTTGCTTCTAACAAAGGATAATAGTTAACGACAAATTTCCATAAAAAGTTCTCCTCTATAGATCCTCTTATAAATTTAATAAAAAATTGAACTGCCTAGATTAAAAGATACGTTTGTCAACATGCGTATTAAAACCAACATGAAGAATCTTACTAGATACCCGTTATTCAAGTCCAATTTACTACTTGCAATCCAATATTCATGGGTCGAAAAAAGATTCCACAAGATCGAACGTCTATAACCAAGCATAGTAAAAATAGAAATTTTTAAAATCGAAGGAGACGTCACATCATACGCGGCTCGATTGCAGAAGAAGAGTGGCGATTCAGCGGAAGAAACGAGTCTGGGCGATTCAGTTTGACGATTTTAGCATCGTATAAGAAAGATGCTCGGCCCGTTCGCACTTTCATCCCCGAGCTAGACAAAGCTCGCAGACTGCGAAAGTCTCTTCTCTCCCTATACAACATAGCGCAGACGTCGACGGCTCGTAGTAAGGCGGGCAAGGATATTTCGGGCGCGAAAGCCAAGAACGTGTAAACGAAGTCGCCCCCACCGACGTCGAGCGTCGCTACGCGGCGCGCCTGCTTACCGGCGCATAAATCAGAATTATTACGAAGCTATTAGCGTGCCGTGGTAACACCGGTACGTGTCCTTCGTGCTCCGGCAGAAGGTGGTGCACTCTCTTCGAGCCACCCTTGTCTGCGTTCCTGCATCGGTTTAGCTATAGGCAATAATTAATCATTTCGACGAGAGGCACTTGATTGCGGTGGCTGGAAAGCATTAGCATGCGTCGCGGCTCTGTCTTTGTCATTTTTCCCGAGCCGCTCGTTCCTTCAAATTTGGAAAAGTATTTGTTCCAATGAGGATGACAGACTAATGGTAAATGTACACTAGATATACAGGTACAGTAATTCATTTATAATAATTGTCTGTGAATTTCAGCTGTGTATAAATTATTGATGAATCGATAGCTAGAATGTTAAAGAATATAACAATACTACATACTCGTACTATATAAAGTACACTGTTCAGAAGACTCTGAAGAGGAATCTGAAGATGCGTAGAAGCAGATTGCCAACTTGTGTCATTAATACATAGATTTCTTCACGACATGTATTCACCTGTATTGATACGCAACATCTAACAACCTATACTCGGCCACTATAGAATATTCATATCACGGAGCAGTTTCGATAAGATTACACTGTGCCATTAAGAGCGTATGGACAAGCAGGGTGTTACTATGCATCTAGGTTGACCGATCGGAAACTCGTGAAATGTACGTCTGGCGGTGCTCCTTTGAAGGAAGGGTAGGTAAAATGAACGGTCACAATTAGATATTCGATTGATGCACACAAATTAGATTTCCATCACAATACTATGGAAATCCTTGCAATTTATCGTTTACAACCTAGCAGATTCTATTTCTTATTTCCAACTTTAATCGACAATTTAATATACGTAAAATAATTTGAAAAAAAGAATTGCGATAAAATACTGAGGTGTATCAACCAAAAACATCTACCAAGGTACGCAAATATGCGAATAAATGTGAGTACTTTTCATTGGCAAAGCTCGACAAGCTTCAATATAAAACATAAAAAATGCTTCATTCCACATCCCTAAGCAGTTGCAGAAATTCTTCTTTCATCAAGAAAGCCATTGCTATTTTTAGATAAATTAGCAGAATTTAAGGCGCAAGCGAATCGACGCGAAAAGGTTGACGTCGAACGAGATCGGAGAAGAAATCGAGAGGCGTTTCACGGTTGGGTAAATTTAGGCGAGCATTCAACCGGACATTTTACTTCGGCATTGTCCTGGACAGCGTCAACGATCCGAAGCGGTCGAATGTCGGCATTTTCGCGATTTTCTAACTTGACGACGCGGAAATCCGCGACGCTAGAGGGCGATTCTCCATACATTCAGTCCGTTTACTGCGCGGCCCGATAAGTCTGAAGGGGCTGAGCTCGAGAAGATGACATTGACGGGCTAAGCGCGGGACTTAAAGCCTGGGGCTTAACTCATCCGTCAGTACACGATACACATACTTGGCCACTGTTTGTCTAAGTTGATATTCTCACTGTTCTAGACGGGGCTGAATGTCGGAATTCCTTCGGTTCTTGTTTTAGCTTCCATCCGCGTCTAATGGAAAAGCTTCCGATTTCGGGACAACCAACTATTTTACTAAAATATAGAAGTGTATTGTAAATCGTACGCGGATATGCGTTGGATGATGTCATTGACGCCAAGTTCGATCAGATAATCTGTCAAATAGATCATTTGTCTAAAAACAGTAAAATATTGTAGAATTTATGTGTCATAAAACTATAGGAAAATAATTAAAGATACAGGCGTGCAAAAATAGTAAAACGAACAATTATTTATTCGACAGACGGTTCATTTATTCATAGTGCTTCATACTAGTTTCATACCAAGAATTAATCAAGAATTCCTTCTAATATTCATATATCGAACAAATCAATATTTAGATTTCCATTCTTCAGTTCTATTGATAAAAATCTGAATTTTTAAGCACCCGCAGTCTCATTACAAAGACAATTAAATTTTAAGAAATTGTAAATGTTTACTGCTTCCTCTTGGTTGATTTACCTCTCGAGATGATTGTGATATCTTTTCGTTATTGCTTTCTACTTGGTAATTGCTTCGTGTTGGTTCCCTAATTAAAATATTTGAATTTGTCTTATATTAAAAATTCAACTAAAATCATTGGAAACCAATACTCGATTTAAGCTAACTGCAAATTCCAAGTTAATGCAAAGGAGATTTATGCGCTCCTGCTATAGCCTACAAAAGGACTCATAGTATGAATTTAGTGACACTATTTCTCCTAACAAGTTAATATATTTTCTTTCAGCCTCAACACCCCTGCTCTTAATATACGACTCGCCGTCTGTGCCGCATTTGCGTGCACGCACAACATAACTGAGCAAAGCACGAGCCAACGTTACATTAATCTTTGTCGCTATTCGCTTTCGCCTGGACTTTATACTTAAGTTGGCCAAAACCGAATCGAGTTAATTGCGACAATAATATGGCAAACAATCGAGAACAGCATTGCGGAGTCTAATCGGCACGTTTGCAGCGTAAACGCTCAAGTGATAATTCTAAAGAAAAGAACCATAAGAAAGACCATAAACTCTGGGTTCCCAATCTACAGGTCGCGAGGTGTTTTCTGAAGTGTAGAAGGTTTTTAACGTTTTTTAACAATTTTAAATATTAAGTTAGATTCATATTCTAAACCATTTATTTCTAAATCAACTGCTCTACCTTATTAAAAATCCTTTTTATATTACAATGGGATTATTTATTACGGAATAAGTTATTTGTTATTAGAAAAGAATAGCACAATTTAAAAAAGATTCGCACATTTTGTTATAAATGCTATTGGCGTATGATTATTAGAGTAAAGTAAGTAATTTTTTATTTGTGACAACCACGGATTAGGCAGTCTAAACCATAAATTAATATTGTGCTAATGGACAAAACGTTTATGAAGAATCCAATAATTTTGGACAGTGGCCGATTCAGCAAGATGGCAGCTAATAACGTGCGAACCTGGCCATGCAATAATTGTCATAAATAGACATGTAAATTATACTGGCCAGATATAAACGTCAATATGACAGCCGGAGTTTGCCATACCCGTGGTTCCTCCGAGACTCTGCCGCCGCCCGGTCAAAGTGAAATCATTAGTTTGCTTAAATCAATGCGCACGTAAACGTCCGAGTTATTTATGCTCCGTCATTACGGAGACGTTCTCCACAGCTCCGAGTCTTGTCTCCCACTTGACCATCCTCCCGCTTCTCTTTCCTTCAATCCTTTCCCAAGTCCTGAGGTGTTCTTGGCACCAATGATACGAAGTTACTCGTCGTTCGTTCGCTCGTTCGCGTCAACCTGTGCTGGTCCATTCGCTTATCTTCCTCCTATTTGCACTTTTTTTTAATTTAGTTGATATAACTTTTTTATTCGGTGATTTGCAAGACACTTGTTGATCGATACTTCATTAAAATCTTCGTATAAAGTGGTCAAAGTCTTCTATAGTTTTATATAGTCTATAGTCTTATTATAAGAGTCTATAACTCTTCGTATCTATGTACGAGATCGTAAGTGAAGATAATGAGTTTCGTTCAATCGGCACAAGTATCTATAGCATCGAAGAAGTTCCATTTTATAATCATCGTATCAATTCATCAATATCTTAGCCCAAGTATCTATCATATAGTAATTTCTAAGTAATTTCTCTAAGTAATTTCAATCATCCAAAGATTTCATAACTTGCTGCTACGTTTAGACGAATACAACTCGAAATTGAAATTAACGTTTTCTACTTCTAAGCGAAAGGAATCTCATTCACGACAAATAGAAAAAAGAAGAGATTAAAGATTCCCATATTTTAGTAGAAACATCCACGGTGTTATAAATTACTGCGAATTACTTTAACCCTCCAATATATTCCACTAGTTATCCTCGAACGACTTGCAAATGCACACTCATTGACATTTTCTTCCGCGGCGAAGCATTAATCAACTCAGCCACAAGATACAAGACCAATAAAGCGTAACATTTAACGCAGCCCTTAACATTATGAACGGAAGTAGCCAGTAAATCGTGAACATTAACGAAACAGTCCTCGGGGCATGATTCTGAATTCAGCGATGCCCGACTCGTAGCCCGAAACACGCATTACAGTGGCTCGAATTATCGAATTTCCAGGCATGTCTCAACGAATGTTTCTCTTCGAGATTTACTGCCGGGCGAACGTACTGGACGATTACCAGCGGGGACCGCGTTTAAAACCGCTCGAACCGTCCTCCGAGAATTTTCCATTCGTAAGGGAACCTTCCCCTCCTCTTACTCTTTCTCTCTTTCTCTCCCTGCGTGTCCACGTGGTCCGCGAAGAATCCAACGTTACTTTACAAATCTACAGGGCACAGTAAAATCGCGTTAGTTGATGTTAAACCTCGCCGAATGTTTGTTATGTTGTCGCGTAAACAGTAATGAAGCGTTTCGAGATATACAACGCTATAAAACGGTCCGACGAAAGTAGCGTGCGTGTCTCGATGTTCCAGAGAGCGGCGCGCGGCGTGGCTGTCTATTATTGGGCGCGCTTGCTAAATGCTCGCACGTAATTTAGCAACGTGCACCGCGTGCTTGTACTTTACCCTGATACATTCGTTCTCTGTATTTTAATGTTTGACCGTCGTGTAAGAATATTACCGTCACGCTGACAGAAATCGCCCGTTTGCTAGAATCTTCTGCCACGTTTAGATGGGCTACGCGACTGTCTGATACCAGATGACCACTTTGTTATTAATTCATAGAACCCACTGTTTTCTTCCATAGGAGCTGCAAGACGTACGATCTAAACACTCTTGCACATTCGTTCGACCGTTTCGCCTAATCGATTGAGTTTTTTAGTTAGGTTCGTGCAAGTTTCAACTTCGAAGACTGGAGTATGATATGATCCTTTGGAAAAGTGGTTTATTAATCGTTCCTCGATGATGGAACATGTCTCTGTCGTACTTGCAAGCTTGTGATGTATCGAATATTGTCAAGAAAGAGTTTAGTAGTTTGTTGTATTATTTATTATTTTAGAATGTTCTTTCTTCAATCAACGTAATTATTTTCTTAGAACTTTGTTAATGACAAATTAGATAAGATTGCTTGAGTTAAGACAGTTATTAGAAAGCATACTCGTAACACGTGTATTATAGATATTTATTTAAGCGAAATGCATTTCCAAGCAGAAAATAGCCGAAGGTGAGGAAATTCGTAATTTTCATCAGGGATTCTAACCCAATAAGACAAGAACCCAATTCTCTAAACGCATCGGGTCAAAAGCGATCAACCGATGGTGATCCATGTCGAGATAGGCGCGTCTTGTAATAGGATTGATGCGGTCAGTTGGCAGAGGCTTCAGGGATTTGCGGAGAGCCCTTCAGACAATCCCTCCGACCGATCTTGACAGAACACGCGAAACGGAATTGTTGCAATTGTCTCTACATTTGTCCCTAATTCCTACGTTTGAAATAACATCGTTATATCGTGAATTACTACTGACAAAGAGAAACATTCGATTATCATCAAAAATGGAATACTTCTTCAAGTATTTGTCTCCCACATATTATTAGTAACATCATTGGAAATAACCAATTATTAAATTACTTTTGACAGTGCTCATAGATCTAAGTCTAAAAGACGATACACTTTCATCATTTGCAACAACGAATTATTTACATCTCCTTAATCTTACGACAAACTACCCTATCAACTAATTTATAAACAAAATAATCTAGATACTATCTGAACGATTTTAAAAACTCTATTAATCCTTCGATAAATTCATTTCAATCTCATCCTACCATTATCTATATCCATAAAGAAGCATAAATCAATTCCAGAAGGATCTCATAAATCTTGTATCACATTTACGTGTTAAAATTCCAAAACCAGAGATTTCCCCTGCAAGTGAACCTTATTTCCGTGGTCGATTCGAGGGTAAATGGATGCACGAGATTACGAGCAGTTGCCTCGGCCAACGAAAGAGCAACGGCTATCGAAAGCAATCACACTCATCGCATCAAAATCCTTGTGCGAGGCTCATGCTGATCGCGGTTCATGCGACCAGGTGTCAGTACTCGGCCAGCCAGGACGTAGGAATGGCAGAATGCCAGGATAGCAGTCAGCTTCGAGTCACGTACATAACAAATGATTGCGGGTCGGTCGAGCAAGAGCAGAGATGAGTGAGAGAGAGAGTGAGAGAGAGAGAGAGAGGGAGAGAAAGAGAGAGAGATGGAGCAGCAAAGAGGAGAATGGGGATGCAATGGTGAGCTCGGTGGCGCGAGAGCGTGCGCGCGCGCGCAAGATCTGTTGGTGGTCTGATGCTTCGGGCGTCGCATCGTTTGTCAAGTCGTCGATATGCCGATCCCGCGGCTCGATTACCATATTTTAACGCCAGCGTTATTGGCTCGCCACCGGCTACTGGAATCTTAAAAGCCTCCCGCGCGACTCACCGCTCGCCACTTTTCGATCCTGCCGATCAAGGATGTCTCGTTTCGTTCCTTCGATAATTCGGTTATGGATTATTCACGCGCGTATTTTAAAGAATACTAGGTAATAGAGAAATGTTTGAACGAGTGCGGGAGATTCTTCTAATGTGAACTATTTTTATATTCAAATTGCAGGATAATGTATGTTTGGATGTTTGGATATCTTTCATTTCTTCGCATATATTTTTACATATTGTATGCAATTTGTACAATTTCTACACATTTAAACTTCCCTTAAATGCCACGGCTACCAAAATCCACGTAACCATCGTACGTAATCCAGCACTAGTTGACCGAAAGTACAGAGTTCTGATTCACGATCAGTGTACCGTTTTTGATTTCCGTTGGAATTGTGCGATTCGAGTAGGCGGCGCAATGAGAGGAACGTGGGAGTCGCGGGTGTACAGTGGGATGAGTAGTCAATTTCCTTTCAGCGACACCGGTGACATCGACGGAGACGTCGGACCATTTATAACGGTTGCTAATAGATCTCCGGTAAGCCGGCGTGAGGCCGTTTTACAGGTTTTCCGTCAACATCGGAATACATCAGAGGTATATCGTCCGGCGACTAATGGTCGTCGACGTCTACCTCGACGTCGTTGCCGTTGAAACGCGAGCCCCTTCTGACGATGTCAACCTGTCTTGACACCTCGGCCCGGGAATCGTTGCCGCTTGATAAATCGACGATATCCGAAAAATTTGTCAGGGCCGCCTCCTTTCCATGATCCATTCAATCGTTCAACAATTTCCTCAAGAAGCTACGTAGAAGACCTGTCCTCGACTACCAAATCTTTCTGTGTGGAAGACATCGGTATGTGGAAGGAGAACAGTAGTCTTCCATATTTGTTGTAGAATCTTTTTCTTCTTCTTCTTCTTTGTGTCATTATCTGATTTTCGTATTTGAGATAATAGATACAGATCATTCATCGTCTTCTTTATTCACGAAGATAAAACCGTTTCAAAAATATATTGTACAAAGAAAGCTTTCTCTCAAAGTCCTTCTCCTTGCAGTTTAATTTAAAGATAAAATGATTTTTAATTGTTTTATGCATAAATCCAATAAATATGAACGCAAAGAGACACATCTCAGAATTAATTATTAAAAATTTATAGAAAATTTAAATTTCTCAATTTAAGCGCGATGCTCCGTCACAAATACAACTCATGTGACATTTTCTCACTATGCAGTCTGCTGTTTAATTAAACAATAGCATGTACCAGCAGTTTCAAGGTAGCAGCAGTCACTTCTTGATTCCAGTTGGCTAACAAATCGTAGGGTTTCGTCTTCGGACGCTTCCGTGCGCTTATTCGAAACATGATTAAGTAGCACTCGCGTCCCGCTGGCTGGTAAATGGTTCGTCGGCCGAAGGTTGGCCGCCATTGACAGCAGATTGGAATCATCGGCTCTGCGTTCATTCAACGATCAGATATGTCGAACGTACACGATGGTGGGATGTCGTCGGTGAACAGTTCGGCAAGTAGGTGTTGGTATGAAATTTAAGACACTCGGCTGACTCGGTTCTTCGTTATTCCCTGCCGGCAAATGCTGGCAGCTTGATGCATGGCGTACCGCGTGCAATAATTCGTCATGACTACTGTTCATTCGTCATTTGACAGAGAAACGGTTGGCATCGACGCAAAACTGCATGCAGCTTTCTATCGCTCGAAAGTGCGAACTCGAGGCACCTTGGGAAATTGATATCACGTGATAAACAGAGAGCGAGAATTGGAGAATTCTTGAATGGACCGTAACGTTTATCGCGCGATATGGTGCCTGGAATCATCTTTTAAAGAATTTTATTATAAAAGCGAAGTTAAACGTTTCTTAGAGTGTGAAAGAAATTATTATTTTTATTCTGAAAAAATTTTACTGCTTTATGAACTCTCTTATTTTCATACGCGTATTCTGTAGGGTTATACCATCTGTCTATAATGTGGAGGAATATTGTGATACGTCGATAGTCGAGTTAAGTATTCAAAGATGAATCTTCAGTTTTTATAACATCGACTGGGTGTTCTTCGATCAACGGCACGAGTGTTCACAAGAGATTCCATTCAACCGACGACCACCTTTGGTGGTCCAAAATTCTTTACATTCAAAATTAAGTCCACTCGTACGTGGAAATATTCCAAATGTCTCGCAATCAGATCTGCTAAGAGTCATGTTTCCTTCGTGTTCGATATTAATAACGTATCTGTGATTCGTCAATTTGGAGTGTTCAATATTTTTGAAATTGTATTGTAATATGATATACATAAATATAGATCATTTTTCAGCACAGAAATTTCAATGTGAATAAGGATTTTTTAACGGGACAGTTATTTCCGTTTGGGCATCTTTTATCCGGGCTCCAATAATGCCTAATCATTGCTGGCAGGTACCTGTTTAATCGCGTCACGCTTAAAGAGGGTAACAAAAAATCAGCTGTTAAATCGACGATTACGCGGCAACTGGTTTGTCTAACTTGAAAATTTTCTGCTCAATTTCATCGCTTGCTCGAGCAGGTTTGTTCCAATTAGCAGCCCGTGATTCCCCGTCTTCGTGAAACGAGGGAAAAGGTGGAACGTGTTCTGCACTGTCATCGTATTTCCAAGAAATTAGTTTTTACCTACTTTCAATTAAATCGCAACTTATATCAATCGTCATCACATTTAATTACACAGGATTTTTATTTATATTCTTTCACGTATATTCTTCTATTTTTATTTGTGTACTTCTATATTTATCTTTCGATAAATAAGAAGCTAGAAATCGATCTGTTTACCTGTCGAATAACGCAATCATGGACAGTGACACGTGATAGATTCTCTTCTCTTTCTTTTTACTCTGAAACCCCTCGGCACGTTTGCAGAGAGAAGCAGTAGGACAAAAGTCGCTATTTGCTTCGTCACGATTTTGTTCATTCTGTACCCGAGACACATACACCTACCGTATACCGACGTACCGTTGTGTGCGTGGGTGTTGAATGCAGTCACGGCACAAAACGGCTATTTGCTATCCCTTTTTAGCGGAGAAATAATTAAATTACCGTCGGGATAATCGCATGTTTGATAAACATTTCGTTTAAGCTGCATTTACATCTGAATTTGCGATCAATTTACCACGACTGATGGAACAATCGTACAAATATCCTTTAATATTAACTTGACGATTAATTTCAATGGCACGATGCTATACAAAATTCTTATTTCATAGTATTACATGGTATTATGCAAACGGCATTATCAGTTTTCATGCAAAGACTTTAATCGACAAAGATTTCATTTCCCAACCAATCAACGCGCTAAGATTAAGCAGTTCGATTATCGGCGATTTTTATATTTCAAGACATCGTGCATTTTCCAATTACCTCGGTTGGGAATATCTTAAAACGACCCATTGTGCATTCCACTCATTATTCTCCGTTCGCAAATATCCTGTTCTATAGTCTCGATACGATCTGGCTTTGAATGGGCAGCTAACTTACTCTTCTTCTGGCAACAACGACGTCTTAAGCTGCTTGGCTGCATTGTTGCTGCTAATGGGACTGCAGCCACTTCGCGGCTACCGCTTGCAGCCTAATTATGATTTATAGTCGCCTGTACCTACAGCATCGAGCATCGAATGCTCTCTGACCACGGGAACCCTATAATCGTTGTCCTTTCGCGAATACCCGCACAATTTCTATAGCCTCTCAAGGCCGTTTATCGAACTTCTTTCTAACTACGATTAATAATATCTCGTATCTTGTCTAGGACTTTTCGAACTTAGAAGGTTATGCCACAGTAGATTTTTATAACGTTGTCGTATTTCAAAAGCAACCACAAATTGTTTTCTCCTGATAAGTGGGACATTTTATCCGAGATGAGCAATTTTCAGGAATTTTTTTGTAAAACGCTACAATATTAATATCTATACGTATATTTCTGGACAAAAATTCTTAAAAGAATGAAAGAAACGAGAGACTAAGGTACTTGTAGAAATAATTGTTTGAGCTCGTAAATTAAACGAGAATCTACGTTTGGGATACAAACGTTTTTCAAAAGTATAAAATCTAACGCAAAACTTATTTTTTCAGAGAGCCAGAGAATAGTAATAGAAGAGGATAGTAATTTGTATAATAATAATCATTAATATCGTAATAACCATAATGACCATTTTATCTACCAAACTGATTTTGCCAGTACAATACGATGAACAAAATCGAACTTATCGTAAAGTTTAAAGTACGAAGGCTAGTTCGAAGAAGAAACAATAGAACCTTTCGATTATGCGACTACTAAACTTGAGACAATAAGTTATAAATATTGAAGTTGACTAAAAACCCGCCCCTTCGTCATCTCGCGGGCATCCCTCATAAAGATGCGAATTAGAAAATCTCATCGCCCACGTACAGGCGACTTTTTGCCTGCGTGTAGGCATCATTAGCGCAAAGGTTTCGTATATGAAATCGAATGCGACGTGTACGAACCGTAGTCAACACAAACGCGTCGAAACCGTCGATTCTTCTGAACGAACTGGTCCGGCAAGGTGAGGGACTTCCGGCCCCGGTCCGCTATTATTCCTGGGTGCCGCCTGGGTGTGACGAAGGTGAGTCAAGAGACGTTGGTGATTTAGGCCCCCATCGACCACGGGATCATCGCGAACGATACACACCGGTACATGTGAACGCGTGTACACAAACGCAGGTGAATCGGTGGGTGTTAATTGTCCCCTCTCTGCTGTTTCGAAGATCAGTAAATTCTATCGTGCCAACTTTTCTCCCATTAATATTTATAACAGTCGCGAGTCGAAGTATCTCTTTCTTGTAATTATGCGATCCCAATGTCTGTCGAGTGCGTTTGGTTTTAAATTCAAATTAATCGTAATGTTTGAAGAGACGTATACGAGATAGCTTCGTATAATCATTCGTTTATGACAGTGGTAATTCTTGAAAATAATAAGTAAACGAATAATAAGCGAAATATATAGCGACTTAAAATAAAAAATCTTTATCAGAATTGACAAAGAAATTTGAAAAATAACTTATCGATAATTCTATAAAATACCAAGGAATAGAATTTCTTCATTCTTTTTTCCACAATAATATCTCGATATTATCTGAAATTTAAGGAAGAGTCTCGAAGAATAATTAGACTACACGTTATGATAATACGTAGGTATCATATTTGAAGATACGGTTCCGAAGATCTGGATACATTTTCTCACGAATTATGCGGTGCGAGTCGATCTTTATCGTCACGAAGTTCGCACTTCTTTCGATTCAGCCAATTTCGCCGTGGTCGCATGGCGCGCGCATAACTGTGCATAAGCAAAATTTATGCCAGGCGATTTGATTACCATGATATAAACTTGATGCGGATCTGGGCGACAAGACGGGGACATACATCACGTGCTCGGTTCGAGGTTGATCTCTGTACCCTGGTACCATTCCTGGTAACCAACAACGCCCCGCGCGTTCCAATCTTCCTTCTTTTGTTTCTTACTCGAGATATTCTTTCCTGCCTTCTTTCGTTCTGTGTCCACCATTTTCTTCGTTCTTTTAAAAGGCGATCTAAATAAAACGAAAGTGATATCGAGCGCAAGGAGATTGTAATTTTGTAAATTTATCTAAATTTGTACAATCTCGCAAAGATACTCGTGTCATACCTTCATTGCTTTTTTCTATAATTGAAGACTAATGAATTTTCTGTCAATTTCGTTATTACTTAATTCGAAATTAATGCTATTGGGAGACACGAATAGCACGTTTTTATTCGAAAGATACACTTTTTGTTAAAATAAATTTTGTTAAAATACTCCAAGTATCTTGAAGAATTCTAAACTATTGTCTTTTAAAATTGATAACTTCGATTATGCGATACAAGTGCTTATGATTAGGCGATTGAAGATATCTATCAAGGACTTAAAATTTGATATTTTCTACCTGTATATAAATTAGTATTATTTATATACAATGAACAAATGTAAGACAAAGGATAAAATTTCGAATTTCATCATAACATTTATGCGTGTTATTATGCTATTATACGGACCGTCTTTCCGTGAATATATAATAGCACTGAAAATACGATAAATATTCTATGCAAAAATATGTCCGTCAATGTTTTATTAAAGACTTATAACGTTATAACGAAGACATGAGATGAACAGAAAATGCCACATTCAATATCTTGCTGTATTAAATTGTATAATTTTATTGAGAAACATCTTCTTTCTCATGATTGGATGTACTGATAAATGCTACACAGAAAATTATGAGACATCCTGTACAATACATAGTAAACTATGTTTACTACTATAAAAAGAAGGGGAAAAAGTAGTACATTTATATTTTATTCAGTATAAAATAAACATATATTTTCTTACTATTCTCCGTCTTAATGTTCAACATGAATATTCAATATCCTATGATATTCTATACTAACTTAAGTAATCAATGTTTTAATTTTTGCACTTCCGTTACTTATTATATCCAGAGTAGTATTCGAAAGATTTAAGTACGTAAAGATATTCGTATAAAAATAATCAAGATTAAAAAGGTGTAAATCTCAGCAAATCCCATTTTAAAACTCCTTTCATATTAATTCGCCATACCTTCGTCCCTTTTCCTTCCAAAGTGACCCATGTCTTCATCATTACTCCATCCTGTTCCCCTGTATGGCTGTACATTGTAAACAGGATAACGAGAACGAATTTATGATGCCAGATCTCTAACGAAACATGAACGGCTGAAGAACTAATTTTCTTCGCGTTGTAACAAACCAGAACGCAATTTAACAGGATGGAACCTCCATTATCTATGCTGTATGCCCACAAATAATTTTCCCACTAGATCTTCTTATGTATTGTAAAATATTACGTATACAATTCATTTTAATATTTCAAAATTTCGCGATGTTTAATTTCTATACCTCAGCCAGTAACGCATGATTCACGCGCATATCGTAAAACTACGTGCCAACTTGGATCTCAGACATCTGTGAACTTGTTAAATAATACTCTTGGAAGTTATAAATGGATTTCCGAATATATACGGCAGCGATAAAAATTTGACAAATTAGTTTTTGCTTCAGTAATTTTCTAATCGATTGTTTACTTTATGCCACTAATTAAAATTAATGAGATGTTTAAAGCGATGAAGCATATTCGCGGCCTGGACAGGTATGTTCTTGGTCGTTTTATGAAGATCGTGAACAAATGGAAAAATTAATCAAATTATACCACAAACAACGTACACATTAACTACGACATACATTTTCCAAATGACACGTGAAATATCCATTTTTCCGATAGCAACAAAGATTTACTGGATTCTGCTTAACATCTACAGACTCCGAGTCATAAAAATTTCTTCATAGTAAATTTATTCTATTCGGTGTAATTCGATAAAAATTAATTACCCATAAAGACAGGTCATCAAAACACGATAGAACAAAATCCAATTCTATAAACAATTCCAGTTGTTAAAATAGCAACTCTTGGAATGGAAGGACGACAAATAAGACAATAGTACAACAAAGTCCCCGTTGAAAAGTGCTAATTCCATCAGCACTGCTCGGATCGTTACGTTTTCTGATATCTTAAAGACGGCGGCCCGTGGTAAAACCAAACAGGACAATTTGTTACGAGGAGGCAGCCTTTACACCCGTGCACAGCAACCGGCAGCTGAGTTAAATGGAGGTTAGCGCTGCGCTGGCCCATCGTCGGAATTTTATTATTCAGGTTTCTACACACTGTGCCGGTGAAATCTTTATTTGGAATCATTCCAAGAACAATAACGTATCTACCTCCTATCCCCTTGTTCCTCTCACCCTGCCTTTCCTTTCCTCTTCCGCCGCGCGTCCTCCCTCCCGCCGCGTCAACCCCTTCTTTCCCCTCTTCGCCCGTTCCACTGTCTGTCTGTCTGTCTATCTATCTCTATCTCTCTCTCTCTCTCTCTCTCTCTCTCTCTCTCTCTCTCTCTCTCTCTCTCTCTCTCTCTCAAGCAACGTAACACACAGCGCCAAATAAAACTAAAGGTAACCCAGTTATTTTCTGTTTGCGCTGGCCCGATGATTCCCCCAGATATGATGGCTGCTCTCAGGGGCCCCCTCGTTGGTAATGCCGGCACGCGTGTATCATCGTGCATATAAATCAGTCGACGAGGATCAGATAGGATTTCAGAAATATAAAATACACGGCGATATTAAAAAACAAAAGGAAGCAAGGCCGTGGCACGGAACAAGCGGCGGCGGAGGCCGGCTTCAAGGGGGAGAGAACGATGCTGAAGGAGCTTGTCGGCGGGACAAGAGAAGCTGCGGTGATTGGTGGCCACGATTCAGCCCGCGATACAACTTGTTTACGCGAATTTCGGGCTAATTTATACGCGTTCCGCGAGCTGCGGGATTCGGGGACCTGAACAACCGCCGACCGAAACTAGTTCAATCGGGCCTCGAACGAAATGCTCGCGTCGTGGAGGAATTTCGAAAATATGAGTAACGATGTGAGGATAGAATTGTATATTGTATATTATCTAGTACATAGATATATAAAATATTCGATCGAGTAACGCATCATTTTTCTTCTTTGTCGTTTTACCTACAATTTCTATTAATTAGTCTTTGTTGGTATTTGTCTTCCACTTATCCATCCAAGTTATTTCGTTGTCGTAGAACGCTTCGTTTTTAACAAAATTATTCTTTTATGGCATTTACGTACAGTTTGATTCAGAGTATTGAACGTCTTTCCTGTGAGAAAGCTTTACCGAGACCTAAACAAACCAACCATATCCAAGTAAAACAATGGAAATTGTCTGCATTGTAAATATCATTATCTATAACCTTCAACTAGTTTAAATACAAAATACACATTTTATAATACAAAATAGACATAAAACGATACTGAACGACCCTTGTATCTATACATGTACGTACACTAAATTCGTCATATGAACATTTTCCACATCAACATGGTTCACTTTAACGGAGCAGATAGTTACGAACTGATTAAACCAATGAATATCTCCCATAAGATATTCGAAACACGTCCAACGTTGCCTAAGAAGTGTTCTCAAATCCCGTCTCACCAGATCATCAAGTGACCCCGGTACCAACATCCCATCTCGTTCTCCCGTTTTACGGCTCACCTTCGGTTATTCAATTTTCTAGTGACGTGAAACTGGTTGACATTAAGGGAAAGTGAGTAAGACCTCGGTGTGCAGAATGGCGAAGAGAGTACGCTGTACAAACAGTGAGTCTTGAAAAGTATAAAGGAGCTGTTCACTACGACCAGTTGCTCTAGTTACCTGGCGAAGCTAGGGTGGCGAACGTCGGACCGAGGGTATAAAGGGGAACGTAAAAACAATGTATAATATCGCCGGACTACTAGGCAAAGGAAGCTAGAGAAGAGGTCAAGAAAGGAAGTAGCGGAAGGGGATAGAACCGGAGGTGGAGGTAGGTGGGAGCACTCAATTCATCAAGGAGTCGACGGCACGTAATTTAAGACTGCTTTTAACTCTTGGGTGTCGCAATTTATGTGAGCTTCTTACAAAAGAATGGCGCTCTTCTCGCTCCCGTACACATCACCACTAACCCGGACTAGCATCGCCATCCCAATCTCTCCTTCTCCCCCCCTTTTCCGTTACGGTGGCTTGTATCACCCCCTCGGGCCAACCTCCAACCCCCCAAACCCCCCACCTCTTACGTTTCCAGCACCATGAAAGTTGGTAGGTTCAATGACGTTGTGCGCACGAGGCCAACGTTCCACCGAATAGACGACGTTTATTTTTTCTGACCAATTTGTCAGAGATTAGGCTGGTTATAAATTCGCGCCGAGTTACTATAGTCAGCCTACCTCACAATTAATGTCCTGTTCCGCCAGACCTACTGCCATTGGATTTGCTGCTGGCGTTCAACGTCCCTGGATGTTCCGATGAATCCACTTTTCAATTTTCTGGTTTGTGCGATCGTCAAGTGTGAGATACATTTTTGGTTACAAGGATTAAGTGCGTAGTAAGTTAGAGTAGCCGTGGCTTATTTTTGAGTAAAATGGGCTTTTGAAGGATTACGTGCATCCAAGAAATTCATTTTACTTTTCCGATTTCTTCTTGTATGAACACGGATGCAGTTTAAAGAGCAACTTTCCATTGTTCCAACGAGTGTATCAACGATTGCACAAGTTTTGTTAATCCAGCATTTGTTTGATATTTATTCTTCAACGAGGGCAATAGATTCTGGCAAGGCAGGCAAATATTTGTTGCTTTGTCTCGTACGATATAAGTTAGGAAATTGTAAGATATCGTATCTAATTAATACTTCTTTGAATCGCCAAATTTTAACAAATCAACCTTTTGTCCGACGATTTAGGACGATTATCACGTTTTACGTTTATTTTATAAGGCCGCTATCTATCTTCACACTTCTAAACTCAGAGATTTATTTCAAGTTCAATAAAATCGACAAGTTGCACGAACCTTCGACAACAGCGGTGGTTTTTAAAATCTTCGAACCTTCGTACTCGTTTCCTTGTTCGAACATTTCGCCGGATGCAGAATCCCCTATAATCCAGCATAAATGAGAGGGGCATTTTACGATCGTAGGACAAGAACACGGATACCATTTGCAAAGAACGCACGCGACTGTTAGAGGACGGACATCAGCGAAAATTAATCGACCGTAATTCTTGCAAGTCGTATACATAATTAACGAGCAAGTGCAGCACCTGTAGTTACAGGTCGAAACCCCTGTACCGCCTCAACACGCATCATGCGTGGATGGATCAAGAGAAGATTCCGTCCGCCCTTTCCGCGTTCGCTCGGTAGCCGTTAGAGACGCCCCTCCGTCTCTGGACGTTATCAAATTATCGTTTGTTTACACCTAAGCCTTGAATTAATGATTAGAGCACCCTTCCTCCGTACCGTGATGCGGCAGATCTTAAGGCTTGCCGCCCAAACGCCGTATACAAGGTGTCTTTCTGCGACCTTCCACTCTTTCAATTCCAATCACGCTTCATGTTATCCAGGAAAATAACGACATTTCTCTAGAATTATCAAATTTGTCCATACGCTAATGAAATAATCGATCGACACGGTGATTAGAAAATGTTTCCAACTTGAAATAAATTTCTAACGGTTTCTTACTGATGATAATTGTGGATAAGTTTAATGCAAGAAGCATCGATGAACGAATGTTTAGCTGACGATACCGTCACCCGTTACATTCTTCAAACAACACACGGACTCGGTGGCCAGAATATATCCCCTTAATTATCCTGTGTGTGCATTCTGAGTGTGAACTCTCCATTAATCATAGGAGAAGAGAAGGGTAGGTTGCCGTCGCTATAGCCGGAGCGATTTTAATTCAGACTGGCCGCTCCATATGTATTCTACGGGGCCCACGAGATCATTAGTAACGTTAGGTGGACACCTCCGAGTCGTTCTTCATTCTGATGATGCCACTGCCTCAGAATCCACCGATCCGCGTCGTCATTGGCGACCGACACCGTATCTGCGCCGGTTCTCGGAGGAAACCGGCAGCACGTCTGCTTCCCCGGGCGAAGGTTCAATGCACGTTGAAAGGAATCAGAAACCGAGGGATTCAATGGGCCTCTGCTACTGTTCACCCAGTGATCTATTGTGCCATCTAAGCCGATCATTCTAAAATATTTTCTTAAGTTTCTTTCGGACCAACGCCACTTCTGGACATTCCACTTTCCTTTCGCCAGATAGTGTTCGACTTCCGACTTATCGTTTTCTTCTGAAATATTATGGGCTACTAAGCTTTTAATGCGGTTGCTAGGATATGTGAAATTCTGTACGAAGGATGCTGTACTTTTGGTTGTTTCTCTGTGACAGTGATCTCGATGAAGAGTTTCAGTGAAGAAATGAAAATTATCGTGAGATTTCAATACACTTGGACTACTTTCTTTTTAACGAAAATTATCCTTCATTTCTGACAATATACGCAAACGATATTTCGCTAACTGGAACGAGGAGAATTCTTATCGTTTGTACAAATTGACCAAGGTCGTGTTAATTCAATATTATCCACTCTACACCTATAACATGCTAGACGATAAAACCTACAAAGTTCTCAATTCTTACCGCGACCACCATTTCCACAATTAAACCCGCAATAATGCGTGTCGTCAACGTTGCTAGCAATTATTTCGTAAAACTCAAGCAAACCCTGCAACAGATATTATCACAGTCTAACAGGACGAATTTATCCGACAGAAGCTGCTATCCACCATAGCAGGATGAGTTTAAAATTTCCATATCCTGGTTTAAGGCGGATTATTCTCTCGCATCCGTATCTTCGATAGCCATGTGTAACGATAGGGGCATCAAACCAGATAGGAACGATGTTTTATTATCGGCGTTGCGTCGTAGATCGGAGATCTGCCTCACAGGTGACTGTTAAAACGACTTCAGTTCCATTGGTCGGAACGAAACGTTCATTTTCAGGATTATCGCACCACGACGTGTATCGCGACCAAGGGAAATTCGTAATGTCGAATTTACTCCGGCGTCCAAGGGAAATTGGATCCAGATTTAAGATGGATTATACTGATATACGTTGGGAAGGACGCGTATGCGCGTTATGGTTGGCCCGATGCGGCTTGGGTGTCAAGTTATAGGGTACACGAGTTACACGTAGAACCAGGGTACGAATAACTTCGCTGGCTGCATAGCTACCAACTTTATAGCCAATTCATTTTATACGTTATTTCCCATGAAACGGTCGTTACGCGGACGCATATGAGTGCATCCTATCTTGCGCGGAAAATTCAGCTTGCCTTGCTGCTACGCACTTTTCTCAGAAACTTCGAATTATGGCTAATTCAGATTACAGAGTATAGGGGTACGTTCTCGTTTAGAGATGTTGATACGTTATTGCTTGGTTACAAAGTTTATAGAAGTAACATTTAATACAGTTATGGTGTAGAATTAGAATTTACGTTATATACAGATGAACGGGCTGGGAATAAAACGTGAAAAATATTCTCTTTCAATTTCGCGATACAGCTCCGTCTCTTTGTTTTCTACAACAAGGAGGAGACTTTCTCCTCAAACAAACGAAGATATGTTTGAAAGGAGGGAGTGTCGGGATTCGTAGTAGGGTTAGAATTCACGTTAAAACATCCTGATAAATATTATGCTAATAATGTATATGCATTTAAACGGATAATACAATGGTACTTAAACACTTAAACAACGAATTCAGCAATAAAACAGCCATTAAAAAACCATTAAAGCAATGAGTTAATGGCGTATTATAATTAATTCGATCACGTCGTTACTCGCCGACAATTAATTAGTGTTGCTGTTTATACGACACATTAGACTCGCTCGTGGCCCTAGTTTATACCGAAGTAACACGACTAATTATCTGCCCACTATACATTCGTATTAATATTACATTAATGGTTACCGTGGCGATATCTTAGCGATTTCTCTCAAATAATATCAATCTGCTTTAATTACTCGATAGCATAGCGGAGTTTTCTTGCAAGACGATCCCAGTATTTATGGAGCACGGTATACAAGGAAGAAGAGGCCGATACGCGAGAGGAAGCGAATAAAAAAAGTGAAATTCTCCGGCAAGGAATATTCGCGAGGAGGCAGTCTTTGCGACCACACGCGGATGGCCGAAGGCAGCGGCTGTCGTCGATACATCCTTGTCGATATGGACACGTGTTGCCCGACACCTTTCTCCGACGTGCCTATGGCTGCTCTTTTGGCCCTCCAGGCCGGCTCGTAAACATACAATACGCGCCAGCTACATGCGATATTATACACGCTGCGGTCACGCCGTGTTAAGCCCCGTGACGGCATTCACCGCGTGCCGAACTGCAAACGCATTCGTGACTTTTTAAAAACGTCGCGATTACGTCACATATACCAGGTCCGAGAATGGGGTCTCATTAGTTCGGTTGATCGCCCCTTTGTTTCTTCGAGGACAGGAAACAAAACGTCTTTGACCGAGGCGTGGGCGGTAAGATCAAAACCCGGTATCTTCGCAACGCGCGTTTTCTTCGAACGAATATCGAGAAATGCTTATTGTTATTGCCAGTGGAATGTTTATGTATTTCTGGAAAGTCCACAGTGCTATGAAAAAATATATTTTCTTGTATTTTTTATATTGCAGTCATTGTCACTTGGTACTTGCTGCAAGGTAACAAACGTCGTAATTCTTGGCTCATATTTTTTTTCTTAATTAAAAATATGAGTTTCTCTATGGTGTCTGTTACCTAATATTTCATATGAATTAATATAATAATACGTCGAAAGTTGTACCATAAAATTAAAACGCGATGAAACTATACCTCACAGACGTTACGGTATACCACACTTTATAATAGATTTCCTGTTGCAAACATTTAGAAACTCATAGCAACGTAATATGATACAATGCACCTTTGAAAGATCTAAGACGTCGTACTAACAGAAACACGGTATTCATCAATCAACCATCATTCAGATTACGAACATAATTTATCCACAATCCAACAGCCAAATTACAAGCTCCACTTAGAATCACTCTCAATTGCTCCGTTAAAATGACAGAAAGAAGGAATATCAACCCTCCTCTATACCATTCAAGTAGTCTGCGAAGAAGAGGAGCTGCTTCATGTTCGCTACAATTGCACCGCTAACAATTTGCCGCTGATTCCCGATTCCTCGAAGCTTTTGAAAGACCGCCCACGAGTAAGAAGGCCGGCTTCGAAAGCTCGAGGCAGGCGTCCGCAAGGACGATCGAAGGTTGCGTCTGCGGCCGGAATCTATATAATCGATTCTGATTGCATTGAAGCCCGGTAGTGGCGGCGTTGATTGGTGCATTCATAAATATCCATTAGCGGACAATGTCGGTAATGATCGGACCTGCAGGCTACGCCCTGCGTCGGCTAAAGGGCTCCGGTAGCATCTCTGGTAGCGTTCGTAGACGCTAAAACAAGACTACGAGATCCTAGCACGCCATCCGTCTACATCTCATCGTCCCGGTGTCCTTTTTTCTTCCTCCACTTCTAGCCTTTCTTTCGTTCTTTCTTTCGACTTGTTTGCCTCATTGGAATACCTGCTGGATGAACGCATTCGATTTTCGGCTGCGTGTGTATCGGATGACCTTCGATCGATGCTGGCTTAGCTCGTAGAAACGAACGTCAGATCCAAGGCTACACTCGAGAAGCCATCGATGAGGGAATCGATCTGAAACCCATGACGTTTTGGGCTTCGTACCTGTCTCGCTGGGACGAAGGTGCTCCGGTGCAGATTAGAGGCCCCATTTCGTACGTGCCTTTGAATCCTTGGCGGAAATGATATGGAATTCCTCACATTCCTATGTAAATGTTAGTTTTATGTTGAATTATGTATATTCCATAAATTTATAACAGTCTTTATTGCATAGTGTACGAATAGCTTCGGGACGGTCGATAGTACTGTGGAGGTAGATCGCTCAGTTTTTGAAGAATACATTAATCTACGTTAAGAATAAGTTCTGGAGAATAAAACAAGATAACGTATCATTCATCAGTTCGATATCCAAAGAATCATACAGAATAATGGAGTAGATTAAATAATTAAAAGGTAATTAAAACAATAAGAACTGAAAATTTGATTTCTACGAATCATACCTAATGCTACGCTTTGTTTTGATTATGACAATCTCTGATTATAAATTTTCATAACCAAGTGTAGTAGAATTTCTAGAGTTTAAATTGAGGGTGACATGTAAGTAATCGTTTGGATAGCGAAACAACAATATTTCTATTATAATGTTCCGTACGGTAAATAGTTTCGAATAGTTTGGAAAATAATAGAGTGGGAAAACTATAATGAGACACAGCCTGTTTAATATGACAACTAGAGAATCGGTAAAAACTGACCTGTCTTCAAAACTGATGAGAAATAATATTCAAAAATAAATAAATAAACCTTTACAGAAAATATTTTGAATTCTACACGCAATTCCTCCGACATACTTTGCGCAAAACACTATTATAGGTACATACTTTGTTTTTTCTAGAAAATCATTCATATAGCTCTCGTTATATGTCGAGTACTTTTCAGAAATACGCGTGTGCGGCAATAAAACGATTCAAATTATTTGGATAAGACATTAGATGAGATAAAGCGCGGCGGGTGTTACACGCCATACCGTGTTATTTGAAGGAACATAAACCGTGAAATTTATCAGTATGATCGACAGAGCAGGTATCAGAGGAAATTGGTTGGAAAAATAAAGTCAGATGAGTTTTAATAAAACTCGGCACACAAGAGGTGAAGACAGACGTAATTACCAAAGCTAGAAACAATCGTACCTGTTTAATATGCTAATATTGTATACATGCAAAAACATGTTTTCTAATTGATAAGAACGATAAAACCAGTTCCATGTAGTGGAATCTGATCGAACACCGATCGTAAATTTCCTCTCGCAATAAAACTTATGCGATATGGGGCGTTGATAATTGGACGTGATGAAATCAGTATAAACCCGTTATACTGGTGCCTGGAAATCGATTTCTCAATTAGTGAAATGACGCTTCGTTAAATGATAAAGTTCATCGATGTAACTGTCTTAATATTTCCATTTCTTGAAACTCTGCAAATTCTAGTATCAAGATACACATCTATTACCAAAAGATCGAATATCTCACCCATGAAAATGTATATCCATGGAGATTAAATGGCTGAAAAATAATCTTATTGACACGAAAACTTCTTCAAATAAAACTAAACCTGACACTTACGAATAACTGGAAATGGCTAAAAAAAAAAAAAAAAAATCAAACGAGGAACACAGCACCTTACCATAGTATTGGGTCGTCCGAAAAGTTTCTTTCGTTTTATAAGGAAATAATGGATGCACAACATTTTTCGTTCCATTATATTTTATCGAATTACGTATGATCCATTTTGTTCTATCAAAATAAAGATCACAACCTTCGACAGATTAGGTTTCATGTTTGTATAAAGATGTAAAAAAAAGACACTTTTCGGACAATCCACTACTTCACAATTCCAGCGCTAATGTCGAACTGTCCAAAAGTCAAACAAATTTCACTCTTTATATTAATTTTGATACAGTAGATTAGTTCGGTTTCCGCATGACTCATGCGATAAATCATAACTTCTTCGTTCATTCTACCTACCATTTACCGTTGAATCGTTGTTCCTGCGTTTTACAGGAAGAAGAAAAACCTAACGACGTTTCGATCCATCCTATTCTTCGCCTTCTTTCGACGTACTACGATTCATTCTTCGCTTTTTTCCAAGACAGGACGATACCACGGCTGCACGTGGGTGCACCTCCGGATTATTCGTAGTTCTCCAGTCGCGATCGACGAATCCCTCGAGTCGATAGAGGGGTAGAGGAAATTTATGAAAGTAATCCGGCCTCACTTGACTGCTGATCGGCGTGGGAGCCAACCAAAGTATTTTATTGTAGGCCACGCTCGACGAGAAATCAAACTTTCCGAGCGATAAAATACGACGCAACGGATACAACGAATAAAGGACGTGGGGTGTCACCTGTCCGTATGTTCAACAGGTAACTCGCCATTGTCAGACGACTTTCTGGGCCGAGCGCGCGTCCCCCTGCACACACATCCGATCGTTGCGTGCGGGTGCGGATTTGTCCAACGGGGAGTTCTATCGATGCGAGGAGCGAGGAAAGGAAAGAACTACCGAAGGAACTGGTTCTCATCTAGTGGACCTGAAAATCCGATCGAATCACACGTTTCGCACCAACCGATCGCCGCTCCGAGATCACGATACGTGCTCCAATGAGATTAACATCGTATAGTGGTTAGTTTTATCTTGTGAAACGAAT
This sequence comes from Bombus pyrosoma, assembly GCF_014825855.1. Taxonomy (NCBI): domain Eukaryota; kingdom Metazoa; phylum Arthropoda; class Insecta; order Hymenoptera; family Apidae; genus Bombus; species Bombus pyrosoma. Next base: position 1,716,760 of record NC_057778.1, on the reverse strand, counting down.
CTTTTCTTTTCTTTCTCTTTCGCAGAGGTGTAGAAGCGAGGACGACTTGTCAAGAATTAGCGTCTTGCAGAGGCTACTATTGTAATATTTAACGTCTTTTGTGCTTTATTTTCATTAGTTTTGCGAGAATTGTTAGATTGCGTAATAAGTTGCTTTGCATTTCCTTAATCCAGTGATTGCATAGTGAAAAAATATATGGATAATATAAAATACCAATTTTATTTGTTATAGGTTAATCAACATATTTCCATCGAACAACGTAGTTACTTTACTGGACAGTGACAGAATTTAAAAAAAATACCAAACATCTTTATATCTACTCGAAACATTTCCATTTTTCCATATCACTGTATTATAAGAGAAACTTTCCTGTATCTGCATCAGCATTTTAGGTGAAAATTTGAAAGAACAGGTTTCTTTAATAGCAGCGTTTTGCATAGATACAAGATCTTTTTGTTGGAAAAACTGGTCCGAATTCCTGAGGAGCGTATGGCGTTGAATTCGACAGATTTCCGAGGATTTAGCATAGACTGGTCGAGCAAGGCGACGCGTATAAATTAAAATCAATCAAGCCTGCTTTTCCAAACTTTCTCCAGATTAGCATCACGTCGAGTAGTTATAATTTGTGGGCAGCCCCCGCTGAGAAGCAGTCAGGGGTGTTTCTGGCCTTTCTAGCTGGAAACGTCACGCCCTGCACCCTCGTCAATATCGATACACCCACCTCGGAGTTGATGGCCGCGCGCGCGTCACGTTCCACAGAAAACCGAACGAGAACTTCTCACGGGCGAGCTGGGGCATCGCTTCGCCGCGGACGAAATTAAAATCCTGTCAGAATAATAATACCGTGTTAATCTCTCGTTCAGAATTGGACGTTCTCGATTACACGCGTGCTCGGCTCGTCCTGTTCGCCCGTTCCGATTCCAATCGGGCTCTTCGATTTTTAACCGCTACGACTTTAGAATAAATTATCACGCCGCCGTGCCGTCTCGCCGAAAACAGCTGCTCTCCCCTTGTCTCGTCTCTTCTTCGCTGACTTTTCAAACTTTTGCCATAGATAAACCAGAAAATATTATCGACGATCTATATGGCCACGTTAAGAGCTAAACAACGTGCTTTATCGTAGCACTGTAGATGCATACATTTCTTTAGCAGAGGAACATTTCTTTAGAGAAAGGCACAGCCCGCGTCGCTATAGCCGTGCAAGCAATCAAACAACGAAGTATTCAATTCGCATCGATCAATAATGTCAAGAGACGAAAGCTAAACGCAAAGCGTCGAGTTCGTATAGATCGACATTTTGAACTTCTTCGTTTCTTTCGTAGAAAAATAAAAAGAAGAATTACTGGAACGAGGAATGAACGGAAACACGTGGCAGGAGATCGAAGAACAAAACATCGGCGAAAGGAAGGGAACGCGCGTCAGATCGCCGCATTGCAGCAGCCGCTGTCGATTTTCTCCGCTAGCAAATACTTCTCCGGCCAACTTTTAAACAAGATTTAACTAATTTTCAGATAGTTTAATATCTTGCGTATCCCTACTCGACCTGGCCAGGCGAACGAGTTGAGTCGGAACGGCTGGCTCGTCTGCGTTGGAGATGATCGCACGACGTCGAGGGAGGAGGAGGCGGTGGAGGAAGAGTAGAAGGAGGCGGAAAGATGGGGACTCGGGGGTGGGTGAGCCTGGAAGCGAAGTGAGCTGACTGACGTGTAAAGACACCTCCACGTCCCGAAGAATTTAACTAATTATAATATGGGATAAACGGTTTATTCCCGCCTGGCAACCTACTCGCAGCGATACTGATATCCCTCGCCATATTCCCCGCCAACCCTCGTCCAGCTCTTGCTCGCTCTCTCTTCCTGAATCCCCGCCACGACTTGGCACACGTCACAGAAGTTAGCGACTCGGGGCACCGGGCCATGATTAGGCCAGATTATGGAGGTTGAACTTTGAACTCTCGCGAAGAGCGGCGAACGGGGTGGGTTTTCAACCAACGACACGACCCTCTCGACTTATCGCCCACGAATTTATCTGTGCAGTTTTCTTTGAACCTATACTATTCTTCGATTGCACACTTATATTATTTTTTCTTCTTCTTTCTTTTCTTTTTCTTTTTTCTTTTTTTTTTCTTAATGTTATAATTGAAACACTAAAAATCGACTTTTCTTTGCGTATATACATAAATAAAGAAATATTTTCTTGCGGTATAACAGAATCTTAATAAATGCAAGAGAAGCCGCATAATTATTTGTAGCGGTCCTCTTGAAAAAAGATATTTAAAGAATATCAAGTTTGGATCAAAGTCACCCATAAACAGTAGTCGAAAAAGGCTAACAAGGACCGGTTCCGAAGTGTAGTACTCACTTTCTAGCGAGTTACTGTATAATAACAGCAACGTTAGAGCTACTGCAAATTATAACGAAAAATTTCTATCGAGGAAATTAGAATGAAAGATATGTAGGGAAAAAACTAATAAACACAAAATCTCTAAAAATACATCGCAGTAAACCTAACTAAATTTCTACGAATAATTGATCATTTTCCTGTAAAGATAAATAGAAAACCTACAAGTTCTTTATCACGAATACTCAAACAAAGTCCGATTAAACATCTGAATAATCATCAAAGGAAGGTGTAACTATTATGCTGAGGCATCAAAACAAGCAAAAGGTAGCAAGGCAAGGAACAGCTTGTGTTGTGACGCAACGAAGTCGCGATCATCGTCATTACTCTTTACGACGTAGCAAAAAGTGGCACACATTGAAACGTTCCCTTGGGAACTGCGTTCGAGATACAGTAACAGTGGAGCGGCATTGAAGCACCGGCCGTAAAATCGCAGCCAGTGAGAGCAGAGTGGAAGGGATCCATAGGGATCATTGAAATCCGTGGATCGAGACCGGACAAAAGGCGCGGTTCCTGCAACGTCGAAGGTATTCGCGCGGGCTATTTAAAAATCGTAAAAGCCGATACACACCGCGAACGGAGCTGTGGGACGCGGCCAGAGGTGGAAGACAAGCCAGTACGAAGGACCGCGAAGGATAGCGCACTCGGCACGGAGAGGGGTGCATTTAAAGTAATGGCGTTTCACTGGAGATGCTATAAATTTATCTGCCATAACTTGTTATACGCGGCTCTCCTCGCGTATTTATACATGCCTGCGCGCGGCCACACACAGATTCCGCTCGCTCGCTCGCGCGCTCCTCTGTTTCGCTCGACCGAGTTATGGCTGTCGAGGGACGATGGAATAGGGCGTGGAAGCGAAGCGCGCCAGGCAGAAGGAGGAAGGAGACACTGTTCTCCAGTTGAAGCATGAACGTTGCTCCACGATCAATCCGGATGAGCCACGTTGTCGTTCTGATAAGAAGGGAATACGATTAAGTTTCCTCTTTACCTTCTTCGTGTTCGAAATTTCACCCTTTCGCTTTCGTAGGTAGAGTAATCCACGAACAGCGCGATATTTCCCATCGAAACGCTAGCGGGAAGGATATAAAGGATCCTAGAAAGGCGCCGCCTTTAATGGACGCTACGTCAGACGCGCGGATGAATTAAAACGAGCTGTTTTGTGTCGAAGCGTTAGGTTCAGCGGTTCCCATTATGGCGTCGCAAAGGTGCCGCCGGCAGGGGGTAAAAGAGCCATAAAAATGGCGCGAGTCAAAGACAACTTCACCGAATGATCAGAAACGACGTTAGGGCGTTCGTTTTCAACCTAAAGTCGATTAAAGGTCGAGATGGCGCGAACGAGAAGACTTCGAGGTTGTAAGAGACGAAGGGGAGCGTATACAGCGTTGGCAGAAAATTGAAATCGTTCGAGAAATCACATGGCCCGTGTGTCGTTGTGCTCTCAGAGAATTACTCTACGGAACGGTGCGAAATCCTAGCGTGTGTTCCGTGTGTTCTTTGCCGTGGTACAGGCACGAGAACACACCGAGTCGCGCATCGGGACCGTGGCCAAGGGAGCGGACGACGCGAGCGGTCCGAGGCGCGCAGTAACGTAATGGACGTCATTAGCCCGTGTAGATTATAGGGCGGCGTGCAGTAACGATCACTTCTTATAGGGCACACCGTGCCACAGCCACAGAGAACAGGGCCCACCGTGGTCAGAGGCTCGTTCCTAGAGGTCGTACGGCGACCGATATCGCAACCGCTATCACTCAGCTTCCGGTATCGTAACATTCCTCCCGTTTCTTTTCTACCTTTCAAGCTCTTTAAACGCACTATCAATATCCGATCTTTGATATTTTTATTTTTCTTTGTCTTCCCCTTATCGTAAAAACTGAACCGCAAATGTTTAGTAGAATTGTTATTTAATCCGAGGAAAATTGTAAGAACGAATTTTTATTCCGTGTGAATCTTTATTAATGGGAATTGGTATTATCTTCTTGGGTAATATTCAGTGTTTTTAGTAACTTCATAGTCAATTAACTATTTTTCAGCGGAATGCTGGGTGTAACGTGAAAATGTAAAGAATGAGGTATTAGTCATCGTATAGAGGTGCACTTCATAAACAACAGAATTAAATTTTATTTGCAATCTAACACGTAGTGAACTAATTGCAAATTCCTAGTTACGTATGCGACTAGTACATTTTGTATGTAGATAATTGAATAAAAGTTCATACTTTTCGTCGTTGATCATATCCTAAGATTAATAGTATCAAGAGGACAAAACGTGAATACAAAGGAAGCAAGAATTATCGAAATCCGTTTCTGAGATCCTAAGAATATTTAAAAGTCTAGCATAAATTTAATAGGATACCGGAACACATCGTATACTTAATTTATGAAATAAATAGCCTAACAGTTTCGGAATAATAATATTGTGCACTGTTTCGTTTAAAAATTACAAACTTCATTTCCTTTGGTGATTACAACCCTATCCTTGAAGCGAAAATAAATATTAAGGAATGATTCATCCGTCAGCGACAGCAGTAACACGCATGATTTATACAACAGGCATTCCCACAAGTCATTAATTAGCTGTAATTGCAGTCGCAGAAATTTATTACAATTCTTTTGAATATGTGCAATATACCCTGTACAAGGCATGCATCGTGGCGCGTCCTGTATTAAAATCTTGTACAATGAGTCATTGTTCCAAGCATATTAATTAATATTTATTCATCAGTTTGTTTGACTATTTAGCTGCACGACCAAATATACGTGTATATAAATACCTACTTCAGATATACGTATGAAATTAAAAATTTTAATACGTAGAAATTCATCAGAAAGTTTGCAATACGTCTGTTTAGAAGTATATATATAAAAAGAATATCTTACAATGAGTTAAAGCTTAGTAGAATTGCTCTGTAAAATTCTATCTTCTTCTCCCATATTCTCCAATTTTTCGCAAATCTAAAACCTACAATAATTAACCGTAGAATTCTAATTTTCCAACTATGTAAATATGAATAATATAATCTAGTACATTTTGAAAATATTTCGCGAGCTATTTAAATTTACTACCGTGGCAGCTGAGATTTTACTTCGAAAACAGACAATCATAATTGCAAAGACATTCGTTATGGAAGTGTTCGCGAAGAAAAATCGTGTCCGGGGAGAAAATAACTTGACGTTACTGGATTCTAGGATCCTTACGAAATACACACAAATACGCATTAATCGCCCGGTAACAGCTTGGCGCGGAGCCATCGAAGGGTCTGCCGACTAGCTTCGTAAAAAGCTAAGCGTTCCGGATAATAAACCAGAGATTTACTTTGGACATTTTTAACGAGACGTTGCGATCGATCCGTTAATTAACGTTCATCGTTATCAACAATGAGCGGCTGAAAATATATTGTTATTGTCCACTGCAATTAATCTCAATGCACAAAATTATTCAAATTATTTTCTGCTCGTTAAAAAAATTACTTTGAAAGAATTTAATTATATATGAAAATAGGACATTAATAGAATGGCAATAAAACGTAATAGAAATATATGTATATGAATGTAGTAAGTTTATAAAATAATTTTAAATTATATCACAGATATTGGCGATTTATAAAGAATAAAAAATTACAAGAATATCTTTTGCACATAAATGTATCACCATTTTAGCTCGAGATTTTTGACATGTTTACGACTTGATATAAATTTCCGCGAAATCACATTAACGAATTTACTACCGTTTAGCATCGCTCCTCATGAATATTCATAAATATAAGAAATGCTCTAATTGTTAATTATAAGGTGAACGCGACACGTGCGGAGCCGTTCGTAATTTAGAAACAAAAACTAAGGTTAACTAGCTGAAACCAAGTTACTAAGCTCTTGCCACACGTTTCCAAACTTCTTTCCAAAGTTCCCAGAAACTTCTCTTCTACTCAAATAAGAAACTTGTTGCAATTTTACATGTCCTGAACATCGTCCAACTTCTTTCAAAGCATGGAAGCTGAACTTTGAATTCGATTACAAATCTAGAACATCAAATCTAAAAGCGATTATACACTTTTCCAATACCATGGAAGAAGAAGCAATTTTCTCAAAATTTCACCATACTTAGGTGACATCGATGGAGGTCTAAGGTATTCAAATGAAGCATGGCTCGGCTTGAAACTCGTCCGTGGCTCGTTTAAAACTGGCGTGAAACGGAGAAGAAAATGCTTCCTGTAGTTTGAGCCCGGTCGAACGGTTGGCTATTAGAGACAGACTGGAAGAACTGTTGACGTCCTAAGGTGTAGGTAAAACATGAGCCCTCAGTCTTCTCCTTGTCGATAAGTCGATGCGTGATTAGAGGGTGGCATTGTGCTTTGAGGGCTGCCTTCTGCTCCTTGCTCTCTTCTTCTTCCTATTACTCTGCCGGCAATAATTACAAGCGCGGCTTCGGGAGGAGCTCTTTGAGCTTATCGATTTCCTGGAATTAATAATTGCACGGCAAACCACTCCCGTCCCTAACACTGCGCCCCGTTCACTGTGGGTAATCGGCCTGATCTTTCGTCTTTCAGAGAGGCTCCCCCGTTTATGGCATTAATCTATCGTAGAAAAAGTAGACGGACGATTTCTCTCGAAGAGGAAGGCCTTTAAGGACAGAGAGATGACTGCCGCGTTATTCAGTCGTCTGCAACTAGCTTTTCAGTGGAACATCGTTCTCGAATAATCGAATCGACGACACGGTTCATCGATCGTTCACAATTAAAAGATATGAGATTTCTGCGATAATACATTTTTGTTTCTCTTGTCGTCTAAGGAACTCTATGTTTAGAACGGCAGAAAGACAGGAGCTGATATATTAGGTTGTACAATACGGTCAATGGTACGTAATTTTAACAGTTACAGGGGAAAGGTAGCATCCGCTATTGGTTCTTGATATCGCATAAGCAAAGACTTATAAGGTGTTTAGGGATTCAACGTGTTGACTGAAAACTTATTCCATCTCCTTATTGCGTGGTTCCTCGCTTCCTTTCCCGATACGAGCTCCCGCTGAGTTTTCGGATAAATTTTACGGGTCAAAGTAAATCCGAAGTTCCGAGGAACTCGGGAAACGCGATAGACAGCTTATAGGATTTTGTCGTGGCAGCCGGCAAAATTTTCTGCTTCGAATATACGGCCTTTTCATTTGTCCTTTCTAAATTTCAACGCTTCGATCACCGTATTCCGCTAACGTGCAGGCACTTTCTAAAAACACGTGGAAAACTGAAAATCACTTAAAAAGACAAAATCTAAAAAGACAAGGAAGAACGAGAGTGGGAAAGAGAGAGGAAAAAAGAGAAACGCAGGACCGGAGTTCGAGGCAAGAACGTATCGATATCCGTGCAACGATATCGCGTGCACCATCGAAATCGATAAATAACCAAGGCCCCGGCATAAATCGTGGCTTCGCTCCTTATAAATCCGACTCTGGGCACCAGGACAGACAGTTCCACGCGCTACCCGCCGGATTTTACTAATTTTCTGTCGTGCAGGCCTCGCCTGTTCCTCGTCACAAAGGCAGATAAAAGGAGGGATGCGCGAGCTTCGCAACTTTATCCTCCTTTTTCTTCCTTTACTTCCACCTCCTTCTTCTCCTTCTTCAACTTCTTCTTCTTCTTCTTCTTCTGATTCTTCTTCTGTTCTCTTCCCCTTTCTGCTTCTTTCTGTCTCTGTTGTTTTCCTTGGACCCCGCCTTTTTCTCTTTCTTCTTGTCTCCGTTTCTTTCTCCGCGCTTCTACACCTCCTCCCTGCTTTTTCTGTCTCCCCCTTGACCCTCTCTCCCCTGTGTCGAGACCACGTGTGCAACTCGTAGAGAGTGGGTGCACCGAGGCAATATATTTCTGGCATCCGTTCCTCCTTCGCCTCGTCCATCCATTCATAATATGCATACGCTTTTGTTGTCGCGTCCCTGTTGGGTCCGTTTTTGTTGGGCCATTAGAGGCCCACGTATCAATTTTTCTTGTAGCCGGGATGCCACCGCCGCGCTGCACCCGGATGAGATTGAAAATCGACGCGCTACACGGCCTGGTGACACGATGTCGATGCGAAAAATTACGCGTGGGCAGAGATAATAAGGATATGTACAGTGGCTAGGAGCAGTATTTACATTTACATGTTGATTAATTAGGTTCAAGTATATTAGATTTCCTGTAATGTATAACTTGTAAAAATGTATCATTTAAAAATTAAAGTGTAGATATGCACTTATCTCTCATAGCAACTGTAACCCAGCAATAACTACATTACTGCTTGGGAACCATCATTTGTGGCAGACTTCTACATTTTTAATTTTTTGTTCTTTTTTCTCTGTTTCTTGTTTTTGTATAGACACCTATGAAATCGTAGCAATTTGTATATGTTGACTCAGCAGTCGTTGGGAATCAACGGGAATTGGAGATATACATACGAATTGTTTAAAAGTGTACGGGCATCTGGAAGGTGTTAAGAAAGCAATAAAAGTTGTCTTTGTGGATACCTATACTCCTCAAACGAAGAAGAATCGTGGTCGAGATAAATTGCACCGCTAGACATCGTGATTTAAATCTTGCTAATAGAAACCGGTATTCTTAGTCAGTCTGGACACGCTTGATCGCGCATAAATTATAATAAATAGGAATATATCAAAACTTGATAAATAATGGACCGACTAGGAATGTTGTGGAAAATAGCAGTCGATTCAGGATCCGAAGTTCTCGAACCACGGAATATCTCTTGCTCGTTTATTTTATTTACTAAGAGAATTAAGAAATCAACGGATTCTTAACAAATATTCTTAAGCAATATAGAGAATTATTATTTGACATTTGGGAATTGTTGGAACGAATATGTTACAGTTTTTCTATAATAATTTCTCCATTAATAAATTGTCTACACGAAATGGGAAATGTCTTGAGTCTTCTTCATTATATCGCTTTTTTCGCAGTTAAACTCATATAAAAACATCGCATAATTATTTGGATTATTAACGATGGCTTTCATATTTTTATTATAAATCTTCCTAATAAAGATAATACATTTCTTTTTCTATAATGTGCCCTATTAATAAACGATGAAACAAAATATAATAAAATTCAAATATCAGAGAAATCAAATTTCACCTATACAAGTCTGTTACCAGTAATCAAATAACCAAGTTTTACACGATTAATAAGCCATCGAGTTCCAAATAATTCAAACTTTTTCGTCACACATTCTTCTTGGACCAACCTGCTCCCTCGATAACACAGTCCATTAATTCCCGCGTGCATCTAATGCGATCCAATTTACCCGGAGATCCACCGGCATAATCCGTCCTCTGGTTTTCGAGCGGTCGCCTCTGAATAATGGTTCCGATCGTCGATCTATTTCTCCAAGACCGGACGAATATCGGCCAGGCCATCGAGAGTTAGGAGCCCCGTCGGGAAGCACGGGTGAAATATGTTCGGCAATTTTTCTTACCACGGGAACGAAAGTTGCATCCCGGTCTCGTACCTGTGTAAACCTTTCTATTCGCTACTTTTGCAATTTCCGATCTCTCTCTCTCTCTCTCTCTCTCTCCCTCTCTCTCTCTCTCTCTCTACCTGGTTCATTCTGGTCAGGTAAAATCGACTCGAAATCCAGAGCAATCCCGAGAAGACACGCTGAGGGCAGACAGGGGAATCGGACAGGTCGATAGTTCGAAAGAGATGATGATAAATCGCGCCTAGGTTGGGCTGACGCAATTTTCTAATTGCTGGCCGTAATTAAGGGTTGTTCCAAGGACCGTCTTCCGGCTGGGGCTACCAGGAAATTGCCTGGCCGGTCCCACACCTTTTGTCCTCACCACTTTCTCGGCATTCTTGCATTTAGTAGGCTTCTCGCTTCGACCAAGCCAACCGATTTGCTTGTAGAACCTGGTGCTATTAGAAAGTGGTTGGGTTTTATGGAAAAGGGCAGTTGTCATCCGGCTGACTCTTCTATTGTGCTAATAGGAGACAATCAGCCCTGTACATTTTCTTTTGAAATTTTGGGAAGAATTGTTCTAGATACTTTAAAATATGTAGACACAAGAGAAAACGAAGAATAATCACGCTAGAAAATAGTTGCAATTATGGGAAATTTCAATACATTTACATAATTTCTAAACTAACAATTTAATCCTTCGACGGTGTAGCGCAAGGTAAATTTCACATCGTAAACGTCATAAGGAATTGAGAATATGTATTTCTTATATCTAAAATGCCAAATATGCAACAAATGTCGAGGATAAAGAAATATACCTACTTCCCCTGGATTTTCCACTGAATCCGAAAATACCGAAAAGGACCGAATAATATCACTACTGAAAATCAATTTCCCCTGCATCTAGATATATACAACACCAACTTTCTAGCAGTTTCAGGAATCCCAACACCTGTCCCATACGCGTCATTCAATCTCAAACAATGCTCCATACAGATTATCAACCGATCCTGCGAAGCGACGCTGCCAGAGAAGATAAAATAGTACAGCAATAGAAAGAACCGAGAAGTCGGAATCATCGAAGAAGCAAGGAAGCATGGCCGAAATCTTGGTTGTATCTGAGTGTTCGATCTTTCGAGCGAAGAACGTGATTGCGATGCCTTATGACTTTCTTTTCCTTTTTTCCCCGGTTTGTCCCCGGGGCCCAGGCCGAAACCTGTACCGATATCCGGAGCCGCGTTCCACCGGAGAGGACTTATAGCGGCCGTAGAAAGGTAATGGATCCCAATAAAGCATCGATACGTGTCGGTGTATATCAGGAGTCCGTGGGACGCGTCGCGTAAGGACTCAATACAAGCGTGAACAGGGGGCGCGGCGCGTCCAGGACGATGGGCCATCTCGTAAAATAAATCGGTGACATCTTGGAAGGCTGGTCAGGCGATTTGTGTGACGGACAAGCGACCGGGCTATACGGCCACCGCGAGACCATATGAAGACGTCACTGGCTCCGGTTCGAGCCTCGTATCGGCAGAATCATTTGTCAGGAGTTTCACGTCGCGCGGCTGGAGGTCTGTCTACTTCTGATCGACCCGCTGATTGACTTATTGTGCAGATCGCGGATAGTCGCCTGTCGACGTGACAGTGATGGCTTGATGGCCCCGCGCGCCACTGTACTGCACGCTCATGCTAAATTGTTTTTCCAATGTAATCAAGCCTCGTCTCCTTCTTCCCTTCGCGTTTCTTTCTGTTTGATCAACTTCCTGGAGGAAATCGAAGGTTACGTCGCATCGTCTTCATATCTCTTGTAAGACATCGGTGTCAGGAATAGAAGATTATGTAAATAGCTAGTGGATCTTTGCGATTGAATAAAGGATAATCGAATAATCCTGAAGACGAGTGAACCTTCATAGCGTAATCATCGTTGTAACTTCGTATTTGCCATTTTAATTTATGTAATTAAAGGAAGAGGAAGGAAGACTTCAGCCTATGTTTTATTGGGAAAATCTGCACATTTGCGGTTTTGACATAGCGTGGACTGTATGTTTCCTAAGCTTATTTTTCTTTTGAAGAATTACCGGTATTCGCAGTAGATTTTGTAGAAAACGAATTTTCCCTCGCTTGTCGGAAAAGAAATTTCGATGAACGTATCGTTAGTTGTAGAACAGTGTGTTACTGATATAACTAACCTTAAATTCCTAAATTTCTTCCATTCCCTGACATTTCGAAAGTCAAATATAACTTGCATAATCATTGAGAATTTATCCGAGAAACAGTTCAGAGTTACAAGTTGCATTTAGATATGATTTGCACGTGTTCGTTGAATGTCAACGATTATGATATACGATGGGACAATAAAAATCTTTACAGTAATTATGTAATGGCAACGAAACTTCATTAATCTCGAGCGATGCAAAACAATCTATAAGTTGAACCTGACGACATTTCGATGAGCGTAAAGTTGCGCTGATGCTAAATCACAGCCAGAGTAATTGCGCAATCAACAGGAGCCCTGGTACAACTATCAACGTATTAATTTATCATTATTTCATAGGCTATAGAAAAACATTTGTCATGGCGTACATTATTCCTTATATCTTTGACTAATGATTAATTAAAAAGACATTAATCCGTGCGTCTTCATTTACATCCAATACATATCATATTTGTGATGAGCTAAAGCGTCGATATACTGAAATATTCACATTTTTATCGTACACAATTCATATGTTAAATATTACATTCGATTTTTCTATTGCTAGGTAATTGCACGAATATCACAAAGTTTGCAAATTACGAATCTTCTTTTCGTAAAGAATGCAAGAATTTGGAAATAGAAGATTGAGAAGTTTGAGTCAGTATTGAAAGATTGTCCTGAATAGAATCGATTAGACCTTTCCTAGGTCGACAGAAAAATTACTTCGATCGGTTATTTATTGATAGTGAAGATCCGAAACTTCTAAATTTCCAGCCAAATGCCGCATTTTAACATTGGTACATAAGTTTCTCAAATCTGTTTTACACGCATTCCTAGATGTAGCTCATAGTATCATAAACTCCTGAAACAAAGAGAAATAAAGGCTGAGTAGAAAAATGAAAGGAATAAACTACAATAATAAGAACATCTCCGAGAATCGATTAATATCGCGAATTCCAATAAATAGAAACTCATAAACCTCATCTATCTACCTCTATTAATTTCTCGACAGATCTACCTGTTTCAGTGCTGTGAGACTTCGTAAAAGCATACGTAATTCGAAGATCTTCGATCGGCAGAATGGTGGTCGAACGATAGTTGAAACGGCGCGAAAGGAGCAGCTAAGCCATAATTCAAGAAAAAGGGAGGCGAGCGGGGCACGGTGGAGTGCGTCACCCATTGTCCAAAGGCGGGTGTGGTTTGTCGTTGTTGGAGCAACGCGTAGGATGATCTACCTGGGCCATACCTTGCCCACAGCCAGACTTTGCTCGTCTCTCTAATGCTAATATCGTCTCCGAAATTGTACGAAGGCGAGACATGTCTGGTCGGCGAATTTTGCGACCATAAATCCATTAGCCACGCTCGTGAAAAAGGCTCACTGACAATGGGAATGGAGGCTTGACAAACACTTACAGTTTCTTACACTGCTTTTACCCTGAAAACTTTCTAATGAACTTAGTATTGACTCGTTTCACCGATTCGTTTCCCGATCGATCCTGAATCCAGCTCTATTACACGCTCGTAGATCAGTTTACTTGATAAGAAACATAGACACAGGCACGTACAAGGGCCAACTGCTTATTATTACGAGAGAATGTCTAATAAAAATTACTTCCTCGCCAGATTTAGATCAGATAATTGGCCAGATTATCGCCGGTTTTATTTACCAGAGCTGTTTCAAGCGTACAAGTTGGTTCCACGAAAAAGAAGAGCCTAGTAGGCCTTACGAGTAGCTCTCACAAAGGCTCTCGCGACTGTCATCATCTTTATTAAGTACGCAGTACCTTTCAGCCGGAGAGCTGGATTTCCAAGTCTCTTCATCAGTCGTTCCGCTTAATCGGGCCCCGAAATCTTCCGTCCAACGAGAATTACCCAAATCATCGTTCCCCGAAAGCGGCCACCAAAAACGTGCCCATAAACTTCTCTCGAGTCCTCCGGAACAGAAACGACGTTTTCTGCATTTATGGGAGACGTGCTCCTGTCGTTGAATGACACTGCTATCAGCCAGCCAAAATCGCCCGTATCAATCTCTTCAACGGACAATTGAAATTGACACCGAGTCAAGGGGAGGAAGGCCTCACACCCGCATGCCTAAATTGTATCAGCGAATCAGTCTCGCGGTACTCGGTCCATTCGGGTCGATTTCCACGATTAACGCGGTGTGCACATCCAACACCGTCATCCAATAAATTCTCAAATATTAATCACGACCTTTTTTCCTTCCTACCACCCTCACTGGGGTTGCTTTGTGTTATTTGAAAATTTATGGCCGTTTAGACAAAAAAAAAAAGAAAGGAAATATATTAGGATGGTTTTATTGGAGCTTTTAGAGTTCGATACCTGCGTTTCTTACGATGTGCATTGTGACAAGAATGAAAGGTTATATGGAGCGATTGATACGCTAAATAAAGCGTTTTTAAACATGGAAAATGATTTGTTTTCTATTTTTGAGTTTCAGGACGGTGGTTAAATCGAATCTTTTTAACAGGTTTTGAGGTTTAGCTTCAAGTAAATCGAGAAATATACATACAAGTTACTTACTCGTACTGCGCATTCACTGGTCAGAATCCAAAAGGTGTTCATCAAAGGTGCTGTAACAAATAAACGTAAGAATACACGATTAATCAGCTGCATACAATGCTAAGTTCGTGTTTCATTAATTGTCATAATTATTCAAATGAAGTTCAAGTACTTTAGGGCGAGTGCATCGCATTTTGACACGCAATAAAAAATAAAAAATAGAAACCCGTGAAACGGCCCGACCTCTGAAGCAACTCTATCCAAATAGTTTCTATTTTTCAGCTGAACGAAACAATGTTTTCCCTTTGCGCCAAAAATGCTTTGCTAGCAACATATTAAAAAGAAAGAGGAAAGGAAAAAGAAAGAAAAATAGATCTCATACAACGTTGCATCGTTCTTCTTCTTGGGGGCAGCACGGAGGTGTAAAACGCGGAGTTTTCTCGGCGACGTAAATGCCGTAAGCGCGATAAATTTCCCGTCGGGAAGGGAATTCCAAAAGTTTCCGATTCAAAAGACGCCGCGTGGAGAAGCGGGGATGCGAAGGCGCGGCCATGAATTATGCATGAAAGCTTCGATTCGCGGATTAAGCGAGCGCAACCCGTGGTTCTAGTGTCTATTCTTCGTCCTGAAAGCCGAAGCTAGCCAACCGGAGCTGTCCGTGGCGAATGTTGAAAGATTCGGACCGTAGAGAATGGATAAAATCGTCAAAGGGACCAGAATCTATGAAAGCATCGCCAAAACGATCCAGTTTCCTTTGAATAACTCCATCCCTGCACGACTGCTCTTACTACATCAAACTGTATCACGATTGAAATTACATTCGTCGTGTTTCTGTCTTATCAGGTATGTATCGAGTTGCTAAAAAATTGAATTTCCTAGTTTCAGTATTCTTCCAACGAAACGACGATGTATTTCTTCGGAACTAATTAACCCTGCGTGTAACTTAATATAAAAAATAATAAGGTAATAAATATTTTACAGCGATTTCTAATATTCCCGATCGTTAAATCTTGCCAGCGTACTTCCACGAAACCATTTAGTTTCTCCTCCGCGTATCGATAACGATCGGAGGGCATTATCCTCAGAGAATAATTTATCATACGAAGAAACACCAACCATACTATTTCAAGCGGAGCCGCCGAAAAAATGTGGAACTAGCGAAGATCGATCAGAAATTTCTATCACGAATGAAGGCGAACCGGTACCGGGGACCGTTTCGGCGGCTCAACCACATCAAAAACCGATCGCGCGGGACTCCAAGACGCATCATAATTATCATGGAGCCCCGTTTGCGCGGGTGGAATACGAAGCAGCCGGGGCAGCCAGCGAGTCTCTTCTCTCTCGCGGTATCAGGCATTTCTATTTACGGCCATGGGCTCCCGGGGCCGACGAGTTATGATATTGTTTCGGCTGCTTCTCGGAATCTACGCGATCGGTGACTCGGATAAACCCAGAAAGGGAGAGAAAAAGAGAGAGGGAGCGAAATCTGCCTGCCTCCGCAACCCTATCTCGGTGCTTTCTGTACCTTCCGACCGGTTGGACCGTGGACAGAGGGAAGCGGGGCCAGACGGAGGTATACACTTTTATTTCTTCATCAGGCAACGCTCAACTTGCCTACCTTTTATGATCGCCTGACTGCTTCATCAGTTCACCAACTTTCCGAACGCTGTATGCCCAGTCAGGTTCCTGATTTCATGGTGTTCCTTCCTCTCTTCCTCTCGCTCTTTTTTCCCCTTCCGTTCTATCTTCCTCGCTTCCACCTTTTTCTTTCGTCTCTGTTTTCTCTGGCTCGTTGCTTGTTGCTGCGGAACGGATTTTTCTTTGTGCTCCACTGGAACGTTTGGATCGCGGATTTCACGGCAATTTGGAAATTGTTACGCGACAGGCTCGACCGCGCTTGCAACGGGCCACGAGCCGGTGAATCGCGGAAATTTTTCGTCCCACGTTCATCGAATGAAAGAATTTGTATCAACTTTGCTGCTCGAGCTACGTATCGCGTTTACGGATCAAGTTTAAGGCTGAAATATCATGCCCATTCTCTTTAGAACTTGTTTGAAATGTTTGCTGCGTTAATAGAATTATGCCATTCGACCACCTGCATCGCTATTTTCAGGTTCACGAATATCCTTCCGAAGGGTCTGAAGAAACATAATGTAACAAAGATATCGATCACAAGAAAAAGAATAAAAAGAAGATGACTGCGCTTCTCGTAAAATGACAAAGTTTCTTTGTACGCCGATTGATTCTCCCAATATGTTAAACGAAACTAAACCATTAAAATTTTCTATGTGTACACAAGTATGTTTGGAGTAACTAAACAATACAAAAATAATAATCCTCTCTGATATATCTTCCAAATTTTACAGCAGTATCTCGATTAATTTGAAAAAGGCTGATCAGTCTTTGCTCCCATTTGCTAAAGTTACTCCGAGTAATCGTTGTCAAAGGTTCTCTATAACTTTGATATCAAGTTAAGTAGTTAAGCCCAATTGATGAATAATTATGCATAGTAGGTGATTATGGTCGAACGATTAAATTCAGAAAACAAGTTGACCGTGGCCGACTGCGCGAATCGTCGCGATAAATATCTCGGTATTTAAGAGAAGGATATCCAGCCGACGAAAACGCACGTGAACCCGTCGAGGCGGCACTGTCCCTAGAAACGAAGTGCAGTAAAACGAAACAGCGATGACGCGCACACGTGTTCGACACGATTACTATTCCGCGGCCGTGCCTGTCCGGTGACTTATGTTAATGTTGTAATTATATCATCCTAATCTACCGAGTCGCCGCGTATACATAGCCTACGTGTCCACATCCTATCAAATACCCATCTTGAAAACTGCTATACGTGCCAGAATGCAAACTCCACAGTTGCGAGGCGAACTCGCGTTTCTCTGAATCTCACGGACACACTTTGCCCGTTTCAGCTTTTCAGTCTCCTTCGTTTCGTTCCGTCTATCCTCTCCTCTCTGTGTTGAAAGAACCGTCGTGTTAGGGCGGATAAGTGGTTGGAAAACCTCTGGACGGAAGTGGGTTATGTGAACGCGAAGGGGTTTGACCTAGAAAAGTTCCACCGTAGTTCGGTGGATCGTCGAAGTTCCGCTTTTGAAGAAGATCGAGCCGTTTCGAATTATTGCGCTTGCTCTTCTGCCAATAAGTTGAGGCGGTTCCTCCAGTTAGAAGGAACGTATTAAGATTCTCGGTAATGAGAAGTTTCGTTAAATAACATTCCTTGGAAATCATTGTTGTAGCTACGATTGACGAAAAGTTTTCAATTAATCTGATTTTTAGAAGCTCGATTATCGATATCACAATTTTCGATATCGTTTGTACGTAAAAGAATGAAATATACTTAAAAACTTTTAGAAACCATATTGCAAGATACATTTTTCGTACATTGACATTAACAAGAGCTACAGATATACCTACAGAAACGTTTAAATCATAATTTAACATAAAAGTATCATGTGTAACGCTGAAGTGAACTTTTCATCAATTATTCACAACTTTAAGTGCAACATAACGATACCTAATTAGCCCTACGATTATGTTTGATCCTATCAACGTTGCCAAAGTTGTCCAACCTTCGTTGCTGGAGAACTTAAGGACAATCAAATTCCAATAATTCATGGTACCCTAACAGTTTTCCTAACCACAAAACGGACCGTTTTAACCCTGAACAAAAGTTGATGCAGAAAAGGAGCGGTAGTTGAGAGAGCAATGGCGAATATTCGGCGGAGAGAAAGAGAGGCAAAGTTCCCAGAGAGTTATCCTAGGTTAGTTATGGCGGCGACAGTCCCCGCGCGCGGTTACAGAAGTATTTGAATGGCTGTCGGCCCTTGTAAGACGTCAAAAAGTCAAAGGGAAACCACTAAAATCAGTTAGGGATCTCAACTATGCGTGAAAGTAAGAGGGGACAAGAGAGAACAGACTCCAACGACGAGGAAGGGACTAGGAGATCACACGAAAGGATCGGCGGAGTTTATGGAAATTTTTTTTCCCTCAGAAAAGGACCGTTAAACGCGTTTCGCCTATTTCCGTGGCACGACCACTTATTGGCTACATTTTGTCCTTAAGACAATAGTTTGTCGTTCTTTACGACTCCACCGATATCTCAGTTCGAGAATTATTGTCCGGGAATGTGTGTCCTTTAGCCTGTAAATCGTGAAATATGTCCCGACCCACGCGACCTACAGGAAACGAGGAAAACGTGAGAGAAGCTGAAATCTTAATGCGCTATCAATACAACGCTGCACTTTTTCGTTACGTGTATCGTACGGAAGAACATCACCTGGATATTCTGGTCGTGATATTCGTCATTGTTATTTATGTAATGTATGTTGAAACGAAGAACACGGTTTTTAATAATTAACCCTCTATAATTGAAATTTCGTCCGCTTATAAGAAATAAAAATTGTTCACTTCGACGATGTGATTTGGATGAAGTACATGTTTACTTTCAAGGCTGATACAACTAAGAATTATTTTCACGAATTCATATAAAAATTTCATCGGTGGAAATCAATCTAGATTCACACGTTCTTATCCGAAGAACAGAAGAGAGAGGCAAGATTAGCTAATTCTACACCATAAAGATCAATCAGTAACAATGGTGTTCAATCTGCTCCGCCATTGAAGAGATTAGAAAAGTCGAATGGCACGTGCCGTGCCGCATGTTTCCCTCATCGACAGCGAAACGAACGCTTCAAGTGCATCAGAATTCATTTGATCGCGTTCCAAGAACACGCGCACGATTCTGTGCAGCATGTTACCCCATACACAGCAAGGGAAGGGAGAACGAGAGAACGGAAGAAGGAAAAGGACATGGACGGTAGAGCCGCGGCGTTGCGAAGATGCGGATACATTTTTTACAAAACGTTTCTCATTCCGCGGCGCATTACTAGAGGAACGAGAGAGGGATGATGCGCGGGGAGAAGCTTGGACAAGGAGCAGGCCACGAACGGAAAAGAGGGAGTGGGAGGGAAGGCGAGCCTGAACATTTCGTGAAACAAGGAAAAATGCGACTCCACCGAGGCACGACCGCAGCATTTTTGTCTTTACAAAATTATGTATTCCGCAGGCCTCCGCCATATCTCTCAAAGCATAACAAGTTCCCTCTGTGTCTCTCTTGCCTCCCCCCAACCCACCCGCCCTCCAACTCACCCCCCTCGACCCACGACCACTATTTCTTCCTTCTTCGCTCTTCTCGACTACGACCCACGAGATACCACCGTCCTTCTTTCATCTTCCACAGCTCGTTTGCTCTTTCTACCAGTCCCTCTCCTCTTCCTTTTCCGGCCGTGTGCTCGTGGATCTCCTCGTCCCATCCGCGCACACACCCACGGCGCGGCGTGCCACGTCTTTCCGCAGATCCACGTCCATCGTTTTCCTACTACGTAGAGTCCGTACGAACGCGAGCCACAGCTACCGAAATCGAATATCCTACGGGAGGAGAAGCTCGACCGTGGGATAGTTCAGCCTGTTCATCGTGAACACCAATCCTACGCTTTGATTTTCTCGCTACCTTCTACCTGGTTATTAATCCCTTCAGCTGCCCTATACTGGATTGAAACGCTTCCATGTCTCTACCGTTGGATTGGAAGGTTCTTAAATTTCCCGAGTCTAAATCGACTCTTGGTTATGTTTGCACTGCTGTTTGTACTGCTGTTAAGTTCGTTAGACTCGAAGGGGTTTCGCTGGGTTTTTAAGTCGGCTTGGTGTCGTGTTTCTTTGTCGATGATGGCCCTCATATAGTAGCAATATAGTAGAAGCATTTTATAAATTAGGGTCTTTGTCCTAATCAAGATGCATTAGTTTCGAACCTTGAATATTATCATAACTATCGACTAGAGTCGAGTACGACTTTTACGACAAAAATTAATGAAATATGATTTTTGTTATGTTTGTAGAAAAATTCAGTAACTTCGAATATTTCGCTAGAAATAAACAATAAAAAAAGATTGAGCCTTATATGGAATGGCCGTAACGTTACTAATCGTCGTAGCATTAAACAGATACGTTGGAAGTAACTTACACTATGAATCTAGAAAGTTGTATCGAAATCTGCGCGTCGCACTTAGCTAATATTCCTGTTACTGATTCATCTAAGTTGCTCAATGGTTCGCACAATACGAATTCAGCGAAGTAAGCCTTTAAGCCTACCGTCATGTCAGAGGAATCCAAGATCTCATTGAGAGACGAGCCAGTTAACACGAACCACGGTTGCCACCGTAAAATTTTCGTTTCCAGATCACGGGGGATCTGGTTTACTGGCGGAGCAGCTTGGAATCGGCGCGAACATCGCCTGTTTCCACGATGGCCCATGTTGTGGAGCCTCGTAACGGTATCCAAGACAGTTTGTGAAGATTTCAGCTCTCGATCGGCCGATGTTCGAGGAATTCGACTGTCGGCCGCGCGATCGGCAATGGTAGACGTTTTGTAGGACCGTTAGACGGTTGTTGACGAGCAACTGTTTGGACATTATGCCCCGCTTCTCTGTAATCTGACCGATCTCAGCCGGTGTTCCTTACGGGGGTTGGGGCGGCTGGTCGTGTGGCGATCCATTACACCTTCCACGCGGTATCTTCTCGCAGCATCTAAGACAAAGTCTCTGAAGAAGGCGAACAGGAGAAAGGGGAAAGAAAAGGTATCCGTGTCAAACGAGGAGGGCCACGGAAACTCCCCGCACCCGACGACATTGACGGATTCTCGTCGCGGGCTCGATGCGATCAACGCCATGCCGATCTATCATTCCATTCGAACAGTGCTCGCCAACTCCTATTATAGTGAATGATCGCGTGGAACGTTTCTTTATGCTATTCGAGGGATTGTCTCGTTACTTAACAGAACATACAGCGCGCGGTTACAACGATGATATGATCTCCAGAGATAGTGCAAGTTCTTGCGCGAAGGTAAACGAATAGTGGAGTGAAACAATTTGGAGAACATTGATATCGATTGATGAAAAAGTTTGACTTTCATTTGCGATCGTAGATAATCCCGACGAAATTTCAAAATTGTATTTGTTCCTTCGGAATTACTGTATCACTGAAATAAGTTTCAAACGTTTTATTCGACGAATGGTAATCTAATAAAGACATTGCTGAGTATCCCAAAATTTCATGCTTTTTGAAGGTTTAGAAAAGCGAAAGAATGAAGCTTGAACATAAATGATTCAGTTAGCATGTGGTGGATTAAGAACACAAGCTACGCTTTCTGCAATAAATAAGAATTTCATTAAAACTTTTGTGAAAGATAACGCCTGATATATTTTAATGACGCTGAATCGAAAACACGCGAAGCCATTTGCGGTGTTAATATTTTCTGAAATCTTATTCCTTGGTCCCTACTGTCAGTCATTCTCGTCAGAAAAGCACGTCGTTAATCGGACCCAAAAACACACCTAACGAAAATCCTGATTCCCGGGGATTTTCAAATTTCATAAACAACGTTCGTTGAAACACGATATTTGCGGCTGTTATCGTCCAGTGGTATCTCCGTCTAACCTCTGGAAATTTCATGAAAAAAGCAATCGCCGCGAGGACCCGTTGTAATTCGCGATTGGCCTCGTCGAGGAACGACTTTATTGGAGCTCCATTAAACGGGAAAAGCAGCGAACATCGTGCACGTATATGACCGTCATAAATCGATCGTTGCGCAAATTGCCTTGGCCCAACATCTGGCATCGTGTTTGCCTATCAGTCGGATCACATTCAACGGCGGTGAAGGACAGAGGAACCGGGAGGAGATCAGAATTCGATAAAACCGCTCCAGACCCCGGTGTAAAGTGCTTTACCGCGCTCCGGAGCAGGAGGTAAATTGCGCGTAGTGCTGCGTTCGGATCTTGTAGGAACGAGTTTCGCATTTTACAGGCGTGTGATCGTTCTACTAAACGACCAATCGAATCGTACTGGATCCCCCGTTTATTCGCTCCTCGAATGGATCCGTTGTCGGGCTATTTACTCTTCGAGCCACGAAGAACGAACGCGCGAGCAACTCTGTTCTCCGTGGTCGTCCCGCCGTGCTTTTCTTGCGCGCCAATGCGTCATGGCCACGGCCACGTTAACGTTCGTGTTTTCTGAAGACTTTGCTTGCCTTTGGATAGTTCCTTCAATGGGCTATGAGTAATGCTCCGAAGAACATTTTTCTGGCTGTCTTCCTCTCGATTGCCCGCATCTCTCCCACAGATTCCACGCTTTGCTGGAATTAAGTTCGCCGAATGCGGGAACGTCATATTGAATGAAACGTCGGTTTACGTCGATAAAGGGTTGTTGTTAGACAGTTTCAATTATATTGCGTTTAACTTTATAATTTTGTCTGCTATTTTTTTTTTTTCATTAGCACGAATGAGTTTTATGCTTATGAGTTTTATATCATCAGACAAATATTTCCTACAAATTAGATTCTCGACAAAATGTCTGATCTAGTGTGGTGAATTGATAAGGATGAAACATACAAAAATTCCTAAATCAGCCTACTGTCACAGACGTGGAAAATTGATTTACTTTTATCGAGTTTCCAATTCTTTGCGCTTCTATTATTCGTCTCACTTATATAGATTGACAATTATAACTGGGATTTAGAAATACACAATATTATTCATGATATAACTTTTGACTTCGACGTCCATAGAAATTTTGTATGAAAATAATATCACAGAAAATATGTTGCATCAGCCGTTACCATAGAAGGAAGCGTTATATTTATATGGATATAATTACCGGGCGCAAGAAACTACCTATTTGCCTCTTTATTACTTTCAGACTCCAGTCGACTTGACTTTCTGTAACATCGTAGCGAAAACGATGTTTAATTAACAGTAACATCAGCTCTTAATTACTTATTGCGTATTTTAATGTGTTCCCCCGTGTAAAAAGATTCCAGCAGGTCTAGCACGGTTTTTACAAAACTGTTCTGTGATCCAGGCTAACCGATAGCGTCTAGCTTCTACTAGCCGATCGTTAGATATACGGAAACTTTAACGTGGTTCAGCACCACGGCAGTCAGTTATAAGATAGCGACACTATATGATAGTCGCAATGCTCGTTCGAATTTCAATTTTATACAACGGTGTTAATCCACTCGTTGCTAATTGGAAAATTAGTTTGGGCATACGCGAGCAGATCGGCGAATGTGATGGTGATTCGAGGATCCGAAGAACGTCACGAATCTTTTACTCGTTTCTGTTTTGGCTCGCTAGAACCCTGTGAGAAAACGTTCAATTAGCCACGAATGAGAATCGACAGGACGTCTGAAATGACCGTCATAAAGTCTTCGACGAATTATCGTGTTTTCAGGATCCAGTTGATTCCTCGAAGCGAGAGGCTATCGATAGAGATTGGTATCGGGGAGTCGATTTAAGGTCATGCCCGGAATTCCTGATGATTCTATTTCAACCTCGTTGCCTTTCCAGCCTGATCCTGGCCCATCTTTATGTCATCAGCTTTCTCGATAACTATACCGGGGCATCCCATCTCCTCGGCCAATAAAAGTCTCGATTTTAACAGCATGACGGTTCTACTACGGTTCTGATATGTTGATACGTCAAGAATAATGGCTTTAACAGGGTACACTGGTTTTAGACCGTTCGAAAGTTTAGTATTCGGGCTTTCTTGTTCTTCGAGTCGATGACAAGTTCTAAGCTCAAAGGTATTCGAGTTTAATTTGTATGTTTCTCGCGATACGTACAATTGGTAAATCTCGTCGC
Source organism: Bombus pyrosoma (assembly GCF_014825855.1). Taxonomy (NCBI): domain Eukaryota; kingdom Metazoa; phylum Arthropoda; class Insecta; order Hymenoptera; family Apidae; genus Bombus; species Bombus pyrosoma. Next base: position 1,692,510 of record NC_057778.1, on the reverse strand, counting down.
ATAAAACGTAGTAAAAAAATTATTATGAAATACTGGGAACCATTATGCAAGTCAACCTATACCCTAGGAGATCATCTGTGATCCAACAACATTAAACAGTAACAACGTTAGAGTTTTAAAAACAACGTTCTGCAAACAGATTGATAATGGTCAAAGGCACACTCTATAAATTATGTTTTACGATAGCAAAAGAACCATAGGCGCCAAAAAATCAAATTAAGCGTCAGAACGAACAAATTAACGCAGATTGGAGGTTTGAGCGGATCAGCGCGCGAATAGGCCACGTGCAGAGGTGGTCGGGGCAGCATAGACAAGCGTCCATTAACAATTATAATAAAAGAGCCGGCGTGCGGACACCAGAGGAGACGAACTCTGCTCGGTCCAGGGATAATTTTAATTTAAACAAATGGTCAAGAGGGCGGCATCTTTGTCCGCGTCTTGTATTATTTATGCCCGACTACTCAGAGTGCACGTGCGCCGCTGTGTCATCGGCGGGACGGGTGCGTTGCCTCGTGTCGTGTCAATGTTTTCCTGAACCCACCAGGTATACGACGTACCTGCCCGACGTATTCTCTCTATCTCTCCTACTTGCTTCTTCGTTGTTCTCCCCCCTCCCCTTGTCATCTCTTCGTCGTTCTCTGCCCCTTTTGCCCTGATTTATGCGATTGCGACTAGAGATGCCTCCTCCGCTCATTAGCAACTGGGTTCTTGACCCTTTCGCTCTTCGCGGTTAGACTTTGCACTGTTTACAAGGTAAACAGTGTCCCCAGTGTCTTTGAATTTTTTGTTTGAATCAAAAGAGAATTACATATATGGTTAAGGGAATTTGGAAGAAGTTTGTTAATTATTTCCAGATGGAATTCTTGGTAGATGATTAGCAAACCTGAAATTCAAATTTAACGATAGAATTATATATGTATAATTTTGATTGTGATCATTAGGTCGCAAATTCTTATACAATTTCATACTTTCACGAACATAACTAAGAAAAATGTAATACTTTACGTATATCTTTAAGGTTTGAGGTTACAGATGGAAAACTTGTAGTTTGAAAAATGAGAATAAAATGAAATAATCGGAAGAGTTTCGTTAGTGGAGACAAATTTTATCAAACTCCATAGTTATATTGTCGGTAATTTCTTTGGAGGTGATTCAGACGAATCGGATATAAAACTGAAATTTGGAAAATAGGTTGCTCAAAGTATATAATCCGTATTGGGTTTGTAATTACACGTCACCTATGACGAGATGAAATTTTCAGATCGCAAAGCGACGCCGATAAGGGGACACGAGGTTCGCAATTTGCGGGGAAATGAAGGAGTTAGGCCGCTCGTTGCAGGCCGAAGCGACCGTTTGACATTCCAGTCGTTGTTATTATCGGCAGACCGGCGGATCTGGAGGGACTCTGATGACTCAGAGCTACCGAGCCGTTCTGCTAATTTTTCAATTTATTCCTCCAATTACGCCGGGTACGCGATACGCCGACAATTGGCCGTTATTAGTTTCGAAACGCGACGTTCAGGCCGGGGTTTCCGTCGTCAGAACGAATTCGCAACTTACGAAGCTCTGACGTCTTCTACCACTCCTCAACCGTTTCTAGCAAACTTTCCCTTCGGCGAAATTTGAAAGAACCTTCTTACAACTTGCTGCAAATTTTTTGTTAACAATAAAATTCTTAGGTTTTCCTAGCAAGTTAATTTTTGAAAGTTTTTTAAACAGATGAAATGTCTTAATTTAAAAGATGGTAATATTTCCGGAATTTTCTGAAAATTTACTACTAGATGGATTCCTGAGTAAATCAATTCTTATTTGCAACATTTTTCTAGAAAGAAATTCTGTATGTTAAATACACACTGCGATTGCAAACTTGCAATCCAAACTTGCAAATTGACCCTTCCACATTCTTCATTTATAGTAATTTATCATTTTATCCGACGAATAAATCACGTAAAGGTTTCACAACCCACTTAATGCACCAATCACTTACGACATTAGCAAAATAAAAATCTAAAAACGTCCGATATTAAAATACAAATACGATACAAATCATCCAAAAGCTATCGAATATTAGCTACTCATTCCTAGTTTCTCGCTTATCGTCGCACATTCAAACTATTATCATTGACAACCACTTAAACTCAGAATTCTTCCATTTAGAATCTTAGATCTTCGAGAACTGCATGACCAACCAATGGCCTCGCGAGAAGCACGGAATCTTCGGGAAAAAGATGCAAAAAGTGTTGGACGCGGTCGCGGTCGCGAAGAAGAAGTGGAAGAAGCATCGCGAACGCGAAAGGAAACAAATAGGGGAAAAAGGCGAAAAAACGAAAAGGAAAAAAAAGAAACGAAGAAAGACAGAGAGAGAGAGACATTTGCCCGAGGAGTGAGCGGGTCTCGTGAGGAGCGAGGAGGACGGTGAGAATAGCTGAAATCACGATGTGGATGGAGCAAGAAGGCTCATCCAGTCGGCAAAGGAGAAAGAGAACACGCGAGAGCTGGAAGGAGGGGGGTGAGCGTGTCCCGAGCTACCACGCGGCGTCTATAGGCCCTTTGATCTTTGCCGCTCTTCGCTTCTGCCTCGCTCTATCGACACTTCATACTTCTACGGCTGATCGCAGCCATAAAACATTATACCAGGGCTCGGCAGAGAACCGCGAGACCTTCGTTCGACGGTACCCCATTGTGTCCGCCCAGTGCACAACCTCTGCCTGCCTTTCCTCGCTCCCCCGCGAAACCGTCATCACGAAACCTAGCGAAATAATTAAAATGCGACGCTCCATCGAAAAGCCAGCAACCCGAGTTTTTATGTTCCCCTCCGTCGCGGACTACATGTCTGCAACAGTAGACCTTTCTTCGAAGACCTGTCCTGTTGCAGGTGCGAAAAGTATTAGAGAGGAGCGTGAAGATGATGTTTGTTAACGAAATTGGCGTACGTCGTTGGAGTATTTTTGGTAATGAGACGGGGTAATCGGGGGATTTTAATGAACAGTGAAATCTGTTTACGCTGTTCATGCTTTTGTTGGCTCGGCGGTTAGTGCGTTTCGTGTGTAAATTAATACGATGCTTGTGGATTTATCTATTTCTAATAGGATTCAAAGTTCGCTTACGTAATTTCACGTGATTTTTCCTTCTATAACTTGATTATTACTTTTACACAAATTGATTGAATAATAAATTGATTGTTTAAAAAGTACTAGTACGCTGGATGCTGATAGTCATTTGAGACACTTGCATTTTCTTTGCATTTACTAAAGATTCATTCGTTAGTGTCCTCCTACGAAGTGATTTGTATTTATTTTCGCATGTTACATAAAAACATTTGAAGCCTAATAACGTGTTATTTATTATGTTTTGCAGAACATCTACATCCTTCGCTATTTCGTCACTAAAAATTTTCATTTTTAGAGACAATTGTTCAATGATCGCTTTGAAATATAATCGATATTATAATTAGTATTTTGGTTATTCAATACCAAATAACAATTAAAATCATATCAGAAATCAGTTCGTCAGAAATGTAATTTGCTTGTCCGTACGTCGCTTATTGTCAGTATCAGTTGAACGATAGCTTCCGCGAAATAGCAAAGAATTGCCTGCGAGTTTTTGCTGTACAACTTTTACCTGTGGAAATAGCGTTGAATTTATGGGCTATTAATATCTGTAATGCTGCGGCTACATAGACACAGACGTATCTATTAATAGGGCCAGCAAAATACTAGCGTGCACCGCAGTTAACGCACCCACCACGCTCAAGAATGATAAAGTTGGCTGTCGCTCGCACTCTATCATGTTGTTAAGACCGAAGGTGCGACATTTCTGCGGCTGGTTTGAACGTTACTCTAAAATAACCGGATCCGAAGAGAAAAAATTGTTACGACTTCCATCTCGAATTGCAGAATTTATTCCGCCGGCAAGATTCATACGATCTCTATTATACACGATTTCTTTTCATTCCACGTTTAAATGACGTTTCATAACATGAAACATCACGCGAAACGTTGCAAAACGCCGATTACACGTCGCTGATTCGATAAATATATACTATACAATCTTTATTTTTTATTACGATCCAACGATCGTTTCTAATGGAAATTCGTTTAACTGGAAAATAGAGAGAAAAGAAGTGAGAGATCTTGCCATGAACGTCGTCGAAAGAAAGATGAAAGACGTCGATGGAAAGATTTTGTCCGATATTTTACGACGTAGCGCATTCGTGGTCCGCGACCTCGAGAAACACGCTAGGTCGGGTCATTAAGAGGCCACGAGGACTTTTGTTTTATAGAGGGCTCTACGGTTTAAAGGAGATAGTATCCTTCGAACAGGGAAGGTCAGCCGAATTCAAACGGCCGTCTGAAAAGGTCCTTCTTTCCCGAGAAGTGGCCCGATCGTGTTACACCGGCATTTCGGGCCTCGTACCATGGTAATTATCCATCCTCTTGACTATGGAGACACTTTGGATTGGGTTACACTTGTTGGTTTATGCAATTAGTGGGCATCATTTTTTACGCCTGCGAAATAAATTCTACCCCTCGCCATACGTTCGTGCAGAATTCTAAATTTCCAATTTGTATTTAATATTAAGGCTATCTGTAGACATTGTATATTTGTTTTTAATTATTCTTATCGTTTATAATTATTATTATTTAATATTCTTATATTTAATATATCTTATCTTATCTTTTAATTATTATTATTATATTATATATTATTATTATTCGATATCCATTTCACTACTTAATTCGTTTTGCCATATCACCTGATTTATTTTTCTTTTTTTAATTAGTCTTGATAAAAATATAATACTTGTTAACAAGCCTGTTCCCTTCGTTTACGCTTTATATCAAAAATCCATTTTTTTTTTAAATTGGAAATTGGTAGTTTGTATTTTACAATAAGACAATCAACCGCAGATCCTTCGTATCTTGTTATTTATAAATTTCTAGTAATACAGTGAATCACCTGTATATATGAAATTTTCATTTCCAGCATCTCATCGGTATACGTATCTATCAATTAAATCTATCAATTATGCAACTAACCGAGATGCTAAAAGCATTTCTATAACATTCATTAATCCACTAATAATCTACCCGAGCTGTATCACATTATATCATCTTGTCCCTTGCCATATCCTGCCTGTTTTTCTTTTCAATTGTACGTCAGAGCCGAAGCAAAGCGATAGAGACCGTAGAAGCCATCAATTGTATCCACAACCTCTCCCTTTCGTTGATTAATCGATATTTCTGAAAACGCCCATGGGACCCGAACTCATCTTTCTCGGTCGTCTCGGGAGACTCAGGAGGGACACGAATCATACTGTTACGGATACGATCCGTTAATGACCGAATTAATTTTTCCATGCGACGACGAGTCGTACACACGCCCGAGAAGAGAACGAGAGAGACGGAGGATAGAGAGCGTTATTAATTAACTTGATAGACCATAAATAAAGCTCGACCCGCCCCCTCCACCAACCGCCTCCACCACTCTCTGGAGACGAATATAAATAAATAAATGTCTCCGCACGATGCGTTATGTTAATTGGGGCGTTGTCTCACGGCATTCGCACGCACCTATTCTCATTAGCCTTTTACTATCGAACAGGACTCGTTACATTTATTTTATAACCACGTTCCTCTTCCGGTCCCAGCATGAGTTACCATTTCACCTACGATGTCGTGTTGCACGTTTATTAATGGTTGCAGCTTTTCTTTCTTTCATGTGTCGATCAGTTCACTATCTCGTTGATGGTTCTCGTTGCGAGAATGGAATTAGATTTTTACATAGCTTTTATCACATTGAAGATTGCAAACACAGAGTTCTTGATAGCGTAACTTGTATTTAAGAAGTAGTGAAGCTATCGATGGAGCTACGCAGATATAATGAGGTTTATATTTTCTTAGATTTTTTCAGTGCAAGTAGTATTGAAATGGTGTTTAATATATTAGATAATTTATACTTACTTAGTAAACGATTGTTTTCTCAGCAGATCATTTTCAACCTATTTCAAGTATTTAAGTTCTTCTCAGCACCCTAATAAACAGAGTAATACTTTGCGGGACTACTTACAAGAATATCCTATAAAGAAGAATTATAGTAAATCTCTATTTATTAGGACGAATTGAACTTCTATCAAATGAATTCATCTATTTGAATAAAAAATCGTAATGGGCAGAATCAATGAATGTCTATTATATAAACCGTTTATCTTCAGACATCCAGATAAATAGAGCATTCATCTGTACTTACATCACATAAATAAATTCTTTCAGAACTATTACGCTTTTAGATTTCAGTTACGTAACATAACATATGGTAAGGCATAACAGTAACCTAAGCTGTAAGTAACTTACACAGGTCTTTGATCCGTTAATATCTTGGATTTATTGAAGACACGTGAGACACTATTATTTCGCTGGTTAAAAGAATTGCTAGATGACAAGGATCGACGAAAGATCGTGGAATCGCAACGCGTACACGAAACGCAAGGGAATTCGGCGATGGCCTGTGAAGTGGCAAGTAACGACTCGCGTCAAAAACGCGACAGATCGTCGTGCATCAAGCGTGGCCGTAACAGGCGCTTCGCGACGCGCTCGTTACGAGTCGGCCTTGTTCTGATCCACGTTGCATTTAGTCAGGACCACCCTGTATCCGCAAGACGCATCTGCCCACGTACGTGGACCGCTCCCGACGAGAATATTTATACAGCCATTGTCCCCGAATCTGGCGCCGATAACTCAGTCTAATTATGCGCGCGCACCGAGATGGATCGCTAGAAAAAGTACAATAGAAAAACGGAACGCTTAAAAGTTTGGAAATAGATAGAGATCCTAAGAAAGAATAAAGAAAGAAACGTTTCACTCCATCGATCTTATCAAACATATTTGAATCGTCAATTGTGATAATTAGAGCGCGAATTTGTATTCCTTTAGAGGAAATTTGGAAGTGCAAAATTACACGACAAAATACACATAATATGAAAACGTATATAAAATATCCAAAGTATAATGCTTTCTATAATACTTGACAAGTGAAATAATTGTCTATCGAATCTGCACTTCTGTAATTATATTATCAAAAGTCCAGTGATAATTGAACTGTTAAATATGTATATATATGTACATACAGCGTATGTTCTTTCTAAATCACATAGAAATTTTCGTACGCAGAATTGAACAATAACAAACTCAAATAATGGCAAAAGTTTACAGATATGAATATAATAATACATTGACATGTTTATTGTATTAATTTTTCTTATGTTGCATTTATAAACATGACAACGAAATCTAACCTTTACTGTATAGGTTAATATTAAAGAGAGTGTACCTGATATTTCACGTTGTATCGGTTAAATATCAGTCCATATGCAGCAATCAGCTCACAGCACAAGCACACATATACACATAGTCATACACGGAACATTTTAAAAAAACGTCACAAATTTTACATTCAATCGCGAGAAAATTCTACGTGTCATCAATATCCTCGCCATCTTAGAAATGACGTTTCGCATCTTCGACGTTTCATGTGATTGGTCATTTACAATTATAGCGTCGCTACTAGCGGCGGGCCCATTTGAATTTTAAATTCAAAGCGGTTCCTGTGTATTTGAAACAGCAAAATTATTTCAAATAATTCGGAATATTTAAAACTCTTGAAATTCTTAGTAAGTATAAGAAACGCAAAGATAAAAATGTCTATTATGCATATAATTCGTAGAAATATATTATATAAAGTATTTAAAGTGGAATACTCTTTGTAATATTTTATTTAATAGATGAAACGAATCGTCGTTTAGGTTTTTATTTCTTAAATTGTGCTCATAAAACAATGAATTTCCATAAATATCCGCAGACTATCGGTAAGTTTTGAATTTTGTCTCGAGTTTCTAAGCTTCGATAACTCTTGAAAGTATCAAAGCTCTCGAAAATCTTAACAAGTTTCACATTCTTCTATTCGAATTACGTATTATTTATTCCCATTAATTCAAATACCGGAGGTACAACTGAATTACGTAAACGATTTCGTCGAATCAACTCAATTTTTCTGTTTACCAGGTTAACAGAATAGAACTGTTAGCGACTATGAAGGAAGCATTGCACCAACAGTTTAATAGAGCTCTCTCGTGCATCGATGATGCTCGAGGTTGATCAACAAAGGCCAAGCTGCTGCGTCGAAACATAATGGATCATTTTCGCGGCTGTCGAAAGCCATTAAACGGCTCATCATGAATTTCACAGGCCGTTCAGGCAATCTGTAATAATATCGTCGATCGAGCAGCACACGTAACGACGATCGGCCGTATCTGGACCGTGCCCGATTCGTAATAAACTGCGATCAACGACTATGTATGTCCGTTGCGGACGTGTCCGATCGCGATAGCCGGTTTTAGCGCTACGGACAACACTGCTCCACGTTCTTTGAAAAACCTTCGATGATCATTAAATTATATCGCGAGTGGGTTGTCCATTTGGATTCGTCTGGGATCGATATCAAGAATGACTTTCTGATTCCTCCGGCAACGATTTCGTCGTTGGGAACACGTTTCGCGAAGCTATCGAGTCATAAAAGCAAATTATATGTACTTGGATTCTGCAAGACCAATCAGGTTTGTCCTATCAGCTTCGGAAAAACTGTTCTTCAAGATAATGTCGTTCACTAGCTATCGTGTACGAGTATGTACTGTATCTACATATTTGACGAATGTCGAATAATATTCGTCCTTTTATGCAATTTTGTACCTATACATATCGAATTCCTCTATCTATGGGTTGCGAAGTGGTACTTAAGAATATGTAGGTTGCTTTGATATTTTACAAAATCACCAACTTAAAAAGGTATGAGTATAAAGTAACGACTATAGTGAGCACGATAATATAATAGTCGAATGAATATTCTCATTGAGCACAATATATTTTGTATAATATATTATATGTTCGTGCGATACCATAAATTAAAACCTTTTTTTAATCAAATGGATAAACATGTAAATTAATTCAAATGTAAGAGAAAACGTGGAACTAGTGTGAAATATCTATGAATACAAATATTGGCTTCATAGTTGGAAAATGAACACAAATTGCAGTAGAATCTCTGTAGACGCAGCTATTTACTTCCGCACAATAGCTTGCATTTCTACAATTTTCGATGTTCAAACGATCAAATAACACACTGGTGTCGAGAGATCAGAATCATTGGCTGAGGGTCAACGACCATATTATGCGTTGGCTCGCTGGTCTCGTTAGATTAGAATCGTTTATCGTCCATCAATGAGAGGAAGTTCTCTCTGAGATCAACGGGATGAACTTCAACCAGAAACGACTTCAGGGTTCAGTTGACTGATCGGGAACAAACTCCTGCACGGAGAACGAAGGTGAAGTCCGCTATGAATTGCTGCCTTTATAAAATTTAGACAAATTAAAATTGCATTTCTCTTGTAAGCAAATAAAATGAAAAAATAAAATTGCTTCAGGTAATTTATTTTAAGTAAACTGTAGTCGTACGCACCCAATCAAACAAGCATATTGAGCGCAGTCGAGGTGAACGTAACATCGAAAAGCGGATGCCTGTCGAAAAACTGGTTATTTCAGGGGAACAAGCGTCGACACGAGACGCATGCAGCTTAATTCCATCAAGTGAGCTGGGCCAACGCGCCGGAAGCAGGTTTTATGGGAGCGCACATGTTAACTGAGACAGATCAACATTAATTTCAATAGCACGCGCTCGGTAATGATAACAAACAATTAAGCGAAGTCAAGTCGGCTCGCGGCATGAGATCATCGATGGTGTGAGGGTGTCAGAATTAAATGACACGTAGATGGCGTGTGCTGCCATTACACTCGTTAACGCTCCTCCGCTAACGTAACTAATAGATTATGAACTCTATGAATTAATAGCATCGTCACTGAAACGGTTCTCATTTCTCCGCTTCGAGATGAAGCGTCTATCAATCTTCTTTTTAAATTAACATCATATTCGATCGATTTCTCTTCTCAAACAGACCTCTAAACATTTAGATTATCTACTTGTTACGTTGGCATTTGCCAATACTCGCACATACAATTTTTTTTTTTTACTCGTTAATTATGTTCCGGAGTTTTAATAAGTATTCTGAACTCTTAAGATCTTACATTCTTATACTCAACACCTTATACATATCATATACGCACAAAGACAGTTGCAACGACACAATTCTATCTTGTGACATGCATCGTGTAGCCGATAATTAAAAAGTTAAGAAAACTGATATTATCGAAACGAATGCGAAACAACCGTGACGGAAGATCGTCTCTCAATGAATGCAACATGAACAGAGCTCAAACGTCTCAATCTTGCAAGCTGAAAAATTTGCATGAACCACGTAGCAGAGAGACATCTGCGCGACAAGCATAATTACAATGTAGGATCGAAGTAATGCAATTACAGATAAGACGATATTGTGCACAGCTGGTTCTAAACCGAGCATCAATCAGATATTGAGAACCGCGTTTGGACGGCGTAAAATAAAACACTACGGTGGATCAATTAGCGAATGACTGCCGCGATAATATCCTGTCTGGAGCGTTGGCCGACTCCGTTCGGTGCAGCGGCAGCAGATCTCCCGGACAATGATGTCATCGTGACATCATAACGTCATTCCGATATACCCTTCGTAACTTGTTGCACTGATCTCGAATGATCGTAACGAATGATATCGTTGCCAATTTTTCTTTCTTTTTTTTTTTTTTTTGGTTATACATACTGTTTTACTTATTCGTTCGATTGTGTTACGAGTATTGGATTTTAATTACGTATAAGAGAATGTATACGGTTATCCGATGTTTGATATTTATTAGTATTATGCTCCGCCTTCGACACTTTAACACTTTATTATTTCACGACATACTGAGATTTACTTACATGGTGTGAGATATGAATCACTGATTACTAGGTCAAAATATCGAAAAATTAAAATATTGAATATTCGAATATTTTTAAAAGTCGCACTAAAATTTTGAAACATCATTACGGTCTCCGTGCTTCCAATATACGAATAATTAGTCGTTTAAATATCTGCGCGAATATTGCTAGTCTTTGATTTACACGTATTCAAAAAAGTATTGTAAAAAATCATATTTTGGAATTGTACTTCGGTATACAAGATATCATCTACCTCTTCTTAAGAAAAAATATGAAAATGAAATTCTGAGTAAGTGAGAGGATCGTTGGAAGAGAAATGAAATCAGCATCGGTGGAATAGCGAGGCTAGAAGAAGCTGCGAATGCACTTAGCACCCCGATCACGCAGTATGGGACACGCGTGCGTGCACGACGTAATTATGGTGACGCGTGGGCCAAGACGCCAGTGCATCAAAGACTGAGAGCGAGAGTGTTTGTCGTTCATTAACTTCTTGCCACTGAAAGAACGGAAAGAAAGGAAGAGAGAAAAGGCGTCTGATAAAGTCTGGTCCGAGTCAAGATCCTCCCCGTCCTCTCCTCTCTTTTCGTGACCTTTTAAATACGAGCCGCGTGGGATTCGCGGATTTAAAAGCAAGGAAACACGTCGCAAGTTTTGCCGGAGTTGGAAGAAAATCAGCTAGTAACGCCTTCCTGTGGCTTTAGCTGAAATATTTTCGGGCATTCGCTGATATCAGAAGAATTCTAGCGCGTGAACTGTTAAAACTTTGACATAGAAATTGCCTAATGGTTAGAGTAACTGAATTAAAATAATAACAAGTATCTTTAAATTCGATAGGTAGTCTAATATTTCTGCTCGATTATACAAATTAAGTATTACTTACGATACATCGCTAATCATATTTTTTTTATACTCTGATCTCTGTATCGATATTCAGTTACTTTCAAAACAAAACTTCAGGGTAACGTGATAAGCACGAAATCAAAAAGAAAATCCCACGAACTAGACTAGCTACTAATTTCGGTGGTTTAAAGCGAAACAGGGAACTTCTGTGCGGCTTTCCTCTCGATTAGAATCAGAAGCACAAATATTCGGTCTCCATACAGGAAGGCGATATTTCGTTTCTTCGTCGAAAGTCCGAGGGAAAACATATTCCACGGGAAGTTGGCGTTCGATACGGGTGTAAAAGGCAGAGAGAGAGAGAATATGTTGGTACGCGTGCCCGTATCCCGCAAGTTTCCGCGGCGTGGCAAAAGCGCTACGGATCGCCAAAGCGGCTAATATAGCAAAGTTTTCGCATCATCCGGCTAGCTATCTTCTATCTCTTCGGCTCTTTCCACGCTTATTAAGTCCCGCCAGTGATTTCTGCAGCCAGCGGGAGGTATTCCCAGTGTATATAATGCTGCCTTCGAGCAGCCGTCAACCCACTCTCCTTTCGTTTCCCTCTCCTCGAAAGAGGCTCATTCGCTTTCCAAGGATTCAGATTCGAAACGCGCCGGAAAAAACGGCCGCCGTATTGGAACTTTCAACCTGGAAATTACGATGTAACTTGGCCAACTTTCCGCCGCAATATTTGCCAGCCAGGCATTGGTAGATGGCTATTCCTAAATCGAACCGGGCTTATCAAATGTGAAACCTTTCTTCCTCGAGTCCATAACATTCGTTACAATTTATACTGCTGCGACAAATTTTGGAACAGATCGATGCTTGCAGTGTTGAATCTTCCTTTTATGGAACATTAGTTTGAAAGTTTATGAAGTTCTTCATTAATTCGTCAACTTGTCATCAACGTCCCGTAGATTCTCGATAGAATTTCAGTGAAGAAATTTTCACTCTTGTTCTGTTGCTTGAAACAACTCCTCTGTATTTTCCGCCCTGAATATTCTTTACTGCGTCTTCGCGTATGATTCGAATGGATTTAATAAATCTGTTACACGTAGAAAGTCCCTGAGACGTCTCCAAATTTTCAGTTCAAAACATGTTCAAAACAAAGAATTAACCAAAGTAGAGATGAATTATCGATAATTTCTCGCATTTGCGTAATCAGGAAGAACAGATCCACCCGGGATTCGTTTCATCCGCCATTCACGGACTTCCGTTTCGAGAGTTTCGCCCCGTGTAATTCCAGCTGCTTAATAATTTCAAATGATACCGGGCTTATCGATAAAAATGGTTACCCTCCTTAGCGGATCCTCAAGAATCACATGCCCAGTGGATAGCACGAACCCCTGGCGATTTCACGGGTTTATTAGAAGCAAATCAGGAGGATAGAGCCTCTAATCAAAGATACTGATGAGCGGGACTGTGTTGGTTTGGCATTATGGTATTATGCGCTGTCCTCCTTCAGCTCGTTCGCCGCCTCTTCTATTCGGCTTCCTACCCTTATCCTTATACTACACTCTCGTTAGAGACATTATATTGCCTCTCCACCGCTAAATCAAATCCGTGATTGTGAATAGAGCGGCAGGGGTTCTCGGAGCAGTTCCGCGGATCGAACGTCTGTTCAAGTTTTGCGTAAATAAAGGAAACCAAGACATTGAATAAAGACTAATCACATACCGTGAACTTTTGGCAGGTTTGTGCAACATTTTTCTGCGGATCCTAAAAAACAGATTATATATATTTATTAATATATATAATTTATTAATAATATATCAATTTTATATATATCTATATAAGATAAAAATGTTAAATTTTAATTTAATGATCGAATTATGAATTTTTCTATACTTTCGGTAGATATTACAGAATGTTTTTAATACCGTTGCACACCTCGCAGCATAAAGCTAATTATTTTCTCGAAGGACGAATAGGTACTTAATTAGCCAGGACATTAGAGGTCCGCGTGTTCGCTGTGAATGGATCGGCGCGTTTACCAAGAAAATCGGTATAAATCGCCTGTCGACAATCGGCGCGCACAGCCCTGTCCTCCTTCCATTTGCAAGGACTCGAGATAAATTAAGTTGAATCGAGGCGAATCGAGGATCGATGCAGGAAAACATGTCGACGTCCTGCTGTTTTACGGCGGCCACGTCTTAACACGTCCTGTCGGGTCCCAGGCTGTCCATTAAAGGTATTTACTGCATATTATTACCTTCACTTGCCCGATCGTTTACGATCGACGATAATAAAATAATTATAACTCGGTGTCGTAAAACGTTTACGGGGAACCAGAGAGTATCGTCGTGTACCTTTGGAAATCGCGTTGTCCACCTGAGCTCGTTTTCCCGCCTGCATGCGTTCATAGACCAGCCAAGTGGATGGAGAATCATGGTCGGCAGATTGGCTGGCCGTAAAGATAACAAAATGCCGGACTATCTTAACGTCCACTTTGATTTTTCGTTCGGAGGACGATCATTCTCGTGAAACAGGACGCGCGTCGATATTGTCGAATCGAACCGACGATGGCTTTACGTGAAAAAACTTATCGAACATCGGGTCCGCTCTCTCGATTCGACCGTAAAACCGACTAGAGTAGACGGCTAGTATCTAATGGCACGTACAATCGTCCGACCGATGCTAAAACCTCGTTCTATGTTTCTAAATCCTTCCGACGTCGACTCGAGCTTAAATAGCCCAATAGGGATGGAAATGTGAGGAGGAATTGCGTATCAACACTTGAGATTGTACTTTGTTAACGAGCTAGACTCGCGTGGCAATGATAAAATGTGGCGATCTTGGGAAATCTTGTTAAGGAAAGATGTTTAACGTATCAATTTGAAGTTTTGTTACTTTATTAGATAAGATTCCGGATACATATTGAATCTTTTTCAAATGAAAATAATGGATTTATTAGAAGTTATGACCTGTTCATAAAAGTGCCTGCAAAAATATTGTTGCATGGCTGCCATGATAATATTTCCGTAGTAGTAAAATTCAAAGATTTTTTCGTTTAAACATTCTATCACAAGATAATATGTACGTAATAATCATGAATTATATCTATCTATTATAATCAAACATATCGCATGTATTCGACTACTCTTCCTGTAAAAATTGATAGGAAGAAAATTTGAAGAAAATACACACCTTCGATATATTTCTAAGTAACTAAGCAATTTATACAAAATTCCCTTAAGAAATGTTCCGTCAATTTTATCCCAACGCAAACTGGTCATCGAAATTTCTACTTCGTTTAAAGTATCCTTTGTGCGAGCCTCGTTAATCTCGGCGGGGTGATCGTTTTCTAGAAAACAGAAGCGTTCTGATAGCTATAAATTATCGATCTTTAATGATTCCGGCAAGCCGTGCGTTACAGACCAATAAATCTCGCGGTCCTAAACGATTCCAGTGGACAAAGAAGCATCGGAGTGGAGCATCGACCACAGGCGAGGACCGGACATGGCACTGCAACAACAAAGAGGCTAAGTGGTAATTATTTATGCATTATAGATGGCATGACAGTAAGTGTCGCAAGGCTGAAATTAGACAGCCTCTAAATCAGTATAGACCAAGCTGTTGGATATCTCCTGAAGATGCAGAGACCAGTTGGCTTTCTTCGTCGGGCATGGGGACCACCGATTTCACCATTACCCGGTCGACCACGGGAGTTTCCTCACACCCTCCATGTCGACACCTACATCTAGAGAGAGCTCTGGCACACCCCAACTGACCTAATTGTAACTTATGGCGACCCTAATAGAGCCAACCGTTCACGCGTCTAAAATGTACACCTCTGACCGAATCTATCCGGACCCATAATTGGTGGATGCTTCTTTATCATCGCGAGTCGCCCTATGAGGTTGCCCGGGTTTCTCGAAATCAGTAAGCAGAAGTTTCACTGTGGCATTAGTTTGATAATTTGTAGGTATGGACTGGATTGCATTGAGTTTCGGCGATTCTAATCTAATTCAATTCATCCGTACTTTGTATGGGTTCTACACTTATATTCATATCGGTATTTTTTTTTAAAAGAAATGGGTCCTTTTTTGTAAGAACCGATGGGGAATAATCAGATGAATTGAACGATTTTGTTAGGAAATTTGTGAGATAAGTTTCCATTTTTCATACTATTATCCCAGAAATCATTAGAGTCTTTTATAGTAGTTTTAGACACACGATGAATTTGCATTGATAATCAAGGTATTATCCTTGGACATTTGAATTATTTTATTATAATTTCACGAGTTTAGTTATCTCATCTTAGAAATCCCTATTCCCTCCTTTCATGTGGACCATTATTAACCTATGATAATCGATGGAAATAAAAATCAACGCAACTGCAATCCTACGCCAATTAAGTGCTTAAACATTTTCCACTGAATCCTAATACGCTGAATTTTCTAAATTTTCTCCTAAACGGCCGCAGAAACCTAATTTCCGATGTGGAACGTGTTAATTACAGTCATGAATTAACGGAAGCAAGCACCTGCAGATTGCAACACGTGTTCTATCTACGGAACGAACGATAAAGGCGAAGTAGAGGATGCGTGTTACACGAAGCAATTTTTTTCAAACGAGAATTATGTCGGAAAGTAGGTTGAACTCGACTGTGAATGACACATTTGATTAGATGAAGAGAAAAAGATTGTTTGCTCCGGTTGTTTCTTTGAGGAAGTCGACAGGTGCGCTCAGCGCCACCCAGCTGCTGTCTCGCTTCCAATATCATTCATACGGCCCCAAGTTTCTGACAGCAATTGTTTCTCTACCGTTTCCTTATCGAATATGCTATTGTGTCGTGAAAACACAAACGACTATACGCCGAGCAAAATATATATTTACCGTCAGACCATTCTAGGAAGATAAAGTGTCTTTCTTGCAGGTAAACTGAACAGCACTGGCTGCTTTATCAACGATCGTGGAACGCGAGCCGAAAGAAATATCGATAGATCTCGCCTTTTTATCTAAAATTCCGAGACGATGATTTTGCTCGATTCGTCAGATCAGATGGGCCAAGATCATTTCTTTTGCACAGAGTGTCACGATAATTCGAATATCTCGATTACTGGATCGAACAACTTTATTTGTGAAAGTTATCTTGTTAGATTTAAATTTTTTGGAGATTTTAAAATCATTTCCATTGTTTGAAAGTCCAGATACAGAGTACTGGTACAAGAAATAACTGATTCTGATTCCTCTTCCACACGCAAATATTTACAATGTTTAAACTCGCCGAGCAACAATTATGAAATAACAAAAGGGTACATCGGAGTTTCGTCATCCGCATTTCGTAACTACTTTTGTAAAATGTCTTTTAAAGATATATATTCAAAATAGTAACAATATTATTAGGATGTTGTGTGACGGAATAAACTCGCGTATCTACTTTCCTCTAATTTAAAAATTGCTCAGTCCATTTCTAAGTGAAAATTTAACGAGCTTTGCACGGAACCTCGTCGAATTTCCAAAGCTTTTGGAGAAACAGAGTATCACGCGAGCAAACATATGAATGAAATTCATTCATTAGGTCAACTAATTTCAAGAATAAGCGAGAATGTATTCTTTCCATAGGGGGTGTTAGTCTACGCACGCACAACAGCTTGATAAAAGAGGTCCGGTTAATACATAATGTTAACCTTCTAATTTTTAACGCAGTCAGCGTTTTCTCTGTCTGGCTCATAGGGCCAGCGTATAGGGGCGGCTTCATCCCCTATAAAGGCGCGACTGGATATCAAAGTCGCTATTTATAAAGAGTCAGGTCATGCACCAACACCGACGAACTATGTGGCGTAAAGACGCGGCTCGACACACGCCGGCCTCGATAATACGCATTTCCATACATACACGCGGAGAGGAGACACGCGAAAGAGGACACGTGGAGGGACCGGTCGTACGTATTTGCATATAGAGAGCGTTAGCTAAGGGAAATAGAAGCCGAATACGTGACAGCCTTGCTCTGGGAGGCGATTCTTCGCCGGGAGACGGACACTTCCTATCAGCGAGTTCATTAATAACCAGACGAAGCTGGCCAAAGGTGAACCAGCCCGGCTAAATGGCCGAACGTCTCCTCCCTTCGTTCGTGTCCTTTCTCCTCTGCGAGCTTTTAATATCTCACCAATGATCCGCCGTCTTTTGGAACGACCTTATCTGCTCGACCAGCCAGGAAGCTGGAAAACTTTCGTCTGCTCGTTTGATGGTTTCTGGTAAAAATAGAGATATCGTGAAAGTAATAAGTAGATATAGATTCTCGAGCTTTTAATGATTTTTATCCCCTTCAATTTAGGTATATAGTTTCCAATTCGTAGAAACCAAGTTTCACGCGAGTGTTTCGTTTTACCTTAACAAAAATTCTTATTTTCTTATAGTCTAAGGTTTACTTAAAATGCTTCTTTATTAACGCAAAGTTAAATGGTCCATTTTCAAAAACTATATGATTCCCACTTATCGAATCTGTAAAAAATGTCTTTACAGTTTGACAATTGACTAAGCTGGAACGCGCGTTCAGTTTTAGAATTTCAGCGTGGTCAAGGAGTAGTTAGTTGGTTGTTCAGGAACGGCTCGAGAGTTTGCGATTGTATAAGACAAAAAATTATTCGAACCCTTCATTCGCGGCTTAGCATTAATCCCACTCGCGAAACAAACGCTTTATCAGACTATGTACTTGGTTTGTTCTACGGATAAATACGGTCCCAAAAGGCAAATGGGATAAATCTGAATAACACGTTTCAACCGACGGCTATGGTGTCCCTTGATAAGGGTACGAAGGGGTTGGTGAATGATTAGAGATATTAATATTGCTCGGTAGAAGGGTGCAAACTACCAAAGTCCTACGGAAAGGGTGATACGTGCTTTACACATTATCCTCTGTACATATACTGTAGGAATTTATAGACAGTCTTTGGTTCGACTGAACCGTGGCTTATCGCTGTCTATCAATTCTATCAGAAATGACACACATATGACAAAAGAGACATACATATTTCTGACAATCATATTCTAACGATTATATTTTATTAATTCATAGCATGTATTTCTTTTTCCACGGTAACCTTCAATTTCTATGAAAATACTTTACATATTGAGAAACGACACAACTTACGCAAATTGTTCAGGAAAATCAAACAATTATTTGACAAGTTGTGATAATCTTCTAATAGTCTAATTCCTATAATCGCTGCATTTTTTTAGGAAAAATATCCATCACCTTTCTACCGAGTTTCTCGATTGAGTTTCCTAAGCACCGAATCGTTGCAAAAGCCTATCAAATAACGAATGGAACGATCTCTCTGATAACCGCGAGATTTCTTCATCGAGGCACGATTTTAATTTCGCTGTGCCCTCGATCAACTGGTTCTAGGATCACGAGCGAGCAAGGGTTACGTCTCTTCTCTTGGAGAAGATCTCGATCTCCCAACGGTACGAACCCCGACGGAGTGTCGGATCACAAACAAACGCGGATCTGAGGTTCCGCAAACTAATTCTAATCTGGGTGCTACCGACAAATCGCTCGCCATAAATCTGGAGTCAAGAAACCGAGAGCCAAGACGTTCGTAATCGAAGATAAACCGCCGTACCGCGCTACCGCGTCTCTGCTTTCCACCCCACCAGCGGAAAGCAACTATCGTATAGTTATCAAAGTCAAAGCAGGACGCCGAAGCTCCGGGGGGGCACCGTCAACGGAGGAGGGCTGCCACCGAGGGGATGACGTCCTGCTAACTTATCCAGATAAATCAGAAATCCCGTCGAGTTCGTTGCACGTGAACCACGGAACGACGACTCGCGTTCCTATGTGACTACGATAAAATATTTCGACTTTGGTAGCTTAAAAGACAACGGGTCGTCGAATGCGCCTTCGCGCGCCTATCGGTTTGATTTTGAATATGTAAAGGTATCGATCAAAGGGAAAGTTATGGCGAGATCGATGATTATTTTGTGGTACTGGTTTCGTTTATTTTTTAAGGTGTTCGTTGAAATTTTTAATACATTGGAATGAACATTTTCTTATAAACACTTAGCAGCAATTTTACTGAGCTATTTCATTTCTAATGAAATTGACGAACAATCTATATATTTAAGAAAATTACTTTCAATCGAATTAAATAAATGAATTAATTTTTAAATATCCTTGCCATCGCTCGAGGAACGTGTAAAATTAAACAAATGAATTTCATCATTACGAAGGGTAACCAAAACTCAATTGCCATAATCTCTGTGTATGGAATTTTTTCCCATGGTAAGTCACCGTAGCTATTCAGTAAGAAAGCTTGAAATTTCTAATACAAGTTAATCGAAACTAAACGACTTTAAGTCTGAATAGTCTCTAATTGTACACATTATTTCACCTCCAATTATTGTTCCACGTAAACCGAGTGTTAACAGCTCGAGGAATTATCCGGCGATTAAATACTGCTTAGAAAGCTTCGAAAACCATGAAGCGTTAAGTAAGTGGTCAACCTTTGAAGGAGAATTTAACACTAGACATTTAAACGTTGTTAATCGTCAGCAATAACGATTGACTAATTCTAAAACGATCCTCTGTACGTTGTCACTGTTCCTACGGCTACGTCTTTCACACGGTATTTTACAGAACAAAGCTAATTACGTTTCATAAATCATTCACTGCCAGGCGATTCAATTCTTCTAATCACCGCGACAATCAAGACTATTCGATTTGGTAGATTTTATTGTTCCAAGACCGGCATCTCTCCTAGATAGAACTTGTCATAAAGGGATTCCTGATCCCAATGTCTGACTCGTTGACGAGATTGATCGCTTCTCAGCGACAATCGTTGTCGTTTGGGAACAACGAAGACCCTTTTCCCCACTGTGAACGAACCGGCACCGTGTGCTATACATCACGGAGATTGAAACATTTCCTTATTATTACGAACGCGGGCATAGATTAATTCCATGGTATTACAAACGTCCACGCTCTACCAACATTCATTCGAATAGCTCGGTGATGTCGGTCCGCTTGACACTCGCAGGACGGTTAGCGTCTTTGTTTAAATCGAGCTATGAATACTCTTTGTTCTTCCCCCTCTTGCAAATACACGTGCGGATATTCGTTATGGAACTTGCGTGGAAGATGGAGAAAATACCATCTCTAATGCTGTATATGACTGTGTTAGATATTTGGGTGTTATGTAATTTTATAAAGAGAATTTAAGCTGGATAGATGGATATCGTCGTATTACGTCTTTGTATTCGAAACTAATAGGTTTTTAATTAAAGTGACTGATGAACGAAGGGATGTAATTAGCTTTGTTCGACAAAATTTCTATAAACGGTGATTTGTGTATCTACGTGTAGATACGTTTGTCTTGTTGGGAATATTGTATTTTAGAGAAATTCGTGTTATGAATATTCCTTAGGAGAAGATATAGTTAAGCATTCAGCGATCTTTTTTCACCATATGGAAGATAATATAGTATTGCAAATTTTTCAAAAGTAGCATAAACTCCTTCACGTTGAATTGAACGAAGAATATCATTAATCGATTTAGTAATGGAATCATTTAGACCGATAACGTTTCACGATTCGCTCCCCTCGTTTGCGCCGCACGAAAAACATTGATTAATATGGAACGTTTCCTATTAGTGTAATGTGATATAACACCGGTAGAATAAGTGAAACCGACATCGCTGGCTAGAGAAAACAGTAATTAACACGTGGGAAATTTACCCTAAGTTTGCTATTAGATTCCAGTTTCCGACTCATCAATGATGAGTAGTTCACACACCTTGCGTTTAACACGCGAACCAACCCTGCTCGCGATATTGCGGCAAGAGAACGCAGGATACATATATATATAGAATATTATTTAAACGAAATTTATAAATTATATGCGAAACGTTTCTCTTACTTTTTTCATTTACTCGTGTTAAATTTAATACTATTAAAATCCTTTAACGATAAATCTTGGAATTGATAAGCTCCTAGATCTTTTTAGAATCGGAATTGAAAATTACTAAAATTTTCTTGAGATATTAAGTGCCTTCTTATCTGTATGTAAATGACGGCGCTACTCTTATCGCAAAAATACATCAGGAGTAATGTCATGCAAATGAAGCTGGATATTTCTAATTTTTTTAGATAAGCAAATTAATTGATTTAATACACGTGTCGATTTTAATATGCAACAATTTACAGTCGGAAATGTTGATCTACAAGTTTACACCGTGAAACACTTTATCTTAATTAATAACCGTTCTAATGTTTTAAATGAATAATTACGATTTATATATATATATAGCTATTTCAGTTGTATAATGCGATTCGTAGTTATCTTGTTGATCGTTGCAGATGTTTCAATTACACGTAATTTCAACTAAAACTGCGATGAAAGCTTCTATCATACTAATTAAACAATAACTTCCACTTCCTCATAGTTTCACGATTTATTTTCTTTTCCTACTGATATTTTACTTCATAAAAGATTTGGTAGATTTAATGAAATGATCAATTTTATAGATCAAAGTATGTTAATGAAACTTTCGCAATTCACAAACCAGGAAAGGCGTTTCGATTTAAGGCTTCGGAAAATTTCACCAGATTAGAAATATACGCGAGCAACAATCCCCTGCGATATACTTTTACTCGACGACACGAGAGAAAAGCATAGTAACGTATGATCATCTTACAAATCAGCGACACTTTTGGACGTCCTTGATGCGCCTTCATAACGGTGAACAACGGGTGGTCCATCAAGGGCGGCGGCCACGACAGATGCTACAGCGAATCAAGGAATCGTCTCTTCCAACTCGAGTAATTGGCGTTCGTGGTTCGATCATTTGCGGCCGTGTAATTTTCATTACTTGTTCAATGTTGTCTGTATGTCAATCCCTATTGTGCCATCAATATTTTCGTCTCCGATGAAGGACGAAACTCTTCAACGTAGAATATCTCGCCAAGAAGGAAAAGATGATTGCAAATAAGCTCACTTCCCAGATTATGCACCGATAAGTGTTACTTGAAAAAAATGATAAAAGACAATTGCATTTAATTTCTCGTCTTACGACATTCAATTATAGTCTAGACGACATCTGATAGAAACTTGACTCAATAAGAAAATTGTTATCACATCACAAATCGTTATCGAATATTATATACACTGGCGAATAAAGGAAGATATAAAATTAATATTTATGTATACGAATATTAGTAATTTTCGTACTAGACATTTTTTACCACGTTAATATCAATCATCCATCCATTACTATTGACAAATGTGATTTCGTCTTGTCAAATTATATTGTTCCTTCGTACCATACGTCTCTTAAACATTCTGTTACCATTCTATGAGCGATATACATCAACCTGTGTAAAAAGTGTATCCAGCATACTCATAAATTTTGAGTAGAACGTACCAAGTTACACTGTACAATACACATGTCTTCCATGTATGTTTATCGACAGTGATTTCTAACAAGAGAAAATCCACGTTATTTACCTACCTATCGCGAAGATAATCACGGTCTGTGACGCGCAAACAAGGCGAGTAAATCATATTCGCGTATTCGCTTCTGGTCGCGCGTTGTTCCGCTAAGGACTCTTGAAAAACACGCTTAAACATCCTCTCCGGTTGCTCTGTGTCTTTCCTTTTCTTCCATCCGTACCCTCGGTTAATCTCGTAAATTGCCGTCGCCGAGAGTTGACGGGAATATTTACTAGAATCTAAGTTTATAATTACCGAGAAATCCAACGCCGCGTATATACATATCGGACGTGGCCCTACCGATCTCGTTATAAACTAGGATCGCACTGGAGCGTTCTCCCTCGTTTCTGTCATCTCGCGCGCTCCTCTTGTGCCCCAGCCCTCTCACCGGTTGCTCTTCGTGTCCCTCTTCGTGGCCGCGTATTACGAATCGCCTCTCACGTCAACCACGGCGAATTAATGCACGTAATATGTTGGCCTCGGGCACGTTTACGGGTTTACGTTCCTTCTGGTATAACTTAAGACCAAGCTCGTAACGCAGGGTTGGTGTGTATCGCGGGTGCGCAAGGATTCATTGGCCCTTAAGAAATCGTCGTCGCCGCCGTGCCGATTCAACCTTTCTTTCTCTCGCCTGTTTGCGCCCTTCTCTTTTTCTTTATTTCTCTTCTCTCCCACTCCCGTCAACTCTAACAGTTACGTCGACAACGTTTGGAATTCATACGTATATACCGACGCCGTTCCCAGTAATCAGCTTTCGATTATTTATCACTCTATTAATCCGCGAATAGGCACCGATCGGCCAACCAATTTGTAATCGTTAACTGAGCCCGATTCGGAGCCTTCAGCCACTGGTCGGCCCTTTTGGAGACAAGATACGTAACGTAGAAGTTATTCGCGCGTGATCGCGAGAGGAATCGCACGTTGGTACATGCACGATCCCCGTGTTGGACGACACTTTTTAAACGCTTCTTGTTGGTAAGTAATCTTTCCCGTGGTCTCATGCACTTAGCTCGAGATTGCTGAGCGATATACAGGCAATTTTATTTTACTGGTTATTTTTATAGAAGCGTACATTACAGGGTAACGTTCCTCATTTACTCATTTTAAGAAGAATTGTACGATCGACTATGATATATATACATATAAAACTGTCAAGATCAAATTGCTGCGAACGATGATTCTATCCGTACAATTGCAAATATTATGTATAAATTATCACGTACTATGAATTTATAGCGTAGATATAATATAATTAAGTCAAGATGGAAAATTATTCACGGCCATTTACCGACGAACTAACTTTTTTCTTTTACGATTTAGGTAATAGGTCTTCAGATGTTAACAAAAAAAGCTTCTCAATCGAAGCGTGTTTCTTGTCGATACGACCATTTTAAGAGACAGTTCACTTTGACAGTTCATTTTTATAGATAGTTGAAAATTGAGGATTTTTGATGTGACATGTGTTTCCAACATCCGTCAGCCATCTGTTTCCCGTCTGATTCGGTTCAAACATCTTTTCGCATCGTCTAAAACTTCTGTTGAAAAAATCGGAGAATATATCTTTTCCTTTTCTAGTATACGCGAGGTCCTTCAGGTAGGTCCAGGCAATGATATATTGGCTATTACCCTGAGCATAGCACCTGTTAATGCGTTTCTCTTCTGGTTCGCGGTTCAACACCTGACTCTGCTAGTCCATTCAGTGATCTTTCGACGTTTTGCTTTCGTTACTATTCTTTACAAGAATATCGCAGCAGGAGCTACGACTGGAATTAGTATTGCCTTTGTGTCTCTTGACAATTGCATATGTGTTGAAGTTTTCTCGTTTTCTATCGATCTTCGATAAAGGTATCTATGGTAGTGCTCAATTGAAGAATCGATCACAGGGGCATCTCGGCGATAATAACACCTTATTCTATACGTTAGTATAATTTAATTCGACTATTTTTCGTTGTTACGCGATACAGAATCCCATTATTAGCCGCGATTCATTCAATATCAATACTAGGAACAAAAGATCTCTCGATTAATGAATCCTAGCAGGGAGCTGGTAAATTGATAAGATGTACAAGCTTGTTTAAAAATCCTATAAATATCAGAAGATTGCTAAAATTGTGGATAATAATTATTAGGAAGCAAAAGACACAGAACTCTTCGACCGATAAGTACAGTAAATATGTTAGAATGTTTATATCAAGCATTGCGATTCAATTTTTCGAACAATAGGATTTATATACAAATGTATATTCATACGATCAATTAAAAAAGCATTTCTCATTTCTCTATATTTTTATCAGTTTCCCAGCGTTTCGAATCAAGCCATTTATTCATCCGCGGAAATATTTCCTCTGAAAGTTTAGTGGAGAAGCATTAGCCGTTCCTCTCTGTCTGAGCCAGCGGGGACTCGTCTTATTCGGCGAATCGACAACCAGCAGGAAGGAACTTTGTTACCCGAAACCGGAATTCACGATACTTTCCATATTTCAGAACTCATCGAGTACTCGCGAATAAAGTACAACGTTAATGCTTCCTTATCCTCGCGGCGGGGTGTGCAGGGAGGGCCGGTGGGGGAGTTTAATACCTTCTTAAATATTCCCCCCATTCTCTTCCCTCCTCCGTCTTGCTCTCAGCTCGGAAGATCTTCGCATTCCTCCTTCTTTCCGCCTCCCCACCCCACGTAACTCCACGTCGACTCGAGTATTAGAAGGAGGGTAGTGTTCTTAAAGGTAGAAACAAATAATACGATTACGTTCCGTTTCCGTTTATTAAAGAAACAAGATATCGCTGTCTGGCTGGATGATTCCGAAGTCGGAGTTCTTCCTGAGAAAACGTCGCGTCCTTCTTTACCTATGGACACCTCTTGCCCGCTCAGGGCACTCGATACCGAAACTCGATATATTCAAAGTCACGAGAATTACTGCTCGCTGCAGATGGCACGCACTTGCGTCTCCGCGACAGCCAGGGAAAAAACGCGTAAGCCTGCTTGTCCTGATCATCAGACAGAGTTTCAACGATTTCCTGTGCGAGCTTCTACCATATTCGATATCCTGCTGACTATGCTCGTCGTAGCCGCTTTCTTGCCGCTGAAAACGTGAGAACGGCTTCGTCTCTTTCCTGTCGACCCTGAACTCCGAGCGTCTCAAAAATAGCTCGTCGATCGATTCTCGTTACTGTCTAGGAAGAAAATTTTAAGGAAAAAAGATCTCACACTGTTCGCAATTGTATTTTCTGATAGCTTCGGTAGTTCAATGAGCGTCATGTGTTGCATCGACAGGGGTGAATACTTGTTGAGTAAACTCTGAAGTCCAAAGCTGTCAATTCCTATCCTCGATGCTTCGATTTCTCCAACGTAAATACTAAACGATAATATCAATAACCCACGAGAAACATTTGCAATCACAACGTTTATCTATCCACGGATGATTTTGCAGGAATCTTAGAATCTTAACGATGAGATTTGCGATTAATTTCTAATTTTGTAATTTTCTAGAAACGAACAAAATCCACGAATAAAAAGAATTCACCAGTAAAAACAGCCTGTCGATAAAGCGCGAAGGTGGTTGTTGTTGTCCAGCTTTGACGCGGCGATGAATCAGCCAATTTATTCAAAGCCGAGACAGGCAGCGCGTTTACGTAGCACGCGTCAGTAGAAACGGCGTGTACAACAGTCACGTCGCAGAGTCGCAGACGAGAGGAAGAAGTGGTCACCACCCACCCATGATACGACAGAAGCACCAGGTCCAACCCAGTGGACGCGGCGCGACCAGTTAGCTAGTCGAACTCACATGGCGCGCGTATAGCACGTGCGGATATATTGAGACACGCGCTAACGCATTCTAATTATCATGTGCATAATGGTGGCTGCTCGCCAAGCTTCAGAAATACATGAGACCGGCTCACTATAGATAGATATATTTGCTCGGATTCCATAGAAATCGTGGAATATTCAAGTACGTGGTACGCAACGACGTTTATCGAGAGCAAAAGGCTGGAATATTTCGATCGTCTTGTTTGAAGACGCAGAGCAGAGAGTGTGAACGTTACACGATGACGGTGAAACATTCTTCGATGAAGAATGGGCCGATGTAACGAAAGCCAGCTGGATTTCGGTGAATCCGCTTTTACTTCGTGGAACTTTTTAAAACTCAACGACGACGAGAAAAAGGATTCTTTTCCTTTCTTCGCTTTGCTTTTTTTTTTTGTTTCGTCGGACGAAATATTGATGGACACTTGAAAGAAATTCACTCGTTAGAAATATTAATAGAAAAGAAGGATTCTCTCTAGAGATGAAACAGGGGGCCAGGTGTATTTGAAATCGTTAATGACTGTCGAGCGTTCGTCGATTGACGGTCGCGCCGCGGCCATAGTACGAACGCGAAGAAATGTCAAGCGGTTTCGGGCCAAATGACCATTCGTTCGTTCGAGCACAATGACACTTTTTTTTCATCCCGGCCGAGGACAATCACAGGTACGCTCGTTCCTCCCTTCACGCTCTTTATTTCTCCTTCTTCCACGAACCATACGTCATCGAAGCCTTTCGTGTTCTCGTCGAACAAGAGGAAACCGACTGGCATTCAGTCGACAACGAATGCCCATATAGACGAGGCCCCCGCCGTCCCTCGCTCCTCCACCCACCCCTTGGCCTTCCTTCCTCTTCTTCTTCTCCTTCAGTGCTATTGCTCGAAAGGCCCTGGTTTCGCGTCTCATTTTTTTCTACCGAGCCGATCTTCAATCTTCGAGCCACGGCCGTGCTGGTCATTGCCAGGTCGGAGTGATAGATGTGGAAATAATTATAGGCGAACGGTCGCGCAATAAAAGTAAAAACCATGTCAAATTTCGCTGGCCAGTAATGACTTTTGACCATGCAACAGAAAAAGTAAATAATAACTGCGTTACTTGCGTTTGACAATCACCGAGGAATCGATTAATTCTCGCGAACTTTCCTCTGGATAAACCTCAACCCGTCACGTCTTTCTATATACATACATAGCAACGTCAGCGTGCAAACGTTGAGAAACAACGAATTTCTCTCGATAGAGCGAAAGAATACAAAGAGAGGTCCGTTAGGTGAGAGAAGAAAATCCCGTAGCCAAAATTCGAAGCTTGGGGCTATCAGAGGCCATGGATAAAAATTACAAACGATTTGTCCCCGTCGCCGTGTGACGAAAGACGAAATCAGTTTGTTCCAAAATCAAAGACCCCGCGAATCCCCTGAAATGATCTCCACGACGAAGGTCGCATCGCGCCAGGCCTTCTCCCGCGTGCCTTACCGCACGGTTCCCCCTTTCGTTCCCGACTAATGCAACGACGTGCCCCGGGGCACGGTAATGCCTAATTAATCCAATTAATCTAGGCTCTCGAGCACAAATGACCTCAGCGAGGACCTCAAAGACGCAAGGGGCCGGCCAGTTGTCCTGCGCTCGGCTGATGGACCGGGGCCGATCTAACATTCCGAGAAATTAACGATTACCGGTGATTTATACAAATTCATATTTTAAATTATTGGCCGTCATTAGCGTGCGTCGAGGTATTAGTTCCCGGTGACGTGTAAAAGGCTCAGCTGGCCCCCCTTCCTCCTCTGCTCCCCTCGCCACCCCCTGACCTAACCCTACGCCGCGCCGCCTCATTTCTCCTTCAGGCTCGATCATCGTTCCGTGGCGTGGGCCTCGAAACGGCGTATAGTATTCGCTCGATCCGTCCAGATCCCGTCCGTGCTCTCTCGCGCTCTCGCTCGACGTTCGGCTCGTTCTCGCGCGCTCGTTCGCTCGCTCGCTCGCTGGAATATATTATCGTTTTGTTCGTGCGAGTCGGAGCGAGATGGAACAGCGGAGAACGAGAGAACCGAGCCAGGGCCGGGCTGGTTGTCATTGGCTCATTTGTTAGACGCCATCCAAAGCATGCGGGGCCTTGATTTAGTGCCTCCACCTCAAACCGCGTGCGTATATACCCCGAGAGATATCTGCCGCGGCGCCCTTCATCGAAGAGACAAAGACACGAATTGAACCGCGCGCAAGTTCATGACCTCGTTGTCGTTTTCCCAACTCGTTCATGGTGTACCTTGTTTCATCTTTTTCACAACGCTTCTACGCATCGTTCGATCTAGAAAATCGAATTTATATTTCCCAAACCGTAACGGGAATATAGCGATTCGTATAGCGATGATCGAAGTGCGTCGAAGAATTTCGTCGCTACCCTTTCGGTCGGGTGAAAGATTCGATCAAAGAACAGAGGTTCTCCCATATAAATCCAAGGCACGACGAGGACCGGTGTACCTGTCCGTTTGGCGTACGATATTTCACCTTGTAAGCGCATCACGGTGATCCATCAGGAAGGAGGAATTCAAAGAGATAAGAGAAGAAGGAATTACACGGGGCAGGTGTAGGTGGTCCTCTCCATTTCCTCCGGCACATTTGCGGAGGCCCTTTGGGCCGACAGATCGGAGTCCGATCTCCCTGTGCCTTGCACTTATACGGTAGCCGAACAACGTAGCCCAGGAAATCTAATTGTCGGTCTTCGACGTAGTGGGCAAATTGCAAAAATAAACACGTCGGCGTGCGGCCGCGGTAGCGGCAGCGGCGGTGGCGGCAACGGCAGATAGGAGTAAGCTTAAGGCCGAGGGGTTACAAGGAGGAAAGGGATAAGGGAAGAAGGAGAACGGTTGAATCGAGAAGACCAACAACCAGTCGCTGCTGTTGGAAGTCCGTCCTTTTTTTGCTCTGTCTGTCTCTCTCTCTCTCTCTCTCTCTCTCACTTTCTCTCTCGATCCCTCCTCTTACTTCCCTGTTCGCTTCTCTTCTACGGAGAATGGAAATACTAATTTTGCGGAATACGGTGGCCGGACTGCGGTAAGCGGCCGTTGGAAGACAGTGGTGTGAGTCGTGATTACCCGAGGATAATTATAGTCGACGTGCGCACGGGTTATAGAAGAGGGTAGATCCTCCGTATCACGTCCGATGTGCGTTTACGTGTGCGTGGGGCTATCACGTGCTTGATGGAGATCCGAGGTAAAGTCATCTTGGTGAAAGCGGTGCATTTCGATCTGTGTTTATCTTCGGCCGTCGAAAGAGATTTCACGGGTTTTCACGCTTTTCCAACGTGTCCGATGTACGCAGGCATTTTTATTTCTCTTTCGTGGCGAAATTTATCGGCAGCGTTCGAAAGGATTTCTCATATACATTTTCGTATATGTACTTACGATATATCTTATCTATCTTACCAATTTATAGACGAAGATCTACAAATGTGTTTCTCGTTTTGCGTCGTATATTTCTTTGTATAGATATCTTTCGTTTCGATTCCTCTGATAAAAATTTCGTACTTTAGTAGTCGGTAGTTCTTCATATAATAATTGTCATGTATGAGTGATACGATTCGCTCAAGCTTTCGAATAATACCTTATCTTGATTAGTACTTATAAACCTATAAGTAGTATAGTTCCTTCGCGAAATTATTTTTGCAATTTGTTGTTGAATAATCATTTAGAGGATAATTTCCAAGAATTCTGCCAGCTACTCGAAAGAACATGACAGTCCTAGGATTATAAGTAGGATAAATAAAATAAATACCCTATAGATAGGACATAGGATATAACTTGTTATTCATCGATAGATTGAATCACTTTTGCAAATCGACCGATTAAACGTTAAAAAGACGTATCTACTTCTCTGTAGAAGGACGATTTGAAACTTTTCACGAATCGGAGCGTAGGAGTGGACACGCTTGGTCGGAGCATCGATAGACGAAATCAGGCGATGAAATAATGAGGGAAGAGGAGTTGGCGTTGGTGTTCGGGGAACCGTAAATACCCCGATGAACGGCAATAAGAATTTATTGCAGCCGCCTTTGACGGTAGGCCGCCGGTTTTCGGATTCGAGGAAGGGTCATTTTTGATATCACGAAGCCACGTTAATTGTTGCGTTACGAAGACGGGACCGCGTCTGAGGAGACGCTGAAGGAGAATAAGAGGACGGAGAGAAGAAGGAGGTGATTGTGGTGTTGAAAGAGAGAGAAAGAGAGAGAAAGAGAGAGAGAGATAGAGAGAAGACCGGAGGAGAGGATGGAGTCAAGATATAATTGCTACATCCTCTTAGTCACGTGCCACTCACGTGGTTCCCAACTGCGAGTGCGAACGACTATGAGGCACTATAGCTTCAAGGTACAGCGCTTAACACCGACGTTTATACCAGGACGTTTCTTGCCGCGTGCTGTGGTTTGATTGATCGTTTAATAAAAGTCTTGTCCCGTACACTGAAAATAAATTTTCCACTCGGATAAATAAATGGTTCTTACAATGTGGTCAAACGAATTATTGTCGTACGAAGCAAATACACGTTCCCTTAGCTAGGAAGACTCAATTCCATTAGGCGATCGTCTTTTATGAACTTGCTATATCATTCCTATATCATGCTCTAACGCCGCTATCTGCTGAATATTTTATTATCCGAGCCTTTTGCACGATCGGACAAATATCATTAACAAGATTTACGGGCCATAAGTTACAAGTTACTAGTGTTAATAAATGCTGTTGCATAACGTAATATCAAGTATTATGTGTTAATGTAACATTTGCTAGATTTCCGAGTAATGGAGTTATTTGTGAAAAGTAGAAGTAGAAGGAAAAAGATTATGGAAGTGAAGTCTATCTGACCTTGGTACCAACAAAATTCGTGCGAAGATCGGCCATTAATTTCTTTTCGAGAGAAAAACCCAGTCGACCTAATGGGAGCCATGGTCTAATGCCTCCTGCTGTGTCTCCCAAAGATCTTTCTTCTGCCCCACTCGTCTACTAATGGCCACTCTTTGATGACAAATATCAGACAAAAGAAAATATATAAATTACTTCGAGAAGCATATTCCTATCGATGACGTCCACTGTCGATAACAAAATTGGAAAAAATCTTCGGGTATAATTTGATCGCCAATTTAGATTCAAAACTAAATCCGAATAGACGATCAGATTTCTGAATAAAAGATTCTGGAAGTAGAATAGAAATAAAATTGAAAGTAAGTAACATATGTAGAAGAAAGTATGGAAATATTAGCTTGGTTACGCTTAACATTACGTAAATGATCCACATTTCTTATCGCGTATTTTCCAATCCTGACATTAATATTACCACTAAATTTATTCGTATCGTATGAAACGCGTGTCAAAATAATTTGGCAGAGAGTTCCAACCAAAAAGTATTCCTATTTATTCTCTGCTAATAATTTTCGCAGGATCAAAGGAAACGCAGCTTTATGCTCCAATATAACTTATCCCGAATGATGGAATCGGAGAGAAAGGGCGGTAGCCGTGCGTTATCTCAATTAAACGAAGCCCGATTGCCGGGTTTTTGAGCTCGCAGGTGCAAGCGTGGCGACGTCGAACGGCGACATTGAAGCGTGACACCGAGCGATGCATCAAATCCTTGTGCGAGCGCGCCAGTTGCACCGGATCGCCGTAATTCTTCGCGAGAAGGAATCGCGGTGAAACCCTTTTCGTCGAGCTGCCACTTCACCACGACAGACCGGGCAGCCCCTGTGCGTACACTGGGGCCGCAGAAGCGTCGCGCACACACGCAACCGACCGCCATACTTTGACAGACACAAAAACATCGGAGAGCCTTGATAAATTGCCCGGGAGAAAAAGCATCGGCCACTCGAGGCTGTTCGGTGGCGCGAGAGAGGGGCCCAAGAAAGAAACAGAAAGAAATGGGAACGGAGAAGAGAGAGGCGTTAAGGACAGGATACATCACGGACTGGTTCCGGTATTGTTCGCGTTAATAGCGCCCAGATACAACGGGACTCAGGCCGATTCCACCCTCTCCGCGCCAGTAAATACGTGCGTTCGAATGAGCGATGCTTCGATTATCTGGATCTGGAGAGCGTCAATTCGACGGAAACGAGAAACAGGAAGCGTCTGGTGTACGAGGGAACGGCAAAGTAGCTGGCTGAATGCGGGGGATGCTCTGGCGAAATTCTTCTTTTCTCTGTTTTACGATCGTATTGTGTCATCTGAGCCCAATACTCGAGATACTGATGCGGGTTACTTGCTGTGAGATTTGCCATAATTGGCTTTCGATAATTAACACAGTGATTTTAATGGAGTAATTTTGTATAAAAAGGAAATTGGGAATTGTTTCAACGATGCGATTACGTAGCTTCTTGATCGCTTCATGTTACTGACACTGCGGATTTTCTGAAGGCTGTGCTCGAATCATCTCGCTTATCTATTAGATTTAACCATTTTCGATTATGATATCAATTGAAAGACTAACCGATCCATTAAACTTCGACTTATTATCGATAATTTCTGTTTATTCGCGTGTAAATGAAAAAACACACGAGACAAAATACGATTTCACCAACTGTTCTCTATATATCACGTACAACTACTATCAATGTCAAAGCATACGTTTGTCACGATTTTATCAAGAAATTTCTTCAACTTGGAGAACATATGAGAGATGACGATATAGCTGGCTATTTTTAAAACTACGTAGTATACTATTTAATACCACATAGTATAGCTAAGAGTATTAAATTCAACTTTGTAAATCCACTTATCTATTAACTGTCTAACACCAAACATTGTACAACCTCGTAAAATGAAGAAAATCAGTACTTATTTGTAGGTAATGATGTCAGAGATAACAGCGTGTCGTCCCATATGGTTCGGTTTCCTCCCGATAAGAAGCTAAGTAGACCCAACGCTATCTAATGAGGCTTGTAGAGGATATCTATCGGTGAAGAAACACGTGCAACCACAGTCACCGTGTACTTACTTATTCATTTAGCCATTTCGTTAGATTCGCCTCTCGTGTAAACTTCGCAAACTATGATTTCCCTTCATCGATAAACCAGTTCGATCGCGCGGACAGAGCACGCACTCCATTATGGTTTCTGTGTAGATTGCTTGGCGGCCTTCCTGCGGGGAACGACGCGCGTCGGAGTTGTTGCCGTGATGGCGAACGTTAACGAGCCGCTATCGCGTGTTAATTCAAGGCAGCGTTAAAACCGGGAATTCCAATATCGCGATGAAGCTTGGTTTTTCTAGCGAAGTTGTTTACATATCGTCGCCATCGATGGAAAACCGACTCGACCCAATGTTCTGTAGGATCTAATTGGCGACAAGGCCGGTCGATAGCTTCCTCTGGAGAACCTGGTACTCTAATAATCGTCAGCAAAGGTTCGGTTTATATTTCCTAGTCATGTCTGTGGATATAAATCCGGTGATACGGTTTACTTCGCGTTTATTGCTTCTAATCAATGGTCATTTGGATCTCGCATGACCAAGACTGGGTCACGCTGAAGACTGGTTTCATTTGAAATATGAGTGTTTGCCTTGGGCGATAACGTCGCAACGTGCTGACGAAGAAAATTATAATTAATTTCTGGTACGCGTACATCGTTTGATGAATAGGATAGAATTGGATTTTTATGAAAGCGCAGAGATTACGTTCTCTTGAAGGTTCTGTAATAGATCATAGAGTCGATGAAACTCAATGAGCCAATGGGATAGATTAAGGTGAAAATATCACGCTTTTAGAAGTTTCGTAGGTCATCGAGTAACGCGTACAGAACGAATCGAAGGCAGTACGTTTCCGGCTAACAGCCGTTTCTAATCGTGAAATAACATGCTGGTAACCCGTGCACAAAGACGCGAAAGCGAAGAAAGACGTTCGGTCGATCTGTACAACTCCGCCCTTCGGCTCACCTGAAAAGATCGTTAATCTTCAAAGAGATGATAGTTATATTGTCCTGTCACGGATACGGGGGATTGTCGTTCGTAGCCGGGCCAGAGGAGAGAACGGAAGATAATGCCGCGGGAAAACGTTCCTTTTTTCGCGTGTCGAGATGTAATTTCAATAAATCATGGATAAGTGGTCGGGCGAAGGGATACGCGGGGGTGGGGCAGTAGGGTGGGGGTTAGGGAACAGCTTGCGAATTTGGTATACCACGAGCTCGCAGCACCGTCGACGCTGCGTTGGATTAATTTATCGTCGTGCCATCATTTACACGTACGACCTTTATATTTTTCCTTTCTTTCTAGTTTCCACGAAATCACTCTTGCGAAACGACGATTGAACGAGACCTACGGGAATATCTTCCGATTTTCCAACGCAATTCAGCATATCCGCGGTAATCGGGCTTTATATCCGCTGGAAATCTCGTGAGCTGCACCCATGGGTGTATGGTGTGTTGCAGAAACAATTACCGTCTTTTGATACATTAATTCGAGGTGACGATGAAAGTATATTGTTTTACTCAGTTTTTTGTTATTTATTTTACAGTTATATTCAGACGAATGATTATTAACTTGTTTGCTTCGTGGAAGTTTAAATCTGTGAGTTGAAATAAATTTAATAAATCTGTGTCACCTTTCTTTTCTAGTCAATTCTTTAAAAACGTACTAATATGTTCAACAGTATTAATAATTGTATAGTACATTGGAAAATGAATACCTCCGTTCAGTAATTCTATTGAATTATTTTCTAAGGTCGCAAGTTACTCGACGCTGATGAAATTATTAATCAATTCCAAAGATTCAGTATTTTTATCTTCTGTTTTTCGTTTCATAGTGCTTAAAACATAAATATTCTTATCATAAATTTATTTGTGACAATTTATCAGTATCCACTATACATATAATTTCTTGCTTTCAACCTAGATGGTTACACTTCAACAAATTTCACCGCGTCATACATCTAATATTCAAAGTTGCGAATTAATTTTAAATCGTACATCCAGCTGTCCAAGACGCACGAACTCATTTCTCAAAGCAGCTGCTGTCGATTGCAATCTTTCGTAGTGGTTTCGCCGTTAAAATTTATTTCAGCCATTCTCAATTCGCGTATACATGGTGTAATTAAATTAACGTGATCCAGGATGGCAACAATCTATCGATTAATCTTGCGCGTGTCAGAAAATCTGCACTGTCGAAAACGGTAATATTATTTCGCAGTCTGTAACGAGGTGCGGCACGTGCCAGCACAGGTATGCTGGCGTAAAAAGCCTGTTGAAGATCCCCTGATAGCAAACACTATCGTATCTTTCGTTAAGGTGGCTCGTCGAAGGATATTATAACGTTCATTCGCTTATAATCTTAAGCATAGACGACGACCGGCAATTCCGCGCTTAACGAAGCTTTTCCGTACACGAGGAGCGACTGTAACTGTCTGGCCGTGGATTCTCTGCATTAATGCTTCGTGGCGAAACAACAAGATGGAAAAACAGGATAATTACTTAAAAGAATGTTTCTATCGAGTGGTCGATTGGTAAATTCCAGTAATTTATCTTGGATTGAGATATCGCTGCTATGCAATTTTAGTTGATGATTCTTTTAAGATGATTACGTGATGGTGTATTCTCAAGAGAAATATATGTCTAAGCTATTTACCGTGGAAATGGCATGCATTTTGAAAAGTCGATACTATCTCTAAAGTTTATAAATTCTTTCGAACATAAAATAAATACTTGGAAATTTGGAAGAATACGCGCTTCGATATTTTCTTAGTTTTTTAACATACTGAAATTTCTCTTTATTCCATACTTATTATAAATACAGATTTCTACTTTCTAAATATCTTCTTTAATTTTATATTTACCGTGTGGTGCAATCACTGCCAACGAGAGAGTATCGATTTTTGGCGTAACAAATATTCCAAGGCGAAATAGTCCAAAAACGAATGGACAACATAGGCTGAAAATATTTCATTCTTCAGTAGATATATTAACCACGATAAGCAATAAATTGATTTGCTTGCATTGTTCATCTGAAAGAAATTTTGGAGAATATCACTACTTTTCACGCTAATGTAATGTCTTCTCCCCTTAAGCGCGATGAAACGACATTCGCTGTCGAACGAAGTAAATGAGCGTTTGTACAGTCGACTACAAAGCTCAACTATATCACGGATCGCTGATCTTAGGTTAACCCTCGACGGAGAGTCCAGATTCTGCCTACGGAGTATTCAATTTGAGCGGAGCGAATTGCAGATTCTCACCGACTGCCCGCGGGCTTATTATCGCACTTTGCCGGCTCGAAACATCGAGCGAAATTGCTGCTTTAGTCGGCTCGATTCACTATACACGATGATTTCGAGGTCCGATTTACAGAAGCATTGCATAATCTTTCGATTCCTTTTGCCTTCTTTCCTCCGTAGTCTTCCATCTAAACGCGAATCAATCTAATCGAATCAAAAAACATTTTGGAATATATAGTCGATCTCGTGACTTGAGACACTATCGAGATTTTACGTCCGAGCCCTCTAATAAAATTCTTCGACTTCTTATTGCCTGATTCGAATCTTCAGGTTCTCAGGGGAGAATTAACCATTGGCTGTTTAAGGCAATGGAACGAATCATCGTTTCAATGACTCTATTATTCGGTCAACCGTTTCGAATGCAGCTGGTAACATAAATCGTTTGATAATTTTATGATTGTGTTGTCTTTATTAGAGATGGTAAGATAGATGTAATGTAAATTTACTTAAGTTATTGCATGCGTAAGTACTGAAAAGAATTAAATAACGTGGATGGTTATAAATACTTGTGCAATTTACTTGTAATAAAACCTCTGAAAATAAATTTTCTTTAAAGATCTTTCCGAATAAATTTAACGCTTCCCATCGTTCCTTTTAAACTTTGAACGTTACTAACATTATATTAAAGTGATAAAGATATTTTTAGGATACAGAAATATTGGAATGAATCAAATATCGAAATACACTTCAGAGGGTTTCATTGCTTGACGAGAGGAGTCGTAAATGACTGCATCTGGCATTCTCGGGGCCTCGAAAACCTGACAAGATTGAAGAGCCAGCA
The DNA here is from genome assembly GCF_014825855.1 of Bombus pyrosoma. Taxonomy (NCBI): domain Eukaryota; kingdom Metazoa; phylum Arthropoda; class Insecta; order Hymenoptera; family Apidae; genus Bombus; species Bombus pyrosoma. The sequence continues at coordinate 1,654,490 of NC_057778.1, read as the reverse complement.
CGATGAATCGTCACTAATTGATCGTGTTGTAGGAACGACGAAGCGATCAGCGAACCTCTCAAACGAGAGGGTAGGAGGGGCGAAAGGGTTATTAAAAATGCCCTGAAATATCCGACGGATTAAATCGTCTCATTTGCATAAGATACGGTCACCGTAAACGCAAATTTATGGATATGCGAACGTATAGATTCGAGACCGAACAGGATAACTGCTAATAAAGGCTCATCCTGGCAGCAAATAATGAGAGGGTCCCCTGGGTGGTGTGGCGCCACGATATGCGACTAAATATCTCGCATAAGCTTATACTATACGCTACATGATTGCAGTCAGATAAGTTGTAAACATTCCTTGCCCGATGCAATTCTGCTTTGTCCTTCCTGTTTACGATTTACGAACAATCTTTAACTATTCGATGCTTTCTAGGGGAAAGCGTAGTGTATGGAATCTTCTTTCCTGATTTTATCTGTTTATAACATTCGCATAGTGATCAATAAATATTTCTCCCCGTTGTTCTTTTAAATTGAAAAATATTCAAAATAGAAAAGATCAATATCTAAAGATTAAATTTTAACAAACGTAACACGAACTTCTGTGCGACACATCAAGAAAATTACTTCGAAATTATCCATGATCCACGGATAACGCAATGCTATTGCCTTTCTTACTCTCGTTCAAAGTATTCATGCATGTTTGACACAGACACTATTCGTGTATACCATACCAACACTATTCAGATTCACATGCACGTACACACGGAAACAGGAGCGTGTCATTGCAAAGGAGACGCACGCTTCACGGCAGCTTGTTTGCATTAGGCCGGCCGCTCAGGATATTACGTAAAGTCAGAAAAATGCCGGACGAAAGCAAAGTGGACAGCTCGGGGCCGCGACAAAGGGTCCGTTGCTTTTCACCTCGAGCAACGCACTCGAAGGCATCGTTCGTCCGTGTAATTAACGGCGAATATAATTACGGAGCTTCTCGAACGACGCCTGGCGACATTATTCGGGCCATCACACCTGTATAAAAGAATTTTACGCTGGATCGATATACTACAAGTATTTCCTTGAAAAATGGTCATGTTCGCGAACCGTGACAACTGTGAAATTTGAAATTCTCATTTTAGTAAAAGCTATTGCTTTGATATTTTACGCGTAATATTATGTTGGCAAAGTTTGAAACCGATCTGAAAACGTGCATACAAATTATAAGATATTCGCATCAAGTCACATCAAAGATCGCAGAAATATTTAAATAACCAATTATTTGTTATATTAATAAGACTCGATATTTTGTGCGACATTATAAATGTATGTTTGCAGTGAATATCTTGCAACTTCTATAATACATACATTTTCAGATTGGTTTCAAATCTTGCAATGTTCTACGTAAAACATACAACGTATACGTAAACGTACACGTTTTCTGTGCTAAATGTCCAACTAAGTTCCTGCACAAGACGAACAGATTTCTATCGACAACCGTATTTGCAAGAGAAATATCGTACGTTTCCAGACTCGAGTTGTTCGAGATACTTAGGAAGGGTAAATGGAAAATCAAGCGTATTTTAAGACTCTACCGCGTTGGAGACGGTCATATCCTCCCCGTTTATTGTAGACAGGGGCTACGGGAAATTGTGGCCAAAGCAAAGGCGGTCGACTCGCGGTTCGGTAAACACTAAACACTCGTTAGCGTATAGATTGAAACGCAATCTGTATTCGCTGTGGCTACCTTGAGTGCGGCAAAGAGAGAGAAAGAGAGAGAGAGAGAGTGAGAGAGACGGAGGGAGAAAGGAAGAGAAACGGATGGAAAGGCCATGGTAACTCGTTACGTCAAGAGAAGAAGGGAGATCCGGGGTTGTACGGCCGAGAAAGGGTAGTTCTGGTGCCCGAAGAGCCCGAGGCCCCCCACTAATTGATTTGTGCTTCAGCAGCCCTCGTTGCCATAACCTTTCTCCGTGCCCCTTGTTCCAACTCTCTTCCCTTTACTTGGCCATCCGAAGATTCAAGCACACGATACGTTTCTGCCGCGTCTTTTGCGAATACAGTGCGATTAATCACCGAAATATCGCTCCCTGGCTAATAGTTAACAGTCAGACGTTAAATTCTATCACTTGAGCCAAAAGAATTGTCACCTGAGTCATGTCAAACGGAGATTAAATTATTTACAATTCACGGCAAATTTAGTTGCATAATTTCGTGAAACATTTCGCATTGAATGTTGAATTGAATTGTATACGATATATTAACTTTAACAAGAATCCCTAATTCGGCAATATAGAATTATAAATAAATATAGTAATAAATTATAATGTTTCATATCGAACGTGGTCACGAACGATTTCAACGATCCGTTTAGCTGACCAAGACTTGATCAGCCTATCACCCTGTAACTAATTAGATCGAGATAACGCAACTCCTACTGTGCCATCAATCGTTATCCAAGTCCAGAACAGGAGCGATACATCGGGGATCAAGGATAAAGATATAGAGGACAGGCGAACCCTTTTTATCCGTAGAATTTGAAGCGGCATTTGTCTGTGGAAAGAGTCAGGTGCGGTTCACGTGGGCAATAGCTGGTTCCGCGTGCATCTCGGCCGCCGTTGAAAATTTCGAAAACCGTGATCGATAGGAGCGCGAGCGTAGGAACGCGCATAGAGAGCGAAACAAATGCTGCCGCCTCGCATTTAATTACAGGAGTATTTTATCGGTACGAAGCCATTGGTCGCCCATTCATCCGTCGTTCTGTCGGTGTTCACGTCCGGGTGCGTCTGGTATTTGGAGGGCAACGCCGGTTTCGGGCGATGCGCCGCGCTCGACGGCGGCATAGGGCCGACGCTTGCCGGTCCTCGAATATTTATGGGGGCCAAAGTCAAATTAGTGGCGTACGGCGTGCACCTTTTGATTAAGTATCTGTTAACTAAAGGTAATACTTAATAAAGTAACGCTGATTTAGTGTGGGCCAGGGACGCGCGGCATCGACCGATCGTTCGTTTTCCCATTCAAAATAAAAATTCGATATTTATGGGCCCGTGGGGGCCCCATAAGAGCGGGGCCAACCGCACGCGGCCTATGGCAATATGCCGATGGCTTTCCAAGGGTTCACCACGTGAACCGAACGCTGCGCCGCCGCGTGTTCTGCTCGCCTTGAACGCTGAATCTGTCGCCTCTATTTCTTCCTTTCTACGAATTCTTCTTTCGTGAGCACCGAACGCGGTGATCTTCAAGGAAAACCGTCGAGCGTAGTGTGTTATACGAGGAACGATATGTACGAAGTATCACTGGTTGCTTCGAATCTGGTTAATCCTGCTTGAATTTCGGATTTGAACATATACGTTTTTCTACAGACTATGGATTTTGTGTAGATGCACAGAATATAAATATTGGATATTAAATGTATGTTTCAGCTGTTATTCGACTTTCTAGAATCGTGTACAGTAAATAAAGATTGTCTCCTCTTCTTTATTTTTACTTTAAATACATTGATAATTAATGAAATAGATTTGAGCTCCGTCGATGTTTAGTTGAATGAATATATCCATGTTCATAAGCTTTCAAGGAGACCAAAAATAAGATGAATTCGGAAAAGATCTGTAACGGCATATGAGTTAGAGGATCATTCAATTCATGTTGTTTTGTCTCAATATCGTTAGAAAAATGTAAAGTAATAATAAATAAACTCTGGGCAAAACAATGTCGCCGCTACGTGCAACCGTCGAACAAAGACGAATTTGAATTTTCCGACCCTCCCCCGACCAATATAAATAAACGGACGCGATCGCAAGTGAGTCAGTTATCAGTCAGTATCTACGAGTATCTACAGAGTATGTACGAATTATCAGCGAGCAATTATACACTGTCTTAACGAATTTTATTAAAATTTATTATTTTAAATACACTTGACGGTTCCAACAACGAGTTACATCGTTATTTCGACAAGTATCATACTCAATCCTCAACAGATCTACGTGTTTCATCCATATTCGTATTATCTACCGATAATATTACACCGATCTACATCGACAACATTTACCAGACACGTATGTTGAGGTTGACTGATAGAGGAACCAGTGGATGAATTTGTAATAGAAAAATATATTGAAATAAGTATAGGTATAAGTATAAATATAAGTACAGATACAGTATATGGTGATCCAGATCCTCACTCTCTCAGTGTTACGATACAATAGAATACAATAGGGAGCACGTTCATACATTTATAGCAAAGGACATTACCAAAAGTTAACCTTGCTGTGTAGCTCTGGCTGGATACTACAAGAAACAAAAATAGAAATCTACCTATTGCTCTTTTGTTTCTAGACCTTGTAACCGAAAACAACATTTATATTCAAGGGCACAATAACATGCACCTCTCCTTATTTTCAATTTTCTTTTTGTTTCACTAAATTCTATTCTCTTCGTAACAGCGCTCTCCAGGTCACGGGTATACGAAAGAACAGCTGTAGAGTTCTTCTTGAATTACTCCAACAGTTCCTATTTAAAAAATTAATTAAATCACTTGAAAATTAAATCGACTTTGATACCAAAGTACCTGATTAATATTTAACTTTTCAAAAATCAAACGATTAACCTCGATGCAGTTTATCGTCCTAACCTATATGTGGCTCAACCGGATCTAACTGTAACCTAGAAGATTTAAGATTAATAAACTGGAAGCTACTGGCTCATCTACACCTCGTGTTAGGACCAAAGAGAATGAAAGATCTTGAGAGATCGCGAAGATGTTCAATTGTCTCGGTAGTTGACGCGTAGGGGAATCCGGTGCGCATAAAATCAGCATGTACAGGGATCCCGTAGCCTCAAAATGTTTCAGTTTACGTTCAAAAGGACTTTATCTATAAATACATTGATTAATGTCCGCGTCGCCTCGCATTTCATGCGTTCTCTGGGGTTGGCTTGGCCGCGAGAATACGGTTGCCAGGCAATTTAAGACGCATCGAAAAACGCAACGGTCAGTTTGGGGGGCGAAATTTATGCTCGTCCGCCAATGCATCGCCACTGCTTTGGCCGGTCGTCAATAACCACCGTCCGCCGATACGATACACCTTCGGGGCCCTTCTTCGGCCTCCGAATATCCGATTGCAATTATTTCTTCTTGTTTGCATACTTCGCTCGAATCCATCCGGTTGTTCCCAGAAGTCATTGATATTCGCGTAATCGTCGGAACGGTGATACCGAGATCGTATCGGTCCACGAAACCGACGTAAAACGCCCCGGCGCAATGACTGTGCACCGAATATATCGTTACTCTCCTCAGATCCCTTTTCTTTCAATGGAATTCCCTTTTTTTTAAGAGAACAGACAACTGGGGAGGTTTTGAATAATTCTCGGTTCGCTGTGTAGTAATTAGTCTTCGTATAATTGGTGATGTTACGCTTCAAATAATATTATTCATCGATTTCATATGAAAATTGTTTTACGTGGAATAAGTAGTGGATATTATCCTATATATTACATAGCGTGCTATATTATATGGTAGAATAATCTTTTATCTTTTAAAATCTTTTAAAATAAAACAAAATTTTCCTTAATAGGTAGAAATGTTAAGAATATTGACGGAATGGCGAAAGAATAGCAACAAGTCAAGAGCGTTTGCGACACTGTATGCTTCATCGATCTCTTAAAAAGATCGAAAATATTAGAAAAAGTGTAGAAAAGTATTTTAAAAGTAACGGTAGAAAGTCGCACGATTAGGATCTACAAAACGAGAAGAAAAACTCAGAATAAATATAACCTAGAAATATCCAAGATATCCTCGATCAGATCTGGAAATTCTATACTACTAAATCCTGTTTCATACGAAACACAACTATACTTTAGTACCAACCAACGATCGATTCTCGATAAATGATCGCTTACATCGATCGGAGAGTGACTAACGTGAAACACCTTTACCAAAGAAGATAACGGACACGGGAGAAACAGTGCACGAAACGTTCGTCCCCGAATCGGATCCTCGAGTAACTTGAACGCGGTGGAACGAAATCTCATCCATCTTTCGTAAAGAAAATAGTGTGGTGCTACATTGGTGTCCCATCTCGAACAAGGCGATCGTACGCCCGGGCCCGAAGAGGGTGGTGGCTTAGGTGTATTTCAACCTCCGGCGATAAAGCATTTTTATGTCCTTCCTGGCTGTTTGATTTCGAGATTAGCCGGGAATTTTGGGCGAACCCGCATATCACCGTGATTTACGTGGTACCACCGTTTGGCCAAGAGGGGGGCGCGGTCAGTGTAGCGCCCCACTAAAGGTAGAATTCTCTTAAATTTCAAATTTATACCCGACGCGCTGTCATAATCTTGATTCTGACACCCGGCCGCGAAGCTATTTGTTCGTTCACCCGTTCCACTGCTGCACGGTGGGCTTATTTGTCAGCCCTGGCTCTTGCGTGAACTCGAAGGAAACCAGGGAAAAAAGGAAGAAAAAGAAGAAAAAGAAGGAGGCAAGACTGGAGCATGCAACGCGAGCTCACGACACGAAGCCGACGACAAATTGGGCTCCTCGAATTGAAACAAGAGGACAGCCGCTGGTCAAGTGTGTCGATTCCGAAGAAGATCAACCTCGTTGACACTTGCACGAAACTGATTCGTTTATCTTTCGACGCGACCCGACGTCCACGAATTTCAGTCACGATAGTTCCTCGAGTTTGTCACAATCTTAAACGATATCCTCGTCAGGCTTAATTTTATTAAGCTGATGCATACGAAAACTTTAACCACGCTTGCTTTCTTGAAAACATTATACAATTCGCCTGATTCTATGTACCTGTCCAATGATTATCTATTTTCACCATCCCAAATATACAAGAATTATGTATCCTAGAATTCAACAATTTGTGGAATAGAACTCTTACGTTTTCTTCGTGCATGACATTGCGCAGTCGAACGTGGACTCATGAAAGTACCATAAAATATGAGACATAAATACGACTTGCAGTATCGAGAATTGATTTTTCTCAGACGATGTCTTCAGGAGAGGATGGTAAAGTCGTTTCAGCGCGTAATCGTTCCCGGAAGTCCTACTACCGACCGTGTCGCACCACACCTAGTGGGTTGAATGATTTAAAGGCGGAGGAACGTCGATTTTGTAGGGTACGAAGAACAGTCGTGGTGGACACGTTCGATCGGTATACCTTAGGTCGAGGATATTTTAGGTGGTACCGAGGGGCACCGGTTGCCCTCCCGGTGTGAGGACGATTTAAAGCCTACTGGTTGGGCCCAGCTCGCTCATGGTGGTCTATATCAAGACAGAGGACCCACTCGATATCATTCCAGCTCCCTATATCGTTCTTATATCGCACGGTATCTTTTCCTCGTTGCTGTCTCTCTTCCTCGTAATTCAATATTTTGCTTAATAACACTTTCAGTTACTTCTCTTTCTTTTATTATTGAATAACAGAGAAACTTTCTGAAAAAGGGCATACGGTTTTGAGTGTATTTCCTAGTCGGATAGAGTGTTTAAGTTTCTACCGAGTTCTACAAGAGCCATTTTCATTATTACACTGAGAATATTTATCCACTCATGAGAAATTTATTTAGAATGTAAGTATAATAAGATATAGAAAATGTCCGATATACAGGTCGTTATTATTTTATTTATTAAGCAGAGTATATTTTATTTAGATTCCATTTCTTTAGGTACGTTTGTAAAAGTATGAAATTGCATAAAAATACGCAGTTCAATAATTATCGATTCAAATATAATTAATGTTAAAGATCTCGAACTGGAACTTCCCATTTAATTTATTCTACTCGCCATTTTGTCTTATGAAATCTTCACTGGAGAAAACTCTCCAATCCATGCTCTGATTATTTCCCAACACCTTTGTTGCATTTGCTACTATCTTGCATTTCTTTTCATTTCTTTCTATTTCTTTTCATTCGTTTCGGATAAAAGATAGCAGAAGTTCGTTTCTCTAGCAGGATAAGGACGTTTCGTCGAATTCTTTGCATTCGTGTTTCCCAGAGAATCGTTGTTATAATAATTAAACGCGCATTATCTTTGGACATGACGACCGCACAGCCAGTTGTCACAGCGAATTTACAACGAGTTCCATTTGCTTACATAATGATAAATCAGTGACCAATTAAATTGGCCAAATTTATAGACCAAGTCTCGACACTTTCTCGATACACAGCCTTGACGCCAGTAATTTGATCGGCGGCGTTTTCGACGAGTATAGACGCGTTACCTGTCCACCGTTAAAATTATACGAGACTTTACGAGCCGGCTCGATTTCTTCAAATACGAAATAGCACGCGAACTCGAGGCGCTGAAACTGGTCTTAAAAGCGAACCGATAAGTATTCGTTTTCCTGAAGTATTAGAAGAAAAATTGGAAAACAAACCAAATTCTTTAGAATGTTCAAGTTTATGTGCTACAGCTTTGAACAATAGTCTTCCTCTGCTATCCGATAATCTACTATCTACTCAAATAGTTCAGTTTCTTCGTTACTTTAATATAAAGTTGGTATATTACAGTCGTCAATCTCATGTTTAATATCATTTGAAAGATAACGTAGAAATAACGCAAAAGTCATAAGTGGAATAAAATAATTATTACAAAGATGGATCGAGTAGTCTCCTATTCATATACTGGAAAGTTCCAAGAACGAAAAAATTCATCGTAGTACTCGATACCGAGAAACGCAAAGACTTTCTACAGGAAGCACGAAATTATTTAGAATATAGGTTATAATGTTCCGTTCGAGAGCAGGTTCGGTTACCATCGAACAATTACGTTCAAGCGGCTAATTCAATCTTCGTATGTCCTAATTCAACGTTCGTTGCTTAAGAACTTAATTGAATGTAAGTCTTGCGAGTTACTGGTTCCTATGAAACAGGTGTTTCGTGATTTATCGCCGCTCGGTTTGACCAGATTTGAGAATGTGAGAGATGGAGCGCAAACGCGTTTAGCGATCACGCGATCATTAATTTTAATGACGCAGAGTCAACAGCCTTTTTTTCCCTCTTCTCTCTGCTTCTTCTTCCCGGACGGAAAAGAAGCTCTGATTTATCGCACTGGCCGAATGAAGACTTTATGTAAACTCTCCGCCAAGTGGGATCTGTTTTCACCTTTGAAGATGTGAAATATTGTCAGTGTAGAGTCGTTAACTTGCTTCCAATTAATCCTTATCATTACTTCGCGCTTCACCGGTTCGCGTGAAAACAGGAATCCCAAATCTTATAACGTAATGAAGTGCGCGCGACGATGGGAAAGAATCGAGCAGAAAAAGCGATAAGTAAAAAAGAGAAAAAGAAGCGATAAAAAAATGAAAAAAAGGTTGGTACAGCTCGTTAGACATGTAGACGTAACGGAGCTCTGTACGTCCTTCTTTCTCGGCCGGGTGTGTGTTTTTCTTCGAAGTTCGCCCCGAAAAAAAAAGAACGGTTTCAGGCCTGTGAAAAACCTATGTCACGAAAATTTTCTCTCGTCATTAGCACCGGTTGATAAGTGTCGCCGAGGTGTGGTGTAACCGCTTGATCCGGCAGGCATTAAAAGTCAAATGCAACAGATCCATTCACTGGCTATAATTACTCGGGGGGACGCTCAGTACGGTACGCATAAAAGCGGCGTTATTAAAAATTTTAAATGTCTATTAATTACTCGCCGTTATACCGACCACACGAAGAACTGTATAAAATGCATTTAATTATCGCACGGGGCTGAATGGGGGAAATCAATGGGTTTCCCTGTGGTAAAGCGACGCGGAGGCGAGTGCTTTTTTTCAAAACCTCAATTTGTTGCTTCCACCGTTCACCCTCGAAGGCAACCGCCCCTTTCCTGTTACCCACCCTTCCGCACCCTGCTGCCGGAGCCCGCCAGTAATGAGGGCGACACCTGAATCCGTGATTACATCGCGGCAATGAAAAGTAATTTGTCGATTCACGGCACGATGGACCGGTTCGATACCGCTGCTACAATTTTCCACTTTTCACGAGTGAAAAGCTTCTGGCCGCCGCTGCTGCCGACGCCGCTACCCACCACCGCGGGGACGGACGATACGTTTTTGCTCATTAACACAGGCCCAACGGTTCCCCGTATTTTTATATCGATGCCATTTATTGAGTACACGTTAAACGTTCACTTGGAAATGTTCATAATTATCCGAAACATTAATTGGTCCGCTTTTCAACGATCAACAAACCTTGATTGCACTTCTGCACATGGATGTTGAAAGTTTTATGATTTTTCTTTCTGGAGTAGAATAAATTGCTTGTTTTTTAATATCTTTAAAAAAGGGGACCTATTAATTGCGGATGTGAGTATTCAGGGATTCCATTATTTCTCTGCCCTTACTTTCCAGTGTTTTTTAAACCTTATATTAAATTGAGCACACGCAACAAGTTAGCAGAATATAAAGATCGATATTGCAAGTTCGAGATGTTTTGTTTAATGTAATTATTCCTAAAAGCTTTCCCGTCATTTAACCAAACGTTAAGTACCTCGAATTTAATATTACCACGTTAAACTAGACTGAACATAGGATTACAAAGGATTGGGTCAGGAATTTTTAATAATTCAACTTGAAAATTTGTATGTGAATTTGAATTTGAAACTCCACCCCATGGAATTCACATTCCAGAGAACTGTTCAAGTGCGACCAATCATCCCTTTCAAAAATTTGACGAATGTTACTATAATAGCACGAACAAAAAATTTAATTGAATCCCTGGATGAAATATTAGGTTTGTTCAACTTAATCTGTATCGAACCAGAAACGTATAATCCATAATAGTAGCAACATATACTTTTTATACAACCTATACACACACGTGTAGTCACACAGACGGTCAATAATATGTATCTCTGGTGTGCGCCATCCAAAGAGCAGAAACTCCAGAAGTGTCACCGAGAGCGAACTTGGGTCGAACGACCTGGGGGTTCGGGGACGATACTGCTTACACATTGTTGACCCGTGGCTGATATATCGCCTCTTCTACTGGCAAGCGGTTCTCAGTTCTTCCTATCGATCTCATCGATTCCGTGATTTAGATCTTGGAATTAAAATTCCTGCGACGATATTCTGATCGATTAGAAACACCTGAGCAGGTGTAAATACCTTTCTTGGGAACATTCCTGAATCATAAACGTTAATAAAAATCTATATGGGATCAGTCCCTTGTTTCTTTCTTTTTTGAATATTTGTGTACTTTGAAGCGATGTGTATGTGAATCAATTTTATAATTTGTGGTATTTTATTTAACCAGTATACACGTCAGTCGAAAACTTTGTTTCGGTTTATTTCGGCCGTTGACGTGTGTACTCGTCATGTAAAATATAAAATCACCATTTACTATAAGAACTGAGAATTTTAGTAAAAAGTAATATAAATGACATTTAGTAGTATGTTTCCTTTATGCCTGCAGTAAAAATATTATGTATTTTATAAAAAAGAAAGAGAAAGTTTGAAAAAGAATTTGATTACTTGATTATTCTTTTTGGTATATCGATTATGCCCCATATAATGTATTGCTTTTTATAAACTGAGTTGATTATTTTCCCCAATGAACCGGTTTTTCACCGGATTGTTTTTTCTTCTCTAGCAATTTTTTAGTTTTTAATAACAATATCTTTTTTCAACAATGAATCGTTAATTTTTTATCAAATGGAAATGTAATCCTTCCTCGTTTTGCTTCACTTTTTTCGTAAAATTTATAGTAGGAGCATTTACCCTGTGGTCGACGTGTATACTCGTCATTGCTCGATTTTACCTGCGCACCCCGTAAGTGATTTTTGAAACTAAACTCCCCAGTTAACAGGTTAATTGGCTGAAGGAAGTTCGTGAATAATAGAACTGTAAAAATAATCCGTCGAGTAAAGAACTAAGTTTCAATTGTTAATATCGTTTGTAATTTAATTCGCCCGAAGTATGTGGTTTTTTCAAAAGAAACAGATCGCTCCATTATTCGCGTTCGTAAAATATCTTGACTAACTAATATTGTGGAAGACCTCCTTCAAATATTCAATTTTATATCCCTAATCAAAAACTATCCTTAAATGAAGCGATATTTCGATACGTGTACTTGACGTGTACGATTAAATTCGATCACTGAAACAAATTTCTCGGAAATTCGCTCCGTAATTTCCCTAAATTTAACTTCCAACATAATACTTCGAATTCCCACACAAAACCACCTTTTTATTAAAAGCAATAATTCGGCACACGTATACATGTATTTTCCAAGAAACGCAATTAGATTTAATCAGCGACATATATTCCTCGAAAGGCCCTTGGCACGCACACGCTCGTCGATCGAAACTTTATTCCGATTCCGAAAGCGGGTGACTTTACGGGGCCTCGAATCGGAATCGTTGGGAAGGGTGCACGCAACCGGCTGATCATTAAATTGAGAACCAATATTGGCAAGGTTCTGCGGCGCAGCTGCCAGCAACATAAACATACGAGACTCGTACAGCCCGCTGGAAGGGCCACCGATGTAGATATATACATATACAATATACATACATATATACCGAGAGTACGGTGTAAGAGCGGGACGTGGCCAGGCGCGCGATGCAAAGCACTAATTTGTAACCAAGTTGTCGCCCTGGTTTGACACTGCAGTAAATACGAGGGTGATAGCGTTGTATATCACTGGGCCACCACTACCACCGCTGCCACCACTCTTGTATTGTCGCATCAGGTACCAAGTGGCTAGAAAATCGTACGGACCTGCCGTGTGTTTCCTACCTTCCTTCGATTCCCTTCTCCGGTTCGATTCCGTTTTTCATGGCTGATTCTACTTTTAGATTCTATAGATCGATATCAAGTGGGGATGTTGTGCTTCATTGTTCACTGTGCGATGTTGGACGAAGAACGTTGATGGCAGATCTTGATGTTGTTGGAAGTGCGTAAATCATGGAGAATTGCAGATATGCAGCTTGTGAAAATCTTAAAGTGGAGTTTCCTATGTTTGTTTTTCTAGAAGGGGTTTATATGGTTTGTAGTTTTTATCGTAGATTGTAGATAAATGATGTCTATGGAGATAACTTGGAAGAAAATGTTACGCGTGTATGGAAGTAATAATCGCCGCATTTCGTAAGTTATTAAGATAAATGATTTTCAAAAAATGAATTCTTCCTTAAATCTTCAACGATCTTGTTACGTTCTAATGTTTTATGAATCTCGTAAAGATAGAATATAATAAAGTGAATATTCGGCGCTACATCTTTTTTCTTTATAATCAGAAGATCTTAGCAGGCTCAATTAAAATGATTTATAAAACGTAGGACGTGAACTTGAACAGGCGATAAAAATTGCATGTATTTATTATACAAGTTAAAGAGAGAAATGCTTTGATTAAATCGTTAAAATCTACAACATCGACACGATGGATTTCTCTAAGCTAATCAGAGAGTTAGAATTATAAATTTACCAATGCAGAGACGAACAGAAATCTTACGACAGATATTTGAGGGAAAAATGTCGTTTACTGAAAAAGGGAATGCCGGGTTGTCATGCTATATGTTAATGACATGCCACTGGTTACTATCGAAACTTGATTAAAGTTACCAATAATTCATAAACATAGAGTGACTGATACATTTGATTTCAAAAGACAATAAAAAGATTTACACACAATTAAAAAAAAAAAACTACAGATATGGAGAGGATCCTTCGAAAAAATACAATTCTTTAGGACCTACAAACCTGTTACCATAACAGCGTTGTGTCATTTCTATCTGTTTCTCTTTCTCTTGACAGACGAAGGTACTTTAAAAGACACAGAAAATTAGCAACAGGATACCAATAGTTAACCAAATTATCTCCCTAATTTGATTTTGTGGCACAGGTAAAGTCTGGCTTGGCTATAATATTATCAACCATCAACTCAAAACCACTGTCGTCGTCAGTATAGAATACCAGATAGTTGCAATAATATTGCATATTAAACGTGACAACTACATGCACACTAATACACGATAACATATATGTATATTCTTGTACGTGCAAAATATTAAGCACATTATTGATGTTTATTACGGCGCAAGTACTTACGCAACTTATAAAGTTGCACTGCCTAGCTGCACTACAGACTCTTCTTCACGCTTGTATCAGTCGAAGCGATGATCGATAACGTATCGGACTTGGTGACGGTTTGTCGTTTCACTTTAGTATTGCGCTTATTCGATCCGTGAAAGTTATCGGAATGCCATAATATCAAGATGAGAGAATTCTTGACAATTAACCATCCGCTCCAGGCTCGTGTATCATTGGAGACATAACGGAGATACCGAGTTTCTCCGAACCACGACGATTTAATATATACGATGCTTAATTGCGGCAAGAAGCTATCGTCCGATCGATTGGTAAACATACTCCATCGTCGCTTTCTCGTATGATTTCTAGTAGAATTTAAGTGCAACATGTCACTTGAAATATTCGTTAGGAAGTCTCCTTTTTATGCAAAATTTGATAGAAAATCACAACCCAAGACAAGATGACGTCTTTAAGTAGAACGAACCCCTTAATGCACTTTTCTTTGTTTCGAAATGACCAATGAAACAGGATCAAGTCTCTTTTACAATGAGAAAACTAATAATGAAAATGGTTCTGATATGTGTTTTATAATATATCGTAGCTCGAATGCATAAAGATTAATAGCTAAAATAATAAAATTACTAAATGGCATGAACTGTTAACACGATGACACTCGAATACATACAAAGAAGATATTCTATTCTGTAGCCGATATTCTAATTAATATCTTTCTACGCTTTCCATTCCTTCATTTTTGTGAATAATCGTATTCAGTCAGAAATTCCATAAAACGTGTTATCACATAAAGAATCGTGCCAATAAATTCCAATTCGTTTTTAGAAAGAAAAATGTCATATTTCACGCGTCATCGTTAATCCATTTGAAAAAGTCTTCGAACGATTATAACCGTTTCATGAAACATCAGATCGCGTGATTGAACTTTTGACCGCGTATCCGGTAATTTTGAAATTTCATTGCCCTTTCATCCATTATCTGGTAACACTTGACCGCCTCTGCACTTCGTATCGTTTCGTGGCTGTTGAATTTTCTATCGTACGTGTCGTTCTTTTATTAGATTGTAAATTTCACTCGTATTCGAAGCTTCTGCTCGGCCAGTACCAGTGTAATCGAATCTCGGGAGGTTCCTATCACGCTGTGTTCTATTTTTCAAAGTCGATATTATCATCGGTTCCGACCGGAGATTTATTCACCGTCATGGCAGCGGCACGTACCAAGCGTTATAACACGAAACGAAACAACTTTTCGATATTTATTTTCTCGTTCGGCATCGATTTCGTGGTTCGAGACGATGGTATCGTCGCTCGACACACGAATCGATCAAGTATTCATCGATCACCAGACCGCGACTAGCTTTCTTCGAATTTCGAAATTTCATATTCACGATCCTATCGACCAATCCTGTCAATTAAGTAATTTAAATGACGGGTCTCTCGAAATATTGTAAATATCGCGGATTAATCCCGCTACGAACAGAGACTCTGACATGTGATCGTTCCAGTTTCGTCGCGCGATGACACGAAAAACTCAATGACTTTAGTTACCGATAAATAAGATTGACGTTTATGTACCGTTAATCGTTGTGTCCCGTTTTGTCCATCGTCTTCGGAATCGAATATCGCAGCTCCATTTTTTATTCTATCCTACCGTTGCAAGAGAGATTAGTATTTAAGAATCGTTACCGTAAACTGGAAAAACGTTGACAGTAGAGGATAAAAATCAATGCATTTTTATAGCTGCAGTAAAATCACGTAAGATATAATGTTTTAATTTTCATCGTACATGTTAATTGTAAAATGTTACAAAAAACTTGGAAAATTTGGAATCGTTGAATTTAGAAACTGAATAAAACGCGAATTTCTGCTTGTATGGACAAAACCATAGAAATGGAATCTAAGCAGATTGTACTAGCTAAATATTATAACAAGCATTGTATCTAGGATACTTGTATCTTTTTCTATGTTTTGTGCATTCTTGCACTTTTATATTTTTCATAGGCTGCTTATGATTAACGATAATATAATTCGTTTCGATGTGAAGAATTTATTGATCGAATGGTTTTGCATGAATCATTACGAAGAAATTAGCGTCAGAAACAGGCTCGAAGAATATTTTAAGCGACAGCAGTACGAGTAGAGTTCAGAAACGTTTTTTCAAACGGTTAATGGCAGGCATACTCTTTAGGGAATCAGTTACGAGTCAACTGTTAACGTGGTCAATCCATAATCGGTAGCAAGTCGGATTGTAAAGTGATCGATCCTGGCATCGCAAGTCAATTTGTTATACGCGTTGCGATAATCAATAATTCAGTCATGTTGGTATTTAATTCGAGTCGAGTATCAATTTCACCTTCGAAACAGCTCATTAACTAACTTGTTCTAGTTACACAGTCTCGAGACCACGAACTGATCGTAAGTTATTGCGTTTCGCTTACGGCACGTAATTTCATTATCCAAAAGTGGCGATATTTATGATGGTATTGCAAAAAAATTTGACGTACGATGTTTGAGCGGTCTAACTGACTGATTGATTCGCTGACATTTATACTATGCACAAGGTAACGTTGATTATAATATGTAGGATACAATTTTGCTAACCGCTGGTATTACGAATTTAGATCATGGAATCATTAACACAAGATAAGAAGAAATAGTAACGTAGCGATAGATTTTTTCAAATAATTCTGTTTTCGTCAAAATTGCAAGAATGTGCCTAAACCTTTATATTCCTCTCTGTATCTTCATTCTCTCTTTACATCACTTAATCCAGTAAATTTCGTATCAACTTTATATCGTCTTTAAATAATCGAAAGAAGAAATAACATTCTATCCAATCAAACAAATATTTTAACTTCTTCCTGTTTTCTAAAATACATCCACAAGAAATTCATCTGTCCCCCAGAGAAGAAATCGTAATTCGCTTGAACTGAAACGCGACAGTAGCAAGAGGTGGCGAGAAGGGAATCTGAGCAAACTAAATAACGCGGCGCGTTATCCGCTCGGTCGCTTAAAAATGTATCTCACAATAGAGACATTCCGTCAAACGTCGTAGATAGGCACCGAGCAGTCTGTCGTTCTCCGAGTAGAGGAAAGAACGTGACGGCCGGGGCAAGTTCGACGAAGGCGGCCGGGCTAGGGCTGGAAATTCGTTATTAAAATTAATTATTCAGATCGGGAAAATGGCGATATAAGGCGCGCCGACGGTGGCGGCCGTTTCGACGAAATGAATCGTAAATTGGAGCCGTGCACGTTCAACCCCCGAGAGCGCATCCCTCCGGTACTCCTTCCACGGAGCCTGCCACCGCGAAAACCCGCCAGCTTCTAACCCTTTGTTCTTACCTATTAACCACCCCTGATTTATACACGATTGTTCGCCGGCCAACTTTTTTCATTTTATCCCTTTCTCCTCGGCTCGCGCGCACAGTCCTCGTTTCGACTCTTATTTCTCAGTGGTTTTCAACCGTGCCCGTTGCCGCGTGTTCCGCGCGAACGGATCCTGATTAACTCGTACAATCCCGGTCCACCCGCGCGGCCTGCCGTGAATCTCTGATTTGCATGAGCAAGGAATTCCTTCGGTTTAAACCCCCCGAAGCCCTCTACGCGCTCTCCTTTCTCCTCTGCCTATCCGTCGTCTCTTTGCCGCTCCTCCTTGCTCTCTCTCTCTCTCTCTCTCCCACTTTTATCCTTCCCTCTCTTTATTCCTCCTTGGCTGAGCCACCGGCGATTCGAGGCGAGCCCTATCGGGAGCGCATTTTAATGCGAGTCTAATTTTCGATTTAATTTCGGTAAAAATGATCCGGCCTCTTGGCCGATCCCGCGGCGCGGTTCGAGGGGGCGGGAGACGAGCGGCAGACTGATTCCACAGCATCCCTCTCCGCGCAACCCCACCGAGCATCCTCCTGCTCTCCTCTCCGTTTCGTCGCCGACGAAAGTTCTCCCCGTAAAAACCCATTTGCATAACGTTTCCGTCGCCTTCCCAGGATGGAAACGAGCGGACACCCCGCGGCATGGCGCGCCCCTGCCCCCTCGCCGCCGGAACGCGACCGTGTACGTTGCCAGCCACAAGGATCTCCGCCTCGACCAACGGGTTCCATCGGCGGAATTTTTCGCGATCAACCGCCAACAAGGAGGAACCTTTCGATTTCCGACGTCTTTCCTAGATATTTCTAGGGGCGAGTAGAATGCAAATTTGTATACAGTCATGAAACATTTAAAGATGCAATATTGCCCAAGTGTACGTAATATCACTGAGAGATATAAAAGTTTTCAACGCGAAGTAAGAGTTATAAAATTTAATGGATAAAATATCTGCGCATAGTTATGTTAATAAAAATATGAAGTTGCGTAAGTATCGGAATATTTGTGCGGAAGTGCACAGAACACGCATATCTAGAGATGAATTATGAAAAAGTTTTGAAAACATCGAAGAGCCACTGTGGAAATAAAGAAGGAAAGGGATTGGAGGGTGGGCGCAAGAGGAGGAATAAAATTTTATATTTTATATAGGAAGATAAACCGTCGCTCTCTCTCTCTCTCTCTCTCTCTTTCTCTCTCGCTGTGAGCTCGCAATAGAATTTGTAGCCAATATTATTTTATCGACGTATATTTTTTAATTACTTCGCTTCAACGCCTCTGTCCTTCGATCTTTAGTCCATCAGGCTGCTTTCTTATTAAGCGGTGGCATTCTCCATCCTGAACACCCTTGAGAATCGGAGTTCAACCCTCTCGTGGAAACAGCAGTATTTTACCGTGAGACCGAAGACGACGGAATACTTCGTATTTACAAGGAAACTTTCTTTTTTCCCCGTTTCTTTAAGTAATTTGTTCGCTTCAATGCTGAAAATGAAATTCTGCCGCGAATTCGTTCCCCTCTCGTTGACATGAATTTTTCAGTGGCACACTGAGAATATCGATACATTGAGAATGTAATTGTATCTGGGGATGATACTGGCATTAGAATGTTTTTAAATTTATCTTACAGGAAGTACAATCCATGATTCTATTATTATTAGATATTCTTTAATCTATTTATTGCTATATCGCAGACTTAATAAATTTTAGATGTCCGATATTGTTGTATTATATAATTAAAAATATCTGACATTAATTTCACGTTGATAACAAAAAATGTATTAAATTTTTCGTATCGACTGTACTTCTTACTTTCTCGCAAGATGCAAAGGGATAACAAGAAGCTGCGCAAACCAACCCGGACGCCAGCAGATGTCGGACATCAGCAACGAAAGGGTTGCAGAGCCAATAAAGGGTTGGAAAATATATGCGCTAATAATCGAAGAAAAAAGTGTCCAATGAAAGAAATTTACGGCCGGCGCTAATTAAGAAAAAAGGGTAGGCGAGTCCTATTTTTCGCGTTCTCGCCATTGGCTCATCACGCTCGGAAGGATTAATTAATTCAAAATATATCAATTAAGAATAAGGTTTACTCTTCTAACGTCACCGGGCCTCTATCCCCCTCTAGTCTCGTTCCCACCGCTTCCTGGTTCGCCAGCTTCTTTTTATTGCAAATTGGACGTGAAAAATGACGCCTTGATTAATCTCGCGGATAATTTAAAAACGAAGGGGTTGCCGGGCTCGCACCCCCGATTCCGACGAGCCGGATAAAAATTCAAGACGCGAAATTGCCAATCAACGAAGGGTGAGAGAACGGCGCAGACCGGGGAAAGGGTGGAAGAGAGAACCGATTCGCAGGACGGTCGGCAAGTAATAACGTTAAAAAATTATCCCTCGTCTGAATTTCATCGGTTCGCTTCGACGCGCTCGCTTGGCCGCCGCGCCGCCTCCGCGTCGAGTCAGCTCGCCCGTTACTTCGCCCTTTCTCGTCTTCTTCCCGCTTTTTAATTCGTAGCGCGAGTCAAGTAAGGGCTGGAAATAAAGGGAATAATGGCTCGCGTGCTGCTAAATATCCAACACCGTCCATGGAAATGTTGTTCCCGGTTGTAAAAGCGAAATAACTTCGTTGGGAATAAGCTTCGAATAGCTGATAATATGCAAGCTGTTTAAAAATACGCGACTATGGTATCGCGCGGCTTCGATGAACCTCGGTTAATCAAACATACGTGTTTATGGCATCAGAAAAGTATTTTATGTATGTCATATTAAGAAAAAGAGAAAATAAGAAAATGAAAATATCTTTTGGATCAGGTTACGAGTTGCATTAAAAGACAATTGTGCTTTATACCTAGAGAAATTGGCTTTCGGATTTTGCGTCAGGCAAAATATCTCATCAAATTGTTGTTATCGCCTCTAATAAATATTTAAATATTGCTGTATCCGTAAATTTTATTAAATTATGTAACTGCAAATTATCCCTTTCATCTAGATAAAAATATTGTATAGAGGTAACGCTACACAGCTTGAAGGAGACGTTATTGGTTCAAGGATATAGGTCTACGCTATAGTCTATTCCCAAGTGTATCGCATACTATAAGCTTTTAAAGATAAAACCATTATCACTAATTGTAAGACATTTTTAACAAGTAGGTAAATTGCAGACTCTCCTCAAAAGCTAGAGAACAAAATGAAAGAAAAAGGATTCATGATAGAAATATGTTACGAAAGGGCGAACGACAGTTTTTAAAAGGATCTTTACAGAAAAAGAGATCTGGAATATCAAATGAAACATTAAGATGCCCAATTTTAATATCTTTCACATGTAACCCAATCTTCTATCAAATGTCAGACCAGAAGACTTAGGAGGGTCGATCGTTTTTCATTGCTGGCATCTAATTACATCCGTCTAGCTGATAATGCTTCAATCCCAACCTTTAGATATCGACGAGCACAGGGGAACGATTGTCCAGGGAATACGCGAGGAGCAAGAACTTAATTTGTCTCCTGGAACGCGAGCGACTATCGAGGCCGCATCAGGGCAGATGGGGCTGCAGAGTTCGAGTTCTTCGGGCTTTCTCTTGTCTTGTGACGCGGCCTCTCTCTCTCTCTCTCTTTATCTCAGCAGACGAAGGGAATCGAACGATTCCAACGTTTATTTTGTCGGGTGTGCAACACCTCAACCATATGGTGACAGTGCAGCGTCAATGTTCCATCCCAGTGGGATTTGGTGGTAGTGGAGGCGTATAGATGCGAAAAGGGAGTCGATAAGTTAGTAAACTAATTAGCAAGGCTGCCGACAAAGCTGATCTCCTCTGCTCTCCTCTCAGCCATGAAGCGAGTTGGCCACGTTCGTCGCCAAACTTTTTACCTCGACCTACCTCCGATTCTTCTCCTCCACCTCCCAGCTATTCGTCCCCTCTTCCTTCTATTTGATTTTGTCCTCCCTCTCCTTCTCCTTCTCCGCCTTACCTTGCCCCACACATGTCCGCCGTACCTCTTTTTTCACTATTTATTTCTTTCTGTTCTCACTGCCACGAAAGGAACGGTTTCCCACGGGAGACCACGCGAGCTCTCTCTCTTTTTGTCTCGCGCCCCGGCCCGGGATCCGCTCGCAACCAATGGATGCGTTGATTCTAATTGTGAGAGAGCTTACCTCTACGCGCGATAATCGTCTTACAGACTCGCTGGAATTCGAATCTCGAGCGCGACCATCGATAGCCATTCAAGAAAGACGAATGGCTACAGTCGATGGATATGACCGCGAGGAAAAGGATTCCACTGAAGGATCCTGATGCTGGGATACTCCGTGGAATACTCGGTGGAATACTCGGTAGAAATGGAATTAACGATGTTGGTAGATGTATGTAGATATGCGATATGACGATATTGTTGAAGCTCGTGATACAAGGTTGTATAGGTATGTGGAGCTTTAAAACGAATAGCGCGTGATGTGTATTGTGCGGTGGCTTTTGCAATATTACGCTAGCGAACTCGAAACCACGTTTTTTAGCTTGGTATATATGGGATTTAAGCTGCTTTCGTTTGGAGATAAAGCTATGAGGCATTCAATCATGTACAAAATACTTGTTTCAATCCGCTTGACATATTTGTCACGTGATACGAGATTACTGCAAGTGGGAGTCAGATGCGTTCTGTAATCTGGCTTAAGCTTGTGTCTGTTCGCATCGCTGCTTTGGGGGAGTTTTCGGGAATATGAAGGATTGTATCGATAATTTCGACACCTTATTGAAGATTATTTAAGGGATCAAAGAAGATACTTCTTTCTAAACTGTGAATTCGAACATAAACCACATATTATATACAATTAATAATAAATAATTAATTGCAAAAGAGAAAGTGTCAACTGATTTCCCTGAAGAAAAAGAAAGAACCTTAAAATAGGAGCAATTTGCGTCTACTATCCGCGGAACCGGAATCAGCTACCAAATAATTGAAAAATCGTCTCGTTCGTTACGATAAATACGGTGAACAGGTTTGGCAGTCGCAAAGATGAGACGAAGGCAGCAATTTTCTTGGGATACACGTACTCCGTTAAGGGTTGAAGGATGAAGCACCTTCGTACAGGAAGGACTCGCATTTAGCCTTTCATTCGGAACGAAGGAAGCAACTGGGAGTCATAGTCGACTTTCCAAATAACCGAAACGAGGACTTTGGGAGAGTAGCAGCTAGCGTCTAGTAGAATCGCTGCGCTAATTGTCTTCGGTACTCTGCCTGCCTTTGACATATTAGCGTGTAGACGAGCTGGCTGTCATACCGTTCAACGGCTCGATAGATAAACCGGAAACGGCAGCTACTCGTGATACATGGTCGGGGGACGCATCAGGAAACGCTGATGCGTTGCTGCCTGAAGCAGCTACCTATTTCGCGATGTTTCTGAGCCTTTAGGCAAAGTTTCATTTGCTGATGTTCTGAATTTTCAGTGGTTCTCACCTTACTCCGCGGAATGTTTTCAAGAAACTCCATTGAGCCTTACGAGGAAGAAAACGAGGCAAAGTAAAGATGAAAATGTATCTTTCTCTTATACTTCTATTGCGCTGCATCTAGCAATCGCTTGATCGAAATAAAAACTCAGAAGAAGTTTTGTGACAACCTACTGGCGCATAGGATAAAAGAGAACACACGATGAAATATTTGAAGTAATTCGAAACAACTTAAAAGTAGCCACTTGAATAAAATCAGACACAGGTGACTCGCGAATCACGTAATCTATAAGTCGAATTCTTGATGACAAGAGAGGCAAGAGACTCTGTGAGAACCACTTTCGATTCGGTAACGAACGAGAAGCAGCCGTCGGTGCGGTGACAATGGTAATTATTGTTGATGCTGAAATTTCAATTTTGCAATTGATGCATCACCCGGAAAGCGATGCCGTTGTGTCTGTGCGCTCTCGTAGGATGGCAAGGGCAGGATGAGGCTACGGGAGGATCGTGTGCACGTATAGATACGCGCAACCACAGAAGGGTGAGCGGCAAACTGCGGAGACGCGAGCCAACCAGAAACCATCATAAAGGTTCGGTTTTCCCTTTGATACCGGTACGGTAACGTATTTAGTTAGACATATCATTCGGTTTCCACCTATTGTACGCTCGGCAAACAAAGTTCCTATTTGTTTGAACGTTGGAAGTTACCCCCTCTGTCTCTCAAAACCTCTGCAGACCTCCGCCCGGTTAAGGGTGGAAAGAGTCGTGTATGTTCTGTCTATCGACGAAGTACTTCCGTTGTCGTCGCAATTATTTCGAAACGCTTTCCACCGCCGTGGCAAAGAGTCGTATTAAAATATCTCCTCTCTAAATTCATACCCCTTTGTCGCCGGTCTCTTTCGAAAGATCCTTCGCTTTTTCGCCGAAAAATCCGACCGCGTTTCTCCACGGATCGACTTTATAATTCCCCTTCTCGTTAAAGAGTTATTACCATCGTAACAACTGTCGATTAAAGAAAATCAAGCTCGAAATACCGTGAGGATATTCGTCTTCGACAGTGAAATGAACAAGGAAATTGCAAATAAATCTTCAGTCGAATTGTTATATAGTTTAAATTTATTGGTATGTTATTTCTAGAATTTATGATAATTTATAATGTTTCTATAAAAGCGCAGAGTAGCAGAAAGAAACAAAAATTGAAAGCTTTTCTGGTAAATCATTATAATTCCGTTTGAATCAATTAAATGTAGCACTTTCAGCTAGTTAACATTTATGAAAACGTAATTACATTTATAAAATTATGTAATAAACATATATCCTAGTAGATATATTTTAAAAAATGAAGTAGAATTTGGCATTGTGCCTACAAACCTGATTTAAGTCAATTTAAAGAAACAAACTTCACTTTATGAGATTCGGACAACCAATCAGAAAAACTAATTTCTTAGTTAGTGAGTTGAACCGCACGACGATTTAGTGGGTTTAATTATTGCGTAAACAATTAAGAAGGAGGCTGGTTGGTGGCATGTTGTGGTCTAAGTGACGTTTGCCCAGGGGATTCCCAAGACGGTTTTATCCGCGGGCTCTCGATAGCAAAGACGACCCGCCTAACGACCGGCACCGGCATACCGACTCCTTCGGAATCGCGGACGACGTGCCTCGATAGATTCATCGAATACTATCGAAGGAATTTCACAAACAATCCCGACCAATCGACACACGGTCTTGGGAACTACCCGGCCGACGGCCTCTCAAACGACGGTATCGCTCACCTGTACACGCTGACAACAAGCAATTCGACGAATTTCTTTTCTCAAGTACCGTCTGGTTTCGCCTGAACCGTCGCGTCGTCGCCTCCTCTATACGACGAATTGCGCCATTATATCCAGCGAGGAAAGTAATTGTCTTCTAATCAAAAGAACCTCTCTTGTAGATATGGAGCTCAAAGTCGAATAAAAGTATAATTGTGTCACAGAATTCACATTATAATTGTGAAGATTAGTTCAGAAAAATTTTATTTTCAATCTCTTCAATTTAAAGTCTGACTACTATGATACGGAGCAATAGTAAATTTGCAAATGGAAATATTCATCTTTGAATAAAATAAGATACATTTAACATGTAATTATCGACAACACGTATGAAACAAGATTCGGCAATTCTATTCTATTTTAGATATCCTGGCACTGAATCAATAAGCGCAGTATCACGAACAAAATCGAGCAATTTCAACGGAAATTAATTAAAAAACTTAAAACCGTGTGAAGGTTTAACCGCTGTATTGCAACGAAAGAAATTTCACTCTGTTGCCAATTACACAATGAAACGAGAGCAAAGTTGAGCCGAAGTTTTCGAAAGTTTCGTGCTCTGTCGTTGACGTTTCTAGAACAAAAATTATTCCATTCGGTGTTCATCAACTGGCTGGATCGGAGAAGTTTAAATAGAAGACCCGATCGAATTGGTGGAATCGGAGCTACCCTTGCCGATGCGAGAAACCTGGCTGCCGGCCTTAAATCAAGAAGGCCTAATTCCAGCAAGAAATGGTCGCGGGGCGTTGTTCCCAGGATCAGCTGGCTGGCTGACGGCATTTCTCGAACATGCCTGTCGTACCTCATCGACCGGTTTCCGACCGGTCACAATGATGAGCTTTCCTGGTGTTCTGCGCACGCTTCACACATACCTGTCTTTATGATCTTTCGTGAATCAAATTATTTCATTCGTAGCACAGATTCAGAATGTAGAAAATTATTTCATTCAATTCTTAACTGATGAAACATATAATTGATGATTTGAAAAATTGATCGATTTGTATGTATATCGAAACATTTGGAAACGTCATAGATCGATGACGAAATTTTAGACGAAAATGAAGATTTCGTTGAATCGTTAGCAGATGGTCGTTTTGTTGTTGCGGTGCTCTTCGACCTCGGTAGACAATTGAGGTAGATGTTGGTAGCAAGCGAGAGAATTTCTCCGCTTATCCAGAAAATGTCGTCGGTTCAGTGTTACCCTTCTCGAGCAGTGGTCACCTGAACAGCGGCGATCACCTGCCTTATACCAGCGAATACGGCAAGAACACGTAGAATGCAGGCAACTCTTGGCCGACCTTGGCTAGGTCGAGCGTGCGGCCTCGAGTATGCGACACTGATTGAGCCGCATCTGCGGTCTAGGTTTTCTAGGTTTTTCTTCAAAGCTATTAAGCCGTGATAAAGGACGGCCGATTAAGCATCGGTAGCCTCTTCGATTCTTCGATCCTAGGTGTTCGTGACAATTATCGTAAAGGGGATATACTACGATGTCACTTGGCCATTCCCCAAGTGATTCGAGTCTATGCTGCAGAACGCTGCATATCTATTTCTTTGGGTATTTCAAGATACTGTCCTTAATTTTTTAATTTTTGATTGTTCAAAATCATATTGTATCAGATAAATCACGGGATAACTAATCAGAAGAATCTATTATAGTAGAAAAGAAACAGAAGTAGTTTGTAAAGCTATAGACATAAATGTGGGTACTTCTGATTCGATGAAAAAATTAAAAAATGCAAAAGTAGAATGTGAAAAGATCCTCTCTATAATATAAACAATAGCTTCATTTGATAATTGTGATATAATTGTTTGCTGATTAAAATCTTGCCAAACCTTTAATAATTTATATTGCAATGTGGGAGTGCGTACATTATCAGATCATAAACGTGATCTTTGATCATCCTTCGATATCAAAAATAAGGAATTGCAAAGTTCACGATTAAAATAAACCCATTAAGAAATTTAATTAAACGCTGTCTAGGGGCGTCTAAACCGTGGGACGTTTTCAATAAAAGGAACAATTTCACAGGCACGAAAATCAAACGCGGTTATATTCACCGGACCGAATCGTTCGCAGAATCCGTTTTCCTGGCGGATTAATCTGGTCTTCGGGCACGATCCATTTGAGAGTATCCCCGTCGCGTAAGTAGGACGCGGCTTAAACCCTTCTTTCCGTTCTCTCCGTCCGGCCCATTGTCGTACAGCTAAGCACAGATTTATTATCGCGTTGAGACACACCCTCTCCCTTTTCTCTTCGTCTACACCCCCGTTCGTCCTCCGTCGACCACCCCCTCTGTCCCCACGTCCCCGTTCTTCGGTCCTTCCTAACCGGTCTTAGTCTCGTAAGAGAAATACATTCATCGAGTATTCTATTAAGAATCTGCACTCCGCGGATAAACGAGCGAAATAAGGTTCTTCTCCGGCAAACCCCTCGTTCTTGTTCCATTAGTCGAACGATTCCGACCCCCTCGAGTTCTAGCTTTCTCCCCGGCGACGTCTTACCACTTCGGATCACCTGGTCTTTGCGCAGATTACGCGGGATTCAATACCGAGGCCAGTCATATTTTAACTAGAAAATTCTTTTTCGTTCTACGAGATAGCTATACATACGTTGTGCCAGATTAAACGTTATGGGTTAATAGATTGATTATGTTCCCTATCTGATAAGATACAAGTGGTGTTCTGGACTGAAAAGTCGATGAACGTATTGTTTGTGATGATTCAATGGTATTGTACAACGGCTACTCTTTGTTAATATGATTTAGGTACAGTATGTCTACTTGTTTCCTTGTCTCATATTATCTCGCAAGTAATAGATTATGATCGAGGTAAGTACCGAAAAGAACTGCTATAGAGAAGTTGAATTTTAGTTAAAAAATTGAAACTATAATAACAATGGTACAGGTGGAATCTCTTAAAACTTTCTACAAATATAATTTAAATAATCTTTCTTTATGAATATCAATGAATAGACTATTAGAAAAGAAACAGGGTAATAATTTCTACCACTGCATCCTGCATATATTTTCACTGGAAGAATGTCCGCAAATATACAGAAAATTTCTAGAATCATGGACGAACGAGGTCGGCGAAACTCGTTACACGGTCCGTTTGCGAACCGATTAATAAATTACCCCATCGACGTGTGCACTTGCTCGATGGAATGCCTCTGAAAGATGTCGGAATAAGCAGTTCCAGAAGCGGCCGTTGCATTCTAAGGATAATGACGCGACGTGTAGCACGCGCTCGACCAGACAGGCAGGGGCCATACAGCCAAGAAGCCAGCTCCCCTTCCTTGTCTAAACGCGCGAGCAAGGTGCAGCTGTCCGCCCGTGAGGCTCGAGAAAACGATAATTAGCTCATTTCAATAATTGACAAGCCGGCGTTGGCTAGTCGTAACGCATCTGGCGTTCCGCAGGCTCTCTCCGAGTACGAGCCTTGCCAGGAGGATCGCGGTATAACTGCGTTCACCATGCTCTTTACGCGGCCATAAAACGGATGCGCCTATTTCTAGTCCGAACTTCAGCTCGAACGGACGTTCGATGCTGTTACTTGCACGTGTTCAACGAGAATGTGCACGCGATTCCAGAGGCGTCCTTGCTGCAACTGCGTGTGCAATTATCGCCGTTTACGCGAGCTCGAAGGGCACAGCGTTGTAAACTCAACGAAGGATCGAAGAAACCTGGTTTGAAGTTGGCTCGCTCGCGACGTTCCGCCATTATGGGAAGAGAGAACCTCGGAGTTCAATTTTTTTCACTTGGCGCGCATCTACTTCTGGCCACCAGCTATGAGAGCTGTGCAGATCCAGGCATGGTGCAACGCGTAAATTGCCACACGGGCCCACAGAGGTGCCTGAAATTGAATATTATCCGCTTCGAATGAGCGCACGCGAGCCATACGAGCGTCGTTGAAACGTGGAACAGAGAGAGACTCGTCTCGTAGTGACATCGAGAGCCGGTCCTATGCATGGGAATAAGAAGGCGTGCGAACGGGACCGGCGTTTTCATACTGGGGACCAGGGAATATCTTGTGTCCCGGCCGTTAGGAGGGTGTTAAAAGAAGAATTCGCAATAAAAGTGACGCGACGCGGTAACGTTGTAGTCGAAGAACATTTAGGATGCGAAGAGAGGATGTGAAATTTCGCTCGGGAAAGTGTTCGTCCTGTGACGAGCGACGCGTCGAGAATTTGATAATCCTCGGATGGGAAGAGAGTTTCTTATACGTTTTCGGAGCTTCGAAGCATTGGCACGTTAAATAATTTTCGTTATTTATTATTTTTCTAACACTACAACCATCCATGTGTAACGTGTATCGAAATATACTTATGAAAAACACCAAATTAAAAATGAATCCTTTTCTATTCGCCAGTAAAGATAAGTATCATTTTCACCGAACAAGAATGTTCTATAATTCTATCATCTTTCGATTCCTCGCTCGACTATTAAAACGCGATACACTTCGATCGGTCGATAGCCTCGCACAAAGGGGTGAGACAGGGTGCTGCGTTTCTCCATAGCGAGGAATCGCTCGGAAACGCGCGATATATTGACCGGACGGTTGTATCACGGAATCCGTGCATTAATAACCCAGCCGGTCTTTAACCCGTAAACTTTGAAACTCGGACGGGGTGCGATTAAGAGGCTTCTAGGGCCGTTTCGTGCTGCCCACCCACGCCTCTGGTCGAGCAAACTGGTCCGCGGCACCACGGTGGAGAGGGTGGGCAGTTATAGATACCTTGGATCGAAGAGTTTGCGTGAGACGTCGGCAGAACGATCGTTTTGACGATTGCGATTTCACCAATGCCGCACGCGCGCTGTGCGAGCCATTCAGTCAACGAGACAATTAGAGTGCTTTATAATATCGGTCCTGATATCGGAGACTCTAATTGCGCCCGTTAATTGCGCGATTGCAATTCGGATTTGAAGTGGGAGGAGTATGAATTTAAGAGCGTCCACGGTCGACGTTGCGAACGTGTTACAAAGTCGATATGTATGTACACCGATGTTACGTGAGTATGTGAGTATACGTGTGTATCCGTATATGGAAATTGAGCCGTTCGCATGGATTACAGGACTGTTAGCAAGAGATACGGATGATTAAATAAAACTTGATGTCGCGGTGTATTGTGTTTAATGATCGTTGATGAAGAGTTGAAACGGAACACGGCAGTATCATGAAATATATTCTGGTTTTAATGATTTTTCAAGTGTTGCGTTATGATGCGTTAATTTTCATGGCGAAAAATTGAGTCGTTCTCTCTCTCCTGTGGCGTTATTATAGAAATCCTGTTAAGTAATGCCGGATAATTAATAAATTACTAACAGAGCCTCGTTTTAACCGCTGGATATTTTAAATTAAATTTGATCATTATTCTCGAAAATCATAATTTTTAGTGGAAACACGAACCTTTTTCCTTCCCTCGCGGAGCGGTCTGCAGTTACTCGTACGACTTCCACGTAGACACGGGGATTAACTTTGTATAAGGGAGGCCGATATTGAATGCATTCTGACACGCCACCGTCTCACATTATATTCTTTGCCTGATAATTACAACGATAATGAGGCTTTACGATAGAAACCTGGCCAGCGGCGTGTTCCGAACACACACGGCGGTGTTCGGTACTTTTCATTCTTCAATCTCTTTCTCCCTTCCTCTCTCTTGCTCACTCTCTCTCGTCCTGACTCGGCCCCGATGCTTTTGTCGGAATTCGCGGGAATTTTGCTTGTTGGTAACTTTTTCATTCAGCACGCAAATCTCGCGCCGTCTGCCGCACCGGAATATTATTACTCCATTGTGTTTCACGGCGCACATTGTGTTTAATCACAACGCACGTTTCGGCGGGGGCGAAACTTTCGAAAAGCGATGCGTTATTACGATCTCATAACAACGGACCACTGTCGAATTTCTGAACGATTTTCAGAGATACTACGGATCGTAATCAGACCGTAAAATAGGAGGCTCTAAATATTGTATTAACCTGAAAGGAACAGAAATTGTTTTCGAGTTCCCTGTCTTTCCTGATGAACCGACATTAAGTTAGCTTCATACTTAACAGTTTGTAAGTATAGTATTAGGTTGTCCGAAAAGTTTCTTTCGTTTTATAAGGAAATAATAGACGCACAATGTTTTTTCTTTTATATTGGTTTATTGAATTATGCACGAACATAATAATAGAAATATAACGAAATAGATCATACCTAATTCAATAAAATAATATAAAATAGAAATTGTTGTTCATCTATTATCATTTTATGAAACAAAAGAAACTTTTTGGGTAACCTAATATATCTGGTATAAACTATTCGTGTTTGTAATGGAGAGATTGTAATAACGTACATATAGATTCCGATATTATAATAATACCAAATCATTAATCACTTTTTTAAATCAAAACGAAAACCACATCAAAATATTTGATTACATGCATGAATTAATTTTGTATTAAGAAAAGTATCGTAATGTAATATTTACCATATCTTTAAAGTTCAATAAATTTCAATTTGTTTGATCAATCTTAACCTTACAATAAAAACGTTAAGAATTTTTACGACTGACAAAGATTCTGTCTATCGCAAGTGATATGTTTGATTATCGATTATATCGAATATTTATGTCAAAAGAATGTGGAATAACGTTTGTATTTTAAGGTTAATTTCGAACGACTCTATTTTGTAAAAGTAACAAATGGTAATGTAACGTGTATACATATTTAATATTTACTCACAGATTGTTGCATCACCTTCGCATCATTGCATATAGCGGAGATTTTTCTGTCCACAGAGGCATAAATTACGTATATTCAAATATCCAACCTCCAAACACCATCCGAGAATTCGTCAATTTCTTCGTCGATAAAAGTAAGTTGATTCCAGTGATTATTGTCTGAATGAGGAAATTAAGTATTAATTATCGAAAAGCTACGAAAATGTTATCAATATTAAAATAATTATTAAAATAAGAAGAATATTTACGCAGTTTGAAAATCTCTAACACACAATGGCTCCGTGTATTCACTCGTGTAAATACTTCGATTCTCGAACGTTCGATATACTAAATCGACCTCTTCGCTCGTCTCGTCGACATAACAATCGTTCGGAAGACTTCGTGTAACGCGTCGTTGATATAATTGCGCGTTGTAATTGTGAATGCGTTGTTCTTGTGGTAATATGAACAAAGAAAAGCAAACGAATCGAAATTCATTGAACCGGTGAAAGCTGGATCTAGTTCGGCGATGAGCAGTGCGGTGTAAAGTGTAAGAAACAGTGTTAAACTTCTTGAAATTGGAATGCAAACAAACCTATTATCGTAAAGTCAAAGGGGAAGACAACCGTTTATTTAAAACACGACCCGCATGCATATTGCTGTTCCTGACAACGACAAACAGACAGTCAACGCCTCGTTTATCGCACGAAAGTATGAAAAGTAATTAAAAACGTGTTTCGTTGCTTTCGCGGACATCACTCTTTCGACGAAAACGCCTGTGCTCCCCTTCGTTCGAAGAATCACAGATCGTTCTTTGGTGTTACTGGATTGGCTTCATCTGGATGTAATTCGACCGATGAAATGTTCTCAATTCGTTCAAGATGAATGGTAAGTGAAATAGAAATTATTGTTTAATTATTATTAGTTGTAGTTTTCTTAGTGGGCAATGAAGAAAGTTCATGTAGGAGGTTACATAACCTGAAAGGTTAGAATTACACTGTGACTTTAAAATTTATTTTCGGATTGTAAATGTGACTTTTTATATAAATATTTTCTCATTCGGAAGTGTATTTACATTTAATGATTATATATATTTTACTAAAAGATAAAATAAACACACCTTTATACGACGTGCTTTCACATGCAAAATTTTGAAGTCACATCTGTGATTCATGCAACGTATCAATACCATCGAAAAAGCATATAAAATATATACGAAAGATCTATCTTTCGTCATAAGAGCATCTTCCTACGTATTAAAAAATTATAATGTTTCTAATTTTTGAACACCATTGTATTTAAGCTTAACTTGGACACTCTTACACAATAATTTACTAATTAATAATAACGACGAATTGACAAGTGACAAATTATAGGTTATAAATTACAAACTGTTATACAAACAATTAAAATTTTACAATTTATACGAAATAATGTACTAGAGCGATAGCAACTTTGATTCGTAAAATCTTGCTACTGTATTTTGCTAATTTTGTTAATATTAGTTCTCAACTGTGTAATTCAGTAAAACTATCTTAGCGAAAAATTGTATCGGAAGCTCACAGAGAAGACCACGCAAAGATTAAAGTTTATCAAGCTATTTTCTAAATTCTATTTCAGAATAACTGTGTAGGGAATCGCTTTACGCAATACATACTACTTTATCTGGTTGAAAAGTCGACAAACTGCACGGTAGCGTGCAACGGCGTACGATTGGCGACAGTGTGGCGTGCGTAGTGCAAAAGTTGGAAGCGTCCGTGTCGGTTCTTGATACCGTTGGAAAAAAGTTTGCCGAGGGATTCTCCGGTGACGAAAAAGCGGAAAATTGTCGGCCGTTTCGCTCGGACGAAGATTTTGGAAATTGTTAGGCTAACTGTATTCGCGAGCATAATGCGAGGATACACGCTTTCTTTCATCTATTAATTATCGGTTCCGCGAAAGAACCGTGGAAAACACGGTTTAAGAACTCGCGTAGATTTTCGGAACGGTATCTTCGACAATTCTCTGCTCGTATTAACCGCGTTAATTCGTAGCATTCAATAGTAGATTTACCGAGCGAACACATGTGAAATGTGGCATTAGGTGAAAGGTAGGAAAGCCGCGTGTTTTCGCCTGTGACTGTGGGAAAATTACTCTACACATTCTATTATCTCTAATAGCGATGTTCTCGATCTGCGTCCATTGTGGATGCTATTCGACTGGATTTCGTTGCGTCAGAGCTGCGGTTTTCCTGCCACGGCGTTCTACGAAACGGGCATGGAATCTTTGTTCGCGGGAGTAATGAATCCCGCTCATTATCTTTTTTAATTGGCATCATTTAATGATTCCGACGGCATCGTTTAGAAATCGACTTCCTGTTTCTTAATGTAACACCGAGCGCCTTCACAATTTCGTCCTGATTCGTTGGAAACCGCGACAGAAGCGACAGAAGACAAGTTCACGTGACTGATAATAGCTTTAGTATTGTTATTTCCTTCGTTGTATATTAAATAGATGTTAATCTTTAAGACACGTCATAATTCTAAAATCTGCCATTGCGTATCTAGAGATTTTTCTTTAATTATTTTCTTTAATTATGTTCGGCCACAAAATTAGTATCAGTTTGACCATTAGTGGAACAATTTGCAATATAACATTACGGGCACACAGATGTAATTATGTCCTCGTAGGACAAAACACGAGTGGCCATGAATCTCCGAGAATATCTCCATCTGCCGAAGAAGCCAGCGGCAATTGGGTATCTAAATAGGTTGATAAACGGGGTTCGTCAATGCTGACGAGTTCCCACAGAACCAATCGCCTGCGTATCACGCAACGTGTATATGTACCACGCAACGTATCGCACGCATTCGTATCTTCTCAGACCTGACTATGTTCGTAATCGAACGCTCGAATGATTGATTTACCGTCGTGCCCTTCTTCATCACGTCTGAGTCGGTAATCGAAATGTAATAATTGCTGGTTTCCGTGTAGTTCGTAATAATTTATTAGATTGGTGCAAAATTTGAATTAGGACACGAATCGTTGCGATATTTACAAAACCTTTCCAAATCTTCTAAATCTCGAACCAGGCATCGTGAAAATTGTCGGAAGTATAAAATTGACATTTGAAGGAGTTTGTGTAGAATTATGGGGAAATTGGAATAATTCAAAGTTGATTCGTAGAATTCAATGCTGATGATTTTTCACTTAAAAAGGGGGAACGTAATATTTTTAATGAAACTAAGTTATTCTACAATTATTTACATTTTGATTAAACTGTACTACAGATACAATAGAGATACGTTTACATGTAAAAAGGTATGTTACGATATTTAGAAAAAAGTTTACGCGTCGAAGACAAAGAACCGACTCGCGATACAAAATTCCTTCTGAAACAGCAATTGTATGTGCTAATTTGGGATCGTTGAGTGGCGAGTGGAGTCGTTAATAGACACGTGACAGGTGAGTAGGAGATTCATCCTCGGAACACGTCAAGGAGGAAAGGTGCGCGAGGGTTTTCTGATGGAAACGCGATACCGAAAATAAAAATCCGTCATCGAGCATAGGCGAACCGAGGGCTTCTAAATCCAGAAGGAAAAGCGGCGCGTTGCTCGATTCCCACGAAATAATAGAAAATAAATATCTCGTCGATGATTAGTCGCGTTGGTTGCGCGTTTCTTCGTGGAACCCCTCTACGCTGCTTTGCGGTTCGGTGCACCTGGAAAGAAAACCGATGGACACACATACGGTGGAAGGAAGGTAACAGAAACCAACAGGCATATTTGGTATTTCTACATGAAGGTTCTTTATTTGATTTAAAACAGGCGAGTCCGAATACAGTATTCGTAACGTAATACGGCAAATTCTTAGCATTAAATAAAATAAGAATAGACGTCTGAATGATCTTCTTCTAAATGCTTCAATGGGTAATTATTTGTTCTTTGACGTTGATATTTATTACTCGTGTCTCCGATATAAAAGAAGGAAGTACTGATTTACATAAATCATATAGGACGAGATCGGTGATTATTTATTATGACTAACGAAGAAATTATTTCTGCTCCATCATATTTTTTAATATGCTATCTAGTGGAATATTAAAAACAGAAGACGACGGAGACGGTGACTGATTGGCTTGCACGCCAGTCGGACGGATTTTTTCCATATGTTAATGCGCTTCTACTTTTGTGACTGTAAAACGGCTGCAATTTTATAATTTCGTATTGGTGATTCAATCTGAAATTCTCCAAAAAATTGGGAACCAGCGTTACTAGAATGCTTCATCCTGATAATCTACAAAATGTTTCAACGACACGAAAGTACGACTGGGACGAAAATATCGGAAATATTTCAATTTTAAGTTCAATTTGACGCGAAAGAAAATTGTATATCTATTCCGATAGTTAGCTATTCTATTCAACAAGTTCTACCTGCTTAGATTAAAATTAGTCCGAACGTGAAATTTCCAATAAATTGACCACCGTTCCGACAATCTTGATCGTCACGGGGGCAATTTCACTAATTGCAGCACAAAGCCATCAGGCATTTCGAGTGGAAAAGTAGGTCCAAGTCACGTGGTAGTCGCTACCGTAACAGTCCACGAAGTGGCTCCGTTTTTTTTACGACTGGCTCGTCGATGACGCGGTTGAAAACGAAATCGAACAGCTGTAGAAGAAAAATTATCACCTCCGCGTTTTC
Source organism: Bombus pyrosoma (assembly GCF_014825855.1). Taxonomy (NCBI): domain Eukaryota; kingdom Metazoa; phylum Arthropoda; class Insecta; order Hymenoptera; family Apidae; genus Bombus; species Bombus pyrosoma. The sequence continues at coordinate 1,618,491 of NC_057778.1, read as the reverse complement.
GCAGAGGCCGTACGGGAGAGCAGGTGCTGCAATTAAAAGGCTCACAGGCGTCATTTGTTTCCCTGACGATCTTGACGGCGCATCTTCTTGAGGAACTTTTATGGCCGTGGTTGCCTGTCCAGAAGTCGAACAATGCGGTTAAAGAGGCCAGTCATTGTTCGAACGCGCGCGCGCTCATCATTATACATAATTCAGCGAGCTAGTTGAGGAGAGCCTCGTGTACCAGCCATGTTGTTGGTTGTCGGAATGGCGTAATGGCCTGATAATATCCGCGATATCGATAGCATCGTTTTCTTCTAAATTCCTTCGTAAGTTTATCCTCCGTAATTTACGCGTTACTCGCGAAACAGATAGTTATTAAGATAGGGATCGAGGAAACACCTTCGTATGGTCCATTATTCTTATCTAGCCGGTGGGAAATGAAGCCGTGCGTTCGCCCGTGATAAAAGGGCGAAGTATCGGGCAAACTTGTGGATCCATTTGTAAAAACGAGGGGGCAATAAAGTGTATCGTCCGGTATCGCGTTGCAGCACAATCGCGAGGACCCTTCGTCGTGAACAATGGCCTCGGGAAATTAAGAAACAATTCACTGTTTTCATGGAAGCACCAAGGCTTTTTATGAGCACACTCCATGGTATTACAGGCATTAGATAGGATTTATTCTGTGAAAAACTTTGCGATGTGAAATATTATTATGAATTTTGGAACGATTTTGATCGGATCTGTCAGATTCGATGAAACTTTTAATGAATTCGGTAAATACATTTTTATGACGATAGTCGTTAATCTATGTGATAATGAGAAGTATAATGAAACAGGATCGTTTCGTTTCTTCAGTGAGATATCTTGATTTCTATTTACATATTTAGTCACTTGGATAGCGTATTATAACTACCATAATGCTAATTATTGCGATTAATCAAAGAGTATGCAAACTTATTACTCAAAAGAAGTACATTATTCGCCCATGACATTCTGTCTAATCGATCACTGTTCGGTAACCATCTGTTTAACTATAATACCTCTTCGTCATTCTGCTATAAAATAAAATTAGAGGTTCAGGATATTATTACCGAATAATAACATACATTTCTAACAACATAAACTTTGTCTACAATAATCTCGTAGAATTGATACTAAATTGCAATGGAATCCAACCGAGCGACTGGTCATTTCCTGAGAAACTTACGAAATTCGCGTCTCCAAAGGTTCGTAAATGAATTGGAACGTGTCAAGTAAACGAAACCCGCTGCGTGAACATTCACCGATCTATCAGCAACTCGTATTTATCGTCTCGATCAAGGAGCTCCTAAACTTGAGGCAAACTTTCCATAGCAATAAATTTTCTGCGTGCGAAGCCACAATTACCGAGCGCGCGTATGCGTTTCATGAAGGAATTCAAATCAACGGAGCGCACTGAATAATTCAACTACCCGTTTCAATCAATATTCGCTAATGCGCAGCTAAAAAAAAGCGAGGGGAAAAGAAAATATAGAAATAAAAAATGCGCTACGCCGTGGAGAGCTCGCACGGAGAGCCAGGAATGGAAAAAGAAAATCGCGACGTGACTGCGTGGCGCGGAACGGAGTGGAGAGGAGCGGAGTTGGAGCGAGGGCAATTATACACGTGCCGAACCGGGACGGATGAGTCGAACGTTACCGGGGTCGTGGTTCGAGAGGGTAACAGGTGGTCGAGCAGGAAACATAGGCTATATAAGAGCAGATACTGGTCGACTGGTTAGCATAACAATTGCGCCAGCTACTGTGTTCTACGCGAGCGTGGAATGATTTATGCGTAGGAACGCGCTGCGCGTTCACACGCGCGTCTCGAGCGTCTCGTGCGTAACGCACCGCTTTTCACTCTTTCTTGTGCCGATTCTGCGAACCCGGGGAAACGTCCGCGGTGAAACGCGCCGTCGATCGATCGACAAACTGTCTGAGAAAGCGGTAAGCTAATGTTCGAACGAAGTTTTCCAACGATGGAACGACGAAGGCAAGGATTTTACGTTTGGAGTGGATAATTTGGGAAAAATTAATCGTTGGTTGTATACATTATTATATGGAATGTTTGATGTATGGGATATTCGATTATGTGAATGTTAAGGAGGGACTGCGATGGCGTCAGTTGATGATAGACGCTAGACTTGCCAGTGGCGCCATTGTAGTCTTTGATGAGCAACAACGTTGGGGTGTGTTAATGCACTCGGATGAATTAAACAAAGATATGAACTGATGTTACGATAGCGATGCTAAGTACCGAGTATATTGTAGAACATTTGAACATTCTGAATTTTTAATAAGATATATCGTATGGGAGTCATTGGTAAGCAAAGCTCGTCGGAGGATATTAAAGCACGTGAATTAAGCAAATAGAGATATGTTGATGTTACGATAGTGATGTAAAGTACCGAGTGTATCGTGGAATATTTGAAAAATTTGAATTTGTAATAAAATAGATACACATTGCAGACATATGTTGAAATAAGGTAACAAATTATATTTTGTATGTTATACAAAATATACAACATTTAACAAATATATACAAATATATACAATATAATATAATATATAATATATATATATAAAATATAATATATACAAATTGATGTATCGTTTCAGAGATCTTTGTACAGTAGTTACAAAGGAAAATTCTTTTACTTATCAATGTTTATTATTCATTTCATCTTATTAAAATTTGGAGAACATAATATTTCCCAATGTATCATAATATAAAAGAAAATATTCCTTTCTTTTCCTATTGATTCCTTGCCAATTAATATAAAATTCGATAATTTGCTTCTTCCGATCATTAGGCCCCATTTATAGGATACTTAAGCTTAAAAGAAATCTTTTCCCGCGTATAACGTATAGTTAACGTAATATCCGTGATATAACTGAGCCGTATGGGAATTAAGATGCATATTACGGAATCGTGTTAGGATAAGCTATCATTACAACCAAAAGGTACATGTAATTTTCCTCACAATCTATTCTACAATGATCGATAATTCGTATCTATCAACATAAATTCAACCGAGGAGCAACTACCTTACCATATTATAGTTCATCGAAATTTTTGCATTTGTATTTCTTTTTAGTCGCACTCTTTTAATTGCACCTATTCTTTGATTTATTATGGTACTCATCGTAAGAGTGAAAACAATAGCAATATCTAATAATTTCGTCTCACCTGAAAACCATAAAACACGATAAATCATATTTCCTGTTTTCTTCTATAGGATAACTACCTTAAGATTCTGATGGCAATTAATCCCATAGTAGAAGAATTGTATAAAGATATTAAAATATCGCTTGCCTTAATAATTATCAGGTATCTTTGGTTTCATCATGGTTTTGGTTCAATCATAGGCGTTAAAATTAGAGAATCGATAAAAATATACTTAACATGTTTTTCTTCTGTGATCTTCGTCTGGTAAAAGAAAATGAAAATTTCTTAGTATTGTTGTTCGCTTGACTCGATATCCAGATAGGCGGCATGAAATAAAGTCGGGCAATTAGCGAAAGAGACACGGGTAGCCGTAGCATAACCCGTAATCAACAAGGTATGTCATTGCAACGCGTGAACTGGCAATTATGTGGACCGATCGCGGGATCGCGATCAATTAATTTGCCGTCGAATTCGTCACGGTAGTGGCAGATGCGTCAATTCGCGGGCTCCGCCGGCCATGAAACGACGAATCATCTCTCTCAGCGAGCCTCGGGGAAAAAGAGCTAAGTACAAAGTAATGGAGGGCCTCCGAAGGGAGGAAGACTGCTTCCGGCGGATACGCGTCATTTTTTGTCACAATCGCGACGACATCAGTAGCATTATAAGGAACAGTTCAAGAGGGTGCCGCTATGACTTCGTTTCGTATCGATAATGATCTCGAACCGACCGGTGACCGTCTCGCAGCCGAGTGAAACGTATTTCGCTAGAGAGATCGTTTCGCCGCAACCGAACCGCGGCTAACGGAAAATTAATGAAGAGTACGTTGTACCCTGCACGTCAGCCGTCCCCATCTGTTTCTTGCGCGCGCGGTAGATGAAGATGATAGGCGATGAAAGGGCGTCGAAGTCCAGGAAACTACGAAGCGATAATGGATAAAGGAATGCGCGAGCGCTCCAGCCGACTGCCCTCGGGAGAACCAAACGCATTTCGATGTTGGTGACTTATGAAAAAGCAACGTACTAAAACGTGTAATTTTACTCGGTAGCCGATCATTTGGCTGGGTAGGGAGGAATCGTAAATGGCTGCGCGGTAGACGACGCATTTATATTTGAATTTCCTTCACCTTGCATTTTGTGACCAAAAGATTGGAACGGATTTTTTTTTACGGAGAATAAATTGTAGTTACAAGGACAAATTATCGTTTTGATATCGGTACAAAGAATCTCTCCTTGGTATATTATTCTGTGAATTTGAATCGGATATAAAAATTGGATAGAAGTGTCGTTTATCTTATTCCTGCCACCTGTTAACTGGATAATTTTTTAATCGCAAAGTCTTCCAACCACTGAATTAAAGATGTATACGAAGGAATTGATTTTACAATGTAAATATAACATAACACGTCTGGAATACAAATGTAATTATGCATTAACAAGTAAAGGATCTCTACGAAACGTCCAAAATATCGCTATTTCACATAGGGCAAATCTCTCGAAATTAACAAGCTGCAAAGTGCAGCAAGACGATCCAAGTAATTGTCTGAAAGAATACTTTGTTCTTTTACTCGAGCAGTAACTATCGGAGGAGAAATAATTTATATAACTGTAGCTGACTAATTTTCCTCGTTACCTATCATTCTCGTACAGATTGGTTCGACATTTAATCGGATATCAGCTAAAATTTCCAACATACCGTAAGGAACATCGTAAACGAAAACTTGGCCAGCATCGGCCCGATCACAGTCCGTTTCGTAGGCGTCACATCCTCATTAGCAAGGGGCGAAGTGTCGTCCGATCCCCTCACGAATAGTTTTCGCGAGGCAGAGGTGCGCAAAACAGGCCAAACGGATGTCGAAGCGGAGAAAGAAGTCGCGGTGTCTGGTAGGCGTGCGTTCACGCCTACTAATTACGATTCTAGACGGTGTTATGCCCCCCTGAAAGCACTCTCGCCTCGAAGGCACCGCTGCTAACGAGAAAAACCCACACAGTATAGCCAATCGAAGTGGCACGCCAGGGTGAGAGTGGAGGACCGGTGCGAGGAGAGGGTGGAGACGGCCCTCGAGGCGAATCCGCAGGGTCCGCGAAGAAACTCGACTAGTTTCTCTCTTCTCTTTCGCTTTCTCTCTCTTTCTCCTTCTCGCCTCGACCGGGTTCTAACGTGTTCGGATACCAACCGTCTGCCGCCCGAGGTAATTACGGCCGGACCGCGCTTCTCCCTCGAGAAACCGAGTGACAAAAAGCCGCGTCTTAATGCAAACGCGCCGGCTCGGCCGTAACTCGTTAATTATAGGCCGCTTCTGATTGATCCGGGGCCACTTCGCCTCGGTGTCCGCGAGCGAATAACCGCAGCCAATGTACCGAGACCCTGTCGATATTCGGCGCGGCACGCGCGACCAAAAGCCTTCCTTCAGCCTGTCGAAAAAATTAATTGAAAAATACCAAAGCCGACTTTGCTGCTACTGGCGAACCCGCCTACGAGTGCTGTGTCCCTTGGGATATTCGGTGTATTGATTTGCTAAAGTCGTGTTCTTCGCTGCTTGAGTTCGTCAGTGTCGCGTGGATTGTGTCATGTCGCAGACATGTTGCAGCTTGACGTGTTGTGGTTGACAGAAATTGTTTTATGTCGGATTGTATCGGAAGTTAAGATGACGGTGAATTATTAACGTTTTCCAAGCTTCGTTACACTGTAGAATTGCGACATTACAATCTACAATTCGTCAGTCGACCATTTGGTGGATGATATTCTTGAGAATTATTCTACAAAAGAACCGCGTATCTTCTAATCAGTCGCTATCTTAACCAAATAGAAACTCTTTAATCACGCAAACACGTGTGCATAGAATTCTTCGCTATTTCTACCTCGTTGGCCTGTTCCTAAATTCGGAAATTCACGAATCACGGTGTCTCGTCCTATCTCAGCTTAGTATGTATGTAATTCAATTCACGAGCTAGTAAGAGGCGAAAGAGCGGGTCTCGCAGCTATCGACACGTCAAACGTAAACACATGCAGATTAGATATTTTCGTACGATATGACGTGGCTGGTCCCCGGCTCAAAGGATTCAGCGGAACCGAGGAAAGCGCGCTACGTGCTCGCCGATCCCCGGAAACCCACCCTTAACCCCACCATGGATCTGCATGACGATATTACCCGGTGCCATGGCCGAATATGTAAGCGGATATTGGCTATACATATTTATAGAATGGCAACGCTACCGGGCGCCGATCTCGCCGTTCAGTTCGTTTGTTTCGAGCTCGTTCTCTCTCTCGTGGACACCGACATCCTCTTGACCCCTTCTTGCTATTCTTGCTCTTTCCCTCTTTCTTTCGACGCCAGCATCGCGCATCCGGTGCTCTCTGTCGTCACAGACGTTCTCTTCTGTGTGCAAAGTGCGCTGGTCGAGATAGAGGGTGGAAAAGGACGGCGCGGGATCCAAGAGGTGGAGAAGGAATCCTTTGTCCACGGCAGGACTTCCGTCACACGGAAAAATATTTGCGTTATTATCTACTAACTCGAGCGGAAAATTGAAATTTTCTGTGACGTCGGAGTCGCGTTTGGAGAAATAGTAATGACTGAAATTCGCGTTTCAATTAAGCACCCGCCCCCGTATTTTTCTTCTTCTTTTTTTTTTTTTGTTTTTTGCTGCTTCGACCATTGTGTCGAAGCTTTGTCGTTCTTCAAGGTCCCGCGATGCTAATTGAAGCGACGGATACGAATGTTTTTTGACGTAGGGAGGAGTCGAAGTTGGGCGGTACGTGGATTTGAATTTTTTTGTTTAAATGAGATGTAAATGGAAATTTTATAATACGTAAAGCGAAGAATTTTTCAATTATTTCGACTAATCTCTTAGCTCGATATATTGTAACCTATAAATTGTGCATTTAAACAATTCTATTGGTTAATCAACATCGTGCAAACATGGGGGTAACGTGTTGAAGATTCAACTTAAAAAGTTGAGAACGGAATATAATAGACTCCTCTGCTTGAAAACGCATTTAGTTTCTATTGCAAGGTGTTCGTGAAATTTTCATGAAATTCATTTCATATACAAAACACTACCGTACAGTTGTTCATAACATTCAGAAGCAAAAGGTACACAAAAAGCCAAACGATAAAAGTCCTCCCTCGATCAATCTCCAGCTATACGAGAATCAACCAATACACTCACCCCATCGAACTTCGAACGTACCAAACCGTGAATTCTCATAAATATTCCCAGAGCAAATCGAGTATCTCGCGACGTGCACCACGTTTCCAAAACGTTTCGAACGCATTAATAAAAGGCGCGACGCGTCAAAACTTTTCGAGATAAATAAGCGGAGCGTTGTGGTCGTTGTTCCCGGGGCGATGTCCGCGCGACAGGTGTCGACGACGATCTGGGTGATCGTCCTGAAGTCGTCACCGAACGCGAGCGATGGTGCGCGCCTCTTAAATCGCTGCCAGATAGTTTTTCTGCGTCCATAGAGCGAGCAGCACAGCCGCGGTCCGCAGCAATTTGCAAGGTGCAACGCCGCGGTCACATTAGTCAGAGTACCATATCGGCTCACAACCATCGCGTAACGGTATGCGCCAGCAGGCGTTGCGATTCGCTACTGTTTTCTACCGGTCGCATCGCAATGACGCTAATGATCTGTTTAATTATCGTTGTGACGCGCGGAACACTAGCGGCATCGACCCTCGAGCGATCGCTTCTCATCTCGCCGTGGTGATCGGGTAGATCGTAATAAATGAACGCCGACATTGTACGTTGGGAATTTAGAATTTTTGAGATCTGCAAAGATCCGCAAATCGCGTAATATTTTTTAATCTACAGATCGCTTATATATAATTCTTATATATATAATGCTTATATATAATAATAATATTATATCAAAATGATTTGTCTGTGATCTTTATATGTGAATGGATCTTTTATCAGATTTGTCAAAAAAAAAAAAAAAATGACGTGTTTATTGGACGTGTAAGAAACAGTTTAACTCAGTTTATCTGCATATATTATTTATACCCCGACATTTCAATCTCTATGGTGTTACGGCGTTTAAACGGCTGCGGCTCGTTTGAACGTCACGCCGTAACTGTGAAAAGTATTTTCGCGACCTGGTATCCAACAATACGGCGAATGTTGCCAACGTTTAGAGCTCTGACAGAAATTCACAGTGAACAAGACAAATCTTCCCTAAAATCCGTAATAAGCGGCAGCGCGGCGAGGCACATGTCGCGGGACGCGTGGGACTTGTAACGAGGACGTGCACATTCGCGCTCGTCAGAACGTGGCGCGTACACATCGGTCACACGTGCCAACTAAGAATTCGAAGCCGACCAACTCGAGAGGCTTGTCTTTGCCCGCGCGACGAAACCTCGCTGCCAAATACCTAGCGTTCTCAGTCGATTTTTGGCCCCGACCTTCGACCGTGCTCGCATTGATAGCGTTAATTGTCAGATTCTTCGACCTTGAATCCTTGCGTGTGATCTACAGTCACTTAAAATTAGTAAAGTCGATTTCAAGCCAAAATCAATCTCACTCGAGGGAAAAATGCTGTAACGTTGGGATTTCGACTAACAGAATTTCGAAAACAATATCCAAATTTACCTTTGATCGTTCCAAATGTTGTTGAAAGTGTAAAAGATGTTTCGTTTAAGGTTTCAAGAAAATTCGAGGATATTAGAACCAGATCCTGGGATTGGAATTTCAGCGAAGATCAAAATGTCAGAAATTCATTAGAATCTCCATTAGAATCTCTAGAACAAAATGTAATTGTACTGTTTCTCCATTGAGTACCATATTTATATAATACAGCGTAAAAACAGGAACAAAGAGTAAGGAATGGAATTACGAAATAACAATTGATCAAAGACGACATTAACATTCTATTGATCGTGGTTCGTGCTGCTTCAGTTCGTACTAGGTAGCCCGGTGAAATAATCCATGCGTGCAGTCCACAATTACACACCGAGATTATTCGATCAGAGTTGCGTGTCTTCGTGGCAAGTCCCACGCGTTTCACTGCATGTCCTCGCGGCATCGCTATTGGTATCGCAGGAAATCTGGCTCATAAGTCAGTCTCACCCATGTGCCTCCGCTAATGTCTAACGCTGCCTACTTGTTCGTTCTGTCCTCCTCGGTGCGTTCGTTCGTTCGCGTATATACGAGTTCTTGTGCGAACTCGCTTGTCTGCGCGCGGCTAACCACGTACACGGCCTTTTTTTTTCTTCTTTTCGCGCGTACGCTCGCGTTTGTATCTTCGAAACGTCGTAGATGCGCACGCTTCCCTCGGTGTAATTAATGCAATAATTATTAGCACGAAAAGATCGTATCGGCCAGCGGTCTTTTCTTCGTCTACTGTTGTTTTTCTTGTCCCCACTGCGCGGCCATCGAACTCTGGGACGTTCATAATCCCGGAGATGCTCGTGCACTCGCGTGGAATCAATTCTTTTTTTCCAATCCCTGCTTATCTTCGTTTCGACAGAATTTTGATTCTACTTTATCGCGATCAAGCTAATTACAATGCTTACAACAAGTATTGGTGTACTGTTGTATTTTTTATTGTATTTACATAGGTGCTAATTAATTTCGTCCAAGTATATTAAATTACGTATCTTACGTCTTTTTTTATCTCTATTAATACTTGATACTACGAAATTTAAAAAAAACGCTTTATTGGAGACTAAAAGCGTGTATCAATACTTTGCACAGTTACTGCAAGTCACGCGATTGAACATGAGAAATTGAATTGAAATTATCTCGGAGGTCGTCAGAGGTGCCCTAGTTTTTAAAAAATTCTGTGTCTACTTTGAGAATTTTAATCGAAGCAATGAATAATAAACTTTCAAAGTCTTTTAAATTTATTAGGCAAATATTGAGATATTTAAATGTTGATAATAATTTGTAATTAATGATAATGGTTGTAATATTGGCTTCGAAAAATATTGGAAGCAGCATCGTCACCAAAGATGTGGTCACTGATGCATCGAGCGGGTTCACTGGCCAGCTATCGGCGGATCTATTGCTCACTGAAGTATTATTCCTATTTGCCAAGAGTTTCCAGCGAGTTTCACGGCAGCCTGAGCATCGATTTTTCGATCACATAAAAATTCATTTTCATGCGGCTGCACACCATTCTACACCGAGCGTGCAGGTGTGTTATAGTTTACCGAGCGCACGCTTTGCTGGCGATGAAATCAATTCCGAAGTGTGTGCTTTCTCCGTAGCACACGATCGGCCGGAAATGCGCTCGCGGATTCCATTTAACTTCCTACTTCGAACAAAGAAAACGGTTTGGATTCGTCGCGGCTCGATCATCGAATTTTATATCCTCGTCATTTGAAAAAATAAACCATGCTCTCCATAAATGTACCTTGGTTAGCATGATTTATGGTGGCGTAGATAGTAAAAGATTCTAAAGGTAAACAATATTTCTTTCGGTCTAATGAAAAAGTAGCGTAATCATGATAGTCCGTGCAGTTTATAAGAATTTTATTACATTTCAATTTACAGAACAACTCAAATATAGCATAAACACGTATAAACATGTTATTCGAATATTCCATTTAATATCAAGATAATTATCAGACCGATTACTGCTCAGTTTTTCTAACATTATGAATGCTAAATTATGCATTTGTGCATCAAATATACAATATCTACGGATGGAATTTTACATCATCGTATATTAATCTGTAACAGGGCTGCGCTAAGTTCTAACATCTAGGTTATCTTAAAAGCATAACATGTTTAGATTTCTAAATTGCCGGACTATTATAAAATGTATATTACCGATATCTTCGAATAAAATTAACCAGACGTGTATATAATTTTTCTCCGTTCGAAATCATTAAATTACATGTTGTGGAAACATTTCTCATATTATATCGTCTATTGATATCAACCATACTTGATTTCGTTGTCTTTTTATCTACGATATACGTTGGAAATTTATCCATTAGTCTTCCTATATCTCACACGTTCTATACTTGGTTAGTTTATCTCGTTCGCGGTACTGCAAAGTATCTTTAGAATTGCAAGTAGTAACCACAAGTATCGCATAAGTTCGAAAAAACAGTGTATTTAAAAATACGCGAGATCATTACGCAGTTAGTCAATATGTTAGCTACAGCAATAGAACATTTCTCGGAATCTGATTAATAGCCGGTCATCTCGGGATAAAATGTATCTTTTAAAACGCGATCTAATAAAAAAAATGACGGTTCACGACGATTCACAAAGTATACCGCCAGTATCAATTCATATTTATACTCTCGACGTCTACTATATTACAATTACCTCCTAATTAGTAATTATAGCCACGTAAATCATGATCGTTTACTGCGGAATCGTCTATCGTTAGCTTTCTCATTCACTGCAGACTAGTCGCAGCAGTTTGCTTGAAAGCCACTCGTGAATTCGTAGATACACGCACTTTAATTCGCCTATAAGTATGTTTCTTCAATTTCATGGTTTTAGATCTACTAGCAATATGTTAAAATAAAGTGACCTCAGTGGCTGACGATTTTAGAAGCGATAAATCGAGGGTTCAAGTTAGAATTTCTATTTTCAATATAAAATATCATTCCATTATCAGTTGCCAGAAACATATTGGGCATAGGATCGAATTAAATGAAAGATACTATTCCTTCGAAAAAATGAGAAATATGGTTTGTAAATGGGAATAAGAAAATTTATACAAGCTAAAATATACTACATAAAACAGGCTACACAATTAGAAACCTATTCAGCACCTACCTAATAATCTGTCAATGCGAAATATTGTCATACTCTGATCCACACCTAATAAAATCGACGCTATATCCTACTACAGGTATATATAGTAACTTCTAAATCCTTTAGAGTTTTTAACAGCTCGCTCAAACAAAGAATCCTCGACGATTTCATTTGACACGGCGATATTTCACGACTTTATTACGCTATAATCGACAGAACGAAACGTACATCCAAAAGCCTGTTCTGGCCGTGTTTTCACAAATGAAATAGCCGACGCTCGGTGACATAAATACCGTGTCGCGACGCGATACAGGCTAAAAAGTTCCTTGGTGGAAAGAAGCGATCCGTCGGTGGTTTCGTGAGTCGATTCGAAGAAATTTCGCCGGTTTTAATTGTGGCCATCTTTCAGTCGATCTGCAACAATGTAACCGAGCCGCGCACAAAAGAGGTTAACCGACGGGATACGGGCCAGCGCCAGGCTGTAAATGTAACGCAGTGCACGCGTCCGTAGAATATCAGAAAGGAAGTTATTATTGATGGCATATTGAAACGGTATGAGCGTGGTGATAAAACGAGCTGGGCCCACGGCGCCGTGGAGGTCTCCACTTAACGTCCAGGATTATATATGACCGCAGAAAGCGGGTTGGGGGCCCCGATTCGAGAGAACCCTCGATGCTCCTCTTTCTTACTGTTAGCATGTACATACGTTTTCTATGGGCTGACCGAGTGACTGCAGTATTTACCGGCTTCTTTGGAATATCTTTCTCCATGCAAATTCTATTGGAGAAGTTATAAGTGAAATTAGTGGAAACTGCAAGATCCATTTTATCTAAATATTATTTTATTATTAGCAGAAGATGATGTATGTAGATTCTGTAAAGTGTGAGTCAGTCACTTTTCATTATTTTATTTAAAGATATGACAGAAAATTTATTGAAAGAATCGTTTCTTTCCGTAAAAAGGATCTGATAATCACCCAAATTATTGAATTTTATAAGAAACTATTCTTATATCGATATTTTGTAAAGATTTTATGTTAATTGATTCTACATACATTTCTAATTAAGTTAACGCATGTATATCCAATAAACATTTTTAAACTACTTTATATAATCAAAAATATAAAAGAATTTCTAATATGTTCTAATAATGTCAATAGATATTTGTACTACTTTATTCTCTTCATGAAAAATTTCAATGTAAGAGAAATTATACATTTATCGATAGTTTTACCATCAATAAATGGCAATCGTTCTATCGAAAAATTAACTTCGACTTCGATTAATTAATTAGTCAATGCTGGCATCACGCCCACCACTGTCTACCGAGAGAATCTAAATAAACGAAGAATCGACAGGCATTTTTGTAATTAATATTAATCATAACTCGTTAAAAATAATTACGATTAATTCCCGCCTGAATCAATAATGATCTGGAACGGTAACGCAATCCCGAGTTCATCAGGGGCCATCGTATAACTTCATCGGGCAAATAAGACTGGCCCCTGAAATCTTGATTGAATCCTGATATCGTAATTTACCCTTCGGCCCTAACACCTGCCAGTGAACGCATTTCGTGACAGGACGCGAAATAAGAACGATGGTCGACGAAATAATAATTACAAAGGCTTGGTCCGCCGAAACACAGCCGTGTCAGCGGGGTGTCATAAATTAAGTAATTTGCTAATGATATTCTCACGTGGCTCGCATTTTCCGTCCTACGTGACCCGTTGCAGCTGTGCTGGCTAAATGTGTTTCGATAAACAGTTGAAAAGCTCGAATACTTCGTAACCGTTGGTGTCATTAAAATTTTCGATGCTTTACCACCGATGAAATAGAATTACATGCATAGCGAACGATATAAAATATATTCAAATAGTTGTTGAAATTATTAATATCTGATCTACAACGGAGTGTTTTCACTGTAAATAATGATTCTTTCTAAAAATTGTTTTTTTAAATTAATCAAGACATCGATATCAAAATTTAAGAATATGTTAAAGAGATGAGAATTTGGTCGCGTATGACTAAGAATAGATATAGAAGAGTAAAGATATAGGAAGAAAGAAAGAAAATTAAAATTGAATTTTAAAAATCAGTAACGAATAAGCGATAGAATTACCGAAACAAACTAATATTTAATCGTAAAGTATTATTTGATCATATCGTATCACACCTGTGAGAAATACATTAAAGCCAGAACAACGAACGTAAGAATATTAATTTCTCCAAACCAGCCTAATCGTTCAACGAGTCGAACGCAACCAAACCAGGCTTTAATTTGTCCCATAGAAATTCACGCAATATTCCGTGATTTCTTCCGTGCACCGTCATCCTGCATATTTCCTCCGCAGTCTCACGGAATGGGTACAACGATTTTGTGCACAGGTGGGCCGGGGCGAGTCGGTTAATTATTTCGCTTACCTTTTTCCGGGGGCCATCGTATTTTTCTTGAAGAACCGGCTCAGTTTCCTCGGAAACTACGAAAAACGCGGGAACGCAAGTGACTCTGTAGCCAGGTCGAGCTTAATCTTAACGCGGTTCCCGTTTTATTTCAACCGGATTATTTCCTGTCGTATTTCAGATTGGGATTTGCCTACCATCGTTCCTTTTGTATTAATAACGATTCCCCTTTCCTGCTCCCTCCTATATCCGGGACGTATTCCCATTCTCATGCACATTCACCTCCTGGCTGTGTTTGTTTATCGCAATCCCAAAGTGTAGGGGTACGGCCAAATCTTAGGATTAAGGACAACGGCCAGGTGACTGTCTCGCTTCTTTCCTCGCTTTACTATCGCGGAACCGCCCTCGTCTATGAAGCGAGATCGTTTTCTGAAGCGTAATCTGCTTGAAATTGGACCACGGGGGAGAGATCGTGTGTGCCGATAGAAATTCCTTCGCTTTCGTCTCTTTCACCCTGTTTATACGCCGTACATTTGATTAGAAAGAATTAGAGAGGCTTGTGAGGACAAGTCTGGTTGCTGGAAAAATACGACGCTAGTGTTGTAAATTAGGATTATTTATTAGGAACTCGAAGAGAAAATTTATAGAATTTTTTGGTCGATTGGGCATGAAGAAAGAACTGCTAAGGTTTGAGTATGAAAATTAAAAAGAATATAAGAAGAATTCTGCCGGAAATGGTTTCTTAACTTTATTCTTGAATTTCGTATTCACGATATATCTATAGTTCGAAGAGATCAGACTGAATATAATGTTCTTTGCAACAACAGCATATGTATGCAATATCTTAAAATTTTAAAAAAGTGATTCAAACGAACGAGTGTACCGCCTCATTCGAGTTTCCGAACTGTTTTAATCCATTATCGATAACACTTTCAAGTTATTTCGTTGCTGCAATTTCGTTAATATCAATTTAGAACATTCGGCATGGCAAATAGAAATTAGGAGCAAACGTGACGAGTCTAGCAAACTGGCGATTATTCTTAGGGATGATTGGAAGGCAGTAAACAGCGAAAATGATTGGGAGATGAAGGGAGCGATCGCGCATTAGGGTTCTTTCCCGTTCAGTTATTGTTCGAAGCATGATTCGAGTCTTCGTGACTCGAGGCCCATGGGTCGAAGGTGAGGGTTAATGAATGAATCGCCGGATATTCACGGTACAGCCACAAAGGAGGCAAGTCGAGCCACCGCGAAGACAAGGCCTCCCTTAATTAATATAGATTACTTCTAATTGTATATTTACCTATTAATTCATATTAACTCGGGGAGTAGGGCCACCGAGAAACGAATCGTCTTCGACTGGCTGATTCGGCTTAATCGACCAAAGGGTTGTAAATTGATTGATGTCTCATTCTCTATTCGTCTCTTTTCGTCCAGGGCTTCTTGTCGTCAATTGCATCATCGACTATGACTTTCCGTTTTCGTTCTAACGAATTAACTCCATCTTCCTCGGACCCTGATAATCCCGTCGTCTGATCAAACTTTCAGCTAGTAATCAAATCGTCTAACCTAGACGAGAAAAGTCGATCGTTTTAAAATACACTCGATTTTCATATTATATGCAATAACATAATTATTATCGTTATTAAATTGATCTACTCGCATGTACGTCTTAAAAATTCATTTAAGTTATAAACGAGACTAATTCATGATTCCATTCAGTTAAATAGGATGACTAATTCTTGATTTATAAAGCCCATTCATAGATTATGATATATCTATTGATTTTCGTGGTATTCTTAAAATCATGCTCATTTAATAATCTTAAACTGGTCCAAGTAGAATGAAATCATACACGAATGAAGAATATACCATCGTGGTCAACATACGTCTGTCCCCTACGCAATTACCAAATTGCCTAACCTAAAAACGTAAGTATAATCGCGTCCAAACGATCATTCGACAATTGCTTCTGTATAATCTTCGCGACATGCAGTGTCGCTAATCGAATCGATGAGCACGCACTTAACGAACGAAAGGCTATCGAGGGATTCGCGGTTGTCTCGCTATTCTGTTAATTGAGAACCCCTGCAGCGACACGGGAAAAGAGTGAAGATAAGTTAGAAGAGAGGTTCACCTATCGGTATCGGGGGCGCTCGTTCCCCGTGAAGAAGCGAGTTCGAAATGAAAGCCGCGACTTATCCTCGGACTCGGCTTCTGATTGAATGGCTGCGCCGGAGGCAGTCGACGGGGAGGCAGAAAAGAACTACGACGAAAGAGAGGGAGATCTCACATCCCTCTCTGTGCATGAGAAGACAGAGAGAGAGAGAGAGAGAGAGAGAGAGCACCTTGCCGCGAGAGCGCGCGCGGCATTTGATATCTGAAATCCCCAATATTTTTAAAAGCACAGGGGCTGCTGCTCCGGACTGCTGGGGAGGAGGGGTCTCGAGGAGCCGTCGTTTTGCCCGATCTCAAAGGCGTACGAGCCTTTCCACGGCCATTAAAATACGAATAATAATTATAAGAGCGACGGCAGAGTGATCAGTCCGCTCGCAGACGAAGCGATCGTCCATATCAGCCAAACGGGGGCCCCCTTTCTTACACCGCCACCACGTTTTTCCTGCACCTCTTTTCTCCTTTCTCTTCTTCCCGCTTCTTCAGAAGCAAGTGCAAAGCTGCATTTACAACGGACAGAAAAGACCAATCGGATGGTCGTCGTTATTTCACCGTAACCCACCAAATGTGTTTGATATTGGTTGGACGATATGAAAATAGTATTTTCCAAAATAGCAGCGGCGATAACTGGAATTATTCGATTTATATTGAACTCATCATTTCGTGAATGTTCTTTTATCGTTTATCGATCTAGGTTTTTACGGTTATTTGCAATATTGTTCTTTTATCTTGCAAAGATTAGATCTTGACGTTTTTTAATTTTCCATTATTTTTAATCTCTATTGTAGGTCAGGTGATAAATTATTTCCTTAAGAATCGCTTCGAATTTTTTACTTGAGAAAACTAGGACCGCTTATATTAAGTTTGTAATTGAAGAAGATCTTTCTAAAGGAGTTACCATAAGATTGCAATAACTTCAGATTGGACGATTATTTCTGCTTCGATCAGACGCTGTATATTCTTGAAATATAGACAAATAAAAGTAAACAGTGACAAGATGATACGTGGAATAAATATAATATAAAGAAGAGCCAAAAATTGGCACGCTTTAAAAGAATTTGCGTTCAATTGTCATCGTCGATATTTTCAAGCAAGGTTTCAGTTTCTGTTCGCGCTTATGCGTTGGCACTCGTAAAACGCTCATTCGCGGAACGAGTTCGCTTGCGATTATTACAGCCGCATTTATACAGGGTGAACCGTGCGACATCGTTGTTTTGATTCTTTGCGACGTAGGCGTGAAAGTTTCTTTGTTTCGAATGTCTGCATTTTCTTCTACATGATTTTTACATCTTACTGTCCACATATTATTTTAGTTTATAATCTGATTGTTAAATTCAATTAAATTAATTATCTATCATTTCGTTGCAAAAGCGTATTGGTATTAAGGAGCAAGGAGATTTAAAAAATGATGTAAAATATTTTCTAGGAATCCAATATCTCAGTTCCAAACTGAGAAAAGGAATGTGCAAGTAATTAACCTGCATACCTATCCCTCAGTGTAATGATCCAATAAAAGCAAATTCCTCGTCAGTTTACTAATAACGTGCAATCAAAGCGTTCGAGTTGCACGAATCACCTTGTATATGGGTGTGTTAATCAGCGCGAATCGCTTTTTTGGTAATTCCGCGGTGGATAGCTAATAAAATCCCATGCGGTATTAACGAGGATCGAAGTAATATCGTGGTAGGCATCAGCGGGGGTCTGGGTAAATCAGGACGATTACAAAGTTCTAAATTATTTCGCGAATTGGTTAATAAACGTGCGTTCGTGGCACGGTAAAACGCACGTAATTAGTATCGAAGATATTCTTTGCTGCATTCGCTATTGGTCATTAGCATGTTCGAAGTTTAAAAAATCTCTAGGACTTCGCTTAATTTCTTTTCTGGATCGTTAAACACTGAAAACATTTAGCCAAGACAATAGATTCAATTTGGTGGGAGAAAATGTTTTCTTTTTGGTATTGGAAGAAATTTATTAGCAATATTAGCATAGTGAAGTTGGAGTGAAGATTAAACGCTACTCTCAGAACGTTCGCTCTGTTCAAATTTAAATTTTCGAAGTGTTTAACGTATTTAGATCGAATATTTATTAATCGTAGAGCATGATCTTTAGTAGAAAAAAGTTAAAAGTCAAGTAGAATCTTCCAAAGCGTGGAACAATCTCATGTGTGCTTGATATATTCGTTTCTACTGACACATACGTTGCGTTGATTCAATCGTCTGATTTACATTCTAAACGACTCTAGCGAAGTAGCTAATGTTCTTCCGAGTCTATGTGCTTCGACAGAAAGCTCTAAAGCAAGCATCGTATCAAATCTTTAACATGTAACAAGCTGCATTGTGAATTTTACTATACACCGCAAACTCAAGCAACAGCAGAAAGATGAATACTCTTGTGCTTTAAAGCACGTTAATTTATCGGAACTCGAAACGATATGCATTGTTTCGAATATTCCCACAGGTATACGAATACTGAGAATTTATCGCAAATTATATTAAATACTAAGCATCCGCGTACGAATACCGCGTGTGCACAGCCGACATAAAATCCTCTAACCATGAACCCAACGTTCCACGATCGTTAATCCAACGCAATCTTGCTCGAATCTCAAAGTCGAGACAAAGAATGAAAAATTTTTTACGGCTTTCTATCGTTACAGTGACTACCCGTGTGAACGTCCAGCTGTAGCTCGTCGAGGATACGATTGGTCGAAGAAGAGTGTCAGCTCCGAACGTTGCTATTTCATCCAACGTCCTGAGCCATAATAATAGAAGAGCATCGAGCCTAATTACGGCCGATACACATGTGACCGCTCGTCGAGGCTGCTAGAACGCTAGGTATCCTTAAAGGCACATCCACACGCCTTGGAGTGTCGCCCCAGCGAGCGTCTGCCCGCGATTGCTCGTTAGCGGAGCCACGGCCCCGTGTCTGTCACGAAATCGCTGATTATCATCGTTCAAGGAAACCACCAACGCTACGTCGCCTCCTAGCTCTCGTATACCAGCCATCGCGGTCATTACTTACTTATGCCACGGACTGGTAGCCTTAGAAAAGCTGTTGTCCACTGGCGCAGACCGCTCGATCTAGTTTCGATTTTCTCAACGAGCTTCCTCCTGGACAACTCTAACTAACGACCGTACATTCTACTTTGCACCTGTCACGGTAAGCTTGTGACTTTTATTTGTAAACTGAAATTACTCGAAATCTTCTGCCTTAATTTGATTTGATTATTCGGTCGTTGATATTCGCCGCAATTGAACGTGTTTGTAAATCATGGAAGAGTTAATGGAGGATATTAAATTTTAGAAATTCGCCGTTCGGATTGATGTAGACGAAATATCGAAAAATGTTCGACTCTTTAATTTCTCTATTTATATATATACATATTTGACGCGGCTATTAACCCCACTTCGAACGACTCGAAGGGGAATTTCAGGCGCGATCAGCGAACTCTGAAATCGTCGGAGATCGTTAACACTTGCGTGAACTATAAACGCGCCGGGGGATCGTTAACTTATTGTAAACTGGCGCAGAACTCGCAATTTTAATGATCCACCGACACATGAATATGAATCTTGCAAATAACCCGTGCAACGAATACCTTTCCAGTTAACGTATACACGTGTAACTATTGAAAAAACATTCGTCCTCAACGTACATGTAAGTACTCTACGATCATGATGTTCGATCGAACGTTTTAAGAAAGTGAAACGGGAACGAGGCGGTATAAGAATGGCACAAAAGGACCGGGAGAAGAAAAAGAAGGAAAAAATGGTTGCGTTTCTTGTTCGGAAAAAACAAAACAGACGCGAGTTTTAGAGAGTCCTTGGCACGAAACGTTGACGGAAGCAGCTTCTGCGCGCGGTCGAGAATGAAAAACCGCTTCTACGCTGCTGGCCTGGCTGGATCCGCGACGCGTTCACACATCGGTTGTCACCCGTGCACGTGTGAACATGGCGACACAACCCGGAATTAGGGAAGACGCTTATTATTTCAAGGTTCGGTTCGCTTGTGCATCAAATAATCAGTCGCGATGCGTTACACTAGATAAGTCCGTGAAAAAGTAGGCGATTAGACGCGGGGAAGGACGCGCCACTGACAGGAAGTAACTCGGATTAATTTCGCCAAGTAAAGCATTGTCTGCCTCGTTCTTTGTTCTCCTTCTCTGACGGCGAATTTATTGGAACTGACGTGACTTCGTAGCGAACTGCTGCTTCCGAAGAAATTCTATTATTTTATCGTCCCTCGGCTAGAAACATGGAAACGATCGTTCAGTTCAAAAGGTTGTTGCGATATCTTGTGATGGATTAAAACGACTCTTATGATTTAAGGTAGATGCAAGTTGAAATCATTAAACATATCGAGCATTGAAAATGAGTTTACTTTGAGATACCTATCGATAGGCGTTTGCACGATTATGTGGGTATAATAATCGTATAACAAACATAGCTAGCAATAAACACAGAAATATAGGGATGTTTGTAAGCAAAAGAATTCTACTCTTTTCTCAGTAGGATTAAGATATTATAGATTTAGTTATATATATATATATTAGATTGTTTTTTAAACGCGAAGTTTAAGTGTTCAAACTCTTCGAACTTTGAAATAATTCTGTTCTTGGTTTCCAATCCTTACATCCTCGGTGTAGCTGATATTAAAATATGTATCCCTCCTAAGTTGTATAAATTAGTAAAATGTATTAACAGAGTCAGCAGTTAGCAATATTGAAATCAAACTCTTTTTAAGAGCGAGCCGAGACGTCAGCTATTCCGGTAATAGATATGAATCGTTCGTATAAATGAAGATTTCGAGTAGAAGAAGGTCCAAGAAAGTTTGATGTAGGGTCATGAATCATTTAGCCAGCCAGGACGTATCAGGGTTTCAAATAACGATGCTTTGGAATCACCCTTCTGAAAACGTCAGAACGATTCCTCTGCTAGAACCCGCATATCGGTCAGGGTTAGTCTTTCGGTAGCAAGTCAGCTTGACAAATGCTCGGTAACACCCTCGATCTCTCTGATCCTCTTTCCTCGAATGTGAATCTTCTAGCCGGGAAGCAATGAAGCAGATACTTTTTCTTCTATCAGATACTTTATTACTTTAAGAAATGGTTCTCTTAATTAACCATTTTTTATTATATCTATTTTATCGTTAAGATGTCATTGAAGGATTTCCAGTAATATTTCCAATATTCGTTAGCAATATTCTGTATTATATGTATATTAGCAAAATTTATAGATACCTTGTGAATTTTTATACAATTCATGGTTTTCTTAATCCGACATTAAACTTGCAAAACTTTCGACCGATTTGTATATTTTTTAAAATTCATACGTAGATACTTTCTCAAATTGCTGTATCATAAATGCGTTCTTATATTACCAAAATTCATACGGTCAGCGATGTATTGGAATTTAATTCGAAGTTAAATTGTCACGTAACGAGACTCTGACGTTTCGAGTGAAAATGAGAAGTAACGAAATCATTGTATATGAAGATGGAGAAACACAGATAGACACGATTGTCCGCGTATAAAGGTCTCGACGAAGGCGGAGAAGGGCGGAGGAACACAAAAGCGGAAAAAGAAAGAAAATAATTCCTTCGGATGGGTTTATTTACGGTTCACCTAGTACAGTTGCGTCCCATACGTGTTGGGTGCCGATTCGTTCTTGCTTTCCATCTGAGAGCCAAAATCCCCGTGATACTCACAATACGTAAGGGAGAAAAACAACGATCGTGATCGTGGAATAAAGTAGACGGCACGGCATAGGGATGATGTATGGCGAAATATACAAAGACACGTTGTCTCCCGTTATTTACGTTATTGTGTGCCGACATCTTTCAACTTTAATAAGAATGGGACTTTGAAATTCCGCGTGTTGAACGCGACACGCTGAACGAATTGCCATTGGTAATACTATGTTATAGCAAACGTGGCATCAGCAACCATTGAACCGGTCAACTCAGATTTAACGTAACCTCCTTCTTCTTTTTTCGTTTGCTATCGAGACATAAATTCGATAAATTGAATCGCTGTGAAAAATATTTCTTTCAATAAATATAATCGATTTCTTTAATTTTGATACGAAGGATATACATTGAAGATAGGTGTTACGTTGCAGAAAAATCGAGTTACCAATGGTAGCATATGAAATTTCTGTCTATAGGATAACATCAAAAATAATCTAAATTCGTCCATATTTTAATATGCTTATCCATAAGTTATTGTGAAGTAGTTTTGAATATTCTTAAATATTTACGAGCAATTTAAACTTCAAACTTGGGTACCTCGACGCGTAAAAGTATGCTGTTCTCTAAAAATTTTTCAAACTATCGATGAAGATAAGGAGTACAAATCGGGAAGGAGTCTCCGCGTCCAGACGGTTCTTCGATGTTAATTTAGCCGAAAGTTCACGAGAACAAATTGGCAAGATCAACCAGCAGAAGAAGTTGCTGGAAGAAGTTAATCCACGTGAAAGCCAGACTAGGTTAAGTCCACCAGGTCAAAGGATTTCTGTTGATCGATCGAAGGATCTAGCTTTATCGACCTCTCCTTCTACTAAGGCTTCTCATTGGCTTTGTACGGTAATACGACGGAGAATCACCAAACCGTATTGCAAATCCTTTGTTGCTTGCGATAATGAGTTTTCCAGCACCATAGCCTAACCTTTATTTTTGGTCAAATAGTTTAAACATACATGATTTTTAATTATGCGACAGAAATTGAATTTGTGTCACATGATTTTTAATTGTGCGATAGAAATTGAATTTATGTCGCAACGCTATTAATTACGAAGAAGACAAGAAGCTTCCCGTTATTTCCTATAAAAATTAGGTTAAAGTTAATAGCCAAGAATATTTTTATTTCTGGGTCTCACGTTCTACATTTACATTGCGGCTGATGTTAATCTTTCTATTTCCTAATCCTCCCTTTCTCCCTTTCTTTCACGCATTCGTTTACTCACACGCTGTTCTGCTTTACGTAAACTCTAACTTTCTACACATGTAATAAAATTATTATTATTTGTACATTAAATTGATCCATCCACGTTTCTATCAAATTATCAACACAGCTAATTGTAGGTCACGATTCCGTCGATCTAAACAAGCCTGATTAATCCCCGATCTTAAAAAGAAGGTATCATTGACAATGATAAATATGATTCTAAGGAGAGCTGGATTGGTTTTTTGAGTATTTTTAATACTATTGCTGCAATGATTAAAAAATGACAAACCAGTTGACAAAAAAGCTGTCTAAATACCATACATCTTATTACATCTTATTTAATGGATCACGAAAGACTGAAAATTCCTTCGAATGGCCTATAGAACAATTCAAACCCGAACTGATCTAAAGAAGCAACACGGTTCGTTCGATCCGAGTGATTTTGAAACGCAAATCGTCGCGAGTGTTCCGTCCTTTCCTGAAAGCGGTGAATGGGAGGAAACAACGGGCGATTCAACGACCTGGAATAGGAAAAGAATCTCTCTCTCCCGTTGTCCTCACCGCCGCTATTAGTCTAGCTGCTTCCATTAACGAGTACAGTAATTGCGACGAAGGTTTTCTCCTCCGGCGCGGATTAAATCGTATAATTCAGCTAGCGACATTCCAGGATTGTCTATCAACGACCGCGGGGGCACACGATCGCGGCTGCTTTCTCACCGTCACCGGAAGTAACCGCGAGAGGAGACGACCGCTTGCCGAGAGGGGGCACCGTTAAAAACATAGAAAACGCAACAGATACATCTCTCGTCGTGGCTTAATTCCATAAATAAAGGCGAACCGAGCTGCGCTCCGGCATAATGAACCATCGGCCGGTTAATGCATAGGATTATCGAGTCTTCCCATGCCCCACATCGGTCATTACGGAATAACAGTAATTATTGATATGCGAGCTTCGTAGCCACGTCTCCGCTGGCATTGTCAGGCGCCTCGTCTCCTTTCTTTATATCTCTCTCGACTCCTTTCCTTTCCTCTATGCTCGCTATTGCTCAACCACACTCTCATTCTCTCTCTCTCTTTTTCTTTCTTTCTTTCTCTCCCTCCCCTCGACAGCTTTACATTTTTATAAAGATCGCGTCCGTCTCTTCGTCTCTCCGTGTCTGCTTGGCTGTCTGTCCCCTTTGGAAAGAGGAAAGAGACATTCGATGAGAGCGGATGCAGAGGGACAGTTGCGTGAGCCCCGCTCACATTGTTGGCCCCCGGCTGAAGATAAGTACTGGCTGAGCAGTGCCTTTTCTTTCCCTATCTCTCTCCCCCCTCTCTCTTTCTCTCTTCTCGCTGGCAACCCCCGCCTCTCCCCGCCTCTCTACACCCGCGTACACACGCTTTTTCACGAATCGACGCCGCGCGCATACACGCAGCTATAAGGACTCGGAGGTTAGGCCAGGTCGGGTTAGCGAACTGTACACAAATGTCAGGGGAAACCATAACGTTGTAATTTATTGCCGAGCACGGCATTGTGGCCGCCTCTCGCGGGGGCGGTGTGACGGATCAAGAGACGGACGAAGAGAAAACTCGTTCCGTATCGTTCGAACGCGGCCGGACGCTACGATGAGATTCGATTTGCCCGTCGACTATCCAGACCCACGACTGCCTCGATACGGATGTTAGAGAGACACAACGATAAAGCCATCTCCTTTAGTGCCGAACCAACGCAACGTTGCTTCCTACTTTTGCCGTCTGGATCTTTCGTGTCCAACGCGTTCTTCACATCCCCCTCTGTTTTTGTCGAGCTACGTGCGTACGTGGCAGTGCTTTGAGATTCGGAGGCGATTTGTATTTGTTTGTTTCTTGAATTCAACAAGCTTTATGGAGATGTGGCAAAGTAGAATCTTTCAGCCTAGAGTTTTACAAGTATGTTTGAAGTTTCTACAGGAGATGGAAACGGCTATATAGCAATGCAAGTAACAGTCAAGGTATAATACTTTCTTTTAATGCTGAACACAAAGTTTTATTTTAAAGATTGAATTCTACTAACGACGGAGGTAATTATTTATTAACTTCTTTTCCATAAATGCGATTATTCTTTTCTCTGAACGCATTCTCCAGTTTTGTTTCTCCTCGCGGCTTTCTGTTAATGCTTAATAATGGTTACTAACTATGAATGTTCTGTTGCTTGCTCTGAATTTTTTATTCAAACACTCGTTTCAAAAAAATGTTCTTGTACATAGTCGTGAGTTTCGTCGATTAAAATATTTGCGATTGCTCTTAACAAATTGCTAAAAGCATCGAATTACACGTTGGAAAGCGATGTCCCCTTCAGAAGATTCGATCAGTGTGTAACTAATCATTTTTCTAACGCTATACTTAGATGCTTTTAACTTACACTGTCATATACTTTGGCAATTTGATATCTTGCAAAATTCGCATAAAACTAAGCGTAATTTACACTACCGGTGGAAACATGGATAGAGCAACGAACCGATTTCTCGTTATATGGAATTCGATGGTCGCGAACGATGTCGAGCAAAACTCGAAGCGACGGGCTTTATTAACATCGGCGAATGCGTAAATAGAGCGACTGCACATCCCCAACATTCCTGCGGACGTGCTGAGTGACCATGGGGTACGCGTTATTGGAGAACGCCTGAACCGTAACGACCATAGCCAAACCGCATACGATTATAGTAGGAAAGAACGCATCGCGTACGGTCATATCAGGCAGCAGGCAAGGCCGTCGTATATACGTAATGTATAGAGAGTATGTAGATACGTATGTATACGGTGATGTGTATGGTCACGCAGGGACACGCGTATGCGTGCACGCGCGGCTGCGCTGCATATTCCCAGCGTTAATTTATGTATGTACGCGTACAGGCCGCATTGTGCGCAGCTGTATTTGTATCGCGGACTGGGCTATGATCCGAGACCACAGATCGTGACTTCTGTGGGAAACTTGAAGGAAAGTAATAACTGCCGGCGCTACCAAAGCACATCCGTCATTTCTGCGTGCCGGTGCGTGCATCCGTGATCACGCTCTACCAATAAAGGGGTACGAATAATCGACGATGGAACCATTCTTTTCTTCTATTCCAATTTTTGTTGAAATCCAGAAACGATTTTTTCTTTTTTTTTTTTTTTTTTTAGTAGCAAAGGACATAAATCCTATGAGGAGACATAACAAACGTTAGTCAGAATTGCCGACTTGTTCTCGTAATTTAACATGACGATAGAAATATCTAAAAAATACCAAAGAATCTTTTAAGAATAGATAGGAAAAACGTAATATTAGAATTGTGGTATCCATATGATAAATGTGAATCATACTGAAGGCAATGAGGCCGTTAGAAGCAATAATTATTAAAAACAGCACCGTGTTTATTTACCTTTATCTATTCGTTTAAAATTATATAATTTCATTCGTTCGATCCACCGATTCTACAAAATGATCTAGCCTACTTTCATTTCACGGTTATATTCGTTCCATTTGTCGGAAATCCCGAACCTCGAAACTTGTGCAGTGAAATCAAAGCGATTTCTATCTGGTCGGTAAAGGCTTTTATTACAATTGCGAGCTTCTCAATCGAAATTGGGGCTTCACCAAGGTCGCGGTGACTCGGCCCGCTAGCCAGAGGAAAGCCTGGCTGGCAGGTAGGCGACTGAGAAAGAGACTAAGAGAGCGGTCGGGAGAGGGTGGCTTGAAGTTGCCATAAATTCGCGAATGGACCGCCCAGCCATCAAAGCGATCACCCGAGGCTTCCTTACCCCGAGTCCTTGCATACCGGCACCGATATTAAATGACAAAGGCCAAAGGCATACCTCGCCTCGACGAGAAGGGTTGGCGGGGTAGCAAATTCTCGCGTACGAACCCCCAAGCATCCGCCGCCGCCTGAGAGGCCAGAACGTTCCCTCTTCTCGTACCTTAAGTCGGCCCCTTACCTCGAGAGCCCATCCGTATCGGCATTTCGCGGCCAGGATATTTTAAATACGTACACCCGCGCGCCACCCTAAACCACCACCGGCTGAGCAACTTTCAACCCTCTCGATGCGGGGTGAACGAGTTGGAGGACGTGGTTTCCACGTAGCGCGGCTGGCTTTGATGTCGTCTTAAAAATATTAACGACGCAACGTGTTTCAGGGAGAGGCGAATCGACGACGAAAGGACGAGGGCAAACGACCCATGCGGAAGTCGAGGAATTTCGTCGCCCGTCCGTTTTCTCTCTCCTTGCCGATTCGAGAAATTTTTCTAACGAACGAGTGCTACGGGATCTGCCTTTTTCTCTTCGCCTGCTCTGTTCTCACTTTGTCCTTCTACTATCTCGTTTACAGTGAAATAGTTTTGGGAATTGAAGCGGGAGACCGCTATCGGTCCTTGACTATTTAATGAGAAAGCTAAGAACGACGAAATCCCTGGTGACGCGACCATCTTTTCAATATGGTAATTCTTTGGGTATATACAGTCGCGGCTATAAAGGACACGTCAATCGACCGCGCATTTCCTGCGCTCGACTACGTTCGAAAAGGAGCAGCTAGTGCAGCACCCCGAATCTTCCGTTTCCTGGCGGAATAAAGCATTCAAAAGTTTATCACTGTTTCGATGCTACGCGCGCTATTTCACTAACCTAACCCCAATCGTCCCATTTGACTTGGTGAATATTTCCGTTTTCGAAACAATCAACGTTGTACGATTTTGTTATAATCGTATTTATGTAGATTTTGTATTGCTTTTTTATCGGTGATTTCTATAACGTCATGTTGTTAGATACATAATTAATTTCGATACCATTATTGAAAATATCCAGAGTTACTGATATATATCTTATAAATCTTATCTTATAAACAAATATTATATTATTACTTTACAATTCAGCAATTTGCACAAGAGGTTGTTACGAAATAAATTAAAATAATTGAATCACCTCAACATCCGTCTCACCTACGCGTCAAAATATTATACGCATCTCGACGATCAAACACCTTTTACCATGGTGTAACAGTTTTAAAAAAGAACATCCGTTGCACCATTCCTTCCTTTCTCCACTTGATTCGAACAATAACTCTGTGTCGAGAACGAGGTTGGGCCCTATTTACGTAGGACCGTATGGCGGCAATAAAGAAATTAAGAGAACTTATCAGTTTCCGGCAAAGCACCTGGCGAAGCCGAACCCCGTGATTACGAGCAGTCACAATAGAAACATTGTCTTTGGTCCTTGTCGTTCTGCAACCCTCTTCGAAGATCCAGGTCTTTCTCGGTGTATTCGTGGACGATACAAACGAATGTCTGTAGACCATGGTGGCGTAATAAAGTCAGGGAATAGCAAAGAGCAGGAGTGAGAATCGTGGAAAGAAGGCGTGAGTTTTACGATCCTGGCACGCATTGTGCGCGCGCGGTGATTCTCGACGCCGGCAAACGAAATTTTATTATACATCCCGTGTCACTTGCGAGCCCGTAAATCGACATTTATTTAGGCTCGCATTGTTACCGTCTCCCACCTGCTCCACGCGATAAGAAATTCCGATAGAACAGGTACCAGAAGTTTTCCTTTTAATCGTGCCGAGATTTCTTCGTTCTTCTTTAGCGTGATTCGGACGATGAAAGAACGGCGTGCTTTACTTTTCTTCGCGCGTTAAGGACGCGATGAAACCGCGTACTTTGCAACTTGCACGTCGTATATTTTTGAAACGGATTTTTTAAAAAAATTGCTAGTATTTATACTTTATCGCGCGGGATAAATTTCTTCAATTTTCAGCCTTCCACTGATGTCAATATAATAGTCGATGAAAAATCAAATTAATAGTCATCGATATAATATTTACAATATCGCCCGCAATTAATCGAATGACCGATAACTGGGAGTATTTCTCGAATAATTGAAACTAAAACTCGTGCGATTTTTAAAAAACGATAGGATCGAAAAACGGTATTCGTCGTTTCAATAAAGAATCGTAGCTATTAACAATAGCAACGAACCATTTTTAATTTGAAACCTTCTCATGGTAGTAGCGATTAAAAATATAAAAGATATCACTGTGCGCGTACATTGAAAATTTCTAATAATAGCCTAAATACATAAAGCAACCCCTCTATGAAAATAATCACATATTATTCCATTCTCGCGTTCTTCGTCTCTTTTCTACAATCTCTTTATAATAGCGCACTTGATAAAGCGATGGAACGTTGTTCCCCGATGACCAGTGGTGTAGCTGAACGACGCTTTGGCGTGCCCGTATTCGCACGTAATTTATCGAATCGGGTGTAGGAAATTTCTCCGCATTTCTTTTTTAACACGCCGCTGGCGACGATCGAATTACCGTGCAAGTAATGGAGGTGTGATGATAGAGAATATGTGTGCGCGCACAGCTCGACGCACGAGCGAACGTGGAGGATCGTTTGCCATGGGAGAAGTGCACTCGACCCCATCCTTTCATGGCCTATTGATTCCCAATTTCACCGATAATGGTCGGGGCGCTGGTTTTTTTTTTTTGCGCGGATACACTTGTTGAGCCTTGCTGCGAGGGTGAGGGGGTGATTTTGCACCGGCCTGCGAACGGGACCTATCCTCTCTCTATTTTTTTTCCTCTCCCCGCTTCCTTTTTTTCACACCCACTCCCCTGTGTTTAGGAGGGGAGGGGCAGAATATGGTGTTCTCGCCCGCATGCTCACGTGGGACATGCAGGGGCTGATTTTATGGCGTGTTTGGGGCGATCCAGACATAAACGCGATCCGAGCCGAACGACAGGGGTGAGAAGCATCCCCAAGTGGACCTGGATTCGATGAGCGATCCTGTCTTTCCCTGATATTCACAGTGAATCTTGTTTCTTCGTGAATTTCTGTGAACCATGTCACTTTCAATTATTGATAAATGAACGTACAAATGATCGATTACATATCTAGAAATATATTATAAATAATATGGAAAATATTTTTAAATCTTCCCCTATTTTCTTTGATGATAGGGTTTATCTCTTAGATGATAGGATTTGGGGAATGCTCGCTTTTAACTTATATTTTCTATTATATTATATTCCAACGTTTTATTTCAATTTGATCAAGTCAAAATGTGTTTCATATCCAATAATTTCCGTTCTTATTTCTATTATCGTTGTTTCTAATTCTCACGTATGTTAATTCTATTTAATCGCGGTAGAATTCAGCAGAAAACCATCGCAAGTAACCAACTTCCATTTTATCGCTTTCGTGATCGAGTCGTTAGTCTTATCGAGGAAGGATGGGAATCGTTTTAAAAAGGGGGCAATGAAGAAACCTGGGAATCAAACCCCTTCTTTTTTTTTTTTGCTAAACACCGTGGTAAAACGTGGAGCTTTTCGGAAAGAGCTATTTGACTAAGAAGGGTCTCCGATGTAATGGGGTTGCCACGGAATTAAAGGAGACCCAGTGATTATTGTCGGGGAAAGGACTGGACAGGAGGGTGCGACAGGACGCCGGAAGGGACAACCAGTTGGCTAACCGAAGCAAACATCAGTTGACCGGAATCGTTTGAACGGGGTCCGGCTTTGAAGTGTGTTTCGCGTCTGACAAAACAATTGCCGATAACACGCCCGAAATTAATTGCAAAAGAAAATGTTGACGCACTTGAATTTCCTGGAAAAATTGAAAGGGACAACTTGAAGAATATTCCATTGTACAAGCTTTTTAGGGCTCTTCTGTTCCTTCCTTTTCTTTTTTTTTTTTATAAAGGAGCTATACAAATCTTTTCATCGATATTTTGCACATACCTTGTTTCACGTGTTAGTAATACGTACACATTTTTTTGAAATAAAAAAAATTTGCTTGAAATGAAAAAAAGGAGGAAGATTCTTACAATAGAATGAGTTTGACTATAGTAGATTGAAAAAGAGAAGTTGCCGTAATTGGAAGAATATCGATTCCTTTAAAGACACAGCAATTTATTTCACATATTCTAATTAGTGTTACTAATTCCTGCGAGAGGAAGTATATGTTAAATATATGTTAAAAACGTTAAGTCAAATGTCAGTGTCATAGTTAACTCGCTGAGATCAGATTTTTACCGGAAAATTTCCATTTTATTTCTCGGCGTTATTATCAAATTTCAAGCTCCTATAAATGATTGTGCGCAGCCAACGATTTGGAAGAAAATCGTATCCGCGCAAACGTCGAACTATTGACAAAAATGACCGCAATTAAAATCATTAAAACGAATCATGCGGATCCGTTTTAAAGACGTGCTTATCCTTGGAGTTTACTGTTTCACCAAAGGTCTTCCAGTTCGTTTTGTCTATCCTTTCTTTCCGCTCCCTTGCCTCCTGTTATCTTCGTTCAAATAGACATCGCCACTCTTTTCCGTATAATACTGCCGTTCAAACTGCTAGCACTCTCCATCCATTGGGTAATGCTGAACCCCTCTTCTCGTGCTCTTGAGAGAGATCAAGAGAACGGTAACAGTGACGGTAACAGTAATAGCCCTTCAGAGATACTTTGCACGTTTGCATTTTCAACGAGAACAGAACTCTCTTTGGTGCACGGGCGACCTTATCGATTTTAATAATGTTCATTTTTAACGAGATGCTTCGCAGATGCGATCAATTCCTCCTCTCGAGCGAATCGCAGTCGAAACTAATTTCATCTCTCTATTACAGCCTCCCAATTTCGTGCTCCTTTGTTATAAATACTTTGTCCAGGATTTTAAAATTGTGTTTAACATTTCTGATACTTTGTGTAAAAACAGTGGAAAGTAGGCATTCTATGGTTATGCAAATGCAAAGAGTCAGATTGATCTTTAAATCGATCTTTAAACAATTAGACAAGTAATATTTTGTTAATGGTAAATCTACGTATATATGTTTGATCCTTGCGTTATTCGATAGTCTATATCTCATAGTCCAAATGTACGCGTAGCATGAAATTTGGAATTTATCAAAAGTATAGTTCAGATTCTGCGTCTTTCTCATATACCGTAATACAAACTTTTAAGCAGCATCACACTGCTAAAGCTTAGCCTGAACTATCCAGTAACATTTATTTCTCAAATTTATAACATGAACGTAGCCGAAATTAAATTCACTCTTCGAAGCTCCTACACAACCCTTAACGTTATTCTCTGATCATCGAGATCGCAATATCGCTCGACGACATTTACCTAAAACGTTCATCCACAGAAGCAAAGATAAATCGATTGCTACCAGCAACTGCGCTCGCCGAAACCGAATCAAACTCGTACAAATCTACCCTATGCTCGATTCCACCTAACAATTCGGTCAAGCATGATCGTATCCGAGTTGAGCGAAGCCAACTAGCCAACAGTGCGATCAGCAATAGGACTGTAGAGGGATGCGAAACTTTTCTCATCTCCTTCGATATTTACCAGATCGAATCGAGTTCGAAAATTAAAGAAACCGGGGTACGAAGCGAGCAAACTAAACGGTCTGGAGCGGAAAGCTGACTCTGTAGGTGGTGATCGAAGGGACGAGCGTCCTCTCTTTTCGATCCGGGCGCGCAGATACCCGGCGTAATTACTAATAAGTTTTCGACACGAAACGAGGTGAGGAAAAGGGAGAGGGTTAATCCGAAAGTACGAGCAAAAGGGGTTCGTACCGTTGATACTCGGCAGACGGAGGACCCGTGAGGGCAATGAGGGAAGAGGAGGAAGGGTGAAAGCGGCGAAAGAGAGCGGAAGATCACCCTCGGGTTCCCGTCGAGGCGAAGGAAGCCGGATGGCTGAAACCAGTTAAAGATTTGCGATGTCTTTTCGATCCCGAGCCGAGATATTCGTAATTACTGTTTGTGTTTCTCTCCGTCGGCGCCGTATTTATCCTCCATGGAACCCGTTCAACCCCCGACCCCGTATCTTTCGAACTCTTCAACGCAGCCCCCCTCTTCCTCGTCCTTAAATCCGGTTCCCTGATTCCCGATTCCTCCGACTTTCTGCCGCCTCGTTTCTCTCGGCTCCTCTTTCGATTGCCCCTTGCTACCCCGTCGATCCTTATCTCCGCGGGGGCGATGAAAGCGGCTGGGAGTGCCGCTCTTGAAAGGGTGCCGCGAATTTTCGGAGATCGAGTATCCTTTTAGCTGGCTGCATTTGATTTATCGAGCAACCGCTAAAGCAACCCTATCGTACGTCTCGATTTTTGCTATGGGAAGAACTGGATCTTTGTATCACGAGTTCTAACTAGTGGAAGATTGGTATCGTTTTCATGATCTATTCTTTATAATATCGAATTATGCGTTGTTTTATATAAGACAAAGGAGAGTTTAAAAGCCATTATTTCTTTAGTTACACGGGTGAAGAGTTGAAATGGTGAATGCGCGAGTGAGAAATGTGGATTTCTAAAAGAGACAAGGAACAGTTGGTTAATTAGTCGAATGTTGTGAGAGCTGTTTCTATAATTCCTATCTCCGAAGCTATTAAACATATGGAATCATTTTTCTTTTATTTTAATCAAAGATATTGATCTTCTGAATAGGTTTCGTTACTACTTATATTCCTTGTCCAAAGATATATGATTTCATAGATCATAGTTTTTTATTACAATTTGGAAACTGGAAGCCAGTTACTATTATAATCAGATTAAAGTGAGTAAATAAAATAAAATCTAAAAAATATACAGACACTAAAATGTATCACTTGCGAATTATACGTACTTGTAAAATAAAAATTCAAGTAAACACATACACTTGGCTCTAGAAGGATAGACTAATCGTTAAGATCGCAGATCTATAATTGAGACTATCATATATTTCAATCGAAATTCTCTCGTTTTGTAATAGCAAGCTCCTACTTCCTGCCATATGTTTAAAATGTGGAACAGGCAGCGCGGAATGTGCAGACACGACAGAAAGTACGCTGAACTCCTTTTAAATATATTTGTTACGCGTCTGCTTGTAATTATGTAGATCACAGGTAGTGAACGTATCATCAAGGTAATGGCTTCTGGTTGGTGGTCAGAGTCCAGGGGAATCGTAATATATGGTAGTTAAAACCAGGTGTCAGAATCAATCAATATTTTACGATCACTAATAATCAGCTTGGACATACGCGACATGACACGTTCACTGTTTTTGAACGTCGTACACTTTTCCGTTAAGTCGTTTGTCATCGTGCCCGATGACTTTACGATACTACAACACGGTCATCTCTTACTGGGTTATGAGAAATTTACAATCGACGTCTCAATTCGTAATTTCGTTTAGTGACAAGTCAAACGAGCGAACCTAGGTACCACGGTTAATAATCGTTAGAGAACCACTCGAGGATATTAATGCGTCGATTTTATCTTTAAATTTAACTCTTTCGTCACTGCATGTGTACAAGTTTTTATTGGGAAAGATATTCATTTCCATTAGCATTTTCTCGAATAAAATTTTAATAGAAGACAGTCTGTTGTTGGCATGAAAAATTTCTATTGCCGAATTAAAGCGGACAGGCGTATCAATCTGACATTGAAATATACCAAAGAAGGATAAACTGTAGATTTTAATTAGTACATATGAATATAACTTTAGCTTACAATGGTCAGAATATATCGAATCTGTTGAATGTTATTTTGAAGTAAGCTATAAGCGTTAAATTTTTATTAAAAATTCGACCATTTCATCTTCGATAACTTTACTAACATCTTGAAATAAAAAACTATAAATAAACAGAATAATTGCCTTGTGTATCGTATCAGTTTTTGTGGAATAACGGCCGATAACATAGTTATAAAATAATTTTAATACGTTGAAGTATCTACGGACAACAATGACCAAGAGTAGTGTCTTCGACCAGAAACCTTCTAACGACTAAAGGACCCTCGTTTGCCATCAGGATGCTTCGGGGGTAATGTTTTCCTTCCCGACTCGGCGGCTTGATTTATTTTATTGCTCCTGGCCTAACGTTCGGCGTTTATTTCGTCGAATTACAAGAAAGGGGTTGCTCGCGCCACTCGCTAAAAGGCGGCCCACTCCTGCCCTCGCACCCCTTTCTTTTGCCATTTCTCAACTCCCTCCGATCCTTAAACCTTATGCTACTTTCGATTGCGGGGAATCGGGCTTCAGAAAAAGTTATAACTAAAGAGACCACAGGCCTCCAATGAGAGGAAATATCCCAAACATTGCGTTTCAAGGCTTCCCTTTTATCCTCGGTTTCATTTCAAGCAGGACTAATCATTTTTTCAAGTGAATATTGAGAACATTTCATAATTTATTAACGGTTACTACGTATTGCAAATAATTTAAAGCAATGTACGTGCTTGACAATACGTCGAAATTGAAATGTTTGTATCGTACGTTCGCTTCGTGAAAATTATTTAGCTATTCGCGTTTTTCATAGTCTACGGATAGAACTATATTCTTCGAATAACAGCAGAATATTTCTTAAATCAGTCCTTAAAACACGAAGCTTCATATCAAAATATGTTTAGCAAAATGGACAAAGCCAACCCTGTTACACAACGAAATTCAAGATAAACACCAGCTCCGTATCTTTTATTTCAATCTTTTCTCACCACTGGCACGTGTTATAACAAACGAACCGACAAAGTTACGCAATCGTGTTATTCAATAGCGACTAAAATTAGTAAACGACGCTTCGACGCAAATTCAAAATAGAAACGATGGATAAAGCGTAGTAGACGTCGGAAACCAATGCAGGCCCCGTAAGAAACCCGGTTCTAAAGGCATCTTAATGTTTGCAACGTTACGGTTGTGGGGCTGCTATGATAATTGTAATGAACGCTTGCAGATTCCGCGAGCCCATCTGCGCCCAGGTTCCGCCACCCCCGGCCGCCCCGCCGCAGACGCCGCTTCGAGGAATGAGCGAGCAACGCTCTCTGTACAAACTCGGGAGCTCTTAAGTACCGAACTTGTTAGAATTGATTTAAGTGCTGAATGCTAAATCAACCGAAGGGCCCACCCTTCCACCGGGCCTCTGTGCTGCAACGGTGGGCGGGGGTCGGGAGTGGAACGGAAAATTTACGAGTCGCTCGCGTTTACGTGTATCCTCGTGGCAGACCGACGACCCTCCGTGTAATCGCTGTTTCGCGCGGATCAGATGAAGCTTAATGGAAAGATACGCGGAAGATACTGCCTTTAGCTGGATCTCCTTTACTCGGAAAACGTCGCGTCCTACCGATAGATGGACCAAGGTAGAAACGTTTAGAAACTTCCTTATTTAATTGCAACTTGTGTCGAAAGTAACATATGATAGAGAAAATATGACACGAAGAATATGCGAAAGATTTGAAAAACAAAGGTGAAAATGTAGAAGGTTGAGCGTTGATCCAGATATAGCTGGTGATGGACGAAAGAAGAGTTATCGTTTGTTAAATATATACTTGAAGCTACCCGTACATCTTTTTTCTTCTTTTTTATTTGGATGAATTTTACAATCAATTCTCATTGAGAATTGAATCTAGTTCTTGAATTTAAAGGGTAGTGTCTTTTTAGCCTGCGGATCTGATCCGACGTGTCAAGTAATTGAGTAACTGGTGGGTTTTGGTGGCTGTTAACTCTTATGTTATATCTATTACCGAATTTTGATATTTCTTCTTCAACTGTGGGCATCTTGAGGTCGCGAGCTACCCGTACATAGATTTATTTAGTTAATATAGTCTCATATTTTTAAGCGGACGATACTTACATTTACGATTTCATACCGCTATAGACGTAAAAAGTGAAATAAACCGTTCGAACACGAGCTAACAAAGAAATTTTAAGGAAATTAGAAAAACTAGTATTTTACATTAAACTGCTCGCTTTATTTAAAGGTTGCCAATTTTTATTACAACACAAGTTACCAGGTATATACGCAACATTCCACGATGAATTTTTACCGAAGTACCACAAAAGTAAAAATTGTTGGCTTCTATCTTCTATAGATCCTACCTTGACAGTTACGGGTTAGAATCATTTTTTATTTCCACGTCGCTCGAGCTATTATCACTTCAAGTACTCAATTCTTTGACATAGCAAATCACGAGCAGCAGGAGCGCCGACCAATTAACACGCTGACAGTCGAAAGGTGAATCGACTTTCGGAAAGCGGCTATTACAGCTGAGTTCGTGAGGTCAAGTAGCAACGACTTCCAAGAGAGTCCGAAACGCGCGTTGTATCCGCGATGACGCACGCATCCGTCGCGTTTTATTACACGTGTCCGGGTCTCTGAGAACGGCTCACGGGAGCGAGCAATATCCATAAATCAGGAGTATCGTTGAACGTTCCGCGAAAGAAAGAGACAGATTGGAAGTCCTCGGGTCTCCACGAACTACGTCTTTGTCGTCAGCCGCGTTAACGCGTTGAGCAATGAACTCCGGATCTTTATGTAGATCGTATCGGGCCGACGTGACACGTGGAAAGTGTGAGAACTGCCACGAACGACGCTGATGGACGCGGTCTCGCGGCGACGCCGGATAGAGCAGGTTCTTGAACAGTGTTCGGTATCCGCTGATGGATTCTCGCGTGCACGCTGGAATTTCACTGGTTGAGAATTATGCTGCATTTAATCGGCCGGACCTTTCCGCCAACTTGTGAACTTGACGTAGGTTCGCCATTTCGTCGCGCGAACTTCTCTTATGGCTTCATCGGTTTAGGGCGATCTCCACTCGCTCGCGGCTATGTGCAAGCTCGCGGATCCTAAATTTTTGATCGTATCTCTCGAGATAGATACCGCGGATTCTGTTGATTTTGCTGATTACTGGATGGTTAAAGTTTGCTCGTGTAGTTTTTTCTCGGGGTAGCATGGTTCAAGTACCTTTGTCCGAATAGAAGACCGTAAGTTAAACGCGTGTATTAGATTGTACGTTCACTATTATTAAGCATGATTAAGGATATTCGCGCATATTTGTATCTCTACAAGCACATTTTTAAAAATTGAGACTGAAACAGAGATACATTTCATTCGCCAAATATTATAAACAGTAGATACTGTACGTTGAATATTTTACATACTTTCGTATGTGTGTCATGTATATTTCGTATCTTTTCACACCTTTAAATACATGAAAGTTCCAAATTTAATAATTATATTCCTTCAACATTTCAACCTATTAACTACGAAAAAAAAACCGGTTAACCTGCTTCGGTAATTTATTACC
Organism: Bombus pyrosoma; assembly: GCF_014825855.1. Classification (NCBI taxonomy): domain Eukaryota; kingdom Metazoa; phylum Arthropoda; class Insecta; order Hymenoptera; family Apidae; genus Bombus; species Bombus pyrosoma. The sequence continues at coordinate 1,580,038 of NC_057778.1, read as the reverse complement.
CTGACCATTTCACCTCTTTTAACAGATTCTTACGTTTATATCAGAAACACATATCTACATTATATCATTCCCCTACAACTGTTAATTCTATCCTAATTAAATTTGAAAGATAAACCAAGTAACAAGTTATCGAAAAAAGAAATGAAGAAAGTTCGAATCCAGCAGCATAGAAGGGGAAACACAAAGGTACGTGAGAGAGACGTGTTTTTCAAGGATCGAAGAAAAAGCGAGCCGCTGGTTGGCATCGACCGCGAACGGTAGCAGACACGCCGGAACAAAATGATTGAAACACGGCCTGGTATATTGTCCTTATACGGAGGCAGCGTTGAATCCGCGCGAGTCGAGAAGAACCTGCCCCGGCGACGTTAATTTGTGAACGATTACGGGCACCTGGTGCGTACCGCTGGCCTCCGGAGACAAAGAGACGCGCGAGAGGTCGTGGTTGTAACGAGCCGGCCATTGCGCATTCTTTCCCCAGGCGCGGACTTCTGCCGCGATGTTTTCCGCGGACTCTCGACAATTCCACCAGCTCATCGCAATTTCTGGCGATTCCGCTCCTAAGAAAACTACTTTACACGCATCGGTTACCGTCGCTAATTAGACTTCAGCCCTTCATCTGGACATATTTGATTCGTTTCATTTTCGGAAACAGCGAATCCTCGGCGCAACGTTAACACTAACCTTACCAGACTCGGTCTCAAATGACCGGTTTCAAAATTTAATTTAAAATTATATATTCATGGTTGTTCCTTTTCTTCATCTGACTATATGTAAATTCTTATGTTGAGAAAAATTGAGAAATTGATTAATCGGGCAATATAAGAATTTACATAAAGTCGGATGAACAGAGAAATTAACGATGAATGTACAAGTTTAAATTAAATTTTGCAACCGATCATAAGGTTAGGTAAGGTTAGTATTAAAACACAAAGAATCAGTGTGTTCTTTATGTTTCTTGTAAAATTGGCAGATTGGAGGAAAATGTGAGCATCGGCGACGATTCAAAAATCTCAGGAAGTTGAATGTGTATTTAATATGTAGAAATCAATTGGTTTCGAATATCAAGAAATTAAATAATCTATCGATAATATCGGAAAAGCGAAAAGAAATCGATGGATGGAAGAACGACTGGAAACGGAATTAAAGAACATTCGAAGACTCGTGTGAGCTTTTTAGTGGAAAGGCCCGGAGAACTGGCTGGCGTGGCAGAAGCAGGGAACGCGACAAGTAGATCGGTCAGAGCGGAGGTCGGTCTTCGTGACGACCCAACTGGCGCAGATGAATTTACATGCACGGCGTAAACTGAGTGAGCTGTTTCTCCAGTTTGCTCGACGGACGATAGAGAAGAGAGACCACAGGGGAACGAGAGAACGAGAAAGAGAAAGGGAAACCGGAGGCAGCTAGAGGGGCAGAGGATAGCGTATTAACGAGCTTAAACGAACGGAAACTAAGTGTCTCGGCTCGGAGTAAAATTAATTAATCGCAATCGTCCGAACTGCGGCGACGATCGCGCGCTCTCGTTTCTCGAAATCGTTTGTTTTCTTGCAGCTTGCCACGAGAAACTACTCTTTGTCGTCTATCGTTGATAAAAATCGTTGCATAGACGAAATTTCACTCGCTTCATTGATTGTTAGCCGCGATATTTATAATAACATCCTGTATTTAATCAAAATGGAAAGAAATCAATTCGAAATTAATAAAAGTAGCAAAAAAAAAAAAAGAGAAGATAACACGCATAGTGTAAATTAGAAGAAGGATCAGACATTTAAAAAAATGCAGAATTCTGAAGAACTCTTATCATTCATCGTTTACGATATAGAACGAGGCAAAGAAAATGTGTATCCTTCCAGTCTTTCACCATTAAATAAAGCGACAGCGGCTCTAAACATTCGAATGCAAAACATCGTATCCAAAAAGTCGTGCGCGTAAAAATCTTTCTTAATACCATGGCGGAGTTACCAAATTTTTCATGGGCACGTAGCAGTCCTTTAGCCGGTAGCTGGTCGTGGCTCGTGTCAGGGACACGTAATTTTTCGGTTTTACCGCGGACTGTTTAATGAAATTAGTGGAAAGGACTGGTCCTGCTGGTGTCGTGGGAAGTCGCTCACGGGTCAGCACAGTGGTCGACGCCGTTGACGGGCAACGTAACGTTTACACGAACAACGGCCTTTTCTTCTTCTTCTTCTTCTTCTTCGCCTCCTCCTTTTTCTTCTTCTTCTTCTTCTTCTCTTTCTTCTCTGCGCACACCGTCTTCGCCACTTCTCTCTCGAGAACGCTTGTAAAAGTTTGCCGCTCTTGTGTACCTACGCGATGATAATTGCCGAGATTAGGCCGACCGGGGACCCGATGCTCCCTGAGAGAGCTAGTTAAAAGTAATGACACGTTGAACGGGGCCCCGACTGGCGATTCGAAATCTCGCTTTTTGCCGGAACCTGGCAACGGGCAGAGGTGAAGACATCGGGCGCCCGGCCCGTTTGCACGACGAATCGTTGTCCGGTACCAACTTTCCGACGCGAGACACGCTCGTTAGCGCGGCATCCTCGATCGATCGTGGGATCTCGCCGAGTTTTGTTCGGCACCTTGTTCGCGGCGACTACCGGAATCAGGTTTCTTCTTACGATGCTGGATGCCGGCGAATTTGGAGGAAATTCCGATAGACTCTCGTTCGAGCAATGAATGTAAATAACAGAAGGCACGTTGTTAAGTTTGGTAAGGGAAAAGTGGAAATCATAGAGGAAACACACGATAAGCTTGCGCTGATTTTCTCATTCTAACGTCACTTTATGATTAGACAGGGGAATTTTAATATGACAAGGGCATCGATTATTAAGACAAGTTATTTTATTATGGTCAATGCTTCGATACGGTGACGAGGAAAATGGTGATTGTAAATATTAATTTTTGAAATTTACTTTGGCATTTAAGATTATCTATCTTACCAAATGGCACGTTTTTTAAGATGTCGAATACCAATTACGTATGTACTCGAATAATGAGTTTACAAATTTCGTAACAGCTATCTAGATTTAGTCTCTTCTGTTATTCACATTGTACAACAAGTATAGAAGCAGGACGAATGTAAGTTATATGCATCTTAATTAAGTAAAAGCGTGCGCATATATACGAAATACAATCTCAGGTAACACTGGAATAAACAAAAGAAATAAAGAAGATTGTACAGCTCGATCTGATATCGATTTGCCAACAGACCTCGTCTGGAATACACGAGAGAGCTTTAATCTCCGCTAAGTTGAAACACGCACGAAGATTGGAAAGATCTCGCGATCAAACGGACAAGTATTGTAAAGACGAAGAAGATGTGGTGGAGAAGGATGCGCCGATGCAAAACTGCACGGCGCGCAGTAGAGGAAGATATAAAATTAATAGCGATCTAGATTTCTAGATTGCGGGGAATGCGAGCAATTGCGAATCGTGGGAGTGCGAGAGAGGCGATGCGTGAAATTTAATACGTTCGACGTGAAGACGCCCCGGCCACGGCAGAAACGAAGGGAAAAGAGGAGAACGGAGACACATAACGAATGCCATTCCTGACCCTCGTGGTTATGCGCGCATCGCATTATTGTTTGCCTTCAATTAAACTTCCATTTTGTGCAATGCCCCGGCTTCGTCTGTTGCGATCCCCCTGGATTGCCAAGCTCTTCCAAGGAAGAGGAAATTCATTTACGCGCTTCCATGAAATCGACCAGACTCATGATCGATGATTATTTCGATGCTAGCCAACTTTTTTATGGGTTTCTGATTGTGCAACATCGAATAGCTTGCCTACAATGTTTATGGTTAGTCGTTTTTATTTATTTATTTTTTCGATCCTACCTCATTAATCTAGTTAATTCTTCAGTTTAAGGTATTTTAGAATCATTTAGTTAATTCCACAATGGTTTATATATTGGGTTGGCAACTGAGTGATTGCGGATTTTGTCATTATCACCTAACGACAGTTTCCAACCCAATAGTACTAAGATATCTCATTGTTATAATTAATATCTTAAATTAAACGATATTCTATTTATATAATATAATATATAAAATAATATTTGCCTTGGATAGTATAAAAATTATTGTTCGGATGGTATCTGTTGAGTTGTGAGGTGATATAATAATTAGACAAAAAGGTTGGGAAACTTTAACGAGCCCTTTATATTTTCCATCTAACATATTCTGTATCCTGGAATTAAAAGAATCTACGATACTTGCAGCAGATAAAACTTTTATTAAGTAATTTAATATTCTATCGAATATTCTCAAAATGGACGAACATACAAGAAGAAAGTTAACAAAGGAAGAGTTCTAAAATATTTGAATTATATAAATGTAGAAGTATGATGTTATAAGCCTCCTATATGTTCATTATTCTTTATTTCCGAACGTTGTTACCGGAAACGTCGCGATTAGACGTCAACCGCAGCATCGAACGTTCGTTTTCTCGCCCTATCAACGATAAGCAGGAAGCCATCGAAAATCGTCTATCTAATCAACTTCCTTCCGATGACACATTTCTGAACGTTTCTACCACTTTTCGACGGTGGTCAGTGGCTTTTAGTTTTAATTGAAATGTAGTCGGTACGCGTGACGAGGTTGCCAAGTCCTCGTGAAAGTCGATCTGATAACAAGTACAAATTGCGATTACTCTGGCGCGGCCACGAGAGAACGTGCGTATTTGTTTAATCGGCCAGCACACCGATGCTCGCAAAGAAGCGGAACAGCAAAATATCCCATTAATTAAAACTCTCTAGATGTTTGGAATTGCTTGAACCCCAGCGAAGGCTTGGACGTTCCTACTAATCTCGTGTTGCGATTTTCTCGTCAGTATGATTCCCTTAGACTTCCAAATTTTCTGCACAAACTTTCGAATCGCGTTTTCTTTTCATACAGTTCTAGAAAATCTCTTATTTTCGATTCGTTCGATTTCGAAAGGTTGATGAGTTAGTTTCTTAGCAATAGAAACTTTATTCTAACTTTCAATTTTTTATTTGCCAATACAGAATTATTTCTGAATTAGACTTCTCTGTCACTTTCTTTTCTAGAAGGATTCCTATCCTTCGTTTATTATTGCGTTTAAATTAAAACGATTCGGAGCTTGTTCTTCTAACGTCTAGTGCATTTAAGTATTTGCAAGTGTTCCTAATTGACAGAATTCCTTCTTCAACGTCTGTAAGGAATTGTCTCCGAGTCTTTCTCGCGTCTAAATCGATCTTCTATCGTAATTTGAGTCTCTAAGCGGCCTTGAAATTAATTAATAATACTAACATTGGTTCGCATAAATTAACATCGTGTTCGGCCCATAATCGGCGAAAAATGAATTTTTCTCCAACATCTATTTCATGAGAATAATTTCACGTAACTAAAAAATAATTAAAAAATACTTGAAAATGTCTGATTTTTATTAAATCGTCCAACCTATTCAACGAACGTTGGTCGTTCTTCAGTCGGTTTAAAACATTTCCTCCGTCCGTGCTGAAGTCTAGGAACCTAACAATTTCATTCCATCAGAACGCTGTCCGGTATCTCACAAGTCAAAGTGATCGTTAAATTGTATCTCTGAGTATGCAATCTGTTGGAGGAGGCAGAGAGATGCAGCCGGGAAGTGCGGAGAGGAGAGAAAAACGCTGCGAAGGAGACAGAACGTGCATACAATGGTGTAGGAACGAGCGTCCAGCCAAGGATGCGTTTTATAGGTCCGATGCCTTTTATAGTCCGCAGGACCGCTGGCGGCTCTAAAGAGACTGCTACGATGAGGAATCCTGTGCAATTAAACGCTTATTGCTTGCATATCTCCGAATCGATCCACCACTAAAGTGAGTATTGGCGCTGGCTGTAAAAGCTCCTAGATAACCGACGGCACTGACCACCGACCGCGTTCTGATCCTTCGATTTTGTGGCCACTAGTGGCGGCTACGAAGCCCTTACGATCACGATATTTGGAATATACATTCCAGATCTTTGAAGCAAACGACTGAAAAATAAAGTGAAAGAAAAATTAGAAGACAGGACGTTAACACGTCCCAAATTTTCGTAAATTCTCTCGCAGTGTTTCAGTTGTTACTGGACTTCTTTCTACTTTGTCTTCGTTCTATTCGTAAATTATTTCTATAAATAAGGAAAAGATCTTTGGATTGGAAAGGACAAGGAAAATGATAATACGACTCGATTGGGTTTCGATGTAAGAGTGAAAAGATTAGATCTGATGAAATTCAAGAGTAGCTCGAGTCCTTTGCTATTTGGCGAAAGATTGCAGGAACGAGAGCGGCCAAAAAGAACTGTAAATATTTTCCTGGCGGGCTATCCCCCAACGGAGTGGTTGATTTTATGACTTTATGGGTTCAATTTTATGAAGCTGTCGATTAGATTCGCGGTGCCGCTTTTTATGTTCGTTTCACTTTTTACCCAGCTAGAGGGTGAGGGCAATGTTTGTGGTTATACCTGTCGGTGATTTTCGCAGACACGAGAATCGATCGTCCCACGCCTCGATTAATTTTTAAGCAAACATCTACGTACATTGATGTGAATTACTTGTCGCGAGAAGTCGTGATCTTATAATTCGATTGACTCAAATCCAGCACTGATTATTATTTTTGTTATTTACTTACGATTCGAAGATACTATCGAGGGTTAACTTAATGAGTGTCTCATTTAATTTAACTTTATTCCAAGGAGAGACGCGAAATATAGAGAAAGTTAAAGACATCGTCTATTTCATCTAGACAATGTTTCAATCCACAACTTACTTGAATTCTATAATTAATCATTTTTATAAATTTGTAATAACGAAACTGCTGCACTGAATTATACGAAAATTATTAAGAATTATATATATTATACGACAGTTAAATTATAAGATCGTTCGACAGTTAACAGTTTGTTTAAGAAACACAAAGCTTTTTGTATGTGTCAATTTAATGGCTAGACCGGTAATCGTTCACGTGTTGTGTCCAAATCCACGCGTCGTCTTGTTCAACAAAACGGTCGTGACGAGCAACTCCCTGCCTCCCCAACCCCCGATGAAGAGCCACGACCGACAGCTTTACTCAGCGCGGTGCTCATTGCTCCATTACTAATTTCCGCCCTCGGCCATGCACACTGCTCTACACGCTCCATCGTGGTTCACGCGCGCGCACACATACAAGTCGCAGATAATGCTTCCACCTACAAACCAATCTATTAGGCGCCATCTCTTTGACTGCTCACTTACATCGGCCTCCCCGTCTGCCCCTCTCGTCTGCGAGACCCTGCTTGGCCACCGGAAGCGCTCCGATCCCGGACACCTACACGCTCCAGCTTATATCTGAAGCATATCGGCCGAAGAACACGCGTCCTATCGAAACACACGTTAAGACCAACTTTCGTCGCAGCAACCGGATGCGCGATAATTTAAAATTGGTACGTGAGTCTTTGGAAAATCGATTTGCAATCATAACGGAAGTATTAAGGAAACTGAAGCTGGTGCCGAGTTGAAAAATAGAAAGTATAGCGTTCGATTGTGTCGATATCGAGTTACTCGGGAAGTTTTACTTTTGAACCAAGCATTTCCTTGATATTCCTTATCTGAATAAATCATGGAAGGTTCCCTTGTTTCCCTTTATTTTGTGCATTAGACTTTTTACATCAATCCTATTTTGCGTATCTTGGTAAAACGATGTATACATTGCTGCAGTAATGCATTTCTGTAACTTTGCCTCTATTACTTCACCATTTACTTCCAAATAGCTTAATTTTTTATTAGCCTACTTTTCGATAAGACAATAACGCGCACAACACGCTACAGCTGCAACACTTAACCAACTCCGTTGAAAACTCTTACGCTACGTCGGATCGATGCTGGTTTCCGCAATGTTAGCAGTGTATTCATACGATCTGTGGCCCGTGTCTGTCAGAAGCATCAATCCCGCTGATGATCAGGGTATTATTTCCTTCGATTAATCAAGGTCTATCACGTGTACGGCATGCAACAACGACAGGCTATCGTAACGAAGAAGGATGTTATTCACGGGATATGAACGTATCATCGTAACACCTAATAACGAACATCCGAGCCGGCTCGATGGCCAGCTGTAGTTCGTCAATGATGCGTCGGAGTGCGAATTGCCGCTGAAATTCATTATTCTCAATTCTCGTAAACAGGCAGTTATAAATTATTCAGGCCGAATACCCGGCCACGTTAGGATGACCTAAGCGGTCGGATAGCCGCTAACTGCCGGTAAATTAGCCAATTGAGGGCTTCGAGTATCCGCGGATATCTTATTACACACTTGCCAGCCGCAGCCATGGCGCCCGTGCGTTCGTACGTGTTCTCTTCGACCGCGACACGTAATCCTCTTCCTTCGTGGATCGACCAGTTCCAATTAAAAGAATTCGACGTGATGCATACTATAGCGATCAGAGTGGCGCTCTGCGAATTCGACCCGCCAATTGCCCGCGTACGCTGCTAATCGAAGGCTGGAAGTGATTCAAACAATGCTGTTTTATAGAAATTCGTGGAATCGATGATGAATCACTTTGGCTCTCGAGTGACTTGGAAGTTGAAACGTGGAGAATTCAATGAATTTCCGTGTAAATTGCGTCCGTGGATTTTAGAGGAAAGATAATAGCGAAATATGGAGTTTGCTCTTTCTATGTGTTTCTCTATTTTTATTCTCTATTCTTGATCTTTGATGTGCTATTTATTGATGTTAATTACGTAATTATCGATGTGTTCATTATTGACGTTAATTATTTATTAACTAATGTGTATGATCTCCCGTTCTAATTTTATGTCAAAGACTTCCCTAACACTAGAACTACCGATAGTTAACACGAAATTATTTCTACCAAAACCAGTCAAAATGACTGGTCTTCAAAAAATACGTAATAATAAAATATTTTCATATTTATTGATTTATTGCTTTCTTACAGAAGGAATTCCATGTTGTGTAGTACATTTTTGCATTATTAATCATTTTGACTGATGTGGTATTTCTAGTGTTATCTTCTAGCGATCTAGCGATCGATACGGAATTTTCCTGATATCTGATATCATCATGTCGAATGATACGCAGTAAATATTTGAAAAACATACACAACGAGGAATCTGGTTAATTGGTGTTCGATAAACAGATTGCAGGACCCTTTTACACTTTGACAAATACCAGTCATTGTGATTGGTATTGGTATAAATAGCCTTGATATAAAATTATTTTCAGTTTGAATACATAGAAAACAAAATAAAATTCGTTATATTATTCATTTAGTTATCGTTGCGAAAGTCATTACATTATTATGGAAAAAATATATAACATAAAGTAGGAATTTAAAAATAAAATTGTAAAACCAGTCAATTTGACCGGTGTGGTAGTTATAGTGTTAAACCAATAAAAATGTTTTCGCTTGTTACAATTAGGGTACAAGGATTGCAAAGAAAGAGAAATATGAATTCTGAGTTTTCGCATTTCGAAGCACTGTTCATTTCTATGTAGAGGTCTAATAACGAAGAAACATCCAATAATATCTCCATAAAATATCTAAACTATAAATACTGAATTAAGAGACCCGTAATCATCTGCCAACGTTAAACAGAGTAATCCTGAATCAATTGCAAAATTAGAATCGTTTCAATTCGTGTCTGTTCTTCGAAATGACGGCGACTGGTCGAACAATGCTTGAAAAGGTAACAAAGAAGAAACTCACACGGCAGACGTAACGGTAACGATCGAACCATAAAGACGATGTCGTTGTCAACTGGTTGGGTATGCGCGCGTCTTATTACAGGATCCGTGGTTTACGCGCGCGAGTCTTTGCTAACGAGGATCGTGAAAGGGAGTAATGACACGGCCGGACGTGGTCGAGGAGGCGTCGCTCAACAACAGACGAATAAATTTGCTTACCGGTTTAACGAACGATCGTCGTTCGATGTACTCTTAGTACTTAGTTCGTTGCCGTTTCAGGATTATCAACTAGCTGTCGTGTCTTTTTCGAACCACTTAATTATTCTACCAGTCCACACGCCTGATGACTCAACCGTCAGGTTTCCTCCAAGGAAAGAATATTCGGTCGTTTTTATGAGAATATTAAAGCCAGCATAAAAATTCGCCTGTTAAACACGTTAAATTTATTAACGGCCGGTATTATTAATGTGCCGCTATATTTATGTTTAATTAGGATCGGACTATGAGTTTTGAAATATTTGCTTGGAGTAGTAGAAATAAGAGATATTCCACTTAACGCGTCTGCTTTTGTGTGCAATATAAAGTGGAATTCTCTATTTAAAGCTGTGAATAAGATAAATGTTATAGTTTCTGCTAAATGGTAACTGTAGAATTGATAAATTCACTGTAATCCTTCGAACCGTGTAAAATAGACGATTACTCACCGAATGTTATTTCATCATCAAATCATCTCATTATATCAATCATTAATTCTCCATTGCTCCGCTAGAATAGAACAAATTCAAATCGATACTGTATTTTATTGTTGGTTGGCAACAGAAAATCCAAATAGATACGCAGTATTAACAAGCACATTGCTTGTCCTAATACATGAAAGGAAGCTGTCTTTGCAACTTATAGCTTGGGCAAACGCGAACCACTCTCAATTTCATGGTGTGAGCTCGTTTCCGGCGACAGGAGCCGCGTAAATTCCGTTCTGCGTCGGGGGTTGATCCCGAAGCGGCGCGAAGTGAGTGACTAAAGAAGAGGAAAGGATTTTCTCGATCGTGGCAGTGTCGCCAGAACGCAGCTCGTTCTTGTACATCGCTGGGCATAACGTCGCTTAAGTTGAAGGGATGAGCGGGCGACTGGAAGCACGCTATTATCGTAGCTCAAAAGAGAACTCGCGCGCGCGTGCACTGCACGCGACAAATCAAATCTCCGCCAAGCGAGTGGAAGAGAAACGGGGGAGGAAGGAGGGAGAGATCTTGGGGGAAAAAGAGGAATCATAATGGAGAGACTGCTACTGGAATTTCACCAGACGCGTTCGCTACGAGCCATTGAACAGTTATCGCCGTCGTGGCGTTCAATGAGAGGATAACCGACTGCGAGCACTTCCGGTTTAATAAACGCCCCGACGAGGATGACCTTTTCGTGGGTGCATCCTTGAATAACGCAACGCGACCGGCAAATAAATAGTGGAAACGCTGCCGTTCTTTGTCAGAGACGCGACGCGACGTTTCTCACGGATGGAATGTTTAATTATGGTTGCGCGATCGTTATCGCGGACCCCTGTTCAACCATTTTTCAACACAATTCTATATGAAGATCGTTTTAATAATGGTGGAACGATGGAACGCGGAAAAGGGGATGCCTGTTTATGTTTCATGAAGTTGAAGAATGTTCGAGCGATGTGTAATTCTGAGAGATAACGTGTCGCTGAAATAGGCCATCTATTGTCGTTTAGATATTATTTTTTCGAAACAGAAGATTTATTAGATTGTCATTGAATTTTATACTGTCTTCGATTATCAAGCACGTTAAATTACATCTTGTAATACGAATTATTTATTATTTCAAGAGATGCAAGTTCTGTATCGAATCTGAAGATCCTAAATAAAGTACTCGAGATTAGTAACATTTATAAATAATATTCGTGCAATCACACTTCGATGCTATTTTTACCAAATTTTAGTTGTAATCTCAGAATTAACAATTGGTAACGAGTAACGGGCTCGGATATTTCTGTCGACGATCCTGGTATCCGACAACAAAATAGCGTGGGTAGAATAGTATGTGAATTCATTGGGCCATGTATGGGAGAGTGTGTTACGTTTTATGATTTCAAAGGTTTCGAAGTTTGGTCACCTCGATACCCATCAGCGATCGCCTGCGACTATCTACATGAGTATGGACGCGCTGTTTACACAGCGCGTTACAAGTTTCCGGTGAAATCATCGCACGATCATTACCAACTGACATTGTGCGTGGCCGAAATTAATACGGTCGAACGATCTTTCGTGGCAACCGGATAATGACAAAACGCGAAGAAGTGACATGGTAGTTTGATATAGGATATAGGAGGATAGCAACAGAATCGTAATTAGGACATTTTTAACGATATTTTACGTATTTAAAGGAAATTCTACGATTACAACGACAGTTGATAATTTCTAATAAAAATAATGTATTCTGTTGAAACTGCGTAGGGATTTGGAAGGAATGAGTTTCTTCCTTTACAATATGCTTATCACGATATTTCGTGCTAGGAAAAATGGGAATGCCAGCAATTCAATGTAATAAGCTACACATGTAATATCAATTCGCGCAGCGAACTAAATCCATCACGAAGTTCCTAGATCCATAAAATTTCCGTTTCTAATTCAGACACACCGAATTCTATACCAAAGCATCGGCGCCGCGTAGTATAAAGTTAACACGCACTCTCATCCTCCCGCAATGAAACACCCTCCTATTCTCTAGAAGGTCGCGGGCAAATTTTCTTTCGCGCCAAAAATGTCCGTCGCCAATTTAACTGGGAGGCCTTTGTCTAAACTGTTCTTTACGAAATCGAGGTGGAACGGTGATAGCGAATGGAGGGAATTGGGGAAGGGGAAGACGACACGAGGAGAACAAAGAATGTAGGAGAAACTTGGTTCGAAAAAGGAAGCGGGATAAAAGTCGCGCGGTAACCGCGTTTCGTTCTCAGCTAGGCTTTGCGTGGTTCGTGGCTTGGCGAGGGAAGGAAAAGGTGACGAGAGAGCAGTGGCGTGATGTCGCGGTGGCAGAGGGGACCAGGGCGGATATAGAGAAAGACATTTCCCACAGATCAAAGCCGCTACAGCCGTCGTGGCTCCACGCGAGCGTAACAGAAGCCAACCGCGTAATTTATAGAAGCTGGGAAGCGGCCGTTTACAAAAACAGTTATAAAAATGACAAGTTTACCATACGTGCGAGAGGAGAGAGGCGCTGTTACTTGACTAGGCGTCCGGCCATTCACGACGACACGGCCGCAAGGACGATTACCGGGACAACGCTGTGCCCGCGGACGTCGTCGCGACGATGTCTTCTCGCCAGCGACCACCAAACAATATGACGCCTCGCGTAATCGTGACAGACGTGATAATCGCAGAGGCGAGGCGTCGCGTCGTCACACCTCGTGCGCCGCACAGCGCCACATCGGTTAACCGTTCACTTGCAATTATCGAACGAGCAAAGGGCGCTCGCCAATTCCTTGAATTATCGGTGCTGGTCCTATCTGCTCTCTTGCATCCTCCTCTCTGTCTTTGCTGGGCCTTGAAACGATTTAACAACTTCGTTTCTGCTAATGTTGTTAGCTATCAGAAGCTTAGCGATTCGATACATCGAGCTACCTGAGATAACTTTCTCATCTTGTCATCTTTTCACAGATCGATAAGTTGCGAAAAATGGTGTATTATAGTACATTACTTAGGGCATTGGTCGAAATCTAGGAAGTTGTACCTCTTGTACTTTAAAACCAAACAGTTACGTTTGAATTAATCGTGGTAGTCCTTGCGTCAGCTTATCTGATCCATGTTAATGTTACAACATCTACAGATAAAGAACTTACAGATAGTATTTACACATATACAGTTATATGGACAGAAGATGGTTTAAACTATTTTAATAAGTAAAGATACGATTTCGGAGGCACGTAAACTTAATGTGATTCAGGAGCCATGACTACAAATTAGCGGAACACTGGTTACGTTCTTTTTTAGAAAGTCGTAAAATTCGAATCACGGTAGTTTCAACGCCGGAGGAACCGAAGACAGCAACTGACACAAGAATCTTCCGACCATTAACGAATAACGAGTTCTTTTAACTTTTCACTCGAGTCGTTTTCAACGAGTATACATATTATCGCAAATATTCTCAGTTCTTAACAATTACATTCTTATTTAATATTCATGTGGACTTCGCCTATACGTTCCATTCTTATGCGAATAAAAATAGCAGCGTGAAAGTCACGTAACAATCACCGAGATTTATTAATTCGGTAATTAGTAGCCGAAAAGCGTTTGAAGTCGGTGGCGCGGACGTTTCCCTGCACTATATCACTCGTACATCGTCAAGGTGTATTTTCTCCATGATAGTACGAGTTTATTTCTCATTCGACAAATTATTGCCGACGCAAACGGTCGAGCCTGCGCATCGTCTGAACGACCACGTCGACGACACCGTGCGACGAGCATCACGAGCCTCGAGACGAAACACTCGCTTACAATTATTAACCATCTAACACGAACGCCGTGGCGTTTCCAAACGACCGTGGGAAATTTGAATTAATCAGACTCCTTCTGGCCTTCAGTGACCAACCGCCAAAAAGTATCTTCCTACTGGAAACAGCGAGTCTAACCACCAAATAGACGTGAACGATTCTACGGTTGGTTCATGGAGTCATTGAAGAAAGAACGCTCAGATGCTCGATCAAAGCGATCGTTGTCGCGATCACGGCTGAGATTCGTCAGCTATTAATACGACCGAAAGAGCCGAGGCGTCCCAAAAGGATCGAAGAGAACTGTGAAACGGTTCGAGAACGTTTGCATCGGCGTGGCCGTCGCGAGAGCCGCATACCATATCTAATAGTGAAATAACTCAAATAATTCAAAAGGAGTTATGCGAATGCCTTATCGTCCTGACGCTTTGAATTACCCGCCGGAACGATGCCGCTTCGGGAGAATGGACGAGGCGGAGGCGGCACCGTCAGGGCCCAGTGGTGGGAGCGTATTTTTAGAATGATCTATGTCTTCGTTTGATTCCGAAGATTGCGCTCTCGCGACACCGAGAAACCGAGAGTCTTAACGGGATCTGGTTACGGGCCTGATGCCGCGTGTTTTCGGATTCCTGGCTTCGTCCTGGACACGCTATCGGTAACACGGATCTACCTTCTCGCCTCTCCCTTTTTTCACCTCCGTTGACAGACTGGGCCGTCGAGTTCGTGCCGATCCAGATTCCATGCTATCTTCTTCGTCACTTTTTCCCCGGCTGCTCCCGGCCGCTCCGGCACCGAAATTTGTACGTCGATCCCCTGACACAGAAGACTGGAAATAAGTGTCCCTGAAGTTCCTCCGCCCCGAAACCATTTTTAAATATGCCTCGAATAATTCTTTAAAGTAAATTATTAAAGTGAATATTCCTATGAATATTTTCAAATGAAGTCATCGCGTGCCTTTGTTTAAGAAAGATTAAAAATAAGAAGGAGAATTTCGTATGGTTAATTCTGCAGGTTATAAACAACATATCTTTGCTTCTTAACGGGGAATTTGGAATATCACAGATTAGTATCGATCGGTTAATTGTTTCAATTGCTTAGCCTACTTTTTCAATGTACTTGTAAATTTTGACAAATAATTCTGCCTTCTTATTATCTTCTAATTTTGTTGTCATTGATCAATTGATATCGTGACAATTGGTATCATTGGACCATGGGTGAATCACGCTAGTTTCTGTTAAATCACTTAATTTTAGAGTACTCTATTTCAGTTAATATTCCGCATTTTATACGCTAAAGACCATCAATTTAAATTAAGACGAAGTATTCCTAAGTCTGTGTGTGTGTTACGATCACCTAGAAACCAACCATAGACTAACCGATGACCAAGGGGGGGGGGGTTAAACAAGAGCAGACAAAAGATTCATTATTTCAATTAAACATTAAATAGGTAATTGTATCTTCTTTACAGAAACCATTTCTATCGATCGTCTTTTATAACTTTTATTTCAAACAATTACATATCGCTAAATATCTTTATTCTTGCGGTTTTTACGTTGCACGTAGTGCTCAGTTCATAGACCCCAATGATCAATCGTTCAGAGGTTAATTCTTCTTCGTTGAACTTCTTGAATTCTGGCATATCTCGATTTAGAGAGCGATTAAGGAAAATGTTTGTCAAAGTCGAATTCGCATTTGGCCCTTTTAAGGTTACTGGCATTGTTCCTGGTTTTCGACAGGTCGTAGATCGAAGTCGATTACGCTTCCGGGAACATGAGCCAGATCGTCAGACAAATCTGTCAGTAATTTCCCCATCGAATCTAATTGAATTCTCACGGTGGAATATGACGCGGAATGGGACGATTAATAAGAATTAAACTGACAGGTTAAATCCAATTACAGGAGCCGGATTTTCTGGTATTTCTCGATCGGTGCCATCGAATTATCATTAGCGAAAGGTTTCCAGAAAATTGTAAAATATCGAGTAGATTAATGATATATCAATTACCAAAATATTCTTGATTAAACAAATAGAAATATTTAAAATATATACGCACGACATGTATGTACATCTTATTTAAACGTATACATACTATAGTTTCTTAAACGTTGAAAGTTGTTTAACGTTACGAAAGAAACTTAACGAGCTAATCGTATCTCTCTATAAAATCGCCATTACACTTTTTAAGTAATATTCCTGCTTCATACTCGTACAGAATTGTATGAATGATAAAACTATGTCACTACAGAGCCTCGCGTGATACAAACAAGCCCAAGTACACATTTAAAAATTCATCAAATATAACTATCCCCGTGACAAAAATTGAAAAGTATTCAAGTACAGGAGTGCAATCGGAAGAAAAAAAGAGCGTCTGCGGCGAGGTCGCGAGAGAAAAGAAAGAGATTAGCAAGGGGAAAGAAGAAGGAAACTGCGGCGTTGTGCACGACGGGCCATGATCAAGATCGTAAGATCTAACTAGAGGGCTAGCCGCTCATTCGACGCGCTATATTTATCGGTGATCTTACTGAGTTTTCCGACCCCTACCGTCGGATCTTCGTGGCTGGTGTAGGAGAGCTCGATAACGCGGTCGATCCCCGTGCACACGCGTGCATCTCGCCGAACAATGGGCTTGTGCACGGGCAAGCTGTTGTGCGTGAGTAAACGCTCGGCCGCATGATTCACAATGATGTACCCTGCATGCACGCTTGTACTCATTAACACTTATCAATAATTACGTTTCTAACGAATTTATCACATAACAAGCGAACCCATCCCATCATTAAATAGCGTTCCCGGCACGGCTATAAGGACACGGTCTACTTGCCTCGACCGAGGTCGACTCGCGTCTTTAGAGGTATGCGTTACGCGCGAATGATGATGGATCGCGTTCGGGAAAACTGTGCAACCGTGTGCTTCTAGTGTCAGGATTGTTCGTGGAACGGAGAGGCTATGATCGTCTATGGATCATAATCGACCTGCCGAAATTGAAAGAACGATGATACACGATAATGCTTTGATATACAACGAACGACAAAACTTGAGATATTACACGTTTGTGCTAATATAAGATCCTTCGTGTTACAGTGAATGTCTTTTTTGGCGAACTGTAGAGTTTTTTGAATCATACGTTCAGACGTTTAGAGATTGATGGAATGAAATTGTAATGCGGAGTAGCGTAGGTTTTGCGAATGTATGAACTTTTGGAATAATAAATAATATACACATGTCATAACTGTTCATATGTATATGATATTGATAGAATACAATCTGATATTAATTGAATAAGGTGGCAATTTTTGCGCTAGGGGTACAAGTTCGTTTATAAATTTGTCAGAGGATAAATAATTCGCATAATCGTCGGTATTGGTGGTCTACCGAATGAGTAACGCATTTAAAAAGGAAATTAGGTTTTCAGGGAATCAATTTGAAATGGAAAGTTTGTAGTGAGACATTTTGTTCCTTTTACAATTTAGTTAAATATTCTCTGGATTTTGACAGTTTCTTCTAAAATATTGTTTATGTATCGTTTATAACTTTCCTCCAAATAATAGGAGCTCAAATTCAGACAGTTGACAGCAGTTGCTTTAATCAGATTGATTAGAATTTTGTTGGAACTAGGGAATCTCACGGCAGATATCGGGAATCCTGGAATCACGAATGACCAAGTTACACAGAGAGTTGAAACTGTCTCACCGATTCTGAGTGTGTAGCAGGTGATAAATAATAATAAGACACGAATCAGATGAGCGAATTATTTAGTTATTCAGAGGTAAATTAAAAGTGTAACAATTAAGAGTGTAAAATGGAGATGCGAGTGAAAAAAGTAGTGTTATTAGAGCGTATAGGTAGAAAGAGGAAGATTGATACGAAATTATTCGTACGGTTGTATATAGCCCCAATTATGACAAATATCGAGCAGAAAGCAGTCAGCGATAAAATTCTCGAACAACTCCGAGCATTAATTAGACCGATTCAATTCTAGATATACAAACTATTTTCGTGGTTACTTCATTGCTGATTCGTTGAAGCCGGCGATAATGCCAGCGATTAGTCGAGCTTGAACAAAAGCGGCAGGAATTACGTATCTCTTTATGGAAGCCGGATGTTCCTTTCCTTAATGATTCTGTCTTCTACACGCCGTTTCTTTCGCGAAAACTGCAAATAACCGGGAAGTGGAAGCTATTTCCTATAACATGGTTGCACGGTATACCGAATGAGCTTCCAATGGAAAAATACGCTAGAAATCCATTTATCTAAACATCATTTGTTGGAAATTTTCTCATTCAATTCGTTTATCTAAACGTGAATTCTTATCATTCGAACGAACGATAATAGGTAAGGAGGAAAAGCGGCGAATATAAATTCCATTATACGAATTTCAATTTTATGAATTATTTGTCTGTCGACAAAATTCCTGGTATACTGTAGCTTGACGATATTTTTGAAAACGTCGCGCAATAATAATCGAATATACCGTAACGCTATTTATTAGGACAAAATTTTCGTTACCATTCTGCTCGATGAGCTTGTGATGATTTATTTGAACGTGATCTCTTATTATATAAAGGAAAAAACATTTTCATCGTCAAGGAGTGAGAATAATGAGAGAACTCTTGTTATATGAACTTATTTGTCGATGAAAGAAGCTCTACTGTAGATCGTTGCAACAAATATTTCGAATCATTAATGGACTTTTTGCTTCCTCTATGTCTGTATGATATAAAAAGGGGAAAGTGTATTCTCTTGTAGAGTTGTAGATTGTAGATTTCCATTGGAATCGAAAGTGGTGGCGTCGAAACAATGAGTGACGAGCGATTCCTGGTGCACCCTTGCGCGGCCGAGTGTATTAGCTCTGCAAGATGAAACCGATAAGATCGAAGCCAACCGCCTAATGAATGCCATAGCTCGCGCATTAAACGCTATGTACGCGATTAATATCGTCTTCTGGTTGGGTGGAAAAGTTATGCCCGTTAGCGACGGCTGTTTAAGTGGCCGGTGTCTTACAATGTTGCTTCATTACGAGCGATTTATTATATTTCATGGCGCGGTCGGTCCGCCTCGCGCGATCATTATGCGTCTGCAACAAAAGCTCGCGTGATTCATTACCAACCATGCTTTGTGTGTACGCAGCTTCGAAATATTATGAATGTGATTCGGATCTACGTCCGATGCCCGATTAATGATTTTTTCACTGCACCACGAGGTCTTTATTTATTTTTGTCTAAGTTGAATATTATATTTTTCATTCTATGATATTGTAGAATGTGCCGAGAGAAATTAATATATGACCTTCGAGTGCCTCTGACAATTTATTTCTTACTAATAAGTGTAATAATAATGATAACTACGTACTTACGAGGGATGGGGGAAAGGACAAAGAATGTCATAAAAACGGCTTTATTGAGGAAATCAAGTTTTAATACTTTACCCTGGCAATGCAGAAACCAGAGAAGAAGAAAAGGGAAGAGAAGGGAAGGAAATGGACTGTATCTTGTCTGAGCTGTTTTTTTCTCACAATTAAAACTAATTAGGTCAACTGTATCTAACAGCTTGTACAAATATTAATGAATCCTGCAAAGATCCTGCGAGCTACATTCATCATATACACGCAACATCTTTTCCTAAATATCGCACGTTTTATTGTTCCAGCAACTATAACACATTAATTCTGTATATGTTTACTGTAGAATAGTTGAAATAATTTACAGCATTAAATCTTGTTTACCTGCAGCGTGAGTTAAATGGATTACCATTCCAATAAAACGAAGATAGGTCAGTAAGACAACGCATATAAAACAATGTCGAAGAAACAATGGACTTATTTATTTCATAATTTGGTTCTCAAGTACGACGAATGGTTAACTGACGAATAGCAGAGAACGACAAAAGTCCCGATCAAAGTTGCCGGCGGCAAGCTCGCGCAGGCTGGCGTGAAAATCTGGTCAGATCGATTGGATCTTGATTTTGCAGGCTAATTATCCCGCTTTATCGCGAAAATGACGTTAATGGCCGTCGAGACGAGCTCCTCTAAGGGGATGTGTCAGTGGATTCTAGTGCGACGAGGCCCGGAGGAGACGTCGGAAGGGAAATGGGGGCTGTTTTGCCCGGTATATTAATTTAATTCTTTGGATACTCGATAGATGCTGGAAAGAGAGGACGGCTCGGGGTGGCTGCAGGCTGGTCTCGTCGAGTTTGAATATTCATAGGAAAGAGGGAATAGAGATCGGGTGTAATAGAATTTAAATTAAGGAAGGGAGGTCGGCCGAAACTGTATGGAGAGTTCCATAATATGATAATGCTCGTCCTATCGATATATTCCTGCAGAAGACTGGCCCGCCGGGAGCTGAAAATACCTCTAGAAATTGTCGTTCCGTCGATTGACCGACCGTCCTAGCACGGAAACTGATTATGGCCGCTGCTAACCCCCGCGTTAATCGGCCAGCTAAACCCTCACAACGTTTCCATGTCGATCGCCCACCCATTTTCTTGTCGCGTGTTCGCGTGATCGAAAACTGAACGCTGTTATTAGTTAGGATGAATAAATAGATGCTTTGTAGAGGACGGTTGTGGAGACTGAAATTGCTTTAGTTTCAAGGAATTTGAGTACAAGTTGTCGAATATTGATTGATGACACATTTAAATTGACTTATACAGCAATAGAGAGAGAGAGAGAGTGACGAATAAATTAACAGTTCAATTTCTTAGAAAAGTAAATTTCCGTCTAACTTTAACGACTTAGCGTTATTGATCAACTTTACTTCTTATAGAAAAGCAAAAATATTGATAATCAAATCAGCTGACCAATTTCCCTACTATTTCCTGAACAAATTGACAATACACAGTTTAGAGGATTAATTCACATATCTACAACTTAAATACAGAGTAAGTAATCTTTAACAAAATCCACGATTAAAACAGTCATAATCGGCAGATATCAAATAGTAAATACAACTTCTCAGCTAACGTCTTTACATGGTGTGTCTCTTTTCTGTAAATCGAAAACGGGAGCAAGTTTAGAAAAAGAAAAGGAAGTTACGAGGCGCATATATACATATACGTATACACGTCAGTGATTACCACAACCGGGAAGTGGAGATGCATGCTCGGTCAGAGTCGCGGCAGTCGCGCAAGTTAACAAGGTTAAACACCTCAGCTGTGTTAACGGGAACATTAACACTCCACGACCATTACGATTAGAGACGTCTCGAGCGAAGGACTCTGACGTCGCGTCGGGACGCTGGTGTGAGCCACGCTCCGTGAGAGTGAGCTGAGTGAGTAGAAGGGAGAGGGAGGAACAGGACGGTCAGAAAGTAAGAGGTTCAAGGTGGAAAAGGTGGACTTTAACTTTGGAGCCGCATTAAAAGTTTCCTGAGTAGGTGGATATGCCAGACGGTGGTTATTTCTTTGTGATACCCTTGTACAGAGCTGTCCTCTGTCTAGCGATAGAAAAATGTAACGAAAAGGAATGTAGGTCTTGGCAAAACTTGGTTACTTCAGCGAAACTGGATTAAATTGTTCCGATTAGTTATACATTTATTTAACCGTTTCATTTTTATCGATTTCAGGTAGATTCGTTTGCTCCTGGTCTTTCGTGTTATTGATATTTCTTACAGAAAAATAATTGCAGCTCTTCAGGAAGTTATTCTTCGTCGTAACTAATACTGTATAATATAGATATTTGTACAGAATTTAAATCTTTCGAGAAATGAATTAAGTCATATGATACTTATCGTGCACAAAAATCACCTTTTATTATAGCAATATGTATTTTTGTATAATAAAATTTTTTTAAATTATAAAAACTATATATATTATAATAATGTACACTGTTATATCAATCTCGAATTCATAGGTTTTTCAACGAAATCGGATTTTATCAGAATGACTCGGCTGTTTACTCAACAGCAAGGCATCGATCGTCAAAATACGCGAACGTTTCGCCGAAAGTTTCCCAGAGAGGTTGCTTTTTTCCGAAGCGGCTAAATCATCTCGGCTCCGGTCACACGCCAGCTCCTCCCGCGACACAGCTAAGTAACTCGAGCAGGAAGTAGCTGTATCGTGCGGAAAAGTGACTGCAAAGTTTACCTCGAAGCGACAATCAGTTAAATAGTTTCCTGCATGGCGCGGCTGGCGCGAAACGCGCCTAGGTACCGCCCGAGGAGGAGTAGATAGGCTAGTCTGATAAGCGAAATAAAAGTTATACTCCTCATTGTTCGCGGCGGCTTCTAATTACGCGCGTGAACCAGCGTAGCTTGCGCGTCTATCGCAACAGCGCAGCGTCGCCACGCTGCATCGGATTTTCGCATGTGCAATCCGGATCCTGCTCGAGTTTCCTCGTATCGTGATAGGAATCGACGCGCGAGCAGCCATACCTTATTCAGGCTACGTGCAATCTGCGTTGGAATGAGGTAATCGGTGCCGTGGAATGCTTAGCATTGTGCTTAGGAGTGGTGCTTTTTTTTTGTCGACAGATTTCTCGAAATACACCGCGGACGTAGACATTCAATTTCCAATCCGAATTGCTTTTATCTTAGAAAATAATGTTCATGGTTATCGGCTTGTGTAGAGATGCATTTTCAAGTTTTTCTTCTTTATGTTATGTATGTACATGTATCAGAATTGTTGAAATTTTTTTTTTTATTTAATAATTTACATTCACAATTTGTCCAATTTGGACATTTGGTGAAATTTTTTAGCTGTTTGATTATCGTGTGGGTGGCTACCCCCAGCGAGGTACCATCGGTTCGTGTTTGTTAGGTTATATCCCTTGTGATTGTTGAAATTTGAGTGAGTTTTTAGACTTATATAAATATGAATCAGCTTACTGATCCAAGGAATGAAGAGAATGCGAGGTAACCTGCGTTTTCAATTTTCGTCATAGACGTATCTAGAATTAATACACCAATATACTGTAGTATACAGGAGCCTGTAGTATATAAATTGGTGAACATTTTAACTTTAATAAATTTGTCAATATCATTAAACAGGTAGGAAGTTAGAATTCAGTTTTCCTGAATTGACTGACTTGCTTCCTTCGCTTCGTATATTGTAAGAAACTAGCGTAAGTAATATTAAACTATAAAATGAACTTAAAATAATGATGTTCATAACATCGTCACTTATTTCTATCTTTAATCAATGTAATTTTTAATTAATGAAGTTGATCAGTATGACTAAGTGACCCATATACTGCACTGCACGTGTTATACCATATAAAGTGCCATTAATATCGATTATATAATTTCTTACCGACTAAGGGGTGTCTACTTCTAACAATGTTCGTAACATTATCAGCTTTTTCTATTTTTAATTTATGGATAAGTATGGCTGAGTGGTTCATATAGTGCGCTGCACGCGTTGTACTAGCTAATATGCCATTAATTTTCTATTAATATCGATTATATAACTTCGTGTCAACCGAGCGATATTTACTTAGCCATAGCAAGTAAACATTTTTATCCATAATACTATGTAATACTATCGTAACAGCGCAATAAAGGGACTAAGCACCTCTTCCAATATTCCAAGAAATAACCTTTATTACTCCTTCCTTTCTTCGCCACTTGCTAATTATACCAAGTTTCCTAATAATAAGTCCAAATGCAATAACGCAACAAAAAGAAACTATGCACACCGTCCAATGTTCAAAGAAATAGCCAAAATTCCTGTCTTCTGTCGACTGTACCAAATTTCCAAACAACCGGTCCAATAAAGAACAAAAAAAGGAAAATGATCCTAGCTACTTTTGAATCCTTTTAAGTAGTAAAAAGCGACCACATCGACTGTCAGCAAACATTACTATGTCGGGTATCCGTAGGCAAACCTCTCCATAAGAGAGTGTGCGATAAAACGCAGCCCCTGCCACATCGGCCACAAGTGGCACTAATTTTTCTCCCACTGTTAGGACAGTGCGGCAGGATCTCTAGAACGGTTCGTTCCGACTGGAGTTCGTTATCAAACGCGCATCGCGGACCGCGCTGCATCGAGTGGAGGTGTACGAAGAAGAAGAAGAAGAAGAAGAAGAATTCGCGTTCGCGGAACGAGCGTACCAAATCTCGTGACGTGGCCGAGACGTTTCCACGACGGTCCGGAATGATTTACCGGGACTCGTTGTAAAACGGTACCGCCGTTCCACACGCGGGAGACACAAGAGACTCTGATTATCATTCGAGATTGTCCGGCACAAAGGGCTTCTCTCTGTTCGCGGTAAAAGGGCCTGGAGATTTAGATATTTATGAACGAAGAAATTCCAAAATGGGGGGAAAGGTGCTCCGAGTTGTCGTGACTCGATGATCAGCTTTATTGTGGCGAGATCAGGCAATGGGCCTTCTCTAGAATCAGCCCGAATGAACGTCGCAATCTTACCTCCTCGCTCTAGTGTGAACCGAGAGATAGCACGTTTCTAGGACGTGTTAATCTAGCCGCGATATGAGAAAATGAAAGCGAAGGAATACTCGTTTTCACGTTGGTCGAGTAACTGAAGACATAACGATAAGTATTAAGCTTCGAGTTTGTTCGTCAGATAGTTACGAAAATTTGTTCGGTATCATATATTTTTATTCTGATAGATCAAATGTAAAACTACATTCGCTGTAAATATTTTTAGTACTTTACTGTTGTTTCGATATTAATAGTTGAATTATCTTCAACCGGAGAAAATTCTGTCTCTTACGTACGTCTCTTCTTCTACGTACAGAAACTTAACTTTATTCTTCGCTTGTAGTCAGAACAACTCGCAAAAAGTGTAAGGTTTTTAACTCAACCGTACATTGGCATCGTCCGATTAACACGAATATTCACCGAGTGAGATATCCCTACAGTATTTCAACACAGAAAAAACTTGCCAACTAGTCATCCAAGAAATTATCAACGCCATTTGAGCGAATCCTCGGCACCGCGGATTGCCATCCGTGAAATCAATCGCACGATAAGTCAAACTTTTAATTTACGGCGCCATTACCGGCGCTCGGAGCTAGGACGCAGGCACGGGGCCAAGAAGCTCAGCTTGAAACGGCGTCTGAGGGGTTGAAACGAGAGACGTACCGACTACGATAGTCGCAAAACTTGAGAGAAAGGCATTAACGTTATTTTAATCGGGAGATATAATGATCGCTCTGTAGTCGACGCATGGCGAACGAAAGGTACAATAAGGAGGTGCGGGGGAACGAAGGAGAACGGGGGCTGATTTGCGAACGCAGGTTGCCGCGCATTTGTTACGGGCCGATAGCAATTGTTTCCCCTATCTGCTAGCTACACTGCGACACTGTTTGGTTGGTTGCACTGTCTGGCTCCGTTGTGGTGCACGTGAATGCGTGTGCGACGTGTACCTGCTTGCAACGCTGTCGATGTGCACCAGGCAGAGAGTATGGTCTTATGTAACCACCCCCACGGTGCTGCCCGATATAGATTCTATTCTATTGGTACATACGGTAATGCTTGGCTGGCATTGGTACAGCCTGACTGCAAAACCCCGATTCTCCGGTGGAAGCTTGCGGAAAAACTTGCAACAATGTGACTTCATTTCTTAGGTTTAGCCCAGATATATACTTATTAACCTAAGAGCGTGGATTTTAAGGGTAATTTTATTATACTGTGTGGTTTTTGCAATTATTATATAACTCAATATTTTTTGGAACGCACCATTTCTTGAAAATTATCTATCGATATTCAACATTTGATCATCGATACGTTCGATTAAGATCTCGAATAAATGGGAAATAACATGAGTCTGTAATATATTTTGCGAAAGAGTTCGTGTATATTGGAATTAATAGATTGGGATCTTTTTTGATCAGACATTGAACCGAGCGGTATGAATTCTTCAATATAAAGGTGACACATGTTTTACTAAGACTTGCTCTATTTGACAAGTATCGTTAGCGATATAAAACACCACACATGACTCATTCGGTGGCTTCTTGAACGCCTCGTGATCCCCCCAAAATAGACAGATTTTCGCGTTATATCTTGGTCGAGCGTATTAATCATACCTCGCAGGCGCAGTCTAAATTTCTAGCGCATCGCCGGTGCCTCATCATCCCCCGCACATTTTCGAGTACCGGCAATCACAGAAATTCGCGTATCCATGCTCACGTGATCACCACGGCAGGTAGATTCGTTCCGGATAGAGCCACGTCTGCCACGAGATTGAGTTCGACTCATCTCAAAATGCTTGTAGCGACTATCCTATTCGTACATAGTCGACTGGTGCGACAGATACATAGACGTTCGTTCGGTGGCAGAGGGAAGATCGAGGGAGAGAAGCTCGTTCCACGAAGAGAGTAGTGGGGAGGGCGGGCGAGAGAGACGAAGAAAAGACAGAAGAGCGGCGAGGGGGAGGAGAAGGGGAGAGACTCATGTACGGCGTGTATCTATTTGCAGACACAGATAAACACGAACAGAACCAACACCCCGATATACCGGGACAGAGCGAGAGTGTTCTTATAGTGGAACTTATTGATCCAACAAAACTCATTTCAAGATACAGTGCGAAGTCTCCAAGATACTGCTCTCCTACTCCACCCGTCCTGCCTCTCCTCGCGCTCTTCCGCCTCCACCCGAGCACCAGCCCCCTCCCCTCTTCTTCGTCCAGCACCACCGCGCCGTTCGACGCCCCCGTCCGCGCCCGCGACGTTCCCCGCCATCCCTCGCGACCGTGTCGTACATCCAAGACGTTCCGTACACGTGCATGGGGTCCGATTAATACGTACGACCATGGAAAATAACGAATAACTCGGTGCTAGAACTGGCGTTTCTCTGGAAATTCCAAGTAAATATTTTTACTGGCCATTGGTCTATCTCTCTGTGGATGTCACGTCGAGTGTAGTTTTGCGAAGTATCGGTGCTTGGATCGTTCTGATTTGAAAAACTCGAAAGAAATCAATGTACAGTGGCCAGAAAAAGTATCGATACACATTTGTGTTTATTACAGCATTTACGTACTAATTGATCAGGTCTAAATAAGGTTAAACTTCGTATCATTTCGTTATACATCGCCGATTGCTTTCATTCTTTCTTTCTTTTTATTTCTTTACTAATATTTTAATTTAATTACGTAAATTTGATATTATGAAAATAAAGTATAGAATGTGAGAAAAGCTGCTTCATTGCAAAATAAAGGCATATGCCGATACTCTCTGTAACCAGATATAGATTAATTGCTTTCGAAAAGAAAATCTGACTAACTTATAATTGTTATCGTAGATTTCTTTTCACCGCGGATGTCGCAGTGAAAGTAGTTGGAGTAACGTGCAGCATAAAGAAGTTAAAAGGCGACCGACTTGATGATATGTACTTGAAATGAACTTTGGGAAAATCTGGTCAGGTTAATGTTGTTACCTCGACGGTGGTAATTAGCTTTTTATCTGGAATATTATTTTTGAAGCGCTCCTGCTTCTTGGAACAAGCAATGCAAGGTAGAAGGTTTAGGACGAGCGTGACCTTGAACACAAGCAAACTTGCGTGTTTCCCTGTTCGTTGTGCCCTTGCACTTGAAACAATCCCTGAGATGTACTTCTCCAAGAGTAGAACCCTTAATTACCTGACATACATATAACCTAAATTTCTATGGGTATACATCTACCGTCTGCTTGTCGAACGAATCGAACATTTGGACTTCTAAATGATCACAATCTACATTACTATATAATTAAAAAACAAATATCCCTACAAACCATGAAATATCAATGTTTGCGAATAATAAACGTTAAAAACGTATTTTAATAATTGCAACGTATCGAATAATTTAAAATCGACACACATGACAAACACGTGGCAAATTAAAAAATTCAGAGATAAGAAGTGAACGACTATCGCATGATAAAGGTAATCGCAGGTTCGATGGAGAGTCACTGGGATGGCCAGGATCTTTGTCGGAAAAGTTAATAATCAGCCCCGACGCGTGACCTTGTACTCGGTTTTCCCCTCGCCGCTTTCGCCGCTCGTCCGAAATCCAAAGTTTCTCGGCAACTCGACACTGCAAGCAATTTCGGCGTCGAGCAATCCCCCTTCCCCGTGCCGGGCGTCCTACTCACCTAACCCTGCGCCGAGCAGCAAAGGAAAGTGCATAAAGCTGTAGAGTGTCGCCACTTGGAACGTCCTGTGCTCGCCTTGGTTGTCTTCTCTTCGAGAAGGTGAACCATTTCAGACAAGATTCACGAAGGTTTACACAGGAGTCTGAGGTAGCGAAGCGATCACTCCGATATCGATGAACTTGGACGGACGCTTTCCCTTTAATTAAAATTTAAGGTCCACCGCGAGAATAAGGGTGCGATGATCGACGTTGTGGCAACACGTGAGAAACAGAAGCGACGACGCGGCAGCAGAAGAGAGGAAAGTTTTATAGGGTTCCCGGGAAGTTGGTTCGTTTTTTCCCTGGTGTTTATTATCCTGCACATGACGACGCGACGGAGAGACCCCGTTCGGTTGATCTCGGCCCCCGTGCGTAACAATATTCGCACAAACGTTGAACGAGTAAACAAACGGAGGAACTTACGATTGCGTAAAACTGCAAAGTGTCTGCGGTTTGTTTGTCGGTGAGAGCGTTTTCGAGGCAAAGGCCTAGAGAGCGAGAGCTGTGGGCGCAGAGGGAGAACGGGAAAGAAGGAAAGAGAAAGGACGCGGGAGAGAGTCTGTCGGAGTTGAGAAGGAGAAGAGAAGTGGCGAGAGGGGGTGGCCGAGGAGAGACGGGGTTTAGGTAGGTGAGTCGCGAAGGATGGGTGAAGAGGACGCGGAGGGAGGCACACAGCCGGAGAAGGAGGAGAAGGTGGAAGAGGTAGAGAAGGTTGGAAAGGGGTGGAAGGGGTGGAAGGCCACGAATGTCGGGGGGGGGAAGAGGGAAAGAGGAGGCGGGTAAGAGGAACGGCCAGGAGAGGGTAGGAGTCGGAGGAGATAGATGTATGTAGGAGGGCCGCTCGATACAGCCCCAGCAACCTCCTCCTCCACCCTCTCCCGAAGCCAAGCATCGCATCGCGAGGTTAAAGTGAGAAAAGTCAACCCTAGTCACTCGGTGAGTCCTCCTGTGCTGGAATATCGAGAGGTAGACAGGATCGCGACCAGAACAGGATTACAGGGACTCGATCATCCGGAAGGTAACTACCCTCTCTCTCTGTCTGTGTACGTTTTGGCAAACGTTTCGGTTCCCGTACGTTCGTGATCCCTGCGGTGATCGGCCGACCTCGGTCATCGTACATGGAATGTACGGTCGCTCGCGCAGTTTTTCGACAGCGCGTTCGATGGTCGCGCGACGCCGCCTCTTATGAACCGAATTTCAAGTTGAACACGATTAGACCGGCTAGGGAAGTTGAAACGAGCCAGTCTGAACGCATACTCGCGCGCGCAACTCGCTTTTACGCTGAACAGAAACGTTTCTAACAGGCAGTAGGTGGAAACAACGGCAGTCCCCGTCGGGCCATCACGCCGGCACTTATCGAGAGACTTTTAAACCCACTTTTCCGAGTTGGCTGCCTTTCAAAATTCGAGTCGAGAGGCGTGCTCTTGCTGGCAGGTCTATGCCAGCCGGGGACCTGCCGGGTTGTCACTTGGCTGGTTATCCAGGCACTTCCATGCCCGGCCACGCGGATACGAGTGCATAAACATGCGAGCGAACGCCATCCTAGCTAAAGAGTACCTTTATCTCTAGCCAGCCGCTTCCTCCCATCTCCTCCTCGTAGCCTGCTCTGTATACCCTTCTCTTTTCCTTTCAGTCGCAGCTTCTCGTCTCCTTTTTCGCCTTCTGTCCCTTTCTCTTTCTCTGTACCGCGCTTTCACCCTCCGAACCAGGCATTCTCCTCGTGTGACGCTGCCGTGGGTGGAGGAGGAAGCTCACGTAGGTTACTCCTTTCTGCCGGCAGAGGATATTGTGATTTTAGCGTCTGTGTAATTATGGAAATTAGCGACATGGAAAGCCTAGGATAAAAGGGTTGATTATAATCCGGCCGCGGGGGGTGAGCTCCGACCCCAGAGTCCCGCTCCTGTGAGCGACCATAGATTAAAACGCTCCTTCTACGCTAGCGCCTTTACTTCCACCAACTACCCCTATCCACCGGCATCCCCTATCGCCATCACCACCCACTCGGCCACCCCCGCTGTTCACTCTCTTCGCATCACCTATCCCATCCACTCGGCTTGTCTTCTTCCCGTAGCCGTACCTCCTATCCCTGCTACCCGCAATTTTTCCGCTTCTCACTGATCACGTATCCAACTTCGTTCTCCTTCGTCCTTCGTTCCATCGCTCCGCTCGTATTAAGATCGAGTTTCCTCCGGACGAGTATGTATTTCGGCACGACGTAACGCTACCAGGCAAGGTCGCCCAAGGTTCCGCCGGCTGGACTGTGTGCAATCGATATTTGAGTTATTTCCAACGACACCGAGTCGAAAGTAGCTCGGAGGTATTGACCCCTGCAGCTGGCGAATGCGGTACATAACGTTTACTCGAGTAAACGAGTGGCAGGTACGCGTTGTGCTCCAAGCAGGATAAACGAGAAAATCCATTAATTATCCCGGGAGACGTATTCGTCATTTTCCATAGATAATAAATAGGAATTGTTCGCCGAGTGAAAGTGCCAGCCAGTTTAAGCATCGCGAACATGCTCAAGGGTATAGTCGGTTACTTTCGTTCTCTTTATCTGGCTGAGAGCATTGATTAGTTTAAAAGTTAGTTGAGAAGCGGCGAAACTTTTCGTTAAAGAACGCGGAGGAAAAGTTTGCATTTTCACGACTGACGACCTCGTAAGAAGCGACATTTCCCCACCACCTTCTATCTACCATAAATCTCGAGCGCAGAGATACTTTCGAGCATGCATTGGCTTTCACGTATCGTATCGTTACGATCTAATCCATCACGGAAACAAGGTTTTGGCACGTAGATAGACGTGCAATAGGAGCAACGAGCTTGTCTCGAGGAGGCGGCGGGAAGGAAGAAAAAATGGCGAGACCAGCGACGAATTGTCTGCCACAAGGTTGGGTGCAATTGTTCCCCCCTCGAAGCTTAACGCTTTCTCTTTCACCCCCTCGCATCGCCACGACATTGGCGCGAGTGCTCTCCTCTCCCTCCGGCGTTCATCCCTTTCCGTGCATCCCACCCTGGCTTTCGGCCCTCTCTCCTCCTCTATCGCGTCCCTTTTTCCCATCTGGCTATTGGACTACCTTGGTGTTTCGAGCAGCGGGCAGGAACCTATGATGCGATCGGGTATCGAATATCGGCTGGCTCTCTGATTGGTCGTTCTACCGCGCACGGTCGCAACCGGAGCGCGCCAGTTACGACTGATTTGTTACGTAAAAACGTCGATAGCTTCTATACCCTCTCTTGTCCCACCCCCGATGCGCCGCACTCCCTCCATTCCTTCCTTCCGCCCTCCCGGCCCTCTTCTCCTCCCTCCGAACCGCGCTCTCTTTCCACTACCGATTCCTCTCCTTTTCTCTTTCTCGACCACCCTTCACCCGACCGGTCTGGCCACCCCTTCGACGGTCCTCGACACACCGCCACCGCCCCCAGCGGCATCGCGTGCGATAGACGAACCAACGGGAGAGAGAAAGAAGGAGAACTCGTCTTTTTTATCGGCGCCGTGCGCCACTGCCTCTTCGTTCGGTCGGGCATGAACGCATTATCGAAGAAATGGCTGGTCGACGGTACACCGATCCCGCTATCGATTTCTTAGAATCTTCTCCGCTCTCGATGACGAACTGTTGTATTAACGATCAAGGTCAGTAGAGAAAGTTGCGAATCAAATAAAATGATTATTTTATCTTTTCATTTTTCCCTTTTAAGGAATACAGAGAATTTTTATGGAAATACTTAGTGGTTTGTCGCTGGTCATTGGTACGATTTGGTAAAGTAATTCCGTAACAGAGTGTGATGTTAACGAGGTTAAAGTAGGTCGAGTCTTGGAAAGATCTTAAAATATGGTGAGAGGAAACGATAGTTTGAGGAAGTTCGTGCTCGTTTTTATGTCTCTGAACAACGCTAGTTTGGTACGACCGCTTCTCCCTTTCGTTTTATAATCAACAAGTCGTCATAGTCAGAACCAAACCGATTTAACTTCGCTTTCTCCAAACAAAATGACTGTCTTTATCGATCAATTTCTCTTGTACGTTCGATTCCAATTTTTTACTTTACAACTTGCTAATCGTATTCATGGAGAGAAAATTTTCATAACCGCAGAGTTCAAAATAAATAAAGATAAATCCCATTTCAACGTAAATGTATATAATTTACTTTTGACCAAGATGAAATCACACGTAAAAGATCCTTCGATAAAGAAATTATCTTGTCTGAAAGATTGTCAATTGTTGGTTGAAAGATTAAGAATAATTTAGTGACGCGACATAGCTATTTTTACCATAATAGGAATTTTATCTGAAGGAAGGAAGTTTGGTCTAATCGCGGAGAAAATGTCGAAGGGTGCCAGGCGTACAATGGGCCATTATTCAAGTAAACTCCGTCCCATTTTACGTATCGTCCCGGTGAAATTTTCCAGGCAAGAAGACGTCCACTCTCGAATATTCCTATCACGAGCGAAGGCAAAGCCACGCGTTACGTTGCCGCGTACTGGCCGTATTGTAGAAGCGTATTCAATGCCGACCTGCCATTTAACACCCAGGCAAGCCGCGAAGTTTCCTGCAATGAAAGCACCGGCGCGGAACCTATTGTGAAAATATCTGACCACTGTCCGGTGCAATGAGGTATGGCTGACCCCGGGGCCGCCGGGTCAGGCACAATGCACGCGTATGCATGCGGCCGTGTGCTGTGAAAATATTTCACGCGGCCACCGCTAAACGGACATAAACGCACTTAACGACAGTTCCATGTCACCGACGCACTGGTTCGCATTGCGTTCGGTTTTAACGATGCGACGCGCTACCGACGAGCATCGTTAACCATTCCCCATTTTTCTTCCTCCTCCTCTGTTTTCTTTCACCTGGTTTTCCACGAAGGAACAAGAGAAAGAAGAAGAAGAATGGCAAGAAGCAGAAAGAGACAAACTTACGTCGGTATAAAACGATCGATCGAGGAGCATCGCTGAAAGGTCGCTAACGAGCAGCAGTTTCTCATTAAAGATCGACAGAGCCGGTTCACCGTGAAAGTCGTCGGCGGAACGAGACAAATGCCGGAAGAAAAAAGGCGGGCTAGCCTAACTCCAGTGTCGAAAAGCATCGAGATGAGGAGGAGGATTAAAGAGTGGGAGACGAAGGAAAGAAGAAACGAGGTGCGAACAGGAGAGACAGCAAGAGGGGTGGATCAACGTAACTACCGAAACGAACGACGAGCATCGGCAATGGAGAGAGAGCGCAGACTCAATATCTCCGAACCGAACCCTCCGATAGGTCGAGGTTCGACTTCGAGGGTGGGAATAGATTTCCAATCGCGCGGGGGTGGTCCTCCGGCAGTGGATGCTCGCCACCGGAGCACCCTGCTGAACTCCTGCCTGCTTCGGCATGCCAGGGTCCACCCTTTCCTCTATAGGTGGACCGAACGCACCTACACGCACTCCTCTCTCTCAACCCTGCGCCGCTACACCCCTTTCCGATTCGACGCTGCCGAACCGTCGACTGTCCGAGAGGGGTCGTTGGAGAGGGTAAAGCTACGACTACGAACAGGAGACAGAACGATTCTATTGACCAGGGTTCGATGCGCGCATCTGGGCGTAACCCATTCGTTCGTTCCGTCGGTCCGATGCGATAGGAGCAAGGGAGAAAGGTATCGACGGAAGAAGAGCGGTGATGCGGTGTGTGACGAAGAGAGGAACAGAGAGTGTACCGCGCCTGCGAATTGTCGTCAGGGCGACGGCGACACTGGAAAAATCGAACTGAAATAAACCGAAGCGTTTTCTTCGCGGAGCTCGAGCACCGGTTCCACCATCTTCGTCTTTCTTCAGCACTTTTCTCCTCTCGTGTCCGATCGCCGTCTCGCTCGCGCCACCGCCGGTTTCACCTTCATCCTCCCACTACTCCTGCCGCCGCTCACCGGCTTCTCTGTCGACCGTTCCACTGACGTTCCCTCCTTCCAACGCTGCTTCTCTTACCTAGACTCTCGCTCTCTCTCTCCTTCTCTCTCTCTCCCTCTGTCTCTCTCTCTCTCTCTCTGTTCCTCTGCCTCCGCGTTCCTTCCTCCCAACCTCTTCGAGTTTACTGTGTTATTGCCAGACCGTCCGGGACGACTGCGTCGGACTTTCCACGTCAATTTTCTCTGCACTTTGTCCCATTCCTTTCGGCTGGAATACTGTTTTCTTGTTTTTTTTTTTTTTTGTTTCTTGCCTTTTTTTTAGAGTTGCTGGAATGCTCTAAGCGATAGATCGTAAGCGATCGATCGATGAAGATTCGATGATCGAAATGACTCGAACTATCGTTTTGGTTTTTGAAGTTTGACGTTTGGAATTTAAATAACTTTCCTTAATCCATAACTTGTGGTCGAACCGAACGACTACCAATCTCAGATATATAGCCAAACGCGTGGCGAAAAAGTTAAGAAGATGAAAAAAAATAAAAAAAAGTCTGGAAGTCGTTAAAACGAACGTAAAAATATCCTCAATAAAATCATGATCGTTACGATGAAAATACCAATAGAATTAGTTCCTCGGAACCGGACAACAATCCAAAATTTATGAATCCAATTATGAAGGCAATTTCAAGCATAACACAATCAAGAGCGGGACCAATCGCACCTGAAAATGGGGCCAATTTCACCCTGGCAACTGCTGCACCCCGTTCGTCTCAATCAAGACGAACGGTCGATGTCAGCATTACGGTAGCTGGTCCCATCTTCAAAGACACCGCTTGAACACCTAAGCCGAGGGCCGGTCTGATGGTCATCAAGGACGGAAGGGGCAAGGAAACGGGGGACAAAGGGACAGAGACAGAAGACAGAGCGGCGAATAAGAGGCCATGAAGCAGTGTTTCGCGAGGAAGAAGAGCCGTGAAGCCCTGCCGCCGTACATCTTCGAAGCTCGTCGCAACTTTCAGCGGATGAGTTGTTGGAGCGATTTAGGCGTTACCGCGGGAATAGTCTCCTCCCTGGAACCCCGAGCCAGCTCTTTCTCGCTTCTGCCGCGTCTGGCAGGGCTCCCTGCGAGCTGGAGAGAGCTACGCCGGTATTTACACGTCTCCGTGCTCGCGCGAAACAAAGAATTATTATTTGTATGCCCTCGTGGGTGGCGGAGGATTTTGCAGTTCACAAACTAAGTTAGCAGCTACAACTCGGCCCGAAGCCGACCGGAATGGGGAATGTTGGTGACCGAGGGTGGTCACGGGGAGGAGAACGACCTCGTTTTCTCTCTTCTCCTTTCGCGCGTTCCCAGCTGGCTCTCTCGTTCGCGGTATCCGAGATTATGTGCTATGGATATACGCGAGTTACAACCCTCGTCCTGCTGCGACCAAGAAGCTTTCAACGTCTGCACGTCCATCCCCTTCTTCAACCACCCACGTTTTCTTTTTCGGCAACTGTCACCGGTTGTTGTATCTTCGCGCCACTAGAAGGATTCTTGCGGATCAACGTAGCGATCTTCTAACAGGCAGATTGGATTAACCGTGAATTATAACGGGGGGGTAAAACGTCTTCGGATGTGACTAGGAGTGCGATCTGTTTCGTTTTTCGGATGTAGTTTGGAGAAATGGAATTGGAAAGGAAGAT
This sequence comes from Bombus pyrosoma, assembly GCF_014825855.1. Classification (NCBI taxonomy): domain Eukaryota; kingdom Metazoa; phylum Arthropoda; class Insecta; order Hymenoptera; family Apidae; genus Bombus; species Bombus pyrosoma. Next base: position 1,544,258 of record NC_057778.1, on the reverse strand, counting down.
CGGAACGTTCGTTGGATTATTTCCGACGAATGCTATAGTTTTGTTATTTTTGCTTCCATCGTGTATTTAAATAAAATAAATTCCATGTAAACTTGCTGGACCAAACTGCGGGGAAATATTCTAATAACTAAAAGAATGGAAATATGTGAAACACGTTTACAAGTATTATATCGAAGTTTCGATTAAAACAATTGACGTCTTCCAAAGCACGAGAACGATAGAACCTGGTCCAACCGATGTAATATTCCAAATTCAGTCAATCGATCTCATCTTTACATCATCATCATTATAATCATCATAATCTCGGATCATTATAATCTCCGACTTTTAATTTTTACCAAATTAAGGCATCAAACGTGTATTATCATCGATACATCACGAAGAAGAACGCATAAACGAAGAGCCACGCTAACGAACAGTTTTGTCACCAAGGTGTTGTCAATAATAATCGCTGGCAACGATGACAACGAGCTCGACATCGAATAAATTCAGTACAAGTGGCGTTAGAGGAACTACTTACGAGGATTCGGGACAAGGTTCCGCGGCCGGGTGAGGAGAATTTCCACATTTCTCCGTGTTACCTGACGAAAGAAAACGCTGACTGAAAGGGGAAAGAGAGAAAGAGTGCTCGAAGTCTCTGAGAGGTCTCACAAGTCTGGCGACTTCTACGGAGAAGCCAGGGGGTCGTGATGGGGCGGTCGGTCGGAGGTATTGATCTCAACTCTTGCTTTTCTCAACTTTTTATCCGGCAGAACCGACCGGTACTACCACACCATCGCCGGCCCCAACGACGACGACGACGAGGACGACGACGACGACGACGAGTGCTAGAGTCGGCAAAGCCGCAACTTACTTCAATTCCTCATTCCCGTGCGAATTCTTGGCTTGAACTTATGACCGGCTCTCGGTCCCGTACCTCTCCGCGTCACCAAACCTCGATGCCTTTGGCCTTTCGAACAGTGGTTACTAAACGAGCCCTTCCGAGTTTACCGTTTTCCTCTATTTTTTTTTTTTCTTCTACTTTCTCCCTTCACGTTCGGAAAACTTGCAAGTTTTGTTTGCGATATCATTTTCCATCTCTCTTTTTTTATTCCAAGAATTTTGAGTCTGGTCGCGGTGCTGTTCGAGGAGAAAGTTCGCGGAAGTTATCTTACACTTGAGTTTTATTTATTTCCTCGATAGAAAGTTCATACTGCAATACTTTAGTTGTGATATACTTGAGAAAAAATTGTACATGATGCAAGCGTAAGGATAATTCCTCTGTGGACAGTAAGAGTAGCTCCTTCTCCGAAGGATCGAACAACAATCGACGTTGATAGATGTCAATATTCCGATCAATCCTTCGATTCTCCAAAACCTAATTTTCGAACCGATAGTCTATACCAAAATTCACATGTATTTTCACTCTTCAAATATGAAAAATAATCCCATTTTATGAACACAAACCAATGTCCTGAAAATTGCGCAATCTCTCGGAAAATAGCGAGAGAAGAGTTAAAAGTATTTCCATGTTGGAACATTACCGGAAAAGGTTGTCGCTGATATTCGACTTAATACGACATTCCATCGGTCGGACGAATTACAGGGCAACGAATCCGCCGCACGTAATAAAGCGTATCTGTCGTACATTATATGGCGGAGTAGGTAATCGAGGTATGTAGATACACGCTCCTCAGAATTAAAATTCAGTTTCGCGGAGTCTAGCCGGTAAGCAAGCCACGAAGCAAACTCTCATTTCCCATCCGGTGAAATATCGTGTATTTATTTGTCTGTGAAGCCCCCGGTTTCTCGTCTCGACCACCTTCCACCCCCAGACTCCGATGTGCCGCCTCTTTTGGGCACGGAAGCCCGCAGAAACCGGGCTCAGCAACTCTCTACATTTCCACCGTTTTCGCGAAATTAATATATCCCTCATATACTTTGCATATTATTGCAATATTCCGTAGCTATTACTCGTCCGCCTTTTCCTATCCCCGCCGGCATCCCTTCAGTCCGCGAAAGGTGAGCCCGTGCATTCGAATACACATCGCGAACCGAAAGTAGATTTTACCCTCCCGCTTCATCTCCTCTCCCTCCCCCTCCTCCTCTCCGTCCCTAGCCTCTGTCTGAATTTGCGCCATTTAACTCGTGTCGCTGGTTGGAATTTTCCGGTAAATAATTGGACGCTGATGTCGATCGAAAATTTCCACGATGTAGATGTACGTGAACGATCAATGTTCTCGATGCTCTTTCCCCCTTTCTGTATCCTTTTCCTGACAGACGTTTAATTCTTATAAAATATTCATTAAGTTTGGGTTGCGCGAAAGAAAATCGATTAATTACATCGAAATCAAGCGTGAACGGATATTTTGTTAGTTGAAATCGAATAGTTGAAGTAGAAGGAAGAATTTTATTTTGTACCAAAACTTTGAGAATATTCGACGCTAGATTGTGCACGCTGGTTACCGAAAGAAAGATCGAAAGGTCTGTGAGATAAATCCGAGTCAAATATAGGAAGATTTTATCAGAATCTTTGTTAATAGCGCTAAAACTAATTCTCAGCCAGTTCAATGACATCCGTAATTAGTCTAGAAGTAGCACCGTCTGACCTCCTACTATTTATAGAAGGTTCGCCCAATGAAGAGCTTCGATTTCCTTAAAAATTATGAGCCGATCTAATTTCTGTACCGTGCCTTTTGGCACCATTCTGGTACAGAAACTATTTGGCTGCTTGCTGTAGGGTTGAAAGTTGGTAGAGATTGGGTAATCAATAATTTAAAAAGATAACGTTCTTTTGTTTTTTCAACGTTAATCAGAATGCTTTTTCTGTTTCCATTGGAAACCTGAATTTCTCATACTCACATTGTTTGTTGCTTCGATTTTTCATTTATCACTGAAACTAAAAAAATAGAAACGAGAGGCGAGTTCGGCTGGAAAGATAAATCTTTGCAAAGAATTATTAAAATCGCGAAAAATTCACCCCGATACGATCGTTATAAATTTATGAAAAGTTATAAATTGGTCATTTCGACAATTCCAGTAATTTCAACGTTAAAGATATCGTCGCGAGTTTCGCGTGAAATACTATAGCGTTGCAAATAGGACGATGAAAATAAGCACGATATAAACTTGATAGTTAAATACAATTAATCGAGCCCTTAGCGTGGCGCGTCTCTAAATACACTGTGAAATCGCCATCAGCTTGGCACGATCAAATCCGTCTTGCAACCGTGGCTTGCAAAAGTCGAAACCAACACACGCGGCATAGCAGCTTCGCGAAAATAGCAACTTAGTCTACACGGCTAATAAATGACTTCACTGCGTTGAAACAGTTAACGCGTTCGACTGGCTCATTCTTTCGCACCCGTCGCTTTGTCATGATATATTCTGTACACTCGATCACTGTCCTTTAAAATATTGCACGCCACACCAAAATTAGTTCAAATTATTCCGAACGTGTATGTTTGTTGAATTTGGAACAGACACTATTGTTTCTTCTTCAAACTTTGTTCGCATCGATAGAATCACCAACTTTTGGTACTTCGTTACTTTCTCCGCTAACAAAATCGGAGTTGCAACACTATAGATTTTTACTGCATGTATATATTTAATACAGAAAAGTAATTCTCCGGTTTTCAAGTTCCACCTTCATATTCATCAACGTTTAACAGTAAGCGTAATACGTTTAAGAGTAGAAAGCAATGAAGGTTGCTCAAAGAAACGAATAGACCACGGATCTCTATATTTATGGGAATTTTCAAGATGCAAAAATACAAATAATGCACATAATGCGTTAATATACAAGAAATATGCAAAGAATTCTGCGATATTTGCGATATCTACTAATCGCAAGTACAACAATTTTCTGCCAAAGTACCGTTTTCTTAATCATATCTCTAAAAATGCAAATTTCCATAAATGGCCAGAATCGAGAAATTAATAACAGAACGATCGATGATAACGTTGCCAGCTGGATGTACACATTTAAACAAGATCGACTCCGGCTTAATTCAAGTCAGACCCGGTGCCACCCCCTCGGATCTCTCATTTGCATTCACTAAGTGATAAGTAAACTTGGGTAAACATATCCAGACGAACGATAAGCGGGAAATAAATCGCGAAAGTTTAAGTAGTTATAAATCTATACTCGCCGTGGAGCGAGAACAGGGTGGACCAAGGACCAGGGTGGAAAGAAGAGGATGACTAAGGGATGATGCGGAGGGAAAGGATAAGATAGACACAGTCGAAGAGGAAAGAAGAGACGAGCAGTGGCTCTTTCGTGGATGAAGGCAGGTTTGAAATAGAGAGGAGACGTCGGCAGGGGGTGGCAGAGGGCATAAAGTATAATTGCATCGGGTGGCGTCATCCGCTTTCGCACACCCCACGCTAATAGCACCTCCGCTACCGGCTGCTCGTATTTTAATGCCTAAATTATGTACGGCATTAGAGATAGACGGCCTCCATTGAGAAGACCTATTGATTGCGATCCCGCCTTTGTCGACAGCGAATTCGCAATCCCGATTGTCTACGCTTCTTAAATGGAAGATACTTTCGACTACGACGATGCAGAATAAATACGACGAGCTTCCGCGGGATTCTGATTCGCAACTTGGATCTGTTTTACACGGCATACAATTTGATCGTTAACGTATTTTTCCAGAAATCGTTGACGAGAAACGCTGGCGCCAGTTATCAGGGTTCATAATTTTATTGTTTCGTCTTATGGGAAGTTTGACATGAAGTTACAGGGTTCATTTCCTATCGCTTCTTCCCATCGTTTGGAAACTAACTTTTCCATCTCGAAATTGCGTCAGATCTCTGTGATTTGGAATTTTGTCGACGATCTTTGATTAACATTTCCTTCCCGAAACCTCGGTGATCTTCTTCGACAAGTTCTTACGTCATTGTTGCTTGGTTCTAGCTTACCAAAATCATAATAGACATACAGTTCAAACGAATTTGGTTTGAAATTCCCTGTCACGTATCGATCAGAAGAATATCGTGTAAATAAGTTGAATTTTCAAAAGTAATACCCCTAACATCCTGATGTTTTTCTACCTTTTAATTCACAGAGTCGATCAGTGCGGCTTCTAATTAGCTCGTATAATTTCGATCGGCCCGAAGAATCGTTTCAAACGTGTAAAGTGTTTTCCGTAAATTAAAAAATGCAATATATCGGACAATAGAGTGGAGCTTAAAGGTTAAACCCGGGATCCAGGTCCGGCCTGGCCAAGCATTTGTTTAATTAGCTAGCGTCCGTCACAGAAAGACGATCTCGGTCGTCCGGGAGCGATAATAGGCTCCCGCTTTCAAACGGATTTCGAGATTTATGCTAACACGCCGCATTTGTTCCTGCGCCGCAACTGCCAGGACACGGTTCGTTATGTTCCCGTACGCAGACCGCCATTCGCGGAATGGAAATCGTCAAAGAAATCCTTTACGCTTGCACGTGCGACCGGACGAACATCTCGTTTGATGTGAACGCACGAATGGATTTATTAATTGCACAATTTTATGCTTCTCCGTGATCCGAAAGGTTATAGACGGAAATAGCTTGTTCCGCTGTTCGTTTGCTTGCAATTTACACACCTCCTTAGGTGATTTTAAAGATGATTTCTGTCGTGCAACGAGCGTTTTACTAAGCGCGGATGCATGAAAATACTTGTGCAGTAGATTCTTTTATGTTGAGATTTGTACATTATTTATCAGGATTTATATTCATTCATCAGAGATATTTAGCAGAAATGCATAAAATAAATACCTGTGATGTAAAAAAATATATAAGCTATTTAATACGGTATACGTATCATAACATTTAGAGTAATCCTTGCCTGTTTTCTCGAAAGTAACTCTGACTCTCAAAATGTACACGCTCCGAAATACAACTAATCTTTCGTTCCAAACATTTTCTCGTACAGGGGAATTTAATATACCGATGGCAACAGTTACGCGTAACATATCGAAATAAGCTTTTTTCCATCTAGGAGTGTTTTACGACATTATTAGAAAAAATTGCCATCAAACTCATTAACACCGTCGTATTCGCTTGACTGGCAACAGAAACATACTAATGATACAGCAAATAATAACCAAGAATAACAAGAAGTACATGAGAACATCTAAATGAATAGAGCAACAAACTCATTTAATTCGATGTACACATTACGATATTTCCATCAACAGTTAGTTATAGGAAGAGCGACAATGAATATCGGTATCCGTGGACGCGAAGAAAAATAAGCAGAGAGGTTGTTGTACAAAAGGTTATCCGAGGAGAAAGAAAACAATTTTTAAGAGTCTGGTTCTAAGAAGACCCCCGTAGTCGGGGATGTTTTAGGGATATTAGCGAGCAAAACAGAGGGAGAGGGCAGGGTCAGGACGAAAGCCCGGCACGGAGGGTGAAACGCGGCAGATTAATTTACGACGAAAGATAAGGAAGAGCGGTGGGGTCCTCTTCTTGTCCGACAGGATTCGATTGTGTCTCGGGCTGCGGCAATAAATGTATTTCAAACCGCTCGAGCCGTGGCCACCTCCGCTGCTTTCGCTGTAAAATATATCCATTGTTGTTGTTCCAATTAGTCATTCGAGTAGACGCGGGTCTCGTAAAGAATCGAATAATGTATGCTCCCGATATAAATGGTCGGACGTTTATTTTCGGTCGGCCGTCGAGGGGATATAAAACCGGCTCGAGATTCCTCGTGGAAAACGCAGGAAATAGAGTGGAAATCGAAGACGACTCTTTCACGCTCGAAACGTGATAAAATGCGAGATATCCATTACCGTGGTGAGCTATTTCTGCTGGAAATCATGGGAAATTCTCGTGGATGCGCTTCCGTTCGCGGCTCCTCCATGCTGCTACGTGTAACGGAAAACCAATAAGCAAATCGAGATACAACACGCGAGATTGCGTCGATTTGTCAACTACAGATGCAATTTACCTGAGTTTTTAAAGATTTTTGTGCTGGTTAACTAACAACAAGTACTGAAAGCGAGCTTGAACTTTTCGTTCTTCGCGATAGGTCGTTTCTCTATTTTTTTTCCTTCGTTCTTTTCTTTCGATTTCAAGCTGCCGTAGTTGTTTTACTTGTTCTTTGTAGTTCTTCCTTGCTTTCCATATCTCTAGTTCTTTTATCCTTACGGTTCATCATTAGCTATATCGAGTTCTGGATAAAAGATGTACAGCTTGTGATCGTTATATCAATATTTTCGCGGCAGTTTTTTTTTCAAATTGAAATTCACGTAAGAAAATCACAAGAATATTCTCATTATATATGCACGTAATTTATGAGAAATGTCTTCTTCTTCACCGTGGTTGATACTTGACGATAGGATCACATTCCGTAGATATAGTATCGACCAGTCAACTTTAAACTTCGGATAAATCACGTTTCATGTACATTAATTCAATACTTTTAATTCATTTTTAACTACTTCTCTATCATTTTACATACAGCTTACTCTGGTCACGTTACCGTTAAACCAAGTAACTCGTCGAAGGCAAAGATGCTCACCCGCTATCCCATCGACTACTATACGAAGAACAGTATACCAGCAAGAATATCATTGCGAGAACAGGGATCATTGGCAACCGATGATCCGGCGTTTTCGATGGCCCGCGGTATCTTTAGATCGAGGCTACTCTTCCAAAGAGGTGAGATGGTTGGCGGCCAGTACCCGGAAGGTGCGAACGTGCGAAGATAGGTGTGTGATCGGGTCCAATTTATCACCAAGTCGATGCGACGACGCCCACCGTGAACGAGGAATAGGCCATGACCCGGCGTTGGTCGTCGAAAATAGGTAGCAACGCCTCGAATTGGTAAACGAGTGGTTAGAACCGTGTTGTACGAACCACGATCTGTCGATCGACGATCCATTCGTGAACCTAAGGGCCGACGACGCTGCTCGTCGGCATCGCGACGCGACCAAGACTCGTCTGAATTTCATGCAACGTGAAATTCAATTTCCCTGTCCTTGGCGGTCGTAATCGGTTCAATTATTTCGCTAGCTAAATTCGTTTGACGATTTCGTTCAGTTGGCGGCGGTTACGAGCAACAACCGGATGAAACGAGAGAAATAAATTGTTTATTTACCCGCGTAAATAAGCGGTCTTTCGAGTGACTGTTTATTGGACACGTTATTGCCTCGGCCATTTATTCTTGACAACCTGTGTGTGATTTGATATAAATTTTCCAGCTTGCAGAGCGTATTTTTGGGCGGGACTTCCTCTGTAGAATTCCACTCGGATCATCTGAAATGGAACCGTTAAGCTTGTCTCTTTCCATTTTTTCCTTTGTACTTTCGGATAGTTGTTTGTGGGTGAACATTGAGACAGAAATTTCCCTATTTTTCTAACGATGATTATTCGGAAGTCTTCAAAAGTTCTATATGACGGTGTTTAACCCTTGGCAGCTGCATTCTAGAGAAAGAGAAGCGAGTCAGAAGTTAATTAGACAGAGGAATCGTCTCTTCTGCAAATATTCATAGAATTGTACATATACGAAATATTTTTATTTGCATATACACGGATTCAGAAATTAATCATCATGCAAACAAAGCATCCCTGAACTTCGGCCTCGGCCCTGTACTCTCCGATCGATTCCTCTTCAAAATCTTATCTCCATCGACGTTGCAAGCTTCGCCTTAGAAACAAAATCACATCGAATGGCGACTATCGACCGTATTAAAGTTCCTTCCTGGAACAAGTGGCGTCACGAACAATTTTCGTGAGTCACGCGCGGCAACGAGAGGTCGAGACCGCGAGAGCCGATCGTCCGTTTAGCGGGAGCAGAATTTTCGCGGAACGACAAACATCGTTCGTTCCCTTGGCGACGATCGAGGAAGTTGTTCTTTAGATGGAGGCAACGGTTAGGGATCAATTAATATCCACGTCGCGAGCCGTGGTTCGCGGAACATCCAACGACGGTGCCGGCACGATGCGATGTAGCGTTATGAATTTGCTCCGGTGCGCCCCGCCGACGTCGTTCTCGATTCTAGGCGGATATTATTGGATCGAATGCATCACGTCAAACGATACGTGAAATAAGTTATAGGTTAGTGGCTGCATTGGCACCGCTCGTGACAGCCTATTCCTGGAATGCACGACCTCTATAGACGACGCAGACCGCGACTCGCGACCGAGCACGATTCACGAATTGAAATACTCCGACACGGGTAGAACTGCTCCGTGACTTTTGACTTGGTTCGTTGTGACCCGGAAGAAACTGTCAACATAGATGGTTGCGACATTTAAAGCTCTCTACGACAGCTTTCACGGGTTGTATACGTGGCTCTTTTGTTTGAGATTGAGATTGAGAGATTTTAAATAATTTTAAATTAGAGAGGGTAGGTTGAGAGATACTTTGCCTTTCTAATGTTGTCTTGTGGCTATTCCATGTTTACATCTGTATTATTCGATGTTAGTTTGCAACTTTCTCCATTCATTAAAATTTTCTTGTATTTTACTTTCTCCTATAATTCCATGTTTCAGGTTGTTGCCGTACCTTACGTACCTTATTAATGTCTGAAGCTTTATTTAGCTCCGTTTTCAAATAAATTGGTTACATATAGTGCATTTGTTAAACTACAGAACGAATACTCCGAAAGAAATATTTATTCTCAATTAGGAAACCCATCAATTTTTAAGTGCAACGTACGATACAAAAAAAAAAGAGGTGAATTCTTGAATTCGACCATTTTTTACGTTACTCATTTTGTTAGAAAGATCATGGAAGTTTCTACAACATTTTCCAATTTAGATATTTCAATCGATTAGAAATTCCTTTTACATATTGACTACATGCTCATGTCGCACGATTATAACGTACTAGACGAAGTTCCAAGTTCAGGAGATTATTTAACTGTACGTATCACGAATTGTTGGACAACGTGAATCGGCCACTTCATCGGCCGAAGGTCTCTCGTCCATTTTAAACGCGGCCGAACGTCCTCGACAGTCGTTTCGCGTGGTAAGTATTGTTCCATGCGCGCGGAATTAAGTTCGAAAACGAGCGTAGTGCATCAGTTACACGAGGGATTTTAATGTTTGCTCGTTCCAAATTGATGGGAGTAACATCTGCGTCGCGCTTTAAGTCAGCTAAGTCCTGCGCTGGCTACTCTTCTTCGGTTTGTTGTTTTAGCAGCCGGCTTCAGAGAGCGCGGCAAACATATCCGACAGAAGATGGAAGTAGTCCGGTGTTACGTTCGCATTGTCGCAGGAGAACTGTACAAACAGAGCCAACGAACAGCCTCACGACAAAAGAGATCCACGAAAGTGTCCCAATTTTTATCCGAGAAAGTGGACTTTGCTCTTGGTAAATTTTTACCATGCGAAATTCATATCTTTCGATTTCAACGAAATTTACAGTACTTTTCGCCTTTTAACGTTCGTTACGAGCTAGTAATTAACGTAATAACAAGTTGATTAACGATGTTTACATTGACACGATATTTTTATGTTTGCTTACGGAGCAATTGTAGTATGGGGACGTGTTGCAATAATTAATCAAAAATATTGATACAATTTTTGTATACCAAATAATTATTGTCAGTTGAAAACTGCAAGTGGAAAAATAAGAAATTTTCTCAATTGTCAATTATCAATGTACGGTTAAAGATAGGGAACGCAGTTTCTTATTTAAGTTTAAGAAAAGTTATTATAATAAAATTTCATAAAACTACGAAATATTAACCGTTGGATGACCGATGTGATACTAACAAATTTTCTTCTGCTTTGTTGTTATAAAAAGTTGTGCTCATATTCTTTACTCTGTTCGCCATAGTAATGACAAATCATACTACATCTTTCTTTTTCTCAAACATCCCCAGGCAATGCGGTCTAATCAACACGATCGTTAAACATTTACTCGCCTTCTCAGAAACCAATGCACTCGGTTTCATATCCGAACTCCCACTGAACATCCCACCGAGTCGGAGCTAATAAAAAGCTCAACCAGTATCGTTGCAGCTTCTCGTCACACCTCACTAGTTCTCGAGTGAAGAGCTTAGCGGCTAGTTTCCCTGGCGACGAATGCGTTATTGTTGAAAGACACGCAGTTGCGAAAGACGGGCAAGTCATTGTTCGAACAAAACGAGCCTCGAATACTACTTTTCCATGGAACCAATAAAATTATCGATACAATTGTCAAATTATTTAGAAATATTCAATAATTGTCAAATTATTTTGGAAATATTAAGTAATTTATAGCTTCTTCTAGAAGCTCCAGAGGAAGCTTAAAGCGATTGATCGATGAAGAATCTCGATATCGGTAACGCAGAATTCACGGTAAAATAAACAAATCAATTTCCAAGTTTAGCCACTTCGCAGAACGGATTCCACGACTCTAACGACGCAAGTTTCGTTGTTTCCGCGAAAATCGGCCTTGGGAAAAATATTCGAAGCACGAACAGCAGTCGATCATCCTCTGGCGGAACGGTTCAACCCCAATGGGATCTATTTATAACCGAAGTTGATGCACGCAACGCGGGGGTGGCTGCGGTGCCGGACTTAATGCATCCTCTCGTTGCATCGGCGTTTCGGCTATAATGGATACGGCGTTTTTCTCTTTGTGCCAGATACATATAATCCGCGGCCTCTGTCGAAGTTTCGTGGTAATGCCTTCGCGCCTTTGTCTCTGCCTCTTCAACGCTGTGTCGCAGAGAATTTTGGCACGACAAAGCCTAGCGGTGTCTCCATTTTGGTTCCGTAGCCGGGCTCTCAGTGAAGCCTCGACGCTCTCGTCGATCGGCCATTTCCCTTTTGCCCTCTTCTCCCCAACGATACGCCAGGATACGTGTTTTTAATGCTGATGATTCCGATATTATGCTACGAGCTCGTTGTATACCTCGTATCTTTCGATTACGAAATACACTGGCCAGAAAAATTATTTACGCGTCATGTGTGCTTCAAGTACACGAAATTTCGTATCATTTGCTAATACTTTTGTACGACTATAAAACTGTGATACTACGAAACTGAAGGCTACGTATAGAACTCGATAAAAAGACGTTTCGTTATATAGATACTCTTTGTAGCCACCATATGTGTACACAGGTCGGTTAAAACGTAACTATTTGGCAAATGGTAAATCCTACGTACCGCCACTAAGGTGTTTCTACGATAAATCGAACTAATATCGTTAGTAAAGTCTTACAAGTTTGAAATTTCGAATTATAAATATTAAATAAGTATCGTGCAAAACAGTAGCAGGTTTTATAATTTGTAAGATTTAATTCGTTCGATCGACAAACGTCTATGAGGAAAGTAGAAATTGTAGTTGGTAACAAAACGTTACTTCGTACCTTCCGAGGAGCGATGAATGCACGCGACGCGATTCATATTTCGTTAATAACTTCGATATCAGATTTAGCAATATCTCCGTCATTTTCCGGCAAAGGACAATTTTAGCGCGACGCGACGCAGCAACATTTCGGCAAAGGAGACACCGCGCCGTTTGACGAAGTCGTTTGTCAAGCGAAACTGGTCAAACTTCCTGCGAAAAATTTTTTTCACCTCCTTTTGTCACCGCGCTCCTCCTCCGGCCTGTGTTACCAGCCAGTGTCTATTTCTGACAGAGGTCCCCCGGGGCAAATTTGATTCTGCAATTATCGTTTTTCCAGATAGGACCGTCGGCGGCGAGCGTTTGACAGAGTTATGGTTATCACTTTCGTCGCATCATTGTCACGCGACGTTAAACTCAGGCCCGAGCAATAAAAAAGCGACGATTTTCGCATTAACCCGCCGTGTTTTCCTGAAAATCAGCCGGGATTATTGCCAAGGCAATCGGTAATTTATTTTCCGGCCGATTTACCGGCGACGTGCGGGTCACCGAATTAAGTGCATAGCAATTCCGCGCAATAACAACGTCGCTCGTCTCGTCAAAACTTTCGAAATGGATCTTGTTACCTTTATAGAATCAAATTCAGGACGGTCCTCCGTGAAATACGAAATAAAATGGTTGATCGTGTGGAAGATATAAACGTGATTGATCGATAGACTACGCATGTCTATGAAAAATTGAAAGCCGCGAAGATGTACAAAACGCGTGCAATGGGTACACAAAAGTTGATGAAATATTCAAATTGTAGTAGCGATGATGTTTAGTGGATGAAACACAAGCATCGACATGAATGCGGAGAAGGTGTAATGATTAACACTAAGACTACAGAATTTGTTGAATTAAATCCACTAAAGCGAAGAATACCGATTCTCTGCTTTTACAATTATCGATAAAATGTAAGTGCTTTGTCGAAAGTAATGCTGACTTTCATAGAAACATGTTTACGCACACACATATATATATACCTATTTATTTTCATAGAAATATTTTTAATAGCGCACGTTATCGCTCTACTGTTGCAATGCGCTAATTACATCCCTTTAAATACTAAAATGAAACTAATTGGAAAAATATCCAATAACTGTATAATAGCGATTAATTCTAGTCACAGCAGTCCTACTGCAACCCGTGAATGAAAAAAAGATCGCTATGCATAGCAACGATCAGCAACCCTCCACTGGAATACAAGTCGAATTCTTTGCACCGCGCAGTCGACGACCAGCCAGTCTGTTTGTCCGATTGATCACGTTTGATTTGCCGTGAAATTCTGACAGGCAGCCAATAACATCGCCATTCAATCTCCACGGAAACCCACCCCCTGATCGATAACCGATTGAAAACGGTGCGGGGCGGTTCGTGGGCGTCGGAGCCGATAGAACCGCCCCTGGTGTGTGCGGTTCGATGCGACGCACGTTGGAAAGTGCAACGTGCAACAGACCGCGTTGCTTTATTCGCGACACTAAGTGTGTCGTCATATCTTAACTGCCCCCGTGGCCCCACCGCACCAACAGGGACACGCTTATTTATCGTCGACGCTGGCGTCAACGAACAACGAAGACGACTACCAGCATCGGAGGAGGAAGGCGATCGCGTGCACCGAATATTTTTAGGTGTCGTGTCTACAACGCTTTCTGGCTATTAGCGAGACGGAAGGGGTGAGTTTCCTTGGGTTGTCGAATGGAGAAAGTATCGGTTCGGGGTTGGTTCCTCGGATATGTCAAACGGAGTCAAAAGCATCCATTGAAATTGAAAATTGAGAAATCTGCGATCTTAGCACGAGGCATTAGAATATTAGAAGATTTTTGGAATTTGGGAAAATGATCGCAAGTGGGACGACGCTGAGGACATGGGGAAAATATGGATTTGGGAAATTGAGAGAAATGTGAGCTGAAGGTATTGGTGAGCGAGGGGGAGGCTTAACGGAATGAGAGAAAATTGGGAAATTAAAAGTTACAGAGTTTAAAGTAAAAGATATTTTGGAATATTCTTGTTGAAAGAGGTGAAATAAGATGCACAAAACGGACGCTGTTCTGCTCCAGCATAGAATCTTTCTAATCTCAAGAATCAACCTGGGAATGAAAAGTGGGACGCTAAGAAATTGTTGGAAAATAAATAAATCGAGAAATCTAAATAAATATAGATCTTAAAGACGAACTTGGCACAAAATAATTAATCATCGGTCAATAATTATCCTACATCTGCAACGTTTATATTTAGAAATGTCAAATACAACTTCTTCTATTTTTCCTCGTCGGATTAAGCAGAATATCGATCGATACAAAGAGAGATAGAAAATGACCCACATTAATCCCTATGAAATATCAGGTCAACAACCCTACGTGATAGTAAATATATATATATATATATATATATATATATATATATATATATATATATATATATAATAATATAATACGTCATGAAGCAACTAAAATTCAGCAAAGCTGGTAGATATATTTTAAGCAGACGTTTTTTATTGCATGTGTCCGCCGTGCCATTAACAGGTCATAGTCGCAGTGGAATTTCATGAGTAGCAGTTGCGCCAGAGAAAACCAGCTAAACACGCGCGCGACAACCTATGAAGGTTTGATCTACTCGGACGTTTACGAGCATCGTGAAACCGGCCGGGCAATTACTTCACAGGTTCTCCAGTGGCAAATTCGAATGTGACGATTTCTGTGTTATGAAAACCGCTCTATGTCCCGACCAGTTTGATAAAACGACCATGCTTCCCAGTGGCTGTTTCGCCCGCGACTATCGATCTTCGTTTTCGGAGACGTACAAGTTTATTTTACATTAGTTCCGACTGCTATTTTCGGTTCTCCTCTTTTTTTCCCCCCCTACTATTCATCCGCCATTTTTATTAGCTATTTCAGCGTCGATGGGTTAGTTCCAATTTCGTCGTTTTCAAGGGATAATTTCCCGTCGAAACAGCTTCGAGCTGCAAACACACTCGTTCCATTGTGTACGACGATATATAACGCTACGTTATCTCTACACGCACGAGATATTACATAATAGTATTATATTAGGTATTATACGATGTAACATAAAGAACACGGTTTGCAATTTTAATTAACAGTTAACATTTTATTCATAACGCCGTATGAAGCCGCGGCGTAACAGTATACGTTAGCAGTTACGTACAGGTAGTTAGAACGTGTGCGGCGGCACGTAAAAAAATACACATCGTCGGCCACTTTTTGACATAAAATTTAACATTTCGAATAACGTTCCTTTAGTAGGGAAAAATCGGAAAAGCCGACTCGTAAATGTCGTACGAGCGATGTTATTTCATTGCAGTCGCTGCGTATTTAGCGCGAGCACCGCGAGTTCTGGGTCATTTGTTTCGCCGCGTTAACAGACTTCGGCTCTTAAGAAGTAGCTTCTATTCGAGTAACGTAAATAGCAGCTACAAACAAACTAGTAACAAATAACAAAAATAATAGGTTTCTATAAATAATTTTAACCTTTCTTTTATTCTATCTGGCTACATTGCGATACTTTATTAGTTGGCTTCATTTTCGACAAATAAAAGAAAACCAGAAAAGAAAACTAGTCTCTTGAAAGTCTAACTAAAAGTACCTATTAAACTGTCTTAAATATTCTACTTTTCTTATCATATTACAAATATGTTCTCACATAAATACGAAAGAGCTGGTTGTAGGTTATTTGTCTACTAGTAAAATAGCTAAGAAACACTGCTATACGTTTAAAAGAAGATTTCAATCTATTAGAGTCTGCGTTCACGAGATTCTTCATTTAAATTCAACTATTTAACGCACATCAAGCGGTAACACAAAATCTTCGCGAAATCTTCCCGGAAACCGAAAACACCGCATCGTGAAGCTTTATGCTAAGAGGCAATGATCAATTAGCAGCACCCTTTGGTCGTGGGTTCGCGAGACAAAATACGGGACCCGAAAAAAGATCATAATTTCCCTTCATTGGAACGATAAATATAAACAGCCGGTCTGGCAGGGCTTGCATTATTCCCCGCTTAAGCGCGCTTTAAATCAGCCTGGTTGTCTCCGTAACTCTCGGAAACGCGGCCGAGCCGTCACCTTCGTCTCGAAGATCGCCGCTGAGAGATCAGCGGCCATGAATCTCTTCGACGAATCGAGGACGTCACGCGGAGGAGCCCGCGAACCGTGCACGCGGAAAAAATAGCGAGCTGAATACTTGCCAAAAGTGCTACCGGCGATGCGCCTACTGCGGGCGGAATGCATTCCTCTTCTTCGTGGACAAGCGTTTCAACGCGCTGCTCAGTTGACTTAACCCCCGAATTTTTATGTTCCGTTGTCGTTGCTGTTTCGTGAGTCGTTGTGGAATCTTGTTATTATTATTATTATTTATTTATTTATGTACGAGTGACATCCTTTGATACGAAAAGAATAATCAAACGAAGAAATAATTGCGATTGGTAATAATAACGAGCCATAAATGGTGCGGCAGTATCAGAAAATCACGTAATTATTTATTTTTAACATTTTTCTTAAATATAGCAAATATAGAAGTGTAATCTATAGACGAGTTAATTAGCATGTTTGCATACGCGATTAATGCAACTACTGGAGGCAATTGGTTTTGCATAGGGATGTGTGGAAAATTGCGAAAATTCTGAAACACCTGAATGAAGCAGTAAGCTTAACAGGATGAAGAATTTCTGGCAGAATATTGAGAAATAGAAAAATTAATTTTCGACTGGGTAAATATTTCTGGTGTTGCAGGATATTATATATTTTTAACCCTTTAGAGATATGCGATAATATCTTGCAAGGTACAATATGTTCTTTTGTAGTATTACTTTTATATGTTATATTATATTTATACACGTCATAAACGTAATACCTTCTCGAATATTCGTTATTTTGAACAAAATTTAAGGAGACAGTCCATACGTTTGCTTCTTATTCACCGCACAATTTATTTCTGTTCTTATTGCGCGAAATATTGATCGAATCAGCCCTTTCTTCTTCAAAGTTAAAATCATTCATAATGCAATACTTTCTATCGATCTACCTTGTGCGCCAATACAAAGATTCCATGAATTATTTCAATAACGATATCGATGTAACTGTCTTTGTTTTTGTTAAACATCCACAGCTGTTGCATGCATCTTCACGTTCAAAAAAAGAATACTATATCGTCATAATAATTAATTTTTAAAATCTTGGTTACAGCGAATGTTTCAATAGCCGACTAGAAGTACACGTAAAAGGAATAGAAAAGCAGGAATTTATATAGCGAGCCCCAGTACGGAATCAAAGGGTGGGAATTAATTGGTCGACATATTCCGACATCGACCGACCGCGAAGAAGCGGACGAAGTAGCGAAAAACCACGGTGACTAGGCTGCTATTCTGAGCAACCGGGCAGAGACCGTTTCTCGGCTTCTTTTTCCCCAGTTTCCGTCTCCCGATTCGTTCCTGCTCGCGAAAAGACGGATCGGTTCTCTAAATAAAATGACTCGGTTATTCATCGGCGCATTTGTACGCGTCAAGGTCGGCCTCGCTTTTCTTTTCGTGCTTCTTTGTGCTCGCAGGGTTAATTGGTCAGAATTATTCGGACGGTCGAAAGCCGCACCCCGTGCCGACGTTTATTCCCGCTGGAGAAAGTGAGACGTTTACGCCCGGCGAAACTGTGGCACGACTTCCTGTAAAATGGTAGAAAGTCTGCTGGGAAATTCGTAGCTTGCTGGTAATAAACTATATGGTATCTTTGTTGCGATAAGAATTTCGCCCGGTTCGCTTGTATATTTGCTTGCTGTACTTGGGATGGCAAAAAGAACGAAAAGTTTAAAACGTGCAAGGTAAATGGAAATATATAGGAAATATCGAAATCAAGAAAAATATTTTATCGCGGTTGTGAATAAAAGTTTTAGAAGACGAGGCTATTAACAGCATTTTGGCAGATTTAGAGTTTATGTGGAACTAGGTGGAAAACGGATTTGACGCATCGTTGAAGTGGTTTTACATGCCAACAGTGATTCACGCGCTTTATATCAATCGCTTGATGCCTTTGAAGATCTGTAATATCGTTATAAAATATTATTTACCGTTTGTTGCGTGCAGTGTGCCATTTCACCAAACTTTGCGTAACGTTAACAGTAAACTTATTAAAACAAAGCTTGAAAGTCATTTGCGAAATTTGTATCGCAACATTAAATACATAAATTATTTGTAACGTTAGATAATAATTCTTAGAAAATTTAATAACTTTCCAATGACTTTTTAAGATTTCTTGCTTTCTCGTACGCGTTTTACATTTCTACTTATCTTGCGTTTATTGCCGTATGAATTTACATAAGTATCAACTTATCCATCATATTTCCTTCAATTTATAATCGTCCAATAAATATCCCTAGTCCTGTTTCTGCAAGACATTCTACGTACGCGTATATCAAATCTAAGCAGATTCACGAGAAGTGTATCACGGTCGCACAGTTCGATCGTTGGACGCGTAACGTGTCGACGAGGAGCTGTGTCACAGAGGGCCGGAAGTCTCGAGATATTTGCGATTCCTGTGTCGCGTTCCGGGCTGCCGTACCGATCGGCCACCTGTCCACAGGAAATGCGGCGTTAACGGAGCCGTAATTGCTCGGGTGGACCGCGGCCTTCCAAACAAACGAGCCTAATTGACTCGGAAATAAACCCGGGGGTTGAGAAGTCAGGTCGCGGCCACGCGTGTCCGCTCGCATACCGAAGATTTTGACTTATGCCAAAGCGAACCCGTCTTTGTGTCGGAAACACCGATCTCGTTTAATGCGTCCCTCTCCGCCACTGCCAACTTCGCCGCACTAACCCGGCTTATTTTCATGGCGTGCCATCGTCTTAATATAGACTTGCGAGTGCTATCAGATTCGGCCTGAGACACATCCACCGCTCTTTCGCTGTTCGCGCGTTCGATGGAACCAACCGAATGTCTGAGAAAAGGAAAACTTTTTGCGAGCCAAATGAATTACAGGTCTTTGAGAGTGATATGTTTTGTAGTATATCTCGATCGATATTTGGCTTTGTTTAATGGCTTTTGTGGAGCGGAATGATAGATATAGCAAGGGTGGTATGGATGGTAGGGTTGTATGCGAAACAAGCAGAATGAGATTCTTTCTGACGAAGCTCCTTTTTTAAGGAAATCGGATTTGAAACGCAATTTAGCTTAATATCCTGGTCATGGTAATATTTGCGTAAACGATATTGAATGGTAGCATAAGTAGCTCGGTTATCGTATTGCCAAATCTTGGTAAATTAATTTTTTCGAAATTTTAAGGGAAAGATTAAGCAATTAAATTAGTATATCATCTGAATGTGAAATAAAATTTCATTTCCTCTCTATGCGTGAAAAGGAAGAATCTCGTTGAAGTGTGGAAAGATAAAAGATGATAATCACTGTAGACAGACTGCTTGCTCTTAATACAACGTTATAGCAAGCGCGTGATAAGGAAACAAAATAAAATTTAAAAGATATAAATACGAATTTTTTTACATAATTCCTAAAGTATGTATTAAATGGCATTTTTTAATTCGAATAGCCATCGATAGTAGGAATGCTTGATTTTATTTTAAATTCGTAAAATCTAAAATCAATTCATAAGTATAATTCTGTAAATGTCGCTAGAAATTCGTAACAAAATCTGCAGTTTACCCTGGTCTCCAATGTTCATATGCGGAGCGTAAGTTCCCCGAACAATTTAGCAGTTCACACGCCCCCAAGGTTTCTTTGAGGAGGCGAAAAGAGTTCGGGCGGCGTGTCCGTCCCGGTTTGCCTGTCCCCCCGTTAATGAAGCTCGTTCGAAGCGCGACAGACGCTAGACAGGAGGAAGGAATCCGCGACAATTTTGACGAGGGCTGAAGCTTCAAAATGACTGATCGTCTCGCGGGCAGCGTGTGAGTTCCCCGGACACACCCACCTTGTCTTCGTTCGCGGCACCGTTGCACGCGAATACACACTAAATATACGTCCCGTAAATATAGACGATGTATTTACAACAGGAACACGGCCCGCGATATGCCGATATTAAGCGTTCGCGCTGGAAAAATCGCTGGTTCTGGCCACCAACGTCGAGCTGCCTAATTTTCCAATGCCACTGTAACACGTGAACGTGTCTAAATCGCGTTGCTCTTTCAAAGACTCGTTAGAACGTGTAGCAATCGCGAGAATTACGGTGATTGGCCTAACAGTTCCTTGAAAATGATATATCAAGCCTGGTCTCTAATTTCTTGGGAAATTATTGGAATTTAGTTCTATTTATTAGAATTGGTTATTTTTACGTTCTATCGATACTTGGTTTTTATAAACATTTTCAAGTTGTTCGTGATATTTATAGCGATTTTATATTATAGAAGAAACTAGAAACCATACTATTTGTAATACAGTTAATTTATGAGTAAATTGCTTTATGCAAGTTCCTGTAAATCAGAAGCTTTCTTATTTAAGTTCCATATTTCTTCTCAAGTTTCACTGACTAAACGTATTGAAATTTTAAATTAGGTAAGAGATGGTTACCTAATGAATAGAAATGTACAATAGTTATTTGATAATTACAGTTCGGTGATTTATTTCTGTGGATGACTAATAGAATTGGATAAAGAAAGAATGGATAATAGTATGATCGAAAATTTAAGCTCTACGTAAAAGGACGAATAGAATTACCGAATGATTCACGATAGCATTAATTTATTTCCACATTGGCAATTTCCACGAATCGGCTTTTGATCTGCGAATATGGTTCGGCAACACGCATACGTAGAAGGTAAAAGACCTCTGAAGGTTCGCGTCGTTTGAGTTTTGCTCGTAAATGTCATTTCAACTAGTCTCGAGTAGCTTATAATATGAATTAAAGACTCGCCGTGTGATACCCATCAGTTTCGTGTCTCTGCTCCGATTGAACGAAGATTGAGAAGCTCTTCTGGTGCCATTAAACGGCCAGTACACTTTGGAAAATTTATTATCGACCCAGTGGATTTTTTCTGTGAAACAACGACGATCCCTTGTCTCGCTTGTTTCCAATAATTTTCTCTTAATTTAAGCTGAAAGTAATGGTAGCATGAAATAGAAAATAATTTCGGACTTGCAAAATTTATTTGACTCTAAATCAAATCTTCGCGATAAAGAACAGATTGCTGGAAAGAAAATAAGCTTTCTAAAAAGTCGATTCGATTATGGAACTTCGTGTTAATCGTAAAATGACAAAATGGTGAATTAAATTATGAAAACGAGGGGCAGATGTGGGTTAAATGAGTTTTTATTTGCAAGATTCTATTATTATTTTATTATACGCTTATACATCGAAAATTTTCGCGATTAATGATATCCGCCTTTATAACACATTCTCTGTTAACTGATCCACTTTCAGCAGAAGTGAACTTCTGGGTATTCTTCTTTGATTACCGGACCAATTTCACTTTCGAGATACCGGGAATCATAATTTCCCCTGTCTAGACAGTAATCCTGGTTCGTTTTAAGACTCTGACGAAAAGCCAGGAAGAGGAAAGCTAAAAAATCTTCTATTTAAAGGATCTTACATCGTTAGATTTATCATTTCCTGCACAATGTTACACGACACTATATAACACGAAGACGATAAACGAAAGAACGAATCACATTTTCAATCTCTTGTAGAAGTGCAATTTCAGAATTTAGTATGTCGTTATTCAATTCTACATATATTAGTACTATACCTAATCTATTTTAACACAAGAACTACCATACCAGTCCAATTGACTGGTTTTACAATTTTATTTTAAAATTCCTACTTCATGTTATACTTTTTTCCACAATGATGTGATGACTTTCGCAACGATAACTAAAAGAATAATATAATGAATTTTATTTTGTTTTTTATGTATTCAAATTCAAAATAATTTTGTATCAAGGTTACTTATACCAACAGAAGTCAAAATGATTGATACTTGTCAAAGTGTAAAAGGGCCCTGCAAACTGTTTATCGATTCGCAATTAACCAGTTTCCTCGTTTTGTACAACTTCCCACACGTTTTTACAATTTTTACTGCGTATCATTCGATATGATGATATCAGATATCAGGAAAATTCCAGATCGATCGTTAGATCGCTAGATGCCAACACTATAAATACCACATCAGTCAAAATGACTGGTTCTACAATTTTATACCCTCGTTTAGGGATCATAGTTTCAGATCGATTAATAATATTAAAAATGTACTACATAATATGGAATTCCTTTTCTAAGAAAGTAATAAATCAATAAATAGAAAATATTCTGTTATTACATATTTTTCAAAGTCCAGTCATTTTGACTGGTTTTGATAGAAATAGCTTTGTGTTGACTATCGGTAGTTGTGTTAATTATAGAATTGAATATGTATCACTTTCTTGAACGTCCAGAAATATTAACAAAAATGAACCTGTGATCTTCGTACGTAAAAAGTACACCGTAAAATTGAAAAAGGCGTGCAACAGTTACGACCACGACTTTATATTTTCGTAAGTGGTTCGTTTGAAGATTCTGACTGAAGAATCTCACTGAAGGATTTTATAATTTCCTACGTGAATATTGCGCGTTATTAATACGTTGAAACGTACATTGTGAAATAATACAGCAAGGAGGATAATTACACGCAGCGCCTAATGCCTTTGCAAGCAGGTGGCGGGGGATTCGCTGACAAATCCAAAGTTACAAAGTAAGAGTAGAAATGCAGCCGGGGCCAATAACTCAGTGGCCCCGAGGTCGCGTCTTAAAACTCGCGGTTGCCTTATTTCGGACGATCGCTGTAAAGTGGCATAACTGCTTGACCGCATAAATAACGCGCAAAGCCGCGGTGAAATGTGGCGGCGATTACTCGCGTCCATCGCCGGCATAGATCCCGCAATTTTTCCCCGGCTCTTTATCCCCGAAATTAGGGGCCGCGAGCCGCGCGACCTGTCGCGGGATTTAGGTTCGTTTGCGCGCCGATTCCAACCGATAACTCCTCGCCAAGCGGAGAGAAACGAGCCGTGTCATTATACCGGCCGAAGAAAAAGTCAGATTTCGGGAGAACGAAAATAAACGTCTCGCTGTCCGATCGAACGTGCACCCGCGTCTCGCCAATTTTTTCGTATATGCGAGTCGCGAAGTGAAATGGAAAATATTGGGGCAAGTGCGGCGGAGACATTGGCGCGTTGACGACTCTGCTTTCCTTTGGCGAACGCTTTAAATAAAATACGCTACTCGAGACGAGAACACTGGTCGATTAGAGAATCCATTTCTGTTACGGCCACAAGCAAATGAATCTCAGGTGAAACTGATTAACTGTACATTTTACTATTTTCTTAATCTCGTCGTTAGACTGCGGAATTTTATGCGCTTATGGGAAATTTAAAGGTGCAAAAATTCACATAATTCACATAATAGTCAAAGATTTATAAAACATCCAAAATACGGTACTCGTTATAATATTTATTCCATTTTTTTAATCGTATTTATAAAGATATGAATTTTCATAAATATCCGCCATCTGTTTATTACACAAGCTTACATTTAGTATTTAATTCTTGAGAAACAAATGACTTACTTCCGTAGGTTCATTAGTCGCGAGAGGATGACAAGATAATGATGGATCCTAAGGCAAAGTTACAAGACTGTGCGACATAACTTGTCTGTACTTTTCAATTTACGAAATTGATCAATGTGTCTTTCGAATGACTTAAATAGAAATTCTTGCGGTACGTTCACCGTGTGCAAAGTTCTAGAAACGTCTGACTGCTTTTTGTACTTAATCAATATCTCGAGTACCTGTAAAGACAACCATCTTGACTTCCTGCCACAATACATAATGTCTGTTCGATATTCTATACTGTGGCTGTCAAATACTCGTAAGCCTATGTTCGGTAGTTACTTTACAGTGGATGCGTGTTCTAAGAGGCTGTTTCGCGTAATGAAACATCTCAACATTTTATTACATATACAGCGACGGACGGAAGAAAGTTCGTAACATAAGAAGCAGAAAAAGACACCGTAATTTCACAAAAAGGATTTACATTTAATAAGAGCGATGAATAGATGTACCCAACATATACCACAGAATTTCACGGATTTTAAACTTTCTCCTATCCGCTACTGTGTATGACCGTTTTGACGTGTTCGGAACACACATCTGCTTGAACCATAGCCTAACGATACTCATAACGAATCCGCGCTGAAGGTAGATTCAGAAGAACAATGGAAACTTTCCGGGAAATCTGCCGCGTTTGAACCGAGTTCAGTGACGAACGTCGCCGGGCGACGTCACATATTGCTCAGAGTCTGGTGTCTAAAACGAAGGCGTGTAGCTAGCGAGCGCGCCGGTGTCAGCAATTGAAAATTTGTCAGCGGCACAATTCGCGTTAAACCGCGAAGCAGCTCGTTGCAGGGGCGACGAAAGAGAGAGGAGGCCAGAGACAGAGCAAAGAGCGGTTCGCCACGCTAGCAGCGCCACTAAATTAGCTTAATGCGATGCATTTGATTAGATCGCTGCCGGAGCTCGTAGGAGGAAATACCGAAGGGTGGAGGGAGAGGGGGAGGAGGAGGAGAGGATAGAGTTAGGGCAAGACAGAGAGACAGAGACAAAGAGACAGAGAGAACGAGGGACGGTTTGCTCTTTCAGTCTGCGCGGGGTGGCCAGCATCGTTTCATGGAATTGATTAGATTCAGTTATTAATATTCCTCTATCCCTCACTTCATTTCCGGCCCCGATTAACTCGGCGCTAACAGCGTGACGACGAGCAGAGACCACGCTACCTACCAACGAGAACCTCTTTTGCAGCCTCCTCGCCCCTCTACGAGGCCGCAGCTTCTTTTTCCGACGCTACACCCACGCGTTCACCTTCTCTTGGGTCAGGACAGCGTTCGTTGACTTCCGATTGTAACACGATTAGTCATTTTTCCATCTTAGACATTCGTCGATCGCTGATTCGTAGAAAGTAAACGCGTCTGGTACTTGGCGGATTTGGTGGTTTTATGTAAGTTCGATGATTACCAATCTTTAGATCCTCCAACTTTACGGAAGTGTGATTTTAGAAGGTAGATTTTGAAAAATTTCTGTGTAAGTTCTGTGTAATTTTTGCATCTTATAGGTTTGTGGGAATGTAATTAGAAAATTCTTGGAGCCTTCTAGGTTCTGTGTTACTTTCGGCGATTAGTAATTTCGTGCATCTTATTGCTCTGCGGAAGTCTGACTAAAATTTGATACTTGGAAACTTTTTGATTCTGTATAAATATGAAGTCGGAAATGAATATTATCATGCACATAGATGGACAGTTCGAATGTTCGGAGTTATTTTACTTATTGTTGGTATCCTATCGCGAATTTCCTTTAATGCGAGATTTTTCCGCTTTTGTAATCTTCGTTTGGTAATTCTCGTAAGTTACCCAAAAATCGTAGACCAACTTTTCTTTTCAAAATCAAATCATTGAATTTTAATTGGACCACGCGAACAATATATACCACATATACATGCGTATATAATTTTATTGTAACAAATAAATGCGTTTCATATTTTACAATACGCATATTGCTCATCTGTTTGGTGCGCTACAGATGAGAATAATCGTAACGAACTGATTCCCGTTATTTCGTCCGATTTAGCAAAGTTTTATGCACGTTTTTGAAACAGGAAATAATTAGTTATTAACAGAAGATCACCTGATAATTGGTGTTTACCAAGTTTCTCAATATATTAGGCGTTATAGCGTTTGAATTGATGTTAATGTCTTCATTTAATACAGCCACCGAAGCTTTCTCCTTAAAGGAAGCTCGTAAAACGCGTTTCATGATCATTCACCATCAATCACGGCACAAATAGGCTGAACTATTGTTAAAAATTTAATGAGCGAGTCCATAGAATCTGAAGAAGCGAGGCGTACTATGATCGCAAGACACATGGAAATTAGTAGAAATTCAACCAAAATTATTAGAAATCCAAACTTAGTCTTCTTCGTGGTTTTTCTAAATATTGATCTTCTTAGAAATTATACACCTTCCTTCGAATTCACGTTCGACTTATCAAAGGTCTATACGTTGCTTTTAGAAGTATTAGGGTTAAAAAATAACACAGGATCGAATACGACTAATTCGTAATTTCTCATAGAAATTTTCTGATTTTCAACGGTGTATTCTTAGGAATTTGAATGATTTTCCGTATAAAAGATAAATGGAAGCCCTTTTTCTTGCTCTACATTATCTGCACGTCATTTCATTCTGATCTCTTTGGCACGAGTTTCGTGCTTTTCTCGTGAATAGTTTTAGCGTCAAATACTGAAAACGCGAGCACAGAGAGCTCTTCATGGTGCGTAATGAAGGGATCAACGTTGAAAGCCACGATTCTATGCCTTTTACAAGCGATCGTTCGATTTCCAGGCAACCGATACCGCCCGTCAAAGCAATCACCGGCAAGAAATCGCTCGAAAAGCTGGTGCTGGCTGTACGAGGAAAATGAAGAGACGCGGCCAAAGCAAACAGCACGCTGACTCTCGGCGAACCGCCGCGGTTGACGTTGTAATACGGTAAACGTTTTATTGGAACGGGATACAGCGGTAGTGCGTCAAAGCGACGATGTACTTAACCGATTGTGTTTGTTTGAATTTTGCGGCCGAACGCTGCTCAGGAATTGAGTGGTAATTTGAAGTAGCGGAGGGAAAACGACGTAAGTACAGCTGCTGGCGACGATGAAAGGGAGAATGTGTTTAGACGCGAACGAGGTGACGTGGCTCCTTGAAAATGGAGTCTCCGCTTTCTCGATCGGTCAGCAAATTTTCGAAACGTTTTCACGAATTTAGAAATCTCTCTCTTCTTACGATATGTATTATCTCGGTTTGTATAAAGTGTCATTTCTTTGAACATTTAATTGCGCAGTATAATAGTATCTATTAAGCTTTGTCCCATTAATAATGATCGACTTATTAAGGAAATTTGCTATAAGTCACGTATATTCAATGTTGAAAATATCTTTGTAGCAAGAAATCATTAGATCTTTAGAATTTATTTTCACTATTTTACAATTTCTGCATCTGTGTCATTGTACGATATCGCAGTTTTTCTTGAGCTTTCAAATTTTTCATCGTTCGATCTTTTATCAATTAATTTCTTCCCTCTCCACGTTTGCTATTTTAGTCTCGCACAGCCGCCAAGTTTTTAATCATTCGTCGTTCACGTAATTGATTTCGCAGTTCTTTTTTGTTCCTCGACATTTTTGTACGTTACGATTTCTTTATTCGGTAATTGGCATTGAAATTTTACATATCTGCGTTTCTCATAATTAATTGAACGTGAACGTCTTTTACACGTAGCTCTAGAAACTCAAGTTTGACGTATGCGCGCGAACGTTTCATCGCTTTTATCGCTGTTTTTTATTATCAGTTAAAAGAGCCAGCTTATTCGATTACTCCACTTGACTATTCCACCTTGTCTTATTACGCTGTTACTTGGAACTGCTAGATCTATCTGCGCTTTACTTCGGGATTACTCGGCTGAAAACTAGAATAGTTCTATCACGGATAATATCCATTAACAGTTACGTTACGAGCCGCGAAGCATCGTTCTACGACGCTCTCGCTACAATTAATTATCAACAACATGCACGCCTCTAAATCTCGACGATTCCGCCACCAATTCCTGGCTGCTTCTCTTAACTCTTTCTATAACACGACTGCTCGTAATGTCTCGCGAATAAACTGTACGTTCTGTGGATACTGTACATGTTCAGTATTGTAACGCTGGTCGACAGACGTCATGAATAAATGCCAACATTTAATCCTATATATCGTACGGTCGAAAATTTCCTATTAAGATCGAGCATCTTTCTAATTTTTCATCTCTCAAAGTTTCTCGTGGTTTTTATCTCAACGAGTCCCGTAGATTTATAGTTGCTAATTATCCGATTAATTCCCGTACCGTGAAATTTCGAAATTTATAAGTTATCGGATCATTAATTTCCAGCTATTTTGATATCGTTTATTTCGAAATTTTCCAACTTTCGCATTCTGTTATTTATTGAATTTGCAAGTGAATGTTACGCGTGTACGCCTGTTGTATGTTACGCGCTTATGTTATTTTGTGAAGTTTTATCGCGATAACTGTGACGGTAAATTGATATCAGACGTTAAAAAAAAAGTTAACTAAGATTTAAAAGTTTACTCATTTTCGTTACAAGTATCATACAGAAATATTATAATGACGGAGAAGTCTTTATCGATCGATTACTCTTCTCTTATATAACAAAATTATTACATTTGGAAGATTCTTCTCTCTTAGTTTTAATTTCCTACAGTTTCGACTTATATAAGGTTGCCCAAAAAGTGTCTTTCTTTCGTAAACGTGTTTTTTACAACAGTGCACCTTCATACAAACGTGAAACCAAGTCCGTGAAATGTCGCGGTGTTTATATCAACAGAACGAAATGGATCGTACGTAATTCGACAAAATAATATAAAACAGAAACCGTTGTGCGTCTATTATTTGCTCATAAAACGAAAGAAACTTTTCGGACAACCCAATACAAGGATTCTACCAATTCCTAGACCTGTGTTCTATCTGTGTCATACTGCCACAATTTCCAAACAATGCAGTACGAAACCCACGTTCGTAAAGTACAAGTTACAGAAGGATCACTATAAGTTTCATTCCAAACTCGTTTCCGTGACAAACGTTAGAAACGATAGAGCGAAACGACGTTTCTCCATCGAGGCATCGGTTACGCTCCGTTTGTACGCGAAGAATCGCGCAACAACCCCCTTCTCGTGCATGGCGGAAGCAGTGCAACCGCACTTTCCCGTGCGTCGCAAGATCAGCCTCATTGCGTCTGATCTTCTCGAGGCCAGCGCTAAACAGTGCGCGTCGACGTTTTCTCGCCGCGTTGAAAATCGAGCCCGGAAAACCATGGACGGCGATGGGCTGGCAGAAAAGACAGGATAAAGAAAGCAAAAGAAGAAAAAGAGAAGAAATAAAAAGGAGAAAAGAGGAGGAAGATCGCGGCCGATCCATTCAAAGAGAACGCGCGGCTTTCCGAGGCAAAAGGCTGAGCTCGCCGAAGCAACAACGTCGGTAGCAGCGAACGAAGAAACAGATCTCGCGGTGGAGACGAACAAAAAAGCAAACGCGGCGTACAGCGAGCCGCGTGTATCGCACATGCTTCTCTTTCCTTCCGTTCTCTTCTGCCTCTCGTTCTTCTCTTCGTCGGCGTCGCCCGAGAGCCCTAAGAACGACCGCCGAACGATTCAATCTACTGCCGATTGTAAAAATAAACGGGACCCGCGTTTTTTCCCTGCACTTCGATCTCAGAAGAGGGCTGGCTTCTTTCTATTTCCGGCCGCCGCGCCGCGGAAAGCCGATTTCCAGAAACGCGCCAGTACGTTGCACCGTCTTTTCACTCTCTTCTCTTTTTCTCTCGCGGACCAGCGCGTCTGGCGAGGGAGTCGACAGGTGCATTGATCTGTGCGAAACGCGGCATATTGGACACACAGTTTGCGAATTCCGACTGTTAAATCTTCTGACTTCCACTGCTCCGATTACAACGCAATTATGGAAACTTTTGCTGTTCTAGGAGTTTTATAGAATGGAGTATTTGTAATGGATAGTTTTATGCGTCGTAGAATTTTCACACAAAGGTGTACGCTTAAGTTTTGCAATAGGAAAATTACGCCAGCGCGACGACATTGCCGAGTCGTGACATATTCTTGCAGAATGATTTTTCTTATTAAATAGTGACTATTGCTATTCTTGTCTGACAATGTCGATAATATCTGTGAAAGCATTCGGTGTCTTTGCTCGAATTGTTTTGTTATATTTTTCAGTCTTGGCGCATAACATAAATGAACCTATACTAAGCTTCGTTTGGAAACTTTCGAATAATTGTAGCGTTATGATTGGCAAACGATTACTTTTCCTTCAATTTTCCTGAGAATCCATTTTCTATTCACCATTTACGTCAAAGAGACGTAAGAAGTGGCTGACGAAAGACTAGTAAAAACTTCGAACGATATCTGTTTTACGTAATACGAGTATCTAAGAAATTAAGTACAAATTACAAATTCATTAGTAAGCAGTTATTTAATGAAACTGTGAGTCACGTGATGTTAGCTAGTAACAAGAACGCCACGTTGACGATGATTCAGAGAATGATGTAAAAGAAAAATACTGAAAACGTCCGCTATAAGTAATCGAAAGCGATAAATCGTTCCCTATAAATATACAGATGCGCAACTTTCTTCCCTCATCCCTTCATCCAAAATTCGAAAAATTAAAACAGATTCGGTGTTCCTTGTTTCACGGAAGAAAAAAAGACGAAGAAAAGGATAAACGCCGGGGGCTGATTTTAGAAGCGGCGATTAATCCCGGCTCGAAGCAAGGAAACATCAGACAAGATTCGCCTGGCCGTTTCTGCCTGGCTCGTCGCTCTCGGTACGAACAAATCTCGGTGCACGATACAAATTTGCGATACGGCGATGTACGAACCGAAATCACTCGACGCGGAACGAAGAGCAGAGCAGAAAAGCGGAGCACGCAGGCTCGCGAGCAACGTTGCATAATCGTGGCCACAAATTATCCGTGTTTTTGCACGCGAACTATATACACATTATGTGTGTATAGATATACTGGGTGTCGTATAGCTAGAACAGGTTCCTCCTATAGGAAAAAATAAGTCGACAGAATGGAATACGATCTTTTTATACGAGTCTGTGTTTTTTTTTTTTTTTTTTTTAGAAAATTCACTTTGAATGTTTGCCTGATAAATTAATTACGTGATAATTTAATGGAATTGAAGACTGATATCTCTAAGTATTTATGTTTGTGTATTGGATATTAGACAACATAGAATGAGATAGAAAATTATTGAAAATATTTTTTCATTCATAAAATAACATTTATCACTCACGAGTGTTCAGAGATTATGTTTTATCGGCTGTTAGGTGTCCATTAACCATACGCTTGAGATAAATATAAATAGAGATATCGATCTACAGCAAGACCAATTAACGTGAGACATAGTGCAATAATTAAGTGCAGAATAAATTTTCAAGATTTATTTTTAATATAGCTCAAATAAATTGAAATAAATTGAAATAAATTTTAAATTATAAAATAAATTCTCTCAAAAAACTAAGCTCTTTGTAAAAACATTTTCTTTCATATTTTCAATTTAGTTTTGATACCACTAATTATAGAGCACCCTGTATGCGCATATGCAATACAAACAAGATTGCTTGCTTACGCGCGATTTTGTTGGAATGAAGAAAAAAATCAAGATAGAAAATAGAGTAAGAGGACTCGTGTAATTATTAACAAATAAATTGTGGTAAACATGCAAGATCCACGGATCCTTGATTCACGTAAACGAACCAGAGGCTAAGAGACGCCTTACAAACCTTCCCCTTCGCGCCCATTAAGAACAATTGCTGATTAATTTTAATGCGGCGCACTATCGTTACGTGATATTAATTCGTGTGTGCTGTTTTTCGATTTGGTTTGCTCGTAATTAATTGCAAACAGATAAGTGTAATTGCTCTCCGTATTTTATAAAAGAATACCGACGTTTTAATGGTCGCCGTCGACGGAAAACTTAATTCCTTCCTGGTTAGGAATAATGATAAATTTGTGATCCTCCAAGGAAGTTAACATCACGGAATTGAACGGAACGTAAGTTACCGTGAACGCACGGATTGAACTGTTTCTACATATTCTTATTTCTCCGAACTCGTCCCACGTTTCTTTTTTTCTTTTTCACTTCCTCCCACTGTATTCTTTAAATTGCTTTACGAGTACTTCTTGAAATTTCCAATTTTCTCCTTAATATTTACCGGTATCGTTGCACAGTGATGATAAAGCATTAATTGAGGTTCAACTAAATTCATAATTTAATCTTTTACCACCAATTATGTATTGCGTAATACTTCACGTATGGCGAGTTCAGGAAGCAAATTTTGAAAACGGAAAATTTCCTCTTATCGTAGACCAGAAATTAGTCTTTAAGTATAACGATAAACATCGCCCTAGCACATTGTCGATACATAGTTGTACGTAACGATACGTACAAATAAGCCGTCATAAATAATTTAAACTAGAAATGAAAAGTGTAAAAGATACCGAACTAAGGATTTCGAAATCTGTCTATCGGAACGATAAAAGAAAATAATGAAACTTGATTTTTCTTTTATGGCCTGCACAATTAACGCTTTAAACAATTGCGCAAGGCATATTTGCTACTGATTTCTACAGAAATACTTGTATTTAAACCGTCTCCGCGTCTCTTCTTCCACTATACGACGATTGCAAAACAGAGATGATATGAAAATCGCGTCACAATTGTCATCGAAAGGATTAAAGAGCATCACTTGCACAATATAGTATACGGTGCGAAACTGGCGAAACTGATCTTTAAAATTTCGTTTGCATGGCCAAAATTAGAAAGTTGGTCGGTGGGGAGGATCGGGAAGCTCGGTCGTTCCTCGATGAGTCGCGCGAAAGCGTCGCGCGAGAGCGAAGAAAGGGGAACGTCCGATCGTTCGGTGAACGATAAACCGATCGTACCGCGGCAGGCCGTGGACCTACAGAGATACATTCGGCTGCTCGTTTAACGTGCTCATAAAAATTCTTTCGTTCGGCCACCGTGGCGAGGAAGACCGGGAGCGAACGGATTTCGAGGCTCCTAAAGCCAGGCCGGCCAAGTAAATATACCCGCGACCCTCAACGTGGCCCTAGGCCACAAATTAAACTATAAATACACGGTGAACCAACCGAACGAACCAAACCAAGTTCAGGAAGCCGCGATCCAAACGATCGAGAGCGATCGCCTCGATTTTTCGTGGTCGATCGCCAGGATGTCTCGAAGCGTGAACGTTTGCTTGGATATTTACGTGGTGGATAGGCACTGAAACACTTTGAATCGTCTTACATATGGAAATCCGAGAATCATAGCGATGAAAAGTTAAGGTTTTGAAAATTTCGATTTAATCACGTACCTCAACCGTTAAAAGTATCATTCCTCTAGTTTCGTAATTAATTCACAGCATAATTAATTTAGTGCGCTGCGGCTAAAACTTCGAATCACTTCGAATATGCTTGCATATTCAACCCTTCGATTTCCATAGACACCTATAGTACGGAAACTTCGAAATGGATGAATAAGTTAGTTACCAATGTTTAGCAAAACTCTGAAGGAATTCTTTACTACGTCGATATCAAAGTTGTGTGAATTTTCCATAACATTGAAATGAGAATTTTAAGAAATTGTTTTTCTTTTTTTAAATAATCGTGGTTAACTGTTTAGCAGAATATTAAATTTTCTTTGACAAAATTATTAACACCCTGTACAGAGAATCTTACTTGGCCCATGAAAGACACAGTATGCGGATTTCGGCGTTAACAAAGAAGAATTAGATTTTAATATAATTACCATACAGTGTAATATAAAATGTAAGTAAAGTGATGCGACAAGATAAAAAGTGAGATGCGAGTGACAAGTTCGTTTCCCGGATAACAACTGAAGAGGTTGCGTGTTGAAATTAAAAATAACTTTCTGGTCTAGTAATTGTTACATTTTTATCATTCGAGTTTATTCTGTCTCATTCCTGTTTCTCCTTCTTCGAATTTAAGATTGGTTTTGATAGATGTATATAAATGGCCTCATTGAAGAAACCTAATGTTTCTTTTCGCATAGTATCGCAATGATTGTTGTTGATTACTTGCTAATGTGTTTATTACTACATACGCAGAGTGCAAACCGGGGAATAAATTTAGATAAATGAAAAAGAAACGTCGGATAAATACTTATATGTTGCTACACTTTCCAAGGTGTTGCACGTGTTATATGAATTATTTAACGTCTATGGCGCGCATGAAACGTATAGAACGAGGTTAAAGTTATTCAAAGAAAGCCAGATACTTTTCAACGAATGTAAAAATTGTCTTTAATTCGTTTAAGTACAAGATATATGTTTGCATAGAGACCATCTTTTATTCCGATGTACTGATACATCATCGTAAAAATCTTTAACTAATGGATCGACATTAACGATAAGAGCGACAGTGCAACTTAAAAAGTGATAATTAATGGTATGAAAAGAACTAATTAATCAACTCAATAGTTAAAAGAAGAAAAACCAAAGTCTAACGAATACGGAAAAATAAAAACTTTATAGATACTAATGTCATCGAAATATTGAGTTGTCCGAAAAGTTTCTTTCGCTTCATAAGGTAATAATAGATGAACAACAATTTCTATTTTATATTATTTTATTGAATTACGTATGATCCATTTCGTTATATTTGTATTGTTATGTTCGTGCATAATTCAATGAGCTAATATAAAACAAAAAACATTGTGCGTCTATTATTTCCTTATAAAGCGAAAGAAACTTTCTGGACAACCAAATACTATAAAGCATCAGTGTCGTATACAAGAATTCGGTGAACTTAAAAATATCAGAGAAAGTGTCCAAGATAAAAGTTGAAAAGTAGCATCGCCAATACTTTGCCCCCACGGACCAGAAGTTATCGAACCTCGTGTTTTAAATGCAAAATACGAACTTCGATATTCGCGACGTTCAAACTAATTTTCTCTTTTTACGAATCCATCGCGTTCCGAAATTCGCTTGAACAGAGCTGCAGTATGCAAAGACAAAGGGACAAAAGAAAAAGGAAGACGAAGATGGAAACGCGAGTTCGCGTATCCGCATCAATTTGGCGCGCGCAAAGCGCATTGTTGTGCGGTTCTGCGCGTCTGGTTTCGCGCGCGTAGAAACGAGACAAAGTAAAAAGTCGGTAATCCGATTTTCGCGACAGGTCGATCTCACGCGTGGTTTGCCGAACGGCACCCATGCTCGCCTCGAAACGGCGTAAATCAGAGGTTTATGGTCACGGCAGAGAAGTCAAAGGAGGCTTTGCCCGTCGCTTCGACCGTCACACATTTTACCGAAATCGTCGCGGCGCGCGGTGCCGCGCGATATATGCCGTCCACGCGGTCCGCGTCAATCGTTCACCGGGAAATTACACGCGCTGAATCATCCGCCGTGTATACTATCTTCCTCCGTACAGTCATCTACGTTGGCTCACGAAGGTATTTGACCACATTAATATTGTTAACTTTTATGTTCATATCGTATGTGTTATACACATGAAACACTTAGAAATTTCATTGCCACTTCCATGAAACACGATTACCATGATTATATTGGTCAGAATTGAAAACTGAAAATGTATATAGAAATTGCAAGATGTTTCTTGAAAAAGTAAATCGAGTGACAAGTTTGTAAATGTAAAAATGTAAATGTTCAAGATATGATTCATGAACATACGATAAGTTCAAACAAGTTGAAAACTTCGGATCTCTGTAAAATATATATTTGTACTAAATACCTTGCAACTTCTATATCTATATATTTTCACTTGGATTTCAAGCTTTACCAGTATAACCATAATAGTGGAATCTCGTAACAGTGTTAATGGAATTTCGAAATGTTTCGTATAACACACATAGTACATATACTTGAAAGGTATCTAAAAGTGTTTTTCAAAGTTTTCAAGGAGAACTTTAAAGGCTCGTCTTCTGCGATTAACAGAGTACGAAGTTGAAACTTTTCGACTTGTAGATTCGAAGCTTTAACACTACAAATGTCACAGCAGTCAAATTGATTGGTTCTACAATTTTATTTTAAAATTTCTACTTCATGTTATATTCTTTTTCCACAATGATGTGATGCCTTTCGAAACGATAACTAAAAGAATAATATAACGAATTTTATTTTGTTTTCTATATATTCAAACTGAAAATAATTTTGTATCAAGGCTACTTGTACCGATACCACTCACAATGACTGGTACTTGTCAAAGTGTAAAAGGGTCCTGCAATCTGTTTATCGAACCTCAATTAACCAGTTTCCTCGTTTTGTACGACTTCCCACAGGTTTTTAAAATTTTTACTGCGTATCATTCGATATGACGATATCGGTTATCAGGAAAATTCCGGACCGATCGCTAGATGCTAATAGTAGAATACCACACCAGTCAAAATGACTGGTTTTACAATTTTATAATCGTATCAACCCTCGTTTAGGGATCATAGTCGCAGATGGATTAATAATACTAAAAATGTACCACATAAAATGGAATTCCTTCTGTAAGAAAGTAATAAATCAATAAATTTAAAAATATTCTATTATTACGTATTTTTCAAAGACCAGTCATTTTCACCGGTTTTGATAGAAATAGCTTCGTGTTAACTATCGGTAGTTCTAGTATTAAGGTTCAGCCGTGGAAATCACGAAGAATGAGAAAACCAGAAAAACAAGTAAGAAGCTAAGAATGTATGAATCGGTAGAACGAGAGGAATTTCTGATTTGAAATCGGAATCGCGCGTGTGACTTGGGAAATATAAATGGCGGACGCGTGTGTCGGCATGCATTGCCGTTTTCTCTGGCCGATCCGAGTCGAAATGCCGGGCAACATAGCGAAATTCTCAGCGAATAAAGCACGGCCCTGGCGGAATTTCGAATTCGCGCCCGCAATACGATCAATCTCCGACTGCTCGTTATCCGTCGAGTTCTCCACGCTGGTCGAGTTACTTGACTTTAAGTGCCTTCCCCTTGCACCATAGCTAGCCGTATAGATGCCAGAAGCGTTTTCTACGACGGCCAGCTCCTCTTTGTTGATATCGATAAAATGACAACCGTCCCGCGGTTATATTCGGTGTGCCGTGAAACTTCCTTTTTCTCTTTTGTCGAATAATTTCACCGGTTTATCGCGAAGCGTCAACGATCGTTTGGTCTAGCAACGATTCACTTGCATAGTTATTTTCATGCACGTTCATTTGTTTCTTTTTCCATTGCAGATAGTTATTTGCTGGGGATGTTGCGTATTTTTTGATTTTTCAGAAGTAACTTCGCTGTCTTTAACCATTTTACGCTCAAATTGTTCTCCTATGTATAGCGAGAACGCTTAAACCCTTTTACGATAAAACAGGTAACACGTAGCTGATATATCTTTTTCAAGATAAATAAGATAAAATATTCGGTTAAACAGAAAACAGTCCGTGCACGTATACATATATCATGGTTATATAGGTGTGTGTGGGAAAGAGACGAGGACTATATTGTATTAGGTTGTCCGAAAAGTTCCTTTCGTTTTATAAGGAAGTGGCAGATGCACAACATTTTTTGTTTTACATTATTTTATTGAATTATGTTTGATCCACTTTATTCTATTACTACAAAATGGATCGTACATAAATGCATAAAATAATATAAAATAAAAAATGTTGTGCATCTATTATTTCACTTATGAAACGGAAGAAACTTTTGGTACAACCTAATATAAATAAATCTATGAAGCAAACCTTTTGATAGCAGAAGATCCACTATAATGGTGTATTGGAGCCGCTTATCGATCGATATCGATGTAAAAATTCTCAAAAACCAGAGATTTAGCAGTTTCACAAATTCTAAAGAAAATATGATGATGATATTATGCTTCTTTTACATTCATACATCATGTTTAACAATCACGTACTCTTTTATAATAAACAATAGCTGCTGGAGATTTGCTTTCTGCTTAACAAGCACGTCAATTATATATTCATTTACTTTGCAGCTTAACAAAATGATATCTAAATTAATCTTGTCGGCTATATTCGAGCGCTATATGTATTTTCACGTTATCACGCTACAATTCTATCGATCTACGAGGAAGTGAAAAATTTATTTAGACGTTTATTTAGACGAAAAAAATTATTTAGTCGTTGAAGGGCAGAGCCGAATAAAAGAGATGATCGAAGTTACACGCAGTTCGCGGCGATCATCGCGGTTTAACCGCGTGGCAGAATTTAGAATCCGTGACCGCCGATTAATCTCTGGGCGCTCGTTATCCGTCAGGTTCTCCACGCTGGTCGCGCCTGGAGTTTAAGTGCTCCGCTCGGTGGATGGTCTACGATGGTTCCCGGAAGTGTTTTCCGCGCTATTGCGACGGACGATATGAATCGACCGCTGCTGGCACGGAACGGGGATGAGCCAGAAGTGCGCGCACCCTTTTTCCAACTTCGTATTTCGCGGAACACGCGCGCAAAAAATTTATCGCGCGATCTTTGACCGTTTTATCATAGAGATTGCTGGCTAGGAATTCGAATTGGCGCTCTGGTGCTCGAAAATGGAGGGCCAGCGAATTAAAAGATACTCGAGAAACGCTAAAATTCGACCGACGAACCGACCGTAGATTGAAAAATTAAGGTAAGTGCGGACGAGAAAAGTCGAGCGCGGAAATGGTAGGGAAAGCGGTAAATAAATGTAATAGGGAGAGATGTATTGAAGAATTAGTTTCTTCAGAATGTATGGAAGAAGTGAAAAATAAGAGGAAAAAGAGATATAGAGAATGATATCAAATTAAGAGGGAAAAATATAAATATTTGGAAAATTGAAATTTGGGTAAATAGGATATTCGATATTTAAGAAATTAAAATTGCGGAATCTGAAGGGGGGAAAATTGGGAGGTTTGAGAATACGTATGGTGGTAGATATATTTATAAAATTAGGAATTATGTAATTATAATACTCAGTATATGTAAACAATCGAAAATAATTAAATTGCGATAATTGGAATGTCCGAAAGAAATCTCAATCAAAGTGCGAAGACAGAAATATGTAATCGACGATTCTAAAAATGACTAATGAATAAAAAGTCTAATTGAAATAATTTGAACTTAAGATGCTTTGACATCGCAATCTTTGTAATGATTTCGTATCACTTCGTGTCTCGAGAAAAAGGACACGCGATCCAGCTGGATGTTTGCTGGATGAGGTTCAGAATGCGTAGTACGTTTCTTTGGGGGTTGGGCGGACAAAGTCGGAGGACTAACTACTTGCTAAGTCCTCGAGGTTCTCCTGAAGAGAACGGGGAGAAATTGCGATCTCGTTGATTGCTGTAGTTCGACTATGGCTGGCATATCGAGGGTTGTAGTTGCCCCGGGGACAATAATTAGACCGACGAAAAATCTGGTGACAATCGAGGAACCAGAAGTTTCATAAGTTCTAATGTTCTTAACCTTTGCTATTAATTAGTGGATACGCTTTTGATACTTTCTTCTTTAAAAGGAACATACCTTTGATCTTTAATGACAAATTGTAATATCTTTACATTTTATACATTCTTTATCGTTCTTTAAAAATTATGTATTCCCTTGTTTTCAAAGTTTTGTGATGCAAGTTACAGTTGGAATATATATAAGAAAATAAACGTGTTGTATATTCTTACGATAGCTTTTGTTCTAATTTAATAAAATAATACTAAACTTCCATTATTGTTCAGTCGGTGCAATTAAAATTTCAATATTTTATTCCGACATCTATTCAAGCTGCTAACTATAAACGCAATCGAATTTCTAATAAAACGGACGACGAACAATTCGGTTCTTCCGTTGCAGACGCTCAAGAGGGGATGAAAATGCGACTGCAGAACGTGTAAAAATAAGACAACCGAACGAACCGGAGAATAATGCATTTACAGGGGAATTGTAACAAATTCGTCGTAGACGAAATTAACGAATAACTAATTAAATCGGAAGGAAGGATTCTCCGGGGTCGAGGTAGGTTAATGATTAATTAAAGCGAGACAGGGGCGCGACAATTATTTTGAGCGAATCGCGATCGATTCAAAGCGTGATGCGAAAACACGTGGCGGCCGTTTCGTTCCAACGATTGTCACGCACGTCACATGCTGTGGGCTAGCCGCAATAAGGTCGATATAATTGATGATTAACACTGCCAAGTTCTAAATCCGCTGCTGCCATTAGTTTTAACGAGCAGCCGTTTCTAACTATCGAAATCCGTCATCTGTCCCGGCCAATTTGCGCGCTTATCAAACGTTCCGCTCGTTCGATTTCCTCTGCCGTTCAACGACCAGCTTTTCGCTTCTAATTCCGCCCCAATGTGGCAGCGATCGGCCGCTGGCCCTCGTAGAATTCCCAAAGAAAGAAAAAATCGCAAGAAAAAGGTACACGATTTTTGTTGATCTTTTTATTTTACTGTCATTTTATAATAAAAGGGGAACGTTTCGATATAAAATAGCTAAAAATGCAAAGACTCACGAAAGTATTTGAACACTTCTGGACACGTCTCATGAATATATTACGTGTGTTATACGAAGCATTTTGAGATTTCATTAGCACTTTTCTGACGCTCCACTATCGCGATTAACATTGATAAAGTTCGCAACTATCACAAATGTATTCGAATAGTGAATTATTCATTACATTAATAAACCTGAGTATCCAGTAAAATCATATTCGCGACGCTTATGATACGATGAGATGACTGTTCGTACTGTATAATAATTTTTCACTACATATACGTTTGCAATAAGTCTCATTTATAGGCATTCAAATTTTACCAATATAATCCTGACAATCTAATCTTATTACAGTGTTAACGAAATTTCAAAATGTTTCAGATAATATCCACCATATGGACATTAAAGTTTTCTACGCTAAGCTTTCAAGTACTTTCGCGAGTTTTCAAATACTTTCGTAATTGTTAAATAATATTTTAATTTCTCCAATATTTTACTATTACGACAAGCAGTATTTTTCGCGTCGTGAAACATGTGAATAAATAGGCGTGCAGTCATAAAATCAAATAAAACGACAATCTTGATAACGTATGTCAAATTAAGTAACAACTTATCGAATTATAAAACTATGTTGGAAAAAATGTGAAATATCACTTGTCGTGTTCTCTCTCTGTAATTTTCAAAGTATTTCCACCAAACGGAACTTCAGCGATCGATCTCTTTAATTCGCATGATTGCTTGCGCAATCGGCCAGTTGTAACTTGTAACTAAGTTGTTTTGGAGATTCGGGAACCAGAGCCAACTGAGATTATCGAAAACTGTAGTACGATTAAATAGAGAACTGTCCGCAAATAAATAACATAAATAATCCGTCGAACGTACCGGCATATAATGTTCGTGGGATGCACTGGCAACTTGGCACGATTAATAGCGCGAATGTTCCTTGAACGCGTGACCAGATGCTTCAGGAATTTCGGGCAATCATTATTGTTAATACGTATTACGTGTGAGTTAATATTATTTCGCGTGACGTTCTGTTCGCAATATTCGGTCTTGACAGTGGATCTGCTCTGTCTTGTATTTGCTAGACTTCCAGTTCCACCAAGGTCCTTAAATTTTTATATTCAAATTTTGCAAATTCAAACAAGAAATCACCCGAAACTTAAGAAGTTTCTTAATGATAAGCAGGAACGATTAGATTAAAAAAAATGATTTGAATTTGAATTTAGCAATTTCTCTTATAATTCGTAGCAAATTTGAAACGTACCTTTCTTTAACGATCACTTCCTTGAATTTGAAGCAAATAATGCAAATTCAATTTCTCCTAATATCGATGATTTACACAGTGAAATGGAGTCGCATTTGAATAACACAGATCCTCCATACTTTGGACGAATGAGCAACGCGATAACTTTCTATCTATTGGGTTGGCAATTAAGTGATTGCGGATTTTGTCAATACCACCTAATGACAAAGTCCGCAATCAATTAGTTGCCAGCCCAATAGATCGAAAGAGGATAAGATCAGGTGACTGACATTCACGACGTTCGAAAACGGTAGCAATTAATGACTGTTCGTCGCACGTAATACGCTTCTGGATTCGCCGGCAGTCGTCTCCTCGTAGCACTCGGCTACAAACGCAACTTCATCTTCTTCATTGCCATATTTAATTTCTCAGGGACGTGTTTCCATTACAAAAT
The DNA here is from genome assembly GCF_014825855.1 of Bombus pyrosoma. Classification (NCBI taxonomy): domain Eukaryota; kingdom Metazoa; phylum Arthropoda; class Insecta; order Hymenoptera; family Apidae; genus Bombus; species Bombus pyrosoma. The sequence continues at coordinate 1,502,205 of NC_057778.1, read as the reverse complement.
ATTTCTGTGTTTGTCTGCGAACTTCCCTAAGAGTTTATGAGGAAACTCTGCCGTTAGCCGGCTACGAAAACCTCTTGTTGTTTGCCCGCCGGTTGCCACGCCGCGCCGCCCTCTTCCGCGTCCCGTTGCCTCAGCCTTCGCTCGTTCGCCCTTTCCATCGTCCTCCCTTCGCCCGTGGAAGCTCGCACACCGCGTAAAACTCGGTTCCTCGAGCACGGCCGCAGCCGAGACACCGCGAGTCCCGAAGAGCCTGCGGACGAGACCGCCTAACTTGCATAATACATTTTAATTTATAGCGATATTAATTAACAACTCTGTCTGTTCGCTCGTCTGCACGTACATGCTCCAATGGGGCTGATGTGTCTTGGATTCCGCTGTTTGGCAACCGAAAGGAAAAATTCCTCGTCAAACAGTCTTGAGGGATCGTTGGGCATCGGCTGAAAGTCAGAAAGATACAAAACGATATTTCTAGAGGGAAAGGATATAAAGTTGGCGTAAAGTATGGTGGAAATAGTTATAGGTGATGAAATAATTTATTTTGATGTTTAAAACTGTTACGAGATGGTGTTATGGTTATGTCTGACAGATCGAGGATTTTTATAGACTTTTATATTTTTATGGACGTAACTATAGAAATGTTATTTCATGTATTAAATATTATAATGAACATTCTATTTTGAATATTTTTTACATCTTTGCATATTACATGCGTTGCTTGCATTTTCGCACCTCGAAATTTCCCCTGAAGACATAAAAATTCCTAGTTTAACAACAAAATTGGCCCGTGAATAAATAGATTAGACTGTGATCGAGAAAGACGAGGATAGAACAGAGGAATAGGTAGATTTATCGAGAGGAATATTTTTTTTTATTTATATGTATTTTACAATCAATTCTCATTGAGAATTATAAGCAAATTATTCTGTCGTGGTACCATGTCGTGTTTAATAAGAGAGAGTAATATGGCACGAGATAATTCCAAAACGAAACCCTTTGATTACTTAAATTGGTATCTGCAGCTGCTCGATGATAACATTCATTGTGTCTGTCATAAGCAACAATTTTCGTGCTCGTTCTTTTATCCTATACAAGTTACCAACGGTGAAAAGATCGAAGAATGGGAAACTAAGAAACAGAATCGATCATAAAGCGTCCATTTCCTAAGTCCAAGACTCTAATAAGTAACGAAACAAAAGGGAAATTGCCTGGTGAAATTTTCGAACGGAGACTAAACAAATACGGAAGTCCAGTAAAATTGAAAGAATAGAGCTACAAAATGCCAGGTTCTGGTCGGACGTGTTGTACGCTTGGCGAATTTTTGGTACTTCAAGCGATAGAGGCCGCAAAACGGTCGAGCTTTCACACTTGTCTCATCGTCACGTTGACTGTTGGCATCGCACCGTTGCGATCTGCGCAGGAAGCGACTGAGAATCTCGAAGGTTGGCCCACGTCCAATAAACATCTTTGGTATAATCTAACGACATTTCGGCCCTCCACACCTACTCATTCGCTGTGATATATAGCAATATCGATCGAGCAAGCCCCTACGAAGATTTACTGGCAAACCGATTGAAACGAGCGAAATTTAGCTCAAACGTCAGCACATGCATATGATAACTGAATTGCAGTTTAACTGATCGCAACTTATAGTTGGAAATTTGAAGGGCAGCAGTACATATTGTAAAAGATCGAATTTCGTAAAACCATGATTTAGTGAAAAAAAAAAAATGTATATCCGATATTAAACAAGACTTTGCTTCTGGTTAAATAATTACACTGTCTGCTGGACAATCTTACATATCGTCAGTCAACGATATCCAACAACTACAAATCGACCACGTTTCCGGATACTCGCGAACATTTGTTTTCCTTGTTCAACGTACAGCGGGATTAACGGATATATTAAGCAGGATGTAGCTAAAGAAGCAGACAAATTTGAAAGTTAAGTAGGGACGCGTAATAAGATTGATATCGAAGTTGGCAAACCGTGTGCTGGCTAGATCATTTCGTCAGCTAGACCAGGTGCGAGTTATTTGCTAGAAAATCATGCATTTATTTCGCTGGAAGTCACTCCTAGACATCCTGATTGTTATTTATATAATATTTTCTCAAATTTCTGTAATATAAATTTAAAGAGTGGTAAAATTGCGCGCTAGAAAGCGGAAATTCTTTAAATACAAAATTAAAATATTCGTCGTGTGTTATAGAAATGTAGAAATCGGTGGGGTTGAAAATTAAATTAATAGAGAAAATTGGAAAGTTTTAAGGAATAAAATATTAGACAGCCGGAAATTTATAGATCCTTGGAACCGTGAATTTAATTAACATAGACAATCAATAAAGTCAGGAAATAAAGAATCGTCAAGAGTGTTAGACATCTAACAGTTTATAACTTAGACCAATGCAAAAGAGAAACGGTCGAAGAAACGAGATGAAATTACAATATATAAAGGCGAAGAAGCAGGAAAAGTGAAATATTTGACGAGTCGAGAATTCACGAAATGCGAGGACGCGGGATTAGTGAAGTAGGAAACTGGGGGATTTGTAAATTAGAGGACTAGTACTAACTCATTATACTAATTGTGTTGTTTCGAAGTATCGCGCAGAGGAGATACTTATGCGAACAGCTTAATCGCGCGCGAAGATAAAACGAATAGTAACTTCAATTCGTTTCTGTGTACATACGTTTTAATCAACGCTGTCATTTATGTGGCTCAAGTACTTGCCCGTGGCATCCGTATTTAACACGAACGAACGACAGAAAAAGCGTAGTTAAATTAACGGGAAATTATCACGAGCCAGGCAATAATTATTTATAGTTGAATCTGAGTTGAATTATCGCTCTACTTCGCAAACTGTGTGCGCGCGATTTTCCTCTCGTTTAAACCGCGCCCGGCATTTAATGCAAAAATTATCAATTCAATTGCGAACGTTGCGAAAATCAAAACAGTGTTTCTCGTACAATCGATTGGCACTCGTGGATTCGCATTAACATCGCGATATTATTGTGAAAATTGTCGTCTCGTCAGTTAATTGAATGATAATGGAAACAGGAGGAAAATGATATTTTTCAAGCCTAACAAACAGGCTGTGGGGTTTCATAAATGCAATTAAACAAAACAGCAGAATTTGGGTGAAAATTTGTTTTATCCATTAAAATATCATAACGACTACTTTACTTTTCATGCCTTTTTATATTCTAGCGCGTTATATGCGCTGCGTACATTTTCGCATAAATGGATAAAAATCCGCATTAATAAAAGTATACATTTCAAATTCACTGAACATTGTTTACCGATAGACTACGGTATTAACTCTTCGATTTCCATAGGCACATGCAGTGCAATAAAATTAGTAGTTTATGTACATATTTTAGTGCATTCTAATGAGAAATTTAGTATTCGTTCGAATATTAATTCACCGATGGCACTTTTAGTTTCATTCATTTCTTACAAATTCGTGAAATCTATGAGTCTGATTTTTGTATCGATAGAGATACAAATGAACAAAACTTCCTGCGTCGTTATCTTCTTAACACTACACTACCACATCAGTCAAATTGATTGGTTCTACAATTTTATTTCAAAATTCCTACTTCATGTTATATTTTTTCCGCAATAATGTAATGACTTTCGCAACTTTTGATTTTTGTATCGATAGAGATACAAATGAACAGAACTTCCTGCGTTACATCATAATCTTCTTAACACTAGAACTACCACATCAATCAAATTGATTGGTTCTACAATTTTATTTCAAAATTCCTACTTCATGTTATATTCTTTTTCCGCAATAATGTAATGACTTTCGTAACGATAACTAAAAGAATAATATAATGAATTTTATTTTGTTTTTTATGTATTCAAATCGAAAATAATTTTGTATCAAGGCTACTTGTACCAATACCAGTCACAATGACTGGTACTTGTCAAAGTGTAAAAGGGTCCTGCAATCTGTTTATCGAACCTCAATTAACCAGTTTCCTCGTTTTGTACGACTTCCCACAGGTTTTTAAAATTTTTACTGCGTATCATTCGATATGACGATATCGGTTACCAGGAAAATTCCGGATCGATCGCTAGATCGCTAGATCGCTAGATCGCTAGATGCTAATACTAGAAATACCACGCCAGTCAAAATGTCTGGTTCTACAATTTTATAAATGTGTCAACCCTCGTTTAAGGATCATAGTCGCAGATGGATTAATAATACTAAAAATGTACCACATAAAATGGAATTCCTTCTGTAAGAAAGTAATAAATCAATAAATTTAAAAATATTCTATTATTACGTATTTTTCAAAGACCAGTCATTTTCACCGGTTTTGATAGAAATAGCTTCGTGTTAACTATCGGTAGTTCCAGTGTTAATAGGAATTTAAGGGTTGAAACTCGTTTTCCTCGATAAAGTTGTTTGTAACATCTCGGTTTTCGATTAATCCTCCCTTAAATCTCTTTCCTTCCTCTTTACACGATACATATATATATATAGATGGTAACCGGAAGTTTCATTTCACGTTTCAGATCAACGTTCTACCCATTGATTGGGAAAGACGAGCCGGATTAGTAGCTGACCAATTCTGTGTACACGTGCCAGCTAAATTATTGTTTTTCTTGTTTGGTGTTCGTGTACGAGAAGGCAGAAATAAGGAAAAGAAATTATCATGCTGGAGTCTCGCCGGAAGTGTCTTGTATAAATACAGCTGTCGCGCGCTACGCAAAAGGAGGTGAGTGCAAAACAACTTACCCGATGTGTTTTGACTCTCTGTCACTTTTAGAGCCGGTGAACGGGGTAAGCGATACTCCACCATCGCAGACATTCTTTCGTCGAAGGAAGAAAGGCGTGAAGAGAGAAGAGGGTTAAAAAATTTGTGAAAGGAAACCAGATCTAAAAATGTCTAATCCTCCCAATCTTTTTCGAAACGTTTTTATCCCTTCTAATATTAAATCGCCAACTTTTGCTACGAACGTAGGATATTAAGACATTGGGCACGCGATTCGAGTGATTTCAGCAGACTCGCGAGGAGAATATTGCGAAATTGGGAAATTTGTAAGGAAGATAATTACAGATAAAAATGATCGACGAGGGAAGAAACGATAGAAAAGAAAATGAAGGCATACACGTCAATGAAAATTTGATAATTATAACTATTGTAAGACAAGAAAAATGAAAAATAACGGAGCTACGAAATTAATAAACGCATTTTCAAATTAATAAATTGTAAAATTAACAAATAAAATTCTAAACATTCTTGCGGAACAATCATTTTTTGTATTTAAGAATTTAACAAATTGTAATTAATTATAATAAATACCACTGGTATCATTTAAAATACATCCATCTTACATCTGAGACAGCATAAAGCGTGATTTCCAAAAAACGAAAATGAAAAGTGAACGCAGGGTAATTAGACCATCTTGGATGCCATTCGAAAAGGAACCTCGACCCAACGACGAACACGGTACCAGAGTTCGGTCTGGTTCCGAGCGCATACGCGAAAAACTAATTACCATTACGCCTCTCTCGGAGCGGAACCGTCTCGGGAAAAATGAACAGAAATGTCCTACACCGTGATCCCTGTCCCAGCCTCGTTATTTTTAGTATCGAGATACTGGCCGAAGAGAGAAGAGACACGGTCAAAGGGAAGCGACAGACCAACCAGCTAGAAGCAACGTGGAAAGAGTAAAAGAGACAATTGTGCAACTAAGTATGTTGTAATTAAACAGTAGGCAAAGAGAATCCAGCTACTATGCAGTGTATAAGTACACTACCCTTCATAAGTATCTGAATACTTTGTTCAATTTAAAGTAACAGTCGAACATGACCAAAATGCTCAAATGAATGATGAATATTAATTCATTAATATTAATCAGAAATATTATTACAACAAATATTAATTATAAACATCACCTTATTATAATATCAACAGGACAGTAATATATTTTATTATTTATTATACATGCTATTACATATATTTATTATTTAAATATCATTGCTCGCGTCAAAGTCAGCAGTTTCTATCAGTTTAGGGGAACCCTCGTGATCTGATTTGTAATTCAACAACTAAAGAATCTGAAAATAAAGAGCTTGTCAAGATTTCACAACTATAAACGCCAGATTTATTGTTGCATATTGACTTTTGAAAAACACTTCAATCGTAACTACGATAATTATAAAGTTCGGTTTATCTGTACTTTGTGACTGAAAATAACCGAGTGTCTACTTTTGAACGATAGTGTACTTGGGAGCTTGTCGAAGTTTCGTATAGAGACGCGTGTTCACGCGTGCCACGTCGCATACCTATACGCACCTCGCACGGCCACCGGTATTAAAGCTACATGCATCGTTGTCCTGGTAAAAGAGGGCCACCGCGTGACCAAGGGAGGAGTACTCTTAAAATGTTATGACGTGGAACTCGTGATTTCATGGAACATTTAATCACTATATTGGTAAATAGCCGAAACAGGGGTTCTCGGACATTGGACTGCAAAGGGTATTCCGTTGCTTTGCTCGACGCTGATGCGTGCGAACCACGATCAGGATTCAACGATCGTTGAAGAGAATTTGAAATGGAGCATCGAGAATTTATGGGCTTCTATTTGGTATTTGTGTAGGATGAATTAGGTTTGAAACAAAGATAGTGTATAAGCATATTTGAAGATAATACAAATAATTCGGAAATATCATTTTGTGGCAGTTTTTTTGTATAGAAGTATATCTATTGACATAAAATGCCTCGGACGGAATTTAATATCGAAACATTTGATCAGACGAAGAAACACGAGATTCAAATACGAAAAGAAATGTATCTAAATCGACGTATTATTATACTATATACGCACTTGCTACGAAAGATCGATCATTTTAACCAAACGAATTGTAAATTTCATATATTGCGATTTAATAAATTACAGTAGAACTGCATTTAAAACTTCGAACTCCTGGAAAGACGAAAAGTTCAATGAATACAGTTCATATAATAGCACTTCATTGATTTCATCCATCTACGACTTTTCTCTTACAGTATATTCCTTACTAATTGAAGTGCACATTCAGATAAAAACATTCAGTCGACAATGATCAGACAGTCGTAGCTACTAGTTCCACTATTTCTATAAATCGTGTGTATGTAAATAATATCCTACGCTAATTTACACATAATGTATACGAATTAAATGACTTATTTCCAAAATTATAGTAAATATATAACATAATTATATAATATAAAATGAAATTATAATAAAAACAAACACGTACAAGATCACCAGTCAAACGATACGCTTATCCGCTACATCTACTGTAACGAGGATCGAGTATGAGGAGATATCGAGAACCACTGTATGCGGTCTCTCGCGAAGGTACTCGAGCCAAATAGTTACGCCGTAGGATCCCCTTTTCCCTTTCTCTGTTCGCTGACGGCTGCATCGGTAGAGCAGTTAGAGTGTCGGAAAAGGCTATGGAGGGCCGAGGGGGTGGGTTCGGGTCTCGTAGCGACGGGGGTGTGTACCAATTATACAGACACAACTATTGTGCGGCTCTCATTAAACGACGCCAACAAATTCGATTACTTCTGCTTCCAAATTTTGCCTTGGCCCCCGGTAAATGCTGGCATCGGCACCTTCACCCTTACACCAAGGGTGGAAAATACGCCGGTGGAGAGAGCATTCTCCACGGTTCGAACTCGTTGCTATCCTCTCCCCCCACCTACTTTCCATCCCACCCGACCCCAACGTCGAGAATTTATTTTACGACTAAACAGAAAATTAGTGAGCGTTTGGGTTTGCGGTGTTTAGGTCTTTTGCACCGCCGTGGTTCGAACCGCGGTCGACTAGGCCATGGGGGTGGCGGAACCACCGCGTTCCACGAATGTCTCGCTGCGTATCGAAATTAATTGAGTTCCGGAGCAATGAGCGCCGTTTTACGGAATTGAAACATTTTTATAATGGTTAAAGGCTGGGTTTCGTGTGCTTGAAAATAGGCTCGAGGGTCGTTCAAGAGATCGAATGGGTAATGAATTGTGTCTTATTGGATTGAAATAGCTTTTAGGTCTCTTCTTGTTTAGGGTTGCAAAGATAGGGTGTACAAGTTATAGGAAATTTAATCTAAATGTCTATTCGAGGTAGATGACCATCGATGATACAATTGCTTGTGACGTATTTCTTTTTCGATCGTAGAACGCCAATTTTCTGAAATCCAACGAAAGTCGTGTTATGTTGGAGCTAACTAAAACTAACTGTCGCACGTTTGGAAACATACACTTTCGCTAGAATATCCCTACAAACATACTTATAAATGTACCAACTGTTATCCTTTATTTACACTGCCTAGCAATTAAAACTTACTTAAAACTACAATTTAATATTACGAGACTTAACATCGCGTATTTTATCGAAGTCCTAATCCACGAATAATGAATAAACTTCAAAAGTACTTCAATGCCGAACGGAACAGTGTAATAGCACCATGCAAGCACCACTTCACTTTCAATATTTCCCTTCTAAAAAAAAAAAAGGATAAATAAATAAAGAAAAAAGAAAAGAATGCAGTTCCAGAAAACGGAAGAGACCGAAAGCTCGGCTTTGGAAGAAGACTCCCTGCCCGTATCGTTAAGAGAAAACATTTAATTGGCGTTGCAACCGGAGCGCAAACGAACTCAGACGGGCAGCGCTGCGAGGGTGATTTATTATTTAATCTTCTAGACGAGTGATTTTTATCTGGCCGGCCGCCACGATATCCGAGGCCGAAAAGCTACCCCCTGCCCGTTACCGTTTACCGACCTCGGGTCAGTAATGGTTATGCTTGTCATTATCGCCGTGTCGTACGAATCGTCTGGCTGCTCGCAGCCCCGGCCACGACCAATGGACTGCAGCACTTGAACTCGTTATGCCGTGCGGTGCAATTCCGCGACCGTTTCGGCCCATTCTCGCTTAAACGTTGCGAAAAGGGGGTTGGAGGCTCGAATTTACCGCTACACAAGGCCTGGGAAAAAGTTTCTTGGACGATACGCGTCAAAAGAAACACGATATCTGGCCGACGTTCCGCTGCCCCTGTAATTGCCCCGGGAGTTCATGGAATTGATAAAGCCAACTCTTCTACGATGCCTGCAACTTCGATATGGGAAGTCATGTGTTAATTGCTGTTTGAATTCGTGTAGGGGATTTACGCGAAACGTGGGATTTTCGGGCAAGAAAGTTATTTTTTGCAGAAAGATTAGGGTGATTTATTGTCATAGGATGTTTTCTATCTTCTTCGGTTTGTCGTCTATCGTTTAAATTTCACATTGTGGAAAGCGAGAAAGAGTACACTGTTGGAGGGGATTTTATAGCATCGTCGAGACAAGGTGAGGAAATTTCGTTCTTCGTATTGATTCATCTGTACAGTTCATATAGAAATACGTAGAAATCGGAAGTTAAGGAAAGTGTGAAATAAATCTCTATTTGCATTCAATTGTTTAACTACGTTTATAGAAGTTTGAATTTAATGTAAAAATAGAAGCTTCGAAGCATCTCAAGTTCTACCACTGCCTAAAAAATCCGAGTCTAACAAACGTTCGTAGGTTTCCAAAGCAAAACACAAGAGGAAAAAAAAAACACAAAATACACAATGCAAAACGTCAGTCCTCTCGATCTTCGCTTCATCATACGAAGAACTCAGCCACTTGGTTCGAGAAAGTAGAAAAAGGTAGAACAATAAACGCGGAAAGTAGGAAAATAAAAGAGGGTGCATCGATCCTAGGCGAAGCGACAGGTCCACGGTCTTTCGTTCCGCTCACCGTGAAAAGTTTAATGACTTTTTGTTAATTAACATCCCGTCGGACAGGTTTAGAGCAGCTACGGGTCACTTCGGTCCCTCTGCCCCCTATCCTCTCCACCTCTCCTGCTCCTTTCACCCCCTTTCAACCCCTCGAATCGACGTTTCCGTTGCAGCTGGAAATGCCGGCGCGTAACGTGCACGCGCGTACTTCTCGTCTGTTTCGCGTGGAATCGCGAACACGCCGCGCGAAACAATTTACCAGACGATAAATTTTTATAGAAGGGCGCGCAGGAGACCGTCCGAAAGGGTATGGGGGATGGTCACCGCTGAAACGGAATTGAATCGATATATTTACGTGCCGTTTACCGGAGGGAAAGGGTTGGAGTTAGCGCTCGTGTAATTGCAGGGCACACACTGACTGGGGGATTAGGGGTGCGATCTGACTCCTGCTATTGTTTTGACGTGCCGCGAACAAGAATTATTTCGCTTAATCGAGTTCTTTGCCATTTAAAGAACTTGCTTCACCCTAATTCACGGAAGCCTTGTTCAGTAAAAATGTGTGTTTTTCGTCTGAATAATTCAATGAGATTTAAATGGAGATAAGAGGAGGACGAGTTAGTTGAATCTGATATTATTTCTGATCGATCTTTTGATTGATTGAGAGATTCGTATGAAATTATCTACTACATTTACTACATTACGAACAATTTTTCATTCTCGGTTTCAACCTGTCAATTTAATTCTTTTACTTAGAAGATCGATGGAAGCAAAGTGACCAATAGTAAATTCTCGGATCGTTTCTATCAAAAAAATATCGATTACGCAGTCCGTTTCATTAATACTGCTTCCACTTGCACGTTTCTAGTCGAACAAATTTTTAATAAAAAAATGCGACGAACTCGTGAAACAACCAAGTACACGGCACAGATTCGCCAATGTTTTATGGAATGTTAGGTTACAGGCAGATTTTTATACATCAAAGATAGAACAAAACGAATGATGCTATGATACAGCCCTTGAGAAGCATTGTACAGGATATATTTGACAGAAATTGCCAGCATACTGTTCCCCATCGCTATCGAAATGTCAGGTAACGAGGATAGGAGTAGCGCGACCACGGTGTGGCCTCCGGAATTCCTCAGCCGCTGATATTTTCGCGTTCGTCAACGCCGATTGAACTTTAGACGGCGGTGTGCCTCGGGGACCGATAAAAGCCGATTCATTCCATTATCGCGGCCGCGCGCTGACAGTCCGCGCGGATTAATACCCGCTCGCGTGCCGCCAGAGTAAGCGGCGTCCTCGGAATTTATTGTAATTGGTCTTTTGATATAACGGCGACCCACTCACGTGCCGGGCATTTCCCTCCATACCATCCGTGCCTCCTGTGCATTTTGTTCGTGTCTCGAACACGGCTTTCTAGAATAACGATAATACTTCCACGGGGATGAAAAGGGAAATTGGTTAACTCCCTCGAGGACAAATATGGGTGCAAACGTTATCAAACGTGTCTCTCGTGATAAAAAGCGATATACACGTCATTGGATAGTGTCCGCGAACGTTAACATATTAGGACGAGACAGTGGACAAATGTGGAAACTTTTATATCCAAATAGAGCACGACGGGTACTAAACGTTTTGCATTTCGTCTTAGGTTATGAGTACAGTGAATGCGAGTGTACTAACGAACGAAAAAATATCTGAACATCGCTTCTATTCATAGGGATTTATAAATTGTTCACTGTGACGTATTAAGTGTATCCAATTACGTATCTATTGTAACCATAGCCTCATGCTATATAATACACGAATCGCACAGCGACAAGGCTAGACAAAGAATATAAATAGCATCTTAATATACGAGTGCACTTCTTAAATAGAAATACAGAAAAAGATAAGTGTAGTGAAACCACATATAAACATAGGCTTTATTTTTTAATACTCACCTTGGTATTTACAATTATTTGAACGCTCTTCGAGTAATAAATAAATTCATGTTAGTAAACCTTCCGTTTTTTGAAAAGTTGGATACCAGTTACGTAAATTGGCAAGTTTACCAAAAAATTCGGTTAATCAGTTTCTCCTGTAAGAGATTCGCATATCAGTTTTCGTTAACGTTGATCTTGTTTCAAGGTGACGACCTTGCCCACATTTATACTTCAAATGCCCAATAGAGCGAAGGTACGACAAAAGCTGGTGGTTTTCGAGATCGAAGAAGCCCCGAAGACTTTTCATCTCGGTGTCTCGTCCTTCATCCTCAGACGAACGTTCTTCCCTTCCATCGTTGAAGAACGCAGGAATTCCGTGGAATAACCTGTGAGCTTACAGGGTGAGTGGGCGGTAAAGCGAGGAGGGAGGGCGGTTGGGTATCTCGGCAAACGACTCGAACTCGGGAACCGAGGTCGTTTGGGGAACGTACGGGAGACGAAACGCTGGAAACTCGAAGGAAACGCGGCACCGGGGAGAGAGTGGGTCGGGGGAGGACAGTCGAAGCCAGGGGAGCGGAAAGAGGGAAAGGGTAGTTCTGTTGCCGGTTCTGGAGACTTGGCGAGGAGGCCGGCAACGGCGGGAGGGGAACTGAAGAGGCAATATAGGAGAAAGCTTATTATTGGAGTTCGCTGCACCCGAGAAGAGAACAAAATACAGGCGAGCAGTGATTGCTGTTTCCAATTGAACCCCTCGTGCGCCACGCTCTCCACCTGAATGAACGAGCTAGCGGAAAATAATCAAGCTCCGCCCGAAGCTACTATCTAGCATTCGTGTATCCAACCCACCCTTAACCCTCCGCGCGTTCACCTTCCACCCCGTGCCGCCTGCTCCTACCGCGTATCGGAGTCGTTGCCTCGCGTCGTCGCTTGTTTTAGACATCAGCCTGAATCTACCGATCACTGTCTTCCCGCTTTCTCAGGGCCGTTCAGCCTGCCTGCTTCTCTGATACTGTGACCAGAGTTTTCGTCCTTCTGCACGGTGTTGCCGAAGACTTTACCTAGTTTTCGGTTGGGAACCGCAAACGTTGATTAACAAAAGCGTGGCGTGTTAGACGCGACGTAAAATTCGTGCCAGCCCGTTACCATATTTATCGCCATTGTAAAATCCAGTTTATGATAGATTAAGCGTAAGTGCACATGTATACTCTCTGTTCGTTGAGTTCAACACTTTGAATTTGCTTTTAATTACCAACGTTCATATTAATCGTTAGAATGCACCGTAATACTATTAAGCAAAGGTGTTGGCATAGTTTTGTCGTTAACTTCTGTGCTTCTTCGTTTACACATAAAGTTTGTTTCATTTGTAGCTTCTCTTTGATATTATATGTAACGTTTTACAATATGTAGTACGCGTTTACTGTTGCAGTAAGTAACCAATTAAATTCAACTCGGACACGGTAACGTGTCACGTTTGACGATCGGTAAATTTCAACTTCTCTTAATTAAACGTACGTAACAGGAAATAAACGAAAGAAATTGATTCTGACACGGCTAATCGTACAAGTCCATACGAATCTCGAAAAGAGAAAGAGAATTTTTCGTAACGTAAGGATCGGACAAAGGTGCACGTGTCTGGCGTGAACGACGAAACAGACGAATCCACCCCATCCCTATCCCGGTCGAGATCTACGCAGATTCCTACCGATTTCTCCCTTCTAAAGTTTCAACGGGGCCTCGTCCTCTCTCTATTTCCACCTCCCCCTTGGCTCCGTCGCGTAACCAGGATTCACGTGTCGGCTCGGTAGAAACAAGGGGCCAAGTGAAGGGGGTGGTGAAGAGAGAGAAAAAGATAGATAGATAAAGAGAGAGAGAGAGAGAGAGAGAGAGATACGGAGTTGGAGCGATGTGCGGGTCGGTCGATGGATGGAGCAGGAGGAAAGCAGAGGAATATGAAACAATCGCTTCATTGGAAAGTCAAGAATCTCTCGAGCCCGTCGGCGTTTGACTTGCCATTAGGAGCGTCAGTTTTAATTGTGCCTGCACTCTCGTCCTCATCGTCGTCGACGTCGTCGTCGTCGTCTATCTCTTGCAGTCTGCAGTCTCAGGTGAAGTGTATCGCCTACCCCCGCACGTATATGCCTCACCGTGTCTACCCACCTACCCCGTGCCCTTTAGCGATGTCTCATTAGTTGCAGCACTGCAACGGATGAGTACATCCTACTGCCACCCAACTACCACCGCTCCACCACCGTCCCTCTCTTCTTCGTGTAACCCCTTGCACCAGCTAGGAGACCTACCCCCCTGTCACTCGACTGCCACTTCCTTATCCCTGGCCACTTACTCGTTCCCAACAACCGGCAACTCGTTCGCCTATACAGTTTGATTCGTTATGGAACGCACCAACAACGAGCCTCCTTCTTTTCTTCCGTTCGTTGGTTTTTTCAGTCAGTTCGCTATTTTTATTGCTTAAGATGGTTTATAGCGGTTTGATAAGGCCACTAGAATGCGTATGCCGCGAATTTTAAGGGGAATATGTAATAACTTAGATGAAGATAATGCGAAACACGCGAGGAATAAATTTATTGGTATAGCGTGGATATTTATGCGTTTACGAAAATTTGAAGAATTCAGGATGTGCGTTATATGCATGTGAAAGTAGAGAAAATAATCCACTACTACGTTGATTGTGTTATCAATATCTATTGTCATTTCTTTGTATATTTCGTATGAAATTCCGTGTTACATTTTTATATTCCGGAATTTGTAACCTACGTAGCAGAAACGATTATATGGAAATAAAATAAAACTGCGGTATTAAAGATTCTCAATGTTCGAAAGATAGCGTGCAACCAATCAGAGACACGAAACTCCTTAAAAAAAAGAATCAGAAGTAGGTAACGTGGAGCGTGGCTACATCTGAATTTAATGCAATGCAAACTGCAAAGACAAACAGCGTTTGCCTCCTGATGACGCAAACAACTCCCGCAATTCCTGGCGGACCTTCTTCTCCTTTTTTCTTTGCTGGCCGCGTTTACCTCGGGATTTGCTCCTCATTAGCTCGTACCTTGCCGAATATAAGGCGGCCAGTTCAGGGAGACCCGAAGGCGGCCTGGAATTTCGCGTTTTCTCCCTTGCTTTTGCCGGCGAAACTTCCTTTTTTCCAAACGTAGGAAGCGGAATAATCCGCGAGCGTCGTTTATCTCGCGGTACCAGGACGAACGAAGGACCAAACGAGAAAAGGAGGCCTGCAAGGCAGAAGAAATAATAATAAAAAAGAAGAAAAAAAAAGAAACTGGGGCCTTCTTCATTTAGCAGCGGCTAATGGTTCACCTCCGGGAAGATTATTATACGGAAGTACAAAAGCGATATCTTCGCAATTAAGGGAATAGTCGTAAACCTTAGCGACTAGGATGTACGTGGATATACAGAGAACGGGCGCGTGCATTCCACGGGACCGCTTTGTTTGCGGAGCGCGATGAGCTGAAAGACTCCCGGCCTGCTCTTCCGGTTCTCTCTTCTTGCTTCCATTGGAACTACTGTCTTTCTGCCCCGTGCAAGTTTGATGTCCCGCTAATTCTAAAGGAATGGGTAATCGCGCATGCTCTGGTCACTGTGTGCGCACGAATACACGAGTGGACCCACTCGACCCCTTTGTTAGCGTCAGATCGGGTCACGAACTGGCATGTTACAACCCCCTGTATGTGAAATCCGCTTTACAGAACCAGCCACACAACGTGGATTACGTCGATACATTTTAACGTTCTTTTACGATAGCCTTGGCTCGTCTCGATCGCCTACTTAACTCTTATTGCATAGTCTGGTAACCACTTTACAAATTTTCATCTGACATTCGTTATATTGCCAGTAAATGAAAGGTCGTTGTTACTTGATATACTTCTTATGGATATCTACATAATATTTCAAATTCCCTTACTAATTAAATGTTTGTTCAATACCTTGCATAAATATTTATACAGCTAAACGCAATAGTTACGCACGCAATGTTCCAAGCAATCAATGAGAATGACTGGTACTTTGGTACGACAGGGACATGCGTGTCTCGTAAAATGAATAAAATTTTTACGTTAATAGCCAAGCATTTTATATTTGACACGTTATAGAATGAATAAAAATGGACGTTTATGTTAATAACCAAACTCCCTAAAAAAGACCCTTGTGCCTACCTGATAAATCATAGTTCAGTAGTCCAATACAGGTGATAAGAAAAGATGATACTACTCAGAAACTATGTTCGATACGGGAATTCACCCTGGAGAAACAAAAGCACGGGTGGAACCCTGAAACAATTAACGCTGTAGTTTACCGTAAAAAGTTGTGAGACAGTTACAAACACAGCCATAATGCTGTGACTACGACGCACGAGTTATTGCGTGAATTTCGATACAAACGATTGAAACATCCAATGTACAGTCCACACGAATCATCGCACGATTTTCTTGCGTTCGGCCACGTGAAAAATCGTTCAACGTCGCCAATTTCAGCCATCGATGCAAGGATTAGGTAACTTGCCTCTTACTTACGTACCAAAGACGAGACTGATGCAACCGGACGAAAATTGGCGCAAGAACGTCCCAAGTGTCCCCTGTTCCCCTTGACAGACGACAGCGTGCACCTCAGCGTATCAGTCCAAGTGTGCTTCTACTTAACAAGCTTTCGCGTATTGTGAGGAACATGCTTAAAAGGAAACCAAAAATGAGGACAAGTAGACGGACGATGGGGGGTGGGGTGGGTGGGACTCGTAACGACGAGAGAGGTGCGAGAATCAGCGGGATCACGGTGACACCTCGGGCACCCTCTAGTATCACGCTCTTTTTCACCCCGAGTGCCGTACAAACAATAACAAACAGTACTAATGAGGCTCTTCAATAGCGTGGAAGCAGCAGCGAACTGTACGCCGCACTCGGATGCGCGCGACAAAGCTTCCGGAATGATTACGCGGCGGTTGTTCGACACTTGACTCCGCGCCGCGTCGATTGTTCGCTTCGCTCCCGAGCGATCGTCGGGCCGCCGCGGGCGGAAAGTATCCTTTGACGCGCCAAGTACCACTCGAAAGTCTCGAAAATCTGGTTAGAAACTCTGGACCGCCGTAACAAACGAGTCGTTGTCGATTTGTAACCGAGCGGACCGCACGGCCGGTCAGCTTCTTTCGATTAAAACCTTGCAAGTTGAACGTTATTAGACCTGCTGCGCACTTATGGTAGCTTTCAGTCAGGACGAAGGGATATAGGTAGATTGGAAGATTCGTGCGATTCTCCGTTAGCTTATTGCGTTTCTTGCTTTGCAGCGGAGGATTCATCTCTATCTGACGATTCTATAGAAATTAATATTAGATGGAATAATTGTAATATTGGCGGAGTTTTCAGTTACACTATACAGTTTAGCATTTAATGACGAAATCTGTTAATCTTTGGCAGTTTTTGAACAAAGGTTTAGAGTTTATACCAAGATTTAGATTCAAATCGAGCTACGTGTATGAATTCGAGATGTAGCTTAGTACAGGAAGGAATTGATATTTAGGTGTCGTGGTGTAAATTTTGGTAAGAATTAGCTGGGAAATTAGCTAAATTGATATAGAATTAGACGATTCGAGACTCTACATGGATGAAACAGACGTGAAATAGATACGACATCGATACAAGATAGATACGATAAGTATTTCTGGTGCAGTAGTAATCCATCTGCTTGAACTATGTGAAAAGTGCAATAAAAATGTGCGTTGAAAATAGTGAAAAACAGTGTATAGACTGTTTGCAACGAAAGCAATTAACTATACAGATATACATGCAAGCTTCAGAAATTGAAAATTCACTTAAGGTTTAACGACATCGTCTTTAGCGAATCCTGCAGGACGAAGAAGGATTTCAGGGTCTCGCGCGAGGACTCGGAGATTTTTTCGTTTCGCTGGAAGCACGAAGGTCGCGTTTAGTTTAGAAGAGCGGAAAATTAAGGTTTTGTTAAGTTTGGATAAAGAAACTTGCGAGCTTTATCTTCGTAGAAATTTATTACCGTCTTATATGGGAGGATTTTTTTAATGGAATTTAATTCGTGTTCGAGAATATCTTACGGTCGATAGGAACTTGTTTCGAATAAAAATGTCGGTTAAACTTACCTGTCGACTTATGTGGGAATTTATAGTTTTCAAAATATCTGCGACTGCAATTCGTTTCATGGCAAACTTAGTGGCCAATAATTCAAGGTTAAGGAAAGTTAAATGACTTATTAATGGAACTTTGAAATTTACAAAGCACTTGAAGCTAAAACAAAGTTATGCTGGTACTCATCTTGGAACGTATTACCATTCGCTTCAAAAGTTTCTTTAAATATGTAATAAAACTGATAATCTCTTTGAGTAATTGATAAGTATCGAAGAAGGACTAATAATATTCATAGCGATACGAATTCTGTAAGAAAAGAAACTTATCTCGCGTCTGCAAATTTCTCTATACAACTTTTAACAATAGAATAATCATAAATTGAATGATTAAATTCAACGAATAGAATCTAATCTTCCTATGTTCGAACACCTTCGAACAAAGCTCCACTTGATCTTTTTTGAGTTTTAATACATTGAAAAATATATCGAAGAATTCTGTCTCTTTTCTTACGAACAACTCGAATACTTCGGCTTCCGAGAAACAACAGGGAAATAATCAGAAACCCTTTGAATCTAAATTTTAGAGAATTAAGATTTAGCATGCACATTGTCCTTCGTTATTACTAAAAATGCCCCCGTGCCGGAGAAACATTTGATCGATTATGAGAGTCATTGAACATCTATCGATAGCAAAATCTAAACATGAAAACCATGTAAAATCCCTCAAAGTTCTCGAAAGCAGAGCAACCGTATTTGACTTCGAAGCTCATAAAAGTTGCTCTCGAGCCATTCTTCAATGACCGTTCTAGTCAGCAGTGGCATACAAGTTCCTTTCTTTTCCGCGGCGACTTCTCTGTCCGGTATCTTCAGCCGAGAAGTTGAAGAATTCTTCTGAAGTCTACGACCGGGACTCGCACGATTTCGACTGGTAAGCAGTGTCTCCATGCTCTAATTTCTCGTTTGCGTTCGCTCTAAAAAAAGAATGGCTCCCTTTTATCTCTCGAGTGCACCAACTATCTTTCGCAAGCCTGCAGCGCACGGTACACACTCGACGCCATGCTCTAGAATTCCAGATACTACAAGATCTCTGTTCCTCCATGCCTTCCCCCAGCCCTCCCCTCAACCCTACATCATCCACCGACGGCTTGCTTTTCATGCGCTCCAACGTCGTCTTGTTTGCCACGAACGTCCGCGTCTTTCGAGGGGACCAATTAGTTCCATTTTTCTTACGGAAACTGCATTCCGTTCCTTCGGAAACCGTCCTCGAGAAATTGGCGTGCAATCTGCTGCCCCTACTTTCAATTGCAAATAAACGTCCTGCCTCCGGCTTCTATTCCACCTCCGTCCTTTTTTTCCATTCCTTGCTTTTCGTTAACTTCGCCAGCTTTCTCTCGTCCCGATCGCAAACCGGTATTATTATTATAATGGCGAGCGTAGGATGAAGATGAAAAATTAGCTTCATTCTATGTGTATATATATATATATATGTATAGAATATATTGCAATCTCTTTGTGGAAAAAAATTTACTGTTAAAACAGTAGGTTTTTTACTATTAAAATTTTATATTTACTAAGTTTCAGATTTTAAATTACTAATTTTTATTATTATAAAATTAATTCTAATCGACGATTATTATATTGTGAATGATTGAGAAGAAGAATTTTTAGATAATTCTTACTTCTCGCTAGATATCAGACTTAGATTTGTTTTTATAAAAAGCAAACACGCTGATATTATATTATTTGTTATTAATAGGAATATAGGCTTTTATTTCATTAGATACTGTACGAAACGTATAAATAATTATATAGAAGAGAGCAACGAGTCAAATAGATCTATTACGTTACTATTACTAAATAGATTTATTATATTTCTATGTAAATTACATTTAAGTAGAATTACAAGAAAAACTGTTTATCTCAACCCTATTTACTGCAATAACCCTACATTTTATCCCAATACACATTATCGCAACGAATATCCTGAGTAATGTAACCGCCTCCATAATTACCAAAAAACAACTATACGGTGGCGTAAAAAAACGAACAAGAAGAAAGGATAGGAATGGGAATTATAAACACACGTAAAAACTCGAAACCGAGCACTTCGAATCCATTTACGATATACAGAGAGGGCCAGGGAAAATAGCCAAAAATTTAGGATCGCTTTGGGCAAATAATTCCATAGCAGGTCTGGTCTGAAATCGGAAGAACTCGCGGTGGTTTTCCTTGCTCGCGATCCGGCAAGCTAGACGGGGGTAGTTTCGAAACATTCCTTCAAAACGTTTCCTCGTTCGCTCCTCTTTCGTCGTCAAATTTCGCGGAACAGAGGCAACATTCACCGGAGGACATTATGCGCAAGATCGCAAAGGATGACCCGAATTCTCAGTTTGCTGCGTCCGTGTTCGAATTTATTTTTTCCCCCTTCCGCCACCCTCTTCCACGTCCTGCCGGCAGATATCTCTCGATTTTCAAAGTACGCTTTGTTCGGATTTCCGTGGTATCAACGTCGGTTTGCTCGCCCATCCGTGGACTCCGCTTCAAAAGGTATTTTTTTAATATCGGGCCGGATTGCCATTCGTGTTCACGGACTTAATTCTCGCAGACGGAAAACGCGACTGTTCCGGCTATCGGAAACAACGAGAGCCGGTTAAGAAAACGTTTCCGCGAAGCAACGACCCCTTCTGCTACCTTTTCACTGGGAAAATTCTCGTCCCTGTAACTGTTGTACGGCTCATGTACGAGTGGTACGGAAAATATCGGCACTTGACGATTTTCTTTGACGAGGTTCGAGTAATTTATTTATTTAATAGAATCGAGCTTCGACAAGATTATAGCAGGATTGGTTAATGAGTAGCGATGACGTGATGTTGCTCATTATTCTGTTAAACTTGAGGTTTAGAACGCAGGGTAACATGAACTCGTTCATCGCGATATATTGTTGGAATCGTTTCACGCGTGAAGCGAATTATATCGTTTTAAATGCAGGTCGAACGTGCACTTCGCTTCACTTGAAATATGTCTCTTCTAGGAATCCTTGATAAGTGTGTAAAGTAGAAGATATTCTCGGGTTGAAGATTGTAGTGTCGTTCATACATGTCTTTCTATACGTACATACTACACTTTTCTAGACTTCAAACTTAAAGAATGATGAACCTTAGTCCTTGAATTTATCTTTTAGTAGAATTACTATTTCATGTTTCATTTACACTGCACAATTAATAATTGAGTCGTTAATCGAGCCTCTCAGCAGCCAGATCAATATGAATTGGCGATTTAGAGAAGTAGAGAAATGCGATGTTATATCAAATATCATTTTATAAATTTGCTATGGTATTTACGATTCTTTACGCCTCTTTATGATACCTCAATTTATAGATATATATATCAATTATCTGCATTGCACAGAAAATTCAAAACTAATCACGTAAAAGGGTATCGTTTTGATTTCTGTAATCGATCAGTCTAATCGTATCTGGAATTGAGAAATCCAAAATGTTATTAGAATCTTATTTTCCCGTATCACGTTGGTACATTAATCTATACGAAAGGAATAATAAATAAGAATAAGGAAATACAGTCGAGAAAGGAACTACATACAATTAAAAAGCTGTGAACACAAATATAGTAGTTTACCGTCTACGTAAACCCTATCCTAGAAAAATTGCTTTTCGTTAATGCAAAACTGTCAAGAGATCGGACTATCGCAGCAACTTACTCACATCTTAACATCGTCAATCGAAAAAAAACCGTATAATTTATCATCTATTTACCTGCAACTTATCATTTGCTCTATCTTTCCAGCTAATAACCAGTAGCAGGCAGTGAGATGCGATCGATCGAGGCAGGCGTCCACGGCAATTTGAAACGATTTATCGCGCGGCGTAACTCCTTATTATGGATCGCTTAATGCGGATAGTCTTAACAATACACAAAAGCAGGGGTTGTATCGGGTGAGCCCCGGCGCCGGGTGGGAGTTAATAGAACCTCGTTGTTACGGGGAGGAAATTCGATAATCGCTCGGCATATACTCGGCACGCACACAAACGGGGCCCCTTCCACGTCGATTTCGCGCCGCCTTGGAGAGAACTTTGACTAAACGGCTCCACGCTTCCTTAACCTCCCCATTAATCAATATTATATCGCCCAGAACCGTTCCTTTGTTTATTGACTGTCAGCTAATAGGTTTTCGGTGCCGAGGCATCGACGAATTCGCTAGGACGATGCCAACGTCGACGACGGCGAGCACGCTGTTTGCTGCTCCCGTTGCAAAAACCCTGAAACGCTTACAATCCCCTCCGCGAAGGGAAGAGGGAAACGATTAGAGGCCTTCGCCCTACGCTCTCAAAGAGCCTCATTGTGTAAACGGTGTAAACTACTTTGTTGTCGCAGCGGCGTTGCACCTGCCGAGAAAATTACTTCGCCGTTCTACGCTTTGTCCGCACTGATCGAACGCTCGTGGCCTCGTTAACGATAATAAATTTCTCAACCTTCGTCAGGCACCAGCCCGCAAACCGGAAGAAACGCGATCCTCGGCAAATCCGTGGACGGAAATTTCATTAAGAAAGAAGGATCGTTGGAAGAATTTGATTTTGCTGGACAGTGATTTCCTTTGGTTTTGGTGATCGGTAATTTAATAAATTGACAGTACTCCAATAGTGAGTCATGTATGGGCCAATATAATTTCTATTCACTGTGTAACGTTCGCTGATTTAT
Organism: Bombus pyrosoma; assembly: GCF_014825855.1. Classification (NCBI taxonomy): domain Eukaryota; kingdom Metazoa; phylum Arthropoda; class Insecta; order Hymenoptera; family Apidae; genus Bombus; species Bombus pyrosoma. The sequence continues at coordinate 1,479,696 of NC_057778.1, read as the reverse complement.
TTACGAGTTAGGCTATGGTTACATGTGATGCGACGAAATGTCGTTCTGACGAACACGTCAATATCAAATATGTAAATTCTTACGAATATATGCGTTTTCATCTTCAGACGTTTCATTCGTAAGAACACGCATTCATTCCAACAATAGTGTTCAGCGTATTCAAGAGTAAACGTCGTATATGCTTTTGATTTAAAATTTGCGTTTGAATTTTTTATATAAACAATCGAATGATCGAAGAGCTATAACCGTAAATACCGACTAGACTGTGGTTCAAACATATGAAAATATAATCCAACGAATGATGAGTTTCCGCAGAAATTATACGGCCAAACCGCCGAACAGAGTCGCAATGATCATCCCAGGTAAATATTTGCTGGAAATTATTCGAATGCGTTCCGTCTCTAATTCGATATCGAAATTTATCAGCGAATCCCATGCGCGCTATCCAGTCCCCCCAAGAATTAATCTCTTGAAATAACGCATCAATGTATTAATATCGCAAGCTCATTTCCCAAACTTAGTTGCTGTTTCGTTTCTCCCACGCACGCTTAATCGTACTTAGCAATTCCAGCTGTGGTCCAGGTGAAACGAAAACACTCACTACGAGCAATACATGTGGTTATTCAGGATTAGCAAAACAGGGGCTCGGAACAACAATCCCTCGCGAAGCATCGCCCGAAGGAGCGACGACGATCAGACGAATACGAAGACAGCTTGTGATCCGCAATTGAACATTTCGAATGATAAACCATGTAAATGCAAACGAAAGATATGAAATGATTTTATTAGAAAAAAAAGGAATGCAAATGGCATGTGGAGTATGGTGGAATTTTAAAGCTTAGCAGCTTAGAATTCTACGATAGATATTTTAACTTTAGCAGCTTGGAATTTTAGACTTTTAGACTTCAATTTTAAGCTGCAAAGATAAAAATCTAAACGGTTCTAGATATTTTAATATTTTAAATTTTCTTTTCTTCCGAAATTTAGAATTTCAGCATTGCAAATATTTTAATTTTTGTGGCTTGACACATTTTAATTTTAATTTTTAGAACTATCGAAAGAGAAATTTATAAATTTAAAGAAACCATGTACAAATGTAACTAATAATAAAGTTTAAAATAAAAATTTAAACAGATAACAGAAGATTTTAATTGATGACAAAAATTACTTAAAAATCGTTCGAACAATAATATACCAAAATTAATGAAACATGTTAACCGTTTATTCTTCTGCAGAATCACCAAACATAGTTAACGCTGGAAGTTCAAAACGTTCAAATGATAAATGATATAGATGTAATAAAAATGTCAATAATTGTTCAAAATTTCCACTTATATTTGCTCGCATATTCACGTGCTTGTATCGTTTATCGCCCGAACTTTACGATTATTCCCCAAATATGGATGACTGAAGGAATTGAAAAGCAAACATCGAAGGCACAGGGATGAACTGCGATAGCAACTGGGAAAAGTCTGTCGAAAGACGGACACGAACCGCGAATATTGCTAAATTCTGGCCACTCGCAATTAGGAAGCGCATACTATTTCGTATTTAATTACGTTCCTCGCGAGCTCCGCTGTACACACGGCAGCGTTGTTAAACGTCGCTACAATTTAATAGCAACAGCTATTTGCGTATTAAGCAAATGCATTTGTCCGCTCGGAAATTGGTTCTCCACGGCGGATCATGATAAAAATTGGTCATTGCCATCGAATGCATGGTGAAAGTAGCTCAAGATACGATAGTACTCGTTGTATTAGCGACTAGATGTAATCTATCTTGCTCTCGGATGTTTCGACTTTGAAAATGAATTTATTGCGACAACTCCATATGGACATTGCTATGTTATTGCTTATTTTATTTCTATTTAAATGGATCTAATATATCGTTTTATTCGTACAGAGAATAGAAAGAGATAGATGATCATCCATAAATATATAGATACATTGGAGCAAATTAATCATAAACGAATAATCAAAATCAACATTTGCTACTTTTTTTTTTAAACTAAAAATTTAGATTATGTACTATCAAAAGGAAAATGTAGAATGAGATTTAAATACTTTCCGATATTCCTATGTGACGAAGAATTGTACGTAACAATTTTATTATGTAAATTAATAACTATTCAAATCATACAGACGTGTTAATATTACAATTGGCAATAATGTTAGAGCTAAACGTCAAGCAGCTATCATCTACACTTTTGATTCTTTTACAATTATTTCATTGCATACTTTTACGCGAAGGATCACCTTGTGCCTGGTTGTACCAACTCTCGTCATTTATCCTCATTTTGCGTAATAATAATCTATATGTATCTACGAAAACACATCTAGTGTATAAATAATACATTATCTAATTAAAGAATACTGCATTACCTAATTAATGACTAATTAGCGAACATCATAAAAAGTAAACAGTCCATGGAAAATCGATATTTTAATCATCGCGATGCAGCGGAGTAACGAGAAGAAAACCTTTATCGCTCTATTACATATCGATTGGCAGGTTTTCATTAGGAAGTTGATTAAAACGGCAGGCACTTGGTCGGTAAATTCGTTGCACTTAACGATTTCGCATTTAATTACGGCATAATGGAAAATTTGCTGGAGGGGCGATAATAAAATGTAAACGGCGCTGGCTTTGGCACGTGGCTGGCCTCCTTGTTACTCAATCTGCGGACGAAAGAACGTTTGCCGTGGTTTGTGTTGCTGTAACCGCGGCTCTTGATGCTTCTCGTTGCTCGATTTCACCAAGATGTTTCGTTGCCCCCTTTTTTTCGACCGGTAATTGCGAATCCGGACGTACGACGCGCATTTCGAGCGAAAACATTTCTACAAACGTTTACTTTCATTTACAACGTCAGCTGCCTTGCCTATGTAAATTTCATGTCTTGCGAGACAATGCGTACCTTATGATAAAATACCGCTATTAAATTCTTTACAACGCACCTTCTCTAAAGTTGTATTAGTAAAATTTTCAAAGAAATTTGAAGTTTCGCTGGTTTAATTGTTACAACAATTTTAAGACGTATGTATAATTAAAAGCTATATATATAAAGTAGAGCACCAATTATATACATATAATATAGAGTATTAATTATATCTTCTTTCCTTTTCAAACAAGCAAAGTATGTAATTATATCGCATACACCTCATATACAATGTAGATATCAGTGCATTATCATTTTCCGATACAACAGGATATTGTTGTGACGGCTACTACAGCCTAACAGGTGATAGAGATTCTCAAAAATTCTCAAACATTCTGAGAAACAACACTTGCACCGCTTCCAAACGCCTCTACCTGAAAATATCGTCAAAATCCAGAACAAACCATCACAAACTTACCATCAAGATCAACAGAGACTAACGAATGATCCAAGTTCTATTATAATACATCCAAAACCCACATAAATATCACTTGTTCAAACACCCCTATCGCATTTTACCGCCATAATCTAGCATATAAAAATATAAAGCATCGTAAAGTCACCCTCAAAGAAAGAAATTGCAACGACCAATTAAAAAGCAAGCTAAAGCGACACAGCGCTCAGCCTTAGAATCTTCAATTACGATTCGCACGATGTTTGATCAAGCACCGGGATAGAGAGAAGACGAGGAAAACGAGAAAACCGTAAGATCGACCAGGAGGAAAGAAAGCTGGCCTCCGAGGTTGCCGATCCGCGTCAGTCAGCGCGACTTAAACCCGAAGAACAGCGTTTTAAACGGGGATTTTAGGAGGAAAACAGCCCTCGCAGGTAACGGCCTCGAGGACAGGATAAGACGACGGGCCGTGAACACGGGTGTAGCCAGAGCCGGGGGTGGAGATGGGGCGGGATGACAACAATTCTTTTCCACGACGACGGAGGACCGCGGCCGGGAAATTAGCATCGATAAATTTTCCGGCGCGTCGTTCCGCGTTGTCGCCGGCGACGTCGAGGACGACGACGACGCTGGCGACGCCACCGCCGCGCATATAGCACCGCGAAAATGACACGATGATGCATAGGCGACTGTTTTAAGAATTATTCGTTATTTATCGCCGGCGAAGGAGCAGATTTTTTTTCACCGCGTTTGACGCGTCCTCGGATAACTACGCCTCTTCAGAACGCTGGGATTTAAGGCTTTTTGAGACCAATTTCGGTAACCTTGTGGTTCTTTCTTATCGTTATGCTTATTCTTTTCTCGTTGATGTTTTATGAGCAGAATGTGGATGTTTGTAGCGGCGTAATGCTGAAAATATAAGAAGCAATTATAATATTTTGTGTTAGGTTGTCCGAAAAGTTTCTTTCGTTTCATAACGTGATAATGGATGAGCAACAATTTCTGTTTTATATTATTTTATTGAATTAGATGTGATACATCTCGTTCTATTTCTATTATTATGTTCGTGCATAATTCAATAAACTAATATAAAACAAAACAAAAAAATTGTGCGTCTATCATTTCCTTATAAAACGAAAGAAACATTTCGGACAACCTAATAGATGTAAATATGCAAGATATATCGGTAACACGAACGTAATGATGTTTGATATAATTCGTTACATTGTGTTTAATATTACTGAATATTGTTCTCGGGACAATGTCTAGCAATAGATATTTAATATTAGGTTTGGAATTGTTCTAATGTGTTATAGCTTATGTAACTTAATAGTAAGTTGCAAATTCGTTCTTTATATTTGCAGTTGTTATTGGTAACGTTTATTATTGACATCAATTTTATTTGATACTGCAGTTAAGCAACAAATATCTCTCACAATTTAGACTACAACGGCGAAGGCATGTGTTTCATAAGAAATATACAAATATAGAAAAGCTACTTCATCAACTTGAAGTTTATGAATCCAAGGAGTAACGAAGATGAATTCAAGAAAAGACGCACTCCGTCAGAATCTTAAAAGCAAATTGATAGAAACAGTCGAAATCAGTTTCTAATCTCGCTTACACACAAAATAATTATTCCTGTAAAAAAATGCTTACAATCGTCCACAACAGCGTATTGTCTGAAACAAATCATGTAATTCATTTAGCAAAATTGAAGCAAACTAGACGTTCAAATGTATCTGCATCCAACGTGTATATCAAATAGACAACATTGTAACGATAGAAATTCTCGGTATTGCAGATATTAAAATAGATTATTTACATTATAAGATACATTATTTAAGACCTAATAGATATCAACTAATTTTTCGCAATACGAATTTTTAATTAGGAAAGGAAAATGGAGAACCGCATTGAAAGAAGAAAGTTAAGAAACGACGAGATTTTGAACGGGCCGTCCTGGTTAAGAGTGCAAGATTCCCAGAGAGGAAGATTCGTGCTCCTGGAACCGGGGCAGGATTTAGCGGGGGACGCGCACAGCCCGGTAGTTAAAAGTTACAAGATGATTCGTTGAGTAATCCCAGACCGTTTCCAGACGGTTGCAAATTGCAATCGTGAACGCTGCGATAATTGTCGCGACGGTTCGCGTAATGACAATTTTCATCGTGTCGTCACACGCCGCCGCATGGAGGGGAGAAATGGTAATTGCCCTATTGCATCTTTCGAGGCATCGTCATTACTACGAATAGACCACTCGGATATCTCCGAATGTCCTACGGCCACGTGCCCGCTCTCGCAGCTTAAAACCGTTTCTGTTCCTCCTTCTATTACGATATTCACGCATCAAGAGTTTGTCTCTACGTTTTCCAAAGTTTTGTCACCACATAACGTGCAATGGATTCCGTTTTTATCGCGTGTTTATGATACGTTTACTTTGCGAAGATAGAGTTTATTATTGACTTATTACAGTGAAATGATTACTACTTATTACAACTGTCGCTGTAAATTTCGTATAGATTTATCACTTGATCTGTAATCCATTTTATAGATTTTACTATGAACACTTCCGTTTTTAGTATTTTCTTCCCATTTCATTTCTGATAATACTAAATGTATATCGTAGGATAATGATGGAAAATATCAGGAGAAATATTAAGATACCAACTCTATGAAAATGAGAGATAGATAGACATATACGAACTGACTTGTTTAGAACGTAATCTGTAAATTAAATCTATAAATATTAGGTTGTCTGGAAAGTTTCTTTCGTTTTATAAGGAGATAATAGACGCACAATATTTCTTATTTTATATTAGTTTATTGAATTATGCACGAATATAATAATAGAAATAGAACGAAATGGATCATACCTAATTCAATAAAGTAATATAAAACAGAAATTGTTGTTCATCTATTGTCACCTTATGAAGCGAAAGAAACTTTTCGGACAACCTAATACTTCATCTATAAATAAAAAGAATATATAATAAAGAAATTACATTTACTCGTTTACATTAATGTATTATTATATGTGCTCTAATATAAAAAAACAATGTAGTGTATTTAAATATACAATGTGATAAGTGTTGTGTTCATGCCTGGTACATGTATACTGCAATATATAGGGAAATTTAAATATATTGTTAAACAGTAACGTTATACGTTCTATATATTTAGAGATTGATTTATAGAATTAGATCCAATAAATTATTAATATCTCTACCGTTTATACTCTCGTTTTCTCTATTCTTACTTGTTTCTACGACGTCAGTCGAATTCAAAATTCTCATCGGATGGACCTGCTTCTTGCATCTGCATCAGTTTCGGCTTAAAGCATAAGATGCCAGAGATTTGAAAACACGAAAGTAGGACATCTAAATATTACACACTTTATTCTACCACGTTTCTATACAAAAAGTGAGAAGACTAAGCAAGAACTGACGAACATTACAGGGAATTTTAAACCTGGCAGACTCGATGCGAAAAAGAAGGTTGGTAGAAGGCGAGTTACACGCCGACAATAGTTATCTCAACCCCGTACCTTCATCTAGCAGTAAATCAAGGATTTCTTTTAACGAGCATTAATTGTTTTTGCGATAGTGAGAATGGCTGGGCTCGGGCGGTTAAAGTTAACGGCGTCTGCGCTCAATATTGCCTGTCGAGTAGCATGTAAATGGTTTCTTTCCTCCTTGCAGAAAGCGTTTGCCACCGTGGCGCGCGGATTTTCTTCTTGCCAAAGCACCCTTTTCAAACAACCAGTCACCTTGCGTCCCATTCCCTGTGTTTACACCTACAACGTCGAATATGCGAGATCGAATGTATTTTTCTCGACTCGTACGACAAACAAAGGGGAACACCAGAGAGCTTTCGCGACATCGAGAAACAAACGTTGTTATCGAGCAAACACGCTGGACAAAAAGATGCAGTCCGGCGTGGTGAAGATCGAATAGACCATAATGAAGCAAAAATAAAGGACGACCCGTTCGAAGATACGAAAACGAAGGACACAGGAGAAAAATATTGTTGGTATATTTTCGTTGATCCTGTGATTTGATATCGGTTAATGATCGAACAAAAGAGTTTTCGATACGAAACCATCGAGAATGAAAAGAACCTGTTAAGTTCAAAGTTGCACGTAAAATCCATGTGAAATAAAAATGTCAAATCTCTGCAAGTGACTGGAAACGAGCCTATCTCGAAGAAGATTCAAGAAGATTTAGCTATATTTTCTTCTTTTCATTTTCGTAGCATATGTACTTTCTTCTTTGTCATTAATATTGAAGTAACTACTTCAAGAAAAACTCTACATATTTATTTATGTATATCCGCGACCTGGAGACTGCTGTTACGCAGAAATATTCTAAATAAGGAGCATATTGTTGTACCTTTGAATATACATTATATTTTAGATTGCAAGGTCTAGGAACAAAGGAACTAATAAACAGATTTTTATTTATGTTTCCTGTAGCCTCTAGCCCAAACCATAAGGATAACTTTTTTGATAATGTCCTTTTGCTATAAATATATGAACATGCTCCCTATCATTCCATCGTCTAGTAACACTAAGAGAGTAAGGATCTGAATCAGCATAAACTTATACTTATACCTTTAATTATTTCAATATACTTTTCTATTACAAATTCATCCACTTACAAATTCAATCAGTCAACCTCAACCTCAACAATTAGGATCACGATATAAGATCAAATTACAAGATGAAGATGTAAAAATAACTACAAACGACATAAAAATGATATAAAGCCGGACAAATTGAAACAAGACCGTAAGTTAGCTTGTTTTATTGTTGTCGACTTGCCAGACACGAGTCGAAAGGCGAAAGAGAAGCGAACACGAATGCAGTTCGGTTGAGGAGTACCGCTGGTATACAGTAAATATCTCGGTGTGGCGTGTATCTTCTCGGTGAAACAGCGAAACGAAGCTGACTCTTTCTGGGCCGATAGAAGTTTCGAAGAGCCGCAATCCATAACGGGGCGCGCGTGTCCCAGGCTTCCGTAGGAATTCCAAGCCCGAAATTGCAAGGAATCGTTGCGGGGAGTTGAGCAACAGCGTTGCAACGACGGTCCGTTAGTCTATCCGCGCAATAAACTACAATCACAAATTACAGAGTCAAATAGTTTCGGCGTTTCGCGCGGAATGTCGCAATTTCAGGTCTGGCAACAGGGGTTTTCGGCCCGCGGAGACTTCTTCCGCGGGCGAAAGGGAAGGTGGAGGAAGACGGAGAACCGTCGACTGGGAAGAAACACTGGTCGCAGACCCTCTGCCTCTAATGAACTTACAATAATTGCGAGCCATTGATCTATGGGCCTCGAAGAGTTTTAGCCCTGCGCGACATTAACCGAGAACGAGATCCTTCTCCGAGCTTGCTCGTTGCTTCCTTGATTTCCCTTTGTTTCGTTCGTTCCATCGAGTTTAACTCTGACTATCCGTCGCTTCTTCTTCTCCTTGCTTTGTCTCTAGACGTCGAACGATTCTCATTTTCATGTTGCACAGACTCCGGAAAATTCGTGGCACGGGGTTTACCGATTGAGATATTCTTAGAAATGTGTACCTTTCTATCTTGAAAATTAAATTTCATTATTAAGGGAAAAGTAATCGTGCATTCATTCGTATTTTATGAGCCAGATAATTTGTTTGTTTTTTTATATAAATTGTCGTAGTTCACGCTCTCTAAATTTATCTTTTACGGATAAATTCTTATTCAGATTGATCAACAAATGAATTACTAGCATTTGACGAAAAATATCTCTCCTCAGGATTTGAATAAAGCAAATCCGTTTAAATTGCTCATAATTATGTTCAACAAGTTGTTGAACATGCTTAACGAGGGTATAGAGAAGGCAACGTTTACGTCAAGAACTATGAATCAAGATTTCATTCAAATTGTTCCAGTTTTCAGAAAGTGGTGCACGAAGTTCCAAACTTCTTCATAACGATTCAAGTTCCGATCCTACGATCTCGAACATAGAAAATGCATATCCTTTACGTTCGTCGTTATCACAAAATCAAATTAACTTTGTCGATACCACAGGACCAGATTAACAAATCGTCAAGAGATTTACAAGGAAGAATCATTAAGAATTTAATCGCAGCTAAATCCTCGATAGATCCGCACTGCCGAAAAAAGACGCCTGTCCAGCGATGTCTTCAGCTTCGAGTGCATCTTCCGGTGCAGGCGAAGGACCAGGAAGGAGGCTTCCTCCTGCAGGCAGAAAAAAGGAAAGGGGGAAAAAAATTGCAAGCCGTGCAATTTCTATTGCATTTCTATTTGGCTGGGCGGCGGAATTAAGGAGGCAGCAGCCGGTCGCGTAATTCTTGTTACAAAAGCGCGCACACAGCCGGCATTATGCCTAGTTCTCGGTCCGCTCGTAATTTCGACGCCACTTTTTCCCTCGCTGTAATCTTCATAACGATGTCGCGAGTGCCGTAACACGGTAAATTACTGGATCAATGCGCTTTAAGAGGGCCCCGGCTCGCCTTCCGAAGACAATGCAACCCCCCACGGTCTTGTGGGGGCGGACACCACCAGTCGGGGGAACAGAATAATCTTGCGAAAATTTCAATCAGCGAAATGCGTCACATATTCCCGCCACCATTCCCCGATCCCGCGCCGCCAACCTCGTAAATAAGCTGAATTATGCCGCGGGACGAGCGGATTTAAAGGCATCGAGCCTCGCAGCTGCGAAGTTATGTCGCTCGCTCCCGATTAGATGCTCTTCGAGGATGGATTCTTTCGCTATTTCGCTACGTCTTTGCTTAAACCTGATCTTAACGCTAGAGACACCGACCTTAGCGTATTAGCTTGTCCGAAAAGTTTCTTTCGTTTTATGAGGAAATAATAAACGAACGTTTTTTGTTTTATATTATTTTGTCGAATCACGTACGATCCATTTTGTTCTGTTGAGATAAACACCGCGACATTTCACAGACTTGGTTTCACGTTTGTACGAAGGTTACAAAGCAAACATTTGCGAAAGAAAGACACTTTCCGGACAACCTAATATATCTAAACTAAAGTCACACCGGTCACCTCCATGAATTAGATGCTTTTTTCTCAGTATTGTAAGATTTCGAAGTGTCAAGCTTGAGATAAGATAAGAGCATGATACCATGCGTGTTCTGTTCAATATATAGAACTACAAGAATAATCGTAGGTATATTGCATAAATAATGTAATTTGCAGAAAATTGTTGATGTAGCTACGATTTGGTAGAAGACTAAGTAGTTTGGTAAGCAACTTCTTTTGGAGATGAAGCGTGTTAACACGAAGATGTCGTGAAGAATCGAGCGTGTTGCGGATGTACGTAAAGAAGTGTTTGTGAAAATGTGATAATGGAATGTGTGTTTGGTCGGAAAAGTTCAGAGCAAAATAATTACAAACGAACTTTTATATATCCAAATTGTGAATTTTGTTGCATAATGTTCAATTGTGTAATATTTCAACTAATGACTTGTTTAGACTTTTATTTTTTCATTAGGTTCGAAATAAAATATTTGTTGAACCCTTCGTTCGTTCAATGAAATTTACAAAGTGTATTCAATTAAAATGATATAAATTAATATTTCTAATTCAATATTACTTTGCACGATTATATACGTCCAACTTTATTTATCTCAAGCATCAAATTAGGAATATTAAAAATTTTGCAACCTGAACGTCCATTAGATATCTAATGAACTAATTTCACGCATATAAGTAAAGTTTCATATTTTAAATTAAAAACGAAGTAAACAGGAGTTTGCAATCCATTTATTGTTGAGGCACGGCAAACCTATTCAAGGCACCCTTTAATAGCAAATGTTCAAAGCTTTTTTCATTAGTAGCCATGCACGCAACAATGGGGCGCTATCGTTCATTCTTTCACGCCTTTGAACATACCCTGCTGATTTTTAGTGATATCATTTATATGCAGCTTCTATGCATTTGTACAACTCACGCAGAGTGTAGAATAACATTTTTCAGAATGACGTAAGTACGCTAAAATATACCTGCTTTATACTATAATCTAAAGTACTTTCTATTTTAAAAGAACCAACTGGCATGCGATGTAATTAGAATCAGAAACATAGAACCAATTTCAACACAATGAAAAGTAGGTACATTATAAAATATTTCTAATTCACGTTTACATTTTCACGGCCGACGTCACAATATTATACGTAAATTAAGGTATTTTAGTAAATTACTAATTAACTAAATGAATACTAACCTATTCCCTTCATATTTCTGGCAACGTCTCTTTACTTCTACAATTTATTTTCAACAGACTATGACACCCTCTGTAATTCATCTTATGCAAGTAGGTGTATTTTTTTTCGATAAAACTGACCGTAAATTGCAAACCGTTGATTTTCTTTACATTCGAAAATCACGCAAAAGACCTATTTTTACCAACGACTGATGAAACACCAATTTTCTCACAGACCAAAAACATTATATTAAAAGCTCTATTTATTTCATCACGCAGTATACTCAAGTACTTTTGTACCGTCTATATGATTTGTATATCGATCAAGTTTCGTTATTCACTACGGTAAATCTCCATTTATATAAGAGAAACCAGCCGATTCTCTGTCGAGTTCTGGAGCAGGCTAGGCGCCAGTGAATTTGTTGAATCCAAGACTGAGAAAGAGAGAGAGAGAGAAAGAAAGTGAAAGAATGAGAGGTATCGCAGAAGAAAGAGGTCTCGAAAACGAGTCCGCGACGCGTTGGAAACAGCAGAGTGACGTGGCCCAGGGCTAGCCAGCAGGGCAGGGAGGGATAGAAAAGGAGTCGGAGTGCAGAGGAACAGGGAGGGACAGAGGCCGCACCCTTCACGCGTGGGTCGCCGGATGTGACAGTCGCTCTCTTTAATTACTCACACGCATACGCGTTGAATGGTCGCGTAAGAAACCGGCCAAGTGCGTCGCATGCATTCTCACCCACACCCGGGCCATGGGCACATTATGTTTTGCGCGTCTGCCCTCCCACAGGGCCACGCAATCACGTGGAGTCCTGCGGCCCCGATAAAAGGACGAAAAAGCCCGCGCGTCCGGTCGCGATCGAACATCCGTCGCTCGAGAAACCACCACGTGGGACTCGAGATCACGCTGAATGGAACTCGGTGATCTGAATCACAATACCTGCTAGCCACCAACGTCTGAATTCGTGTTTTTCTTTAACCCGCTACTGCTTTATTTTCTCTATTGTATACTTTGCTGATGATTTAAGTTGAGAGAGAAAGCACAATTTTGTATGGTTTAATAAATATTTCTGTGTAATTGAATTAATGTTATTTAAAATGTAGAAACGATAAGAGCGCGCGTATTGAAAGACGACAAAGTTTGTTGATGGTATAGCGTCTGAAGTTAATTTTCAGTGGATTCGATGTGGGTTAGGTAACTGTACTGTTCGATATATTTATACATCGATACCAATTTGATATAAATTTCAGGTTTTGAAATATGATAATATGAAATATATAAATATGTAAAGTGCACATTATCACTCTTAAACACGTTATTAAACACGCTATTAAACACGTTTCCGCGACAAGTTATAATTTACACGAAGAAAAAGTAACTCGACATTCTAATGTTGCTATAATTCAATATGCGCAACATACTCCTAAAAAAACTTCTTCCGAAAAAAAAACAAACTATTCCAAAGGTTTATTACATCATCTCTATCTACATCTTAATCTTCCATGCTTTTTCTGATTCTTCAAATTTACAACTAGACACAATATCACATTTCATGTATAGTTTTCAACTCTCAGACATTCAATGTCATCAATATAGATATATTGAATGTCTGAGAGTTGAAAACTATATATATATATATATACATATATATGTACGTATGTAGATAGAAACAAATTCATTTAAGAAACTGTCTAACATAACTCAAGTACAAGTATGTCTATTGATCATTCATCGGAGCAGTTGGTTTCCGCTACTTTCGTTCGCATAAGCGGACTCATAGTCGGAAAGTATGCACTCGGTATTGAGATCTAGGATGATTACGGAGCGCGCAGACACGCTATAGGAAGCTGGAACTTTACAGTAACGAATGCTTTACTGCCGGCGCTATAGCCATTAACGGGTAATTAGAAACAGATGCCGAGCGAATCTTTTAACATAAAGCATAACCTTAATTCATAAAGCGCGATTACTCAGCAGCCGCGACAGCCGGGAAGAGGCCGTACATCAGTGACACCTTCGAAACAAAAGTTTTAATTATTTATTAGCCGGCACACGCGTTGAATCCACCATTTCACGGCCCACCCCCGCTTCTCAGCTAAGCTTTATGTAGCCGGACCCCTTTCGTACTTCCTTCGAACTGCGGAAGTTTATCAACGCAACACTGTAATTCCAAGACGACGGAACCGAGCAATTTTTATGCTACAATGGCCTATTTTAAGTCTGACTTGGGCGATATTTCGGTAAGATATACGAAGAACAACTATTCAAATGATTTTACCTGACGAGATTTTATTTCCAGATAATCGGATGTTCATTTATTCGAATGAGAAAATCACTTTTTTCACTCGTTTCAACTCCTCTGAATTTATTGTATCATTTACGTACTAAGTAATCAGGTCTAAGTGTATTAAATTTCGTATCATTTGGTAGTGTCTTTGTACGATTATAAAAATTGTACTATAAAAATGAAATATAGAATCCAACAAAGAAGCTTTTCAAAGAACTTTTCGTAGTCGCTGCATTTCAATTCAGAAACTATGAATCTTTATAAGACTGAATGTTCCCCTTTTTCATTCGCCACCTCCATAAGGATTGGTAAATCGCGAGACTTCGACTGATCGCAGCATCTGTCATAGCTCAGGGAACCGTACGATAATTATCCAGCCCGCGAGAGCCCCCAGAAGAAGTCTTAATTCAGCAATTAACCTAATGGAATGTATATAACAATTAGCCGGTCCACGCAGTTCCGTTCCGCTACTCCGAAAGGGGGTGCGAATGGTTCCTCTTCTTTGGCTTTGCTAGCCACCTCCAGCGTTCCGTACAAGGCGGAGGAGGCTCACCCCCGTTGGAGAAGGAAGGCAACAACGTTTTCGTGGAGGGGGTTCGAGCTGTATCTCGTAATTACCAGCTGATAATTTATGTTTATGCGGCCGTAGGCGCCTCCGAGCTTACTTACCCCTTTTCCCGAATGGGGTGCTCTGTAGAGTGTATTACTGTACATTCTTACGTGCGTGCGAGGGTTCCAACGGCCGCGAATGGGCGAGTCAGGGGGTTGAGACGAGGGTTTTTCATACTACCTCCAACCGAAAGGGGCCGGAGGAACCCCCCGTTCGTAACTATACATCCTTAAAGTCCCACCAGCCATTACGGGCCGTCGTCGAAATTTACAGCCGTTTTCACACGTTACTGAAAGTTAATAGTCCCTGCGGGGAATCGTACGAAGAACGAACAGTATCCTTCGTGATGCGATCCCAAAAATGTACCGGAATTTGCTAATTACGTTTAATGTTGCGTTGTTACGCGTTGCTGAGTACAGAGACAGAAACTACGAACTTGTTTAAAGTGTTTATAAAGTGGATTTACAAATTGGTGGATTTTATTTAGTTTCTAGGAAATTGCGTGCATTTTCTCTTAGCCTTCTATAAACATGCCGTTACGAATGTATATGTCGGAGATGAAAGGACATCGGGCCTTTCTTTTGGAATGTTTGGGAAGATCCCCAATACTTTAGTCTAGACTTTTCATTATAGCAGTACTTAAATAATAGAATTTAGAAGTAGTTGTTTATAATTCAATTCGATTATGTGTCCCCGAGATTTATGACAATTGGTTTGGGCTCAAAGTGGCACAACGGGTCGCTAAACATAACCACGGTCACGGGATGGACGTTTTTATCTAACAGAGGTATGGAGTAATTATATACCTCTCCTCAAAAATATAGTTGACCCGAGGGGTACGGAGAGGTACGGAAAAGAGTATATAAGTGCAGTTCCACTTGGACTGAGTGAGTTAGTTGAGTTCTACTTGTACTGTGGACAAGTAAGTTGAATTACACTTGAATTGTGGATAAGTAAATTCAGTTCTATTTAGACTTTGGAAGAAAGCTCATTTGCTATCCCGTTGACCGTGGATTCGTTATTGAACCTAAGATCATTGTCATTAGCATCTCGAGTATCTAATCGTCACTAATCATATTTGTACCAGTAAATATCATCTATATTGTATAACAACAATGGTTAATCCAAATGAAGATTCGTTACACGCCCCTAACCCCAATGAGAACTCGACATATAAAATATTTAAGAATATATAATTATCTAACTTGACGATGGAAACTTGCAAAGATTTTCAATGAGCTAGAGAACAGCGAGTTGTCGAAAAGTTTCACTGGCACTTTTAGAATTAAAGGTAGCCGCGCACTCCGAGCCAGACCGCATTTCTTGCTATCCTTGCCATCCCTTGACCGCAGCGGCGGCAACAGGGTTGTGTACAGAAATGCGGTGGAGGCGAACATCTTGTGTTCGCCACAGGTATGGAATAATATGACAGCATAATCTCGTTATTTTAACGAGAGACTAATAGACAAGTGGAAACGGTTAACTACAGTCCCACGCGTATAGAAAGTCCCCTTATTTTCACGTTTCTATTATTCATTATATACATTAGGCATTTCTACGTGTATAATTACATTAAAAATCTATACTGCAAAATTGAACACTTCACCTACATGTATATTTATATGTATAGGAGAAACGCGCCGCGAGCCTCTGCAATAGAAAATATGGCATCATTAGGAAGTCCAGTGTCACCAGTGACCATTATTAAACTAGAATTATCGTTACAGTTCTGAATTTTTCATAGTAACTTAGTAAGTTTACAGCGGTGCATCTCTAAGCATATTTCCATATATCTGTCATTTTCATTTCTTTTCACTAAATAGCAGAATACAATGCTATACTGCTAACAATTAGTATAAAAGCCTAATACCTTTTATAGCCACTGTATATACTACGAAACCATGAAACTATGCAATCCATTGATGAAAACATTCGATGCTGTTCTTCGATCTCCTAAAACCATGAATCCAGCGAATTGGTTTATCCGGTGAAGGCCACCGTACCGATTGGACCGGTTATATCGTCCGGAACTAATTGCAATCGTCAATTAGAGTGCACCAGCCGAAACAGGCGGCAGATATTAATTATCGATTGACCGGTGAGAGTAGGTTAGGTAGCCAGCTAACCGTGGTTAAGTACCTAGTAACGGGAGGAAGGTGCAAGGACGAGCAACAGAAAATTAACTTTCAATTTAGGCTCTTTGTCCGGCCGACACCTTTCCATGGACGAAGCAGGTAGGTTACACCTGTGCCAGTAAAGTGGTTATCGGGAAGGAAAACTTCCGACCAGGAAACTTGTCGATTGGGTCCTGCGAAAGGATATTTACTCGGTCGGCTTAGTTTCTGCTCAGATTTAGGATATTCGTGTAAGCGGCACCAGTTTTAATTTACTTGTCGATTTTGTTTGTACACGTTGTAACAGGTAGAGGATGCCGAGACCTTTACAGAGTTGACACTTCGTGGATAGTAAATTTGATGAGGGAGATATGGTGGAGGAAGTTTGAACGAAATGAAAAATTTGTTCTAACGTTTGACTAATAGTTCCATTATACCTTCCTGATTAGTGGGAGTTGAGCTTTTCAAATGGCTATGATTTAGCGTGGAG
This sequence comes from Bombus pyrosoma, assembly GCF_014825855.1. Classification (NCBI taxonomy): domain Eukaryota; kingdom Metazoa; phylum Arthropoda; class Insecta; order Hymenoptera; family Apidae; genus Bombus; species Bombus pyrosoma. The sequence continues at coordinate 1,462,661 of NC_057778.1, read as the reverse complement.
CGGAGTATTTTTTATAGTCGCTGTTCAATGTTGTTTATCGTATTACTGCGTCAGATAGACGATTCTAAGTACTAACTTTGTAAAATTAACTTCACTAATGCTCTTTATATTCCTTTGTATTGGTACACAATTGCTCTGCGTTCTTCGGAAGTTCTTACGATGTACGATAAAAATGTTGTAAGAAATAATACCTTCCAAAGAAAAGAATAAAATATTCTAAAAATATAGTGACGTCATAATCTCCAAATATTTCGTACATGAAGTATAAAGATTATAAAATATCGATACAACCCGACAATTTTCTAAACTGAAGAATCTACATCTTCCAAGGAATCAGTTCCAAATAAAGAGTTTAAAGAGAAAAGTTATTAATTATACGCGACCAATTAATTAATAAAAAGGAAACCATGAATGTAAGAAGGGTTAAAATATTGGATCGTACATATTTAAAGGTTTAAATATGACTAAAGAGTAACGTAAACAAGGTGAAAGGAACTGGTCCGAACAGACAGTCACCGGGTTCGAACGATGTCCAAGTTGGAAGAAGGTTCCGCACCAGAAGTCAACGTACTCGAAGTTCACGTAGGACGTAGAACGTCCACTTTGCTCCTTATGTCGTGCTCGTTCACCCTTGACGCGACACCTTTAAGTCTCCGAGACCGAATGTTCCTCCTGCGCGTTACATGCACACCGTATTGCGAGTGCGGATGCACAGAGTGGCGAAGAAACCGAAGGGGAGCCGCGCAGATGTCGGTGAAATTCCGTTCGGAGAGTCACTCGAGCGGAGCCGCGTGCATAAGTGGACGAGCCAACTCACTTTGAGGCGTCTTCCTTTCGTTGCTCGCGTAAATTCGGAACGTCTCGACATCGACCGGGCATCCCGTCGCCTATGGTACTCGTGACCCCACGATCGCACACTTTCGTCATTAAGACGCTTGCTATCGAAGATTCGGCCAGGAATTTTGCTCACTCGTAATTACGAGTCGGGTAAGCGCGCCTTGATACTGATTTTACTGGATTACATTATATGAAAATGAAACGAAAGGGAACTTTCACGTAGATACGATCTGAACATTTTCGAATCTTAAATAAATTAAAACAATATTCATAGAGAAACTTGAGAAATTTGAGCATCGTTGTATTAAGCCGAGGGGTATTGTCTTATGAAAATTTAGAAATTGCTTGTTTCTATATCCTTGCTTCTTTGATTTATGGAACAGAACTTTCACCATCGGATTGTTAGCCATTAATTGTTTGAAGAAAAATCGTATTGCATAAATGGAAAATGAAGAAACTTTTTAAAATATTGTGTTTCACACGTACTCAAAGATATTATATTTTAAAAACATTTCATTCGTGAAATATGAATTTTGTAAATATTCTTATAAATTAACACTTCTACTTTGTATATATCATTTTATAGGAGTCATTTTACTCTAAATCTTATTATAAGTTTCCATTTCATCTTTGCTATGCTTAACCCAGATCTAATTTACCTAATCTACCTGATCTGCTATGTAACCCTGAGTTATCATTCCTAATCCAGTGCACCTTAAATAAATTTATTTAACACTTAGCCCAAACTTATCTCGCTTAGTCAATTAACTCGCAACGCATCCGATCTATTTAAATAAAAATGCATTTGATTTTCCACACCAATCTCAACGACGAAGCATTCTCCTTAACAATGAAGAAAACGGCAAGAAAAATAAATGGCGATTCTCAGAATAATTAAAGCCCGCAAGATGCAATAAACATGATCAATTAGATCCCGCCCGTAAAGAACCAGTCCTGATATTTGGAGCATAGAATGCGTGAAAAGCAGATTCAGACACGCTAATTCCCTGATGAGTCATGCGTCAGTGTAACCATTAATTTCCAATTAAGAAGGCAGTAAAATTTCAATAATGGTCGTTAAGAAGCAGACGTTACGAAGTGCGCTTGTCCGGCTGCGTTCATTTCGAGGAAGGGGTTGAAGAGGAGAAAGGCAGTTCCTGTTCGAGAGTAACGAAGAAAGTACACAACTGACGGTCAGGTGCGCCAGATGCGAACTCGCCCCTTCTTCCTCGATACTAATCGTTCGTCGATCGTTTCTAAATGGCCCCCGTGTTAAGACACCCAAGAAACACGCTAGAAACACCGTCTTGCCTCAAATACGCTCTTATTAGCAGCAAAGAGTATCGTATTGCTATAAACTACGAGTTTCGAAGGCAGATCAACCCTTGGTTACACGGCAGAATTAATATTTGACGAATCGCAATTTAATATTATCGTCGGTCGTGCAAACACGTCTTTGGTAGCCTGCACCAATTTCCACAAACGCAATTCCATACAAGTTTAGGGCGGCTCGGTTATTTGCTTGAAAGTTGTAATTATAACGACCGATAAGTAAATTATAATACAATGCGTGGTCGTGTGTTTGATATTCGTAAGATAAATAATATTCGCCGGTGCGGAGGTTGGGATTCAATTTGACCAGAAGTAAGAGAATACGCGAAGCTGAATTTCCAGAGAAGCTAGAGCTCTCCTTGAAGTTTGACCTTGGTCCAGCTCGAGATCACCCGCTCGAGTTTTCTGACCTTCGTAACAAGCTATCGAATATCTAGGTTCGTGAGAACATTCCGAATCTGTTTCCAGATCAGAAGTTATGTATGCCTGTAATTTAAATAAAAAGAGAAGTTGAATAAAATTAGAATAGTTTATGGAATCGAACGATCTTTCAATCGTTGTACAAATGGATTTACAATTAGATTTCTTAGAGGGATGTTATGTAGGGTGATAATAGAATGTAATAGTGGTAAATTAGTAGTAATTATGGCGTATAGTATATCGTAACAATTAATGATTTGCAGCTAGTTTACCAGAAACTAACCGGTTACAAAGCGCGATACCATCTAAGCCGAAGGAACAAAAAACATGCGTAGCACGTCGTTTCCAGGAACGGCTTGTAGAAAGTACCGGGCAACATAGCACGCTATTCCAACACAAATGGTTCCAGAAATCAAATTGCGCAAGAAAGAGTGGAACTAACGGATTCACGGTGATTATCGTTTAGTATAAGATATCATGTTCTACCAAAAACCTCGATTCCTGTCGAACCAGCATTGTATTCCAAAAAATACTTGCTCCGAAATACTGAATTCCATAAGAAACCGGTAAGAAAGTTTGAGAAAACTTCGAAGGCAATTCATATTTTTGTAGAATCAACAGATATTTTATATCAATCTTGTTACCTTTCGTCTTTGGTCAACTAATTCCCAAATTATTCGTGATATTTCCGTTGCAACAGAATGCACACGTGTAACAGAAAAATGTTACATACGTGTGAAAGGAACACACTCGTTACGATATTAACGTTAGCATGAAACAAATCTACCTTTGGCTCTCATTTAACTAATTATATAAGAACATAAACAAAACTTTAGTATAAGAAGCTGAATAATCCAGCGATCAATCTAGATCATTTTCCAAAAAAAAAAAAAAAGAAACTTTTCGTCCTTTCCAATTGTACTTCTCTCGCTATTACGCTATCCTAGAGGACGTATTTGAATCATAGCAATCTAAGCAAAACCTATCGAAGACAGAAGGTAACTTGGGAGCTGTCTGGAATTCGCTCGAAGGGAAGATCAATCAAAGAAAGGTGTATGATAGAAAGTGTTCGGCCGCGAATCCACATTCCGCGTGCAGGAGATATTATGGCAACGGCGTTGGCGGAGTTCAAGACGCTCGATTGCTCGACGGGCGCCATGTTTGATTGCCCGACGTCGTTGATCGCCGTCCGGCAGAAATTATCATAACTCATCCCGGTAATCTAGCCACCGACTGGAAGAAAGCGACACCGTCACGTGGGTGTTATTTACCCGACGTGATGGGGGAACTTTTGAGTCATGGTCATCGTGTGGCTTGCCGTATATTGGACTTTATGTGCCGAGTCATTAGAACCGCGCGAGAAACCAGGAACGCTAATAAGCTCATTTGTTTCAATTCAGTTTTATAGAAAAATTTCAACAATCAATATCCCGTCGACACGCTCGTGTTAACGTCGACGCTTGTTTCAGGCTGCGTTATAATACTGCTTTCATACCAATGATGTTACTATTACTGTTGTTATGATTACTCGTATTACTGGTAAGTAAGATATAATAGCGTATTGTGGATACGTCACGTTATGCAGACAAGTATTAATGTTGTTATGTAAAACGTTACGTTTGCCAATCTAGCAAGATTTTTACTCTCGTAATTCTAACTTTTCTGATCGTAACTTTTTATCGTAGTATTGCAATTTCTGATAACACGATTCGACGATGTCGACGATTTTTGTGTTACAACTTTGTACGTGTTACTATGCCGATCTTAGCTTTCCTATAGACTACGAATTTTTAGCTGGATAAATAAAAACACGGTAATCTCTAGATCGTTCTGTCAAGTAGTGTCATCAAGATGCACCAGCGATCAGTTATCCTGTCCAAAACGAATTGTTCGCCGAAGGGTATGAGAAAGTAACCTCATCATACTATTTAGGTACTCTGTCACTCTGTGTCTTGTTCCTCTGCGCTACGTTCCTAGTTAGCTCGAACTATTTGTTACCCGATAATATATCGCTTTAAATGACAACTGCAAATGATTAAAATACTCACACGTGAAAAGATTGCGAAAACAACTTCAGAACCTTTTCCAACAAACTTTCACGAATGGTCTATATTCGATTTGAATGAAAAATTTCGAATATTTATTATTAGCAAATATATCGATCCACGTTGAGTATAAGTAAATTTAAAACGTTACTAAATAATTAAGCGAAAAGTGGATTTATCTCTGACAGAACTGTTCCTAATTGGAAGAACTGCTATAATAAGGAGACATCATCGCTTCCCAGCGATTTAACGTTCTTGCTGTTGAAACGTAAGCGTAGTAATAAGTTCTGCGAAATATGTGTCCGCCATGGTGAACCCGTTTTACGAATTTCGTGTAGCGTGCAATCGATCGATAAGAAAAATCATTCAACACCGAGCGTCTTGTCACAGGAATATACGTAAGTTCAGCAGTGAAAGCAAGCCAATAAAAATCAACACGAAACTAATCAAAATAAAATCACTTTTTGGAAAAAATCACATTTTTTTAAAAAATCGACTAAAATTCGTAGTAATAAACTTTTGCTCCTTCGAATATGAATCTTATCCGTCTCTCTCTTCTTTTCAATAAATATAATTTAAATATTGCGGTTAATATTATTGTAATTCGATTTTATAATGTTATATAGGTGTATGATATATAATAAATTCGATTTTAGCTTATCACACGTCTTCCTCGCAAAAACATCAGGAAATACGTGTCTCTATCGCGAATAACCGTTTATAATAAATTATTAATAAATTATTTTCCATAGTCCAAGGATAATTCCTTCTGAAAGGGTTCGTTCCAATGATTCCCAGCTAAATGAATAACCTTACTAAACTTCAGCACGGTTCAATTAACCCCAAAATCCAATTAATCAGACTCGGTAATAAATAATCGAGGAATTACGGTGTGGAAGGTTGGGAAATCTGCTGGAAATCAAGCGGAATGTCCGTAAAGCGGCGCTGCGCGTAAGTAGCAGTGGCTGGTGTCCGGGAGGCAGTTGGTCGGAGGTTGGTGACGGCTGATCGAGGCCACCGGGGCCGAGCGGATCGACGCACCGGTCAAGCGGAGGTGGAGTGGAACGCGAAAAAAGAGCGCGACGAGGCCGCGGGGGAGCGCGTCGGTGGAAGCGGGAGGCCGACGGAAGCGCGAGGAGCCCCGATAGCCAATGGAACCGATGGAACCAATGCGCGTGTTGCCAGTTTATTTCCACCGGCCAATCGTGTTAAATCGCCTTGTCCTCCTCGCTCCGAGATCTGCCGTGAACCACAGCTCGAACCGGCTGCTCTAGACCGAGCGATCTGCTCGCTATCTTCTCGCCTGCCACTGCCGTGCCTCCGTTAACCTATTCCATCGTGCAGAATTCTATACTTAGTTCTTTCGCGTATCATTTCCATATTTCTATTTCTATTCCTCTATCGTTGCGATTTCCTTTATAAATACGACCAATTCTTTCAGAAAATTGTTTTCTGTGTAATTATACTTTTGCATAATGATCATGAACGTATGATAATGGATATGCAATTTCTTTTGGAAATATCGGTTTTTGATATTGATCATCAGGGTATATTTTTGTGGTTGATGATGTGTGTTGCTGTGTAGATGATTTTTTAAGGCTTTAGAGCAGTGAAAGTTTAGATACAGCGTTTGGAAGTAGCAGTGGATTGATTATTCGAATTTCGTCTTGTAAGTTGGACGTTGCTGTATTATACGTATTGTGATATTCTAGAGAAAGCATCTGATTATCGATCCTTCTTAATATCTTCCTACAAACGTATGTTGTCTAAAATTAAAATTAATCGGTAACTTTATCTATGTGTATATATATATATATATACTGGTGCAAAACAAATAATTATATTTTTCTTTAAATTTATCAATGTCTATTATTCCGTAATTATTCCCCAATGTACAATATCAACCCAAAGAAGAATCTCTCGTCGAAGACTATTAAGAATCTATCAACAAAATTGAAACTGCCAGCAAAAATATAAACGAACGTTCCAACAATCAAACTGCCGAAAAGGTCATAAAAATATCAATCACCGCTCTGTTTCTATTATCCGGCAACCATTGAATCCACAAACAACGCAGTGTCCACGTCGAATACACCGCATCGAAATATTTTTGGAAAAAGTGCAGAGGGTGGCGTAATCGTGGTGAAGGAGGAGGAGGAGGAGGATCGAGAGAAAAGGAAACCGACAGCCGCCTCCTCGGCCGTTTCTCCTTCTTCCCCACACCCCCCTTCGGCCTCTACTCGCTCAGAAAGGTCCAGCAGAGAGTCCAGAGGCAGAATGGGTGGAGGTGGACCGGTACTCCACTCGGGGTTCACGAAGACGAGGAGGGGAAGCCTATCGAGCGGCGGGAGGGGAGGCCAGACCGGAGTAATGGAAGCTGGAGTAGATATTGTATGGCATTACCGGACGAACTTTCTGCGGAGAACATTGCGATATTGGTTTCGAAGAGCCGAGAGCAGCCTGCCCGGCCTGAATTCGTCTCTCTTTCTCTCTCCTGCTTTTCCTGCAGCCCCTCTGGCCACGATTTTTCCCGTTTCTCTTTCGTCTTTCGTTCGAGGAAGGTAGGAAGGCAACGATTGGAATGAGACGGGGTGGGATTTAAGGGTTGGTTTTGTGGGAGTCGGTCGTTTCGCCTCCTGCTCGTTGTCTCGGCCTCGCGATTTTCGGAACGGATTTGGTATATTGGAACGTACGCTTCTTTCATCCCGCTTCCTTTCTTTTTCTTTGTATTTACCAAGTTCTATTTGTGATAGCTTCTTTCCTGCGAATATTATGTTAATCATAATAATATGTGTGAGTATTGAAGTGTCATAGATAAATGCTTCTCTTAGAATTTTTATTCTCATCGGAAGGAGATTTGGAATATTTCACTGAGCTGTAGGATTGTTTAGCGAGATTCATAGGTATCTCGGAATTTTTCCAGATCTTTTGGAAACGTGAAATACCTGGTAGAAAAACATCGGGTTTAAATACAAGTGATCCCAATCCTTAACGATTCTAATCTACAGCGGATTAATGGTATCTATCTAAAAAGAAAGGTTACCGTGTCATATAAGAAAGTGGAAAAAGTTAAAAATGTTATTTGTATTATGTATTTACGTGTGCAAGTAAATAAAAGTTTATATTACTTTAATATTAACACCAATACTATACTAGTGAAATATCGACAATTGATTCAGCCGAAGTTAAAGAAGCAGGTAATGTGACACGAGGTTTGTTAACGTTTCGTCACTAGCGGACACTAGCGGTAATCGAACGTCAATGAGAGCGGAACACCGAGGTACGTTATATACTGTCAAGCAATAACAAGAGCACAATCAATAAAGATAATAGCCGAACTAAACGAGCGCACTTGGTGATGTATACAAAGTCGTAATCTTTGCAATTTGTTGCGCAGCGAGAGTGAAATTAACAAGTACCGCAAATATGTCAGGCACAACTAATTGGCCGATTTGCATATAATTATACCCATCCGTCGAGATCGAGCACATGATGCAGTTTTTAATGCGGAGCGAGCAACCCGTAAAATGTTCAATTTTCTGTTCTCCCGTAGACCTTCAAACTGTGCAAATTTGATGGCACGCCGCCCAATTACCATGTTTCATCATTATCCTCGCGGTAAGGATATGATTACTTCATGCTTTATTACTCAGATACGTGTGCTACTTGACATCATCGTTCTGAATAATTAATGTCCCAGCCCTGCTCGGTAGGTAGGTATTAATTAGATGCATCGACGCTTGGTGAAAAAAATTTTTTACAAAAATTTCGGTTTCGGTGCGTTTGAACCTCCTATAGCTCGGAGATGTTATATGTTGTTTGAGATGTTGGATAACGACGCGACGAGACGTGGTCAAAAACCTGTGTGATGTGAGGTCCGAAGACGCGTGATCATCTTCGCTTCGCAGGATCATAAGGAGATCGAAGCAGGTGTTGATTATTTCATATTAACCTATTAATCAGAAGTTTCTATAATCAATATTAAGGACTAGTAAATATACATGTAATTTATTTTTAACAGAAAGAAACTGACGCGAGAAGAGGAAGAAATTATTACGTTCCAGTGATTAACTCTTTATTTCTATCTTGTCTTTGCGTTTTATTTCATTACATTTAATTTATATACTTCTTTTATTTTTCCTTATCCATTCATTCATTCTTCATCCACTTTCTTCGTCAAAAAATGCATCCACTATATTCCTCATTCGTGTTGTTTCTTCCCCTCCATTAATTTAATTTTATATAGTTACATCCATTTTGCCTCTATAAACATTACAGAATATAATATATAATATTATACTCGGATATTATAAAATAGTTGATACGGTATTGAAGCGACCGGTTATTGGAATGAAAGAAGGATATGAAATATTGGAATAAAAAATGCATAGAAAATATTAAAAGTAAGTGTATAGAATAGAGAACGTCTGTCATAGCGAAGAACTTCTTATCGTGAAGCAACAAAAGTCGCAGAAGTCGACATTCCCATAGACAGTTATGATGCACCGAGGCACGTCAGGTTTCTGAAGCACGGCCCCTACTTTCTTCTGACATTGTAGCCATTGTTCAACGTTCGACTGCCAATACGTCGTCTCCATTGTGCCCGTGCCACCAGGCAGATATCTATTTCCGGTACTCGTGCGCTTTTCGTGTTACGCGCCTCTGACTTTTAAGCGATCGCCTATCGAGCCGTTGCAGGTGCACACGCCTGAGAACTGCGGGAACCAAAGGAGACCTCACGATAAGTTCCTGCCAACGTTCAATTTTCCTTTTCCAACTGAATTATGCATTTCAAGTCGTTTATGGAATTCGATGAATTTACGCGTGACTCGTTCTTCCTCTCTAATAATATCAACTTCCTACTGAAAACTTTAGGTCAATTATTTTAAGCAACAAAGAAACGTACAGTTTAATTAATCTTATCTCTTTCTTATCCGAGGGAGATAGACTATCGTTCAAAAGTATTGAAATACCGAGACACGAATAATTCGGTTTTCCATGCCTGCGAATCTGCATACTTATAGTTACACGTTTCGTAAAGTCAATAAGACGACATAATTATTGTGAATTTTGTTATTTGGACCTCAAGAGCTGTACCTTAGAGCTTCAGTTTCAAAGCTCCATAAGCTCGAAATTTATATGATGTTAGTTGTAAAACTTCAGACTTTAAAGTTGAACTTTAAGACTTCGAAAGATCAAGCTGTATAAATCACTAGAGTAGAATGCTATTTATCTGAACTCGAGCAGAGACAAATAGTTCATATAACTGTGACTCATATAATAGTTTTACGATTTCTATAATGTGCACTGAATTTCATATAGTAGTTTCTATATGATCTTCTCGTTCATGTAATAGGAGTTTACATTCAGAATACTACATTCGATCAACAAGAGTTCATTTAATCAGACGCTAGCCAAAAATTGCTTCTAATAAAAATAGAGTTCTACTATAGTTACAAAATTGTATAAATTTATAATTGTCTAAATATACAAAATTGTCGTTGTAACGACTACAGTTCTACTTATTATACGAACCTGAAGCAGCAGCTGAGTTCACCTAACAATTTCTATTTTTCTTTCACAATCAGACAAATAGCTACAATCGACAAAGTTTCGTTTAATCAGACTGTAACTAAAATTTCCTCCCAATGAATAGAGTTCTTTAGAAAACTCGCTGATATTTCAAGTCTCTTAAAGACTATAGATGCATAATTATTAATACAACTACCTAATTACTAGCACAACTGCCATAAAACCGACGAGACGAAGGGTAGCAAAGATCCTCGAACAAGCAAGCAGTAGCGATTCCCGCGCGCTCGGCTCTCCGATGGAGGAACGCGTCGTCGTCTCATTAGCTCTGGCGATCGCAAATTAATTCAGTCGCACCGACAACGCCCAATTAACGCATATGAAGCGTGAAGATAGCGATCGAGCTTCCTCGATTAAGGGGGAACGCGATGGTCCTGGTCGCGTGACGTATCGACGCCGGCGCCGTTAGTAACGGCTGGTTTGATCCTTTCCGCGAAGCCGAATGGCGCCGCTTCCTCTCGAAAATATCGCTCGTTCAGCGACCGGAACGGGCGCAGGTTGTTGACTCGATTGTCACCAACAGCTCCTTTTACCGAACCAGGCTACGACGCCGATTTCTGGCGTCGTTCTAGCGCCGCGGGTGTTCCGCTGTGCCAGCCACGTTCACGGAATACTTGAACAGAGGAACCAGATACCGGAGAAAACATGTCGGAGAACGATAGGGGAACCTGGTCGGTGGCTTTTGTAGTGGTTGTTGCCAGCAGAGCAAGATGGACACGTCAGACCTGGCCCGATCGAAGGAACTCTTGTTAAATATTAATTAGAGGGTAGGTGGAAGGAATATTTTTACCGGAGATTTCGGTATTTGGTATATGGCTGATCGGTAAAAAGGAGAAGGTTCGATGAATTTTATGCTTGTTGTTTGAAATTTTGTTTAATAATTCGTTTAATGATTGTTTAATAATTGGGTATTAAAGATGAAAAAGTGGGCAGTTCTGTAATTACAATCGTCGTTTAAAAAATATGCTGTATAGTATAAAATTGGCGGATAAATAAAAATCACGGGAAAGATTTTAGGAGAAAAGCATCTGAATGCAGATACTCTACGGCATAATAATGTAATATTTGCGATGTAATGGAAAAATATTAAACAAGTGCGTCAGTAGCCAATGCGAGTTGGAGTTTTAACGGCGCGCCAGTTATCAGAAATTTTTTTTAAGCACCGCGGGAAAAGCTTGGAAAATAAATCAAGAGGAATTACAGTTCACAAAGCTGCGCGAGAAGAGTTCGAATAAAGTAAGCTAAATTAAATTTCGTCCGCGTAAACTACATGTAGAAACTCATCCGATAATGATCTATCAACCATTCATCCATTTCGAGAGCAGTTATTTACACACAAGCAGCTTTTCATTTGTATTAAATTAATTTATTCCTGGATCAACCAAGCTTCTTCGATGCAATAATAGAATATTTTGTGCATATTTATCATATGCATATGACTTATTTATTTTTGTTAGCCACAATTAAAAAATTCAGCTGATAAACGATGTACGAGTGAGGAAAATTGAGAAGAACAATTTCACAGCGAGAAAAAGTGTAAATTCCAAGAAGTTATTCCAAGAATTTATGTTAACTTTCGATGCTATTGTAAGATCAAGTTATGATCACAAGTGCCAACTAGAGTATGAAGCAAGAATTGAAAGTATAATATGCAATACTAACAAAATGTAAGAATAAATGTATTTCTTACTACTTATTCTTCCTCTAAATCTATAAACGCAATAAACATATCCACAGCATTCAAGTGGCATATAATACAGTTTGATAAAAAATTAACGAGAATTTGCTTCTTTTGAAAAGAAAGAAATCATTCTCATTCGTCGTTTACCATTTCAAACATTTTAACGATCCATCGAAAATGCAACGATGGAAGACAACGACCTTTCCTCTTCTTTTTTCCTTTTTTTTCTTTTTTTTTTTTAATGGAGAATAAAAATCGGTAAGAGAGCTCGAACGAGACCAGCTAACCGTTAACAATAACACATCGGAATGGCCAGGAAAATTGCGAAACGCACGAAACTGCGTACGAGAAATATGCATACACCGCGGAGCGGTGGCGGGCTCGGAGCCTGCGTGAAATGATGCACGGTGAACCGTGACTCACTTCCTACGTCGAAGCCGATGCCTGGATGATAGCCGGCGATACCTCGCCGGCTCGGCTGAAACGGCGAAGTTAATGAGATGTGCAAATGAATCGGGGTCTCGAGGGGCCCCGGTACGCCGCGATAGGTGAAACGGCGCGAAGAGGAAAATAAAAAGGGGCACACCGGTCCGATATTGCTGCAACATTGCACAAGTTGTCGCGGAGGAGAGCACGATCCGCTCCGGTAACAACGGCCGTGTAATATTCGAGTGACTTCAGTACGCTGGAAAACTTCGTTGTTACTCTGTTGCATAGTAGAATCTCAATTACTATCGAAACGCCGATTATTGGGATACTGGGCAACGGAAAACTTGGCGATTGTCCCTTGTAAAAAAGAATGGGAAACTAAACTCTGACAAAACTTTTAATACTGATTAACAAATAATTTGCAAGCGGGTGCTTGTAAAAAGAGAAAGAGAAATAAGCGTAAAATCTGGCAACAATGATCACATCTCTTTTTCTTAACTAATTGGTCCAAATTTTATTTTTTTATTAATTTATTTTCCTTAACTAATTTGTCAATATAATATAATCATAATATAAAAAATATATATAAGATATAAATAATATAATATAATTATTTTATTTTTAATTCATTTATTTTTCTTTGACTAATTAACTAAATGATCCAAATTAGACGATCTCCCTTTGTATAGAAACAAAACTAAGATTTTACCATACTTTCGAATACGTTGCGCGTTGAAGAGGGACTGGAATATTAAACGATTGATTTATATGAAAGTGGACTCTTCAGGTGATACGTTAACATTTTAATATTATATATCGAATCAATATAACGAATGATAAACAGTAGTATATTATTGAGAATGTATTCTGTTTGAATACGATTTTGGCTCATGTGTATAACAGTCTTGACAAATTGGCTCTCCTTGGCGAAGACATAAGCCTCGAGGAGCCTCTTCACTTTTAGGTTACTCTCTTTGGAGTGCATGAATAGGAAAGACAGTCTGTAGTTCGTCACAAATATTCTAACAGGAAATGCGCCTCTTTTTATGCCCCGAACTGGATTTCCTTCTAGACTGATTTATCTATTCTCGAGAATGATCGCCCTAGACAACATTAAAATATAGTACAAAGAATCCTGCATTGTTTATCATATCCTATATTTATACCTCATTCTCAAACCATAATTATTTATTCAAAGTTTCAATTACAGAAAAATTAATTAGTTGGTTGTATAATTGATCGATCCCGATGAATATTTAAATTTCGATGAGGGAAAGATAAAGCAGTAAGAACACCCACGATATTGATAATTAACCTTCGAAGAACCTCTGTTTAATTAACACCAACAAACATCAATTCCTCGATTCCAATCGTTAAACTAAATAACAGAACTGCTCTTCACGCAATGTGATAAAAAAGGAATCATCGTCACGGAACAACACGTGCACAAATTTGTACAGAGTACAAACGTTCCACAACTGTCTCCTTTCTCGGAAGCGTATTACTTTAATCAGAGAATCATCAAACGTCGTATATACACGGACTTCCCCCCGGTGGCAACCGTTCCCATGCTGAAGAAAATTACGAAGTCGACGAGCAAGGGCACGAATTAAATGTTTGTATCCTTCTTCTATCATCGTTTTCTTTTCTTTTTTTTTTTTTTTTTTTCATACACAGTGACTCATGAAAACATTCGAACACGTGTACATATGGTGATACATTGTATGCATTATACTCAACACTTTAAAATTTCATTAGCATCGTAACGTGGTTCGATTATCATGATTATATTGGTAAAGTTCTTCATATCTGAAAGTGTATAGAGAAGCTACAAGATACTTATCACATTGCCTTAAACAGTCAATTATCCTTCGTATTAATAAGTTTAAATATTTACTGGTAGCATTTTTACCACTTATTAGGTGTATGTTTAAAGATAACTATTCATGTTCCATACAGTATTCCATTTATCTGAAATCCATTTGTTGGAAGGAAATTTTAATTAATGCCCGGTTAACTGAACTGTTGCTGATTGAATTCACTTATCCGCAGGTGAGCTTCTATTACGTGAACGAAAGATAAAATAACCCATTTGTCCCTCGACAAGTTGGAGTTTTACTATACTACATTTTACTAAACTTATAGTTATAGTAAATATTTTTCAAACTTTTATATTTTATCATTCAAATTCCGCTAACGTAATCGTGATAATCGTGCCTCATTATAGCGCTAATCAAGTTTCAAAATATTCTGAACTAGAATGTTTCTTGTATAAGTATTTTTTATTATATTACGTACGTTTTTTTATATAAGTAAATATTCGCATACTTACGCGAGCAACTGTACGCAGACGTATAAATTTTTATAGCCGAAGGAGAATGTCCGTTTCACTTGGCATCGCGTCGATTAATCGTAACGACTTGAAACGATCAGGCTGTCACGAAAGATCGAAGGAAACGTTTTCGATGAAAACGGACCGCGATCACGGGAATCGACGTGCCCCACAAAGGGAGCCACCTTGCACGCTGGTCCTAATTGTCTGGGGAGAGCCAGGTGGGACTTGCAGTCTCTTCCTGTCCGTTCATCAAACTGTCATTCGACGTCAGACCCGAGGAAGACGGAGTCGTCCATCCGGCGCAGGAATTCCTCGACAGGGAATCGACTGATCGTTAACCGCGGAAATTACGTATGCATGAGCGGCCAGGAACAAAACACAGACGCGGCGGAATATTATTTTAACATTCCCGCTTCGAGCGTCTCGCTCGGCGGGGCCTGCACACGTTAAAAGGGAGCCACGTGGCTCTAGAACTTTGCCTCAGAGGCTGAAAATTCGCTCGCGAGGAAAACGCCACTGGAAATTGACCGGAGCCTCGTGAAAACACCACACAGCTCCGATAAATACAATGAAACGCATCCTCCGCCTTCCTATTTCCCTTCTTTCTTTCTTATTCGAGCTCGTTTCCTTCTTCGTTGCTCCATCGACCCTTCGGTGGATTATGGGAAGCGTCGCAGACGCGTGCGACTTTGAAAAGAATTTTTGGTTAATACGCGTGGACGTATTTATTTGCGGATTTATAATTCTGTTATTTCATCGCGTCCTTAGCAAGAAAATGCCAAGTTGGTTTTTATCTACCGAGTTTGTAAAAATTGATACGAAGTGGAATGCTTGCGCTGTTAAATGTTTGATATTAGTGTGAAAGCCACTTTCAGATTTTATTAACGATTATGTTTCGTGCAGTGATATGAATATAAGAAAACGACAAAATTTTTAATTCATCTATTAAACCAGAAGAAAGAAAGAATATTCCATAATAATAAGAAATAATAAGAAATAATATTCCAAATTTTATGAAAAATACTGTATCGGTAATCAATAATTCTTCGATAAAAAACATTGTATGTTATGTATTTCATATCACTTGTGAATACGTATCAAACAAAATAATACAGCTGTTATTTTAAAGGAAACTAACCCACAGGAAGCGAAACAAAGACACCGTAGAAGTCAATAAGAAAAAATGGTCGACAAATGTAAATGTCCCCTTTCGTCTCCTACAAAATATCACCATATATTTCTCAATATCGTTTGTTCAACTAGACTCGTACGTTTCCTTCTGTCCCGTATATGTTCGTTTTTTTTTTTTATTTCCAGGTTCTTAACTTCCTGGATGGAGTTGCCTGTTCCACGTGCTCAGGGATATCGTCGGTTCGATCGTCTTCGTTTTTGTTCCCCCTTCTCAACAGCCTTCAAACCGCGGTTAGCCCCATCATATCGTGCACGTAGTTAATAAAAAGGAAAACGGGCAAAAAGAAATAATTATTTTCCGTGGCCAAACAGACGCAATTTCCTGCGAAACAGGCGTACCAGTTTTCGATGGCATCTTACGCTTGCTCTCCGTTCGTTACTTCCTTTCGATTATCTCGCACCGTCCTCTATTAATCAGCCCCAACAGTGGCGGGCTCTTAATTACGCGCACGTAGATTGACCATAAAGATCGCTTGGTCCCAGTCGATTCTTCGATGAAAGGAGACCGAGGGCATTCGGCAAATAACCGTACGACGGACAAGGACATTCTCCGACCGCTTCACGTTCAAGGTGTCGTTAAATACGTTTAATAGATCCGCGAAATTCCGCTTTCATTCCGACACGCTGTTTGTAGCCTGCGTTTTTGGCCAGGATCGGTCAGTCCACAGAATCAGCCGACTGGTTTCCTTCAAATTGCCGTATAAACTAACGTTGTTAGCGGCTGAATTATCCAGTTTATGTTGATGTTTCGGCTCAAGGTTGGTCGTTATTTCAAAATATCTGCGTTTACACGTTAATTGTGTAACAAAAGGATTTAACAAGAACCTGACAGAAAGGATAAGTGAATTGTAAGGGGAAAAATCTGAAGCGAGCGTGAATCATGACACGCTAGTAAAGTAAAAGAAAGAATTGATATGTACTATATTGTACAACGTTTCGTCGTGAAGATAATTTCAAGGAACGTTTTCTCAAATGTTTTCGCGTGTCTATTGTACTATGTTACATGGATTAGCTGCTATTACAATGACAATCGTATCATTATATATTTTTAAGCGACGGCGCATCGTGTGCGTCTTACAATATTTATGCAATGCAATCGGTATCGCAGCGTGTGTATCTTAGAAAGAAATTCAAAATTCAAAATGTTGCTAAAGATGTAAGATCATATAGAAGTAACGTAATAAAATAAAAGGGGTAGAAATTAAACTTGACGTTGATTCTTACAGACTCCTTCAAACATCATCAAACGTATTTTGTCCTTATCTATTGTATTCTACTTATATTTCCTGATATTCTTGTTTGAACAAGTAAAACCTCATACTAATTTCAAATCAAAATTCACAATATTGCTGAAGATGAAAGACCATGTAGAAGTAAGGTAATAAAATAAAAGGCATAGAAATTAAACTTTACGTTGATTCTTGCAGACTCCTTCAAACTTCTTCAAACATATTTTGTCCTTATCTATTGTATTCTAATCGTATTTCCTAATATTCGCGAAGGAATTAAGCCTAACGTTGATTCTTGCGGACTCCTTCAAACATCTTCAAACGTATTTTGTCCTTATCTATTGTATTCTAATTGTATTTCCTAATATTCGTGTAGGAATTAAACGTAACGTTGATTCTTGCGGACTCGTTCAAACATCATCAAACATATTTTGTCCTTATCTATTGTATTCTACTTATATTTCCTGATATTCTTGTTTGAACAAGTAAAACCTCATACTAATTTCAAATCAAAATTCACAATATTGCTGAAGATGAAAGACCATGTAGAAGTAAGGTAATAAAATAAAAGGCGTAGAATTTAAACTTGAGGTTGATTCTTGCAGACTCCTTCAAACTTCTTCAAACATATTTTGTCCTTATCTATTGTATTCTAATCGTATTTCCTAATATTTGCGAAGGAATTAAACGTAACGTTGATTCTTGCAGACTCCTTCAAACATCTTCAAACATATTTTGTCCTTATCTATTGTATTCTACTCATATTTCCTGATATTCTTATTTGAACAAGTGAAACTTCATACTAATTTACTTGCTTACTGTAATACATATCATACAATGTCACTCTACAAACTATTATCGTTTGGAAAACCACTGTTTGAAAAAAAAATACACCCATTCCATTCGCTTTACTCCAAATTACATTCAAAATACCATCAAATTACATAAACAGAACACGTTTCCTGTCCTCCAAAAACTTGGTCGTCCGAAAATTCGATAACCGATTATCTCGAAGCCGAAACGGAGGAGCACTTGCACGCATCCGCTGATAGCGTGGCGTTCGAGTAACCAAGGATACTTAAACGGCGTCCCCTCTCTGAGTATTCGGTGAATTTACGAGGAACGAGCAGGCTTTATCGAAAAACCCGTCTCCGGTGGGATAGCAGAGATATTAGTCGAACGTTCTGTCGGCGAACGGCGCTATAGACAGTCATATCCGGCTGGTACCGGCAATTAATAACTCGCCGGGGCCTATTAATGCCATTGTTCAGAGACGCGTGACGGACGGCGTGCGTGTGTGCGTTGGCGCGCGCGCGTGCGCGTGCGTGCAGCGTGGCCCAATTCTACGCGCGGGGCCCCGCGAGGGAGCACAATGTGGACAGGTGCTGCCACCTCGCACCCGCGCGTAATCGCCCCGACGATCTATCGATCGATCCGATCCAACCATCCGGCCCACAGAAACCAAACTCGCGGAGGATACGAGATTTTAATCGACTTTCTGTGCCACCACACGCCCACCTAAAATGATCGTCTCATCAAGATTTTGCATCATTGTTTCCAGACACGATTGGGGTTGAATGGGATTGCATTTAAAGATCCAATTAAATCGTGAATATTAAATCGTGATGTTGGAAAGTTCAACTTTATATACAGGAGATCGATAAGAATTATCTGCTTGAATGTTTCTAGAATCACGAGAATAAGAGAATGATTTTTTGAATAGAAGCTTACGTGACATAGAAGCTATCGTGTGATAAGGAATATCATGTGATCTGATCTATAATATAAGATATTTTAATTCTGATCTTATATTCTAATTGTAATCTCGAATAACACGAGTCTAATCTTTGATTCCTTTTTCCATTTGATTTAATTTTGTATAGGTTTAAAGTGGGGTGAAATGCGCGAAATTTAGAGAACTGTCGATTATTCCATAAACAGTTAGAACTTGCTATTTCGTTGAACCGGTTTTAAGCAGAAATCGAGGTCACGTTCGTTAAGTAGCAGTGCGTAATTACGAATTAACATAAGCGCGGGCGTCAAGGGGGACAGACCCCCTATTGCGATTGTTCCGGTGGCGATAGTCGAAGGTGAAACAGTAGAAACGATCTATCAAGTCGTGGTAGAACGTCAAACTCGTGCACCGGTGAAAGATAACGACCAATGAGGGACACGTATTTTGAAAGCTCTGGGAAACTTCCTAAGTTTTCGACAAGAAACCAACGTATTATATAACATGAAAAAACAATTTATTATGAAAATTTCGTCTAAAAAAAATATGATCTTTTTATGGTAAAAATGCATCTTGAAAATACTTATGTTCACGTTGTATTATCTAAAGGACTGTTTTCTAAATCTAGGAAATATGTATAGCTAACAAAAATACAGTTTTCAAAGCGGAAAACATTATACAAGAACACGTGCACATACGTATGATACAATTACATAAGATTAATCCACATTACAAATGATATGATAACGTTAATGACTAAATGGAAAGTTAGCACATGTACACTCTAAAAACTTATGTAAACTAACGTACTTCAATTTTGTTAAAGGATTCCACGATATCTTAACGCTCCCTTGAGCGGAGATGCGCATTGCTTCGTATAAATTAATTTTGAAACATTTCTCTAACATTCAGAAGCTTGTAGACTCTTCAGTGGTTAAATTTCTCTTATTTAACACACGGATGGTCGTGGTACTGGTATTTCTAAGTATTTCCGAATGACACAAATAAGATGAATACCATTAACTGAAAAATTCTAAACAACTTAAATAATTGTACAACGTTATAAATATAACATGAACAATGCGCCATTCTACAATTAATAACTGTTACAATATTTTGTAATTATTATTTATTATTTATTATTTTTTATTAGGTATTATTAGTTATTTTCTATTTGCTTGATTAATATAGCATATGACTTTAGTCACTAAATCATGACTAAGCTATATCCGAGTCAAGTGATATAAATAAAAAATAATATGATCAAACAGAATGATCAAGATCATAAATATGTATCTATATTTCAAATATTTCTTATATAGGCAAGATACATAAATCTCGCGTGGCTGTTAACGCGTTAACTTTTTACAGTAAAATTCGAAAGACCAAGTCAAAAATTCCGATCGAGAGACGTCAGTTTCGATCGCGCGCGCGTCGTCGAGCCCCGAGAAGATTATCAGGCAGCAGAAAGACGAAACGGAGTCGCCGGTTGATTCGGAATCAAGATCGTAAAATCCCTGGCTTCCGTTCACACCGAACGGGCCAGCTTTTCTCCTCTCTGTTCGCCGAACGGCCAATAAATCTGGATCCGGTCGTCCGGATCGTGTGTGCGGCTACTAAGGCGCTTACACTTACGCGTTCTTTTCGTCGTTCCTCTCCCCCAGGATGGCTCGTTCTTTCGTTTCCTACACCATGGTTCCCATCGAGACTGGCCCGCGCTCACCCCCCGCCCGTGGCTCCGCAACAAAACTCGAATCTAACTTATTTACATATCACCGGCGATGCCGGTGAATTACCATATCCACGTGTATATATGCGTACGCGCGGCCCAACACGGTTCACTGGAAGAAGCGAGAAGTTTGTAAGAAAAGAGAAAGAGAGAGAGAGATAGAGAGAGGGAGAAAGGATGAATAGAGTGGGGAGGAAAGGGTGCATGGAGAAGGTAAGGCGAGGAAGGTGTATTGCGAACGAAGAACGGAGAAATGAAAAGCGAGAAAATGAAGAATCGTTTGGTGAAGTTGCATGGTTCAGGGTGGAGCAATTCGAAGAGGAAGGGTAACTCGAAGAAAGTTGCAGGAAATAGGAATTGAAAATGAAGTAGGCTGGTGAAGATTAGGTGTGAGAGGGTTAGTCCCTTTATAGTGAAATAGAAGAATTGAAATAGCAGTTCAACGTTCTTGCTTGGTATTATAGATTGATTTGTCTATTACGTTATAGAAGACTTGCAAATACTTGGAATACATAATGAGTAAGAAAGCACGGTAAGAGTGAAGAAATCAACGCTGTGAACAGTTACTAATAAGAATTTTCATCGAGTCTCTAAGTCCTAATAATTTTTGCAGATCAAATATTGCTTTATCGTCAAATGAAGTTTTGTAGGTAGATTTTACTATAAACATATCTATGTTAACGCAGGATTGTAAAGTAGAAGTCTATGACCCAAACCTCCGTCATCGTGTCAATTTATTAACCCTTAACGCTGCGACTTTTAATTGTGAATATCGACCGGCAACTCCAACTTATTCTCATCATACATCGACTTGCAAGTTTTTAAGTGTCTGATCTTAAATGCTACAATGACGTGCAAATAATAATATTAAAGTCATTCAAAACGATCTTTATTCATCTCAGAATTAATGTAATTTTGATTATAACACCGTACATCAGTGGTGCTTGAGAGACACACTTGGAGCGTTAAGGGTTAATACCAAAGAGATCCTTGGCAATTCCAGAACCAAAGATTCCAACATTGATTATTCCAAAATTCTAATCAAATTCAAAGCTACCAATGCGAAAATAACACATCAACCTAAACACATATAGACACGTATAAATATATAGAGACGCAATAAGAAGAAAATGAAACGAAAGACGATCGAGTAGATTGTAAGGAAAAATATCAAACGGTGCAGACAGGGCAAAAAGAAAGCGTATATGCGCGATCGTATGCGGATTCCATAGGCTAGCGCTAGCCCTCGGTAGATACGAACAGGGGGAGGCCGACGGCCGATAAAACTGCCGTATATAAACGCATACGTGGTGTGTGCAAACGTGGATCGTATGACACGTACGAGGAGAGCCCAGAAGGCCACGCGTGTGTTCCCTCACGCACGGTTACCTCTCCTTTATCGGACCAGGTGAAGGGGCCCGGCCAAGGTCGGACCCCGTTCCTTTGCGTCTTCTCGATCGTTGCGAGGGGTTGCGGATCGATGATCACGGATTAGCATTGCACCATCTTACGTGTTTTTCCAATGGCCGTGATCACCGCGTAGAAAAAGTTACGGCGGGATTTTTTTCCATGAAAAACTGGCCGGCAACGTTGTTACTTCGACGGGAACCGAACGCGATAGTTGAAAATGGTTATGGTCGTGTATAGTAACGTATCCGTAGGGGATTTGGAAATTTGAAGTTTTTCAAGAGGAACAGGTGGAATATTAAGGGAAAATTGCGTTACTTTGGGTGTTCGATGCGAATGAATTGGGTTGAACGGAGGGAGAAGCAAAAAGTTTTGAAGCAAAAGCGATTTGTTTTAAATTGTCAATTCGTGATTGTTCGTGCTCTGTATTAATACATATGCAGCGCTTTTGTGGTTTTTTCTAGTTTGATAGAATCGCAGTACTTTTTGTTTTGATAGAAACTAATGCTTTTTTTGGAATCACTATTGATAGGGAATTTTTCGGTTATTGAAAGATATTGAAACACAGTCGTGTTGAAAAACGAGCAATTTACGATATGTTTCTATCTCGTCGATGTATGATTAGATACGTGCAGAGAGCGGATGTACGACGATGTCGTAACAGAAAATGTCGATGACCGAGAAGAAGAATATGTGCTGAAGATAAAGTCAAGACATTTCTATAAGTTTTTCAGTAAAATTTTTTATTTACTGAGTCACTTTACTTTGCGATCTACTGCAGCAATACTTGCCATTCCATGATAATTTGTATGCTTTCAATGTAAAAAGATCATTTTATTGGATGATTATTACTAGAACGATTGATTCTTGAATGGTATTAAGGAAACACGAAAAATATTTTTAGAAATGAAAGAAAAGTTGCCTATCTAATTTATCACAATTAATTGATCTAACACAAACAACCTTTCGAAAGCCAGACTATTTTATTATTATAGTTCAAGCAACGATATTCAGCTACTAAATAAACTCGCGATCGACCAATCTTCCAATAACTCTAAATCCTTTGAATACTCGTAAATTCTTAAAAATCCTTGAAACTGATACTCGTGTGCGATACGTCACACACGGATAACATCATATCCTGTCAAAAGTCGAAGAATACAAACCCAGTTTAGTTGGACGCGAGAAGGCAAACATTCCGATTTTCGAAAAACAGGCAATCCGATTGTTCGATTTCCCAAAGGAGCGCAGGTTTTTCCCTGGACGAAAGTGTTTCTACCTGTCGCCTTTGTTACAGCCAGCGACGTCTCACGTTTCCAGTTCCAGGACGCCCCGTGGATGAAGAAGAACAGCTTGAATAGATATCACTTTCCGTGGCTGGCACACGCAGCTTCTTCTTCGTCGAGCACAATGGACGTCGTCCGAGCTACCTGCAACGACTTTCCTCGAACTCGATTTCTAACATTGATCAGGGGCTCGTAACAGTGTCAAACGACTCGTACCACAGTCCTTTTCATCAACGAAGGCTCTCGAAATGACTCTGATACGTCTACGAACGTATCTAGGTCGAGAGGACTTTTTTCCTTTCCATAGAGATCAATCGGATGTTAATAGAAAGACCAATCCTTTCTTTGAGGACGCGTTTTATATCACATACCATTCACTGAACTTTCGTCTGATTCATAGAGTAAGTTCTTTTCTTCTTCCTTTTTTTTTTTTTTTTTTGGGTAGGTCAGATTGATTCGTTCTAGAGTTTGTTGCTGTAGATCGAAGTTTAAAGGGCTGAAAAGATTGTTTGTTCAGGAATAAAGCTTGTGTTTTGCAACCATTAATTGTTTAATAAAGCTATTTTGAAAATGATGGCACGAGAATGTACCTTTGAAACTTTGCTGGATATTAATTTAAAAATTCAAAATACTTGATTGTCTAAATTTAAATTGGAAGGAAGGAACATTGTCAGATTTCTGTAACATTTTATTGTGTAAAAACTGAATTGGTTATATCAATTTGAAATAGTTTATACTATTACTATACTGCTAAATGTATAATAAAATAAATTTAATTATACTACTAAAAGCATAAAAATATGTACAATTTTCGTGTTTGACCTTTTTTAACGCCATGCGCCAACAAATTGCACCAAGTTGCAGTAACTCAGGAAATTGAAGTATACTTGAACGTAGTTAATTTGTCTTACTAAAAATTACAAACTAAAATTTTCTCTTACGTATCTACTTCAATATTCACCAACACGGATAAACACGTAATGGACTGAGAGCAACAGTAGGAAGAATCCAGATATAAGTACTTACGATTCGCAAACCGCAATCGAGAAATCCCAGTCGAAATGTGACAGCCGGTGTCGAAAGGTCGGAGAATCCGTGTATGCCCCGATTGATAGTAATAGACGAGAGAAAACCACCACTCGAGAATTCAAATCAGCCCGGTGAGAACGGGCTGAGCGTCGGGAATCAAAATACATTTAGGATTTCCACAAAGGGAAAAAGTGGCATTATTCCTAGCCGAGCGACACAAAGGCATTAACAGTGTTTTGCGCCCTTAATATATTATTCCGTTTATCTTTCCTTCTCACCCCTTACATGCAAGCACCTTCTTCGTCCCTTCCTCTCTACGACGCACCCCTTTCACGCCAATAGGCAAACAGAAGAATTCCCTTTCCGATCGAGATCGTCTTCGGTGCGATGCAAATTTCCGCATGCAAATCAGCCGGTATGCAAATATGGCCGAACATGTGTGCCCCGTTCCGTCTTCCCGGACCCTTTTTCCGGCCGAAGATCATCGGTATTTGCATATCTTGGATATTTCCTCTCATTGTATCGGGGCCATTGTACCGCGATCCTCCCGTCTATCCGAACCATTAATCCGAATATCGCTTTGAATCGAACTGCTGCCACGATTGACAGATAGCCTCGAGTGTTCCCAGGAGAATCTGCCGTCAGAGAACATCGTCTTCCGGTTTCTTCGATGCCGGATGCTGCACGGGACTCGATCAAACGTAGACTCGAATCATCGATGCGATGGGGTTGAAGAGGGGAATGGAAAGAATGAAACTGAGGAAAGGTGAATATGGACGTGGTAGGAACTCGTGGGCGTCCTGTTGCACGTTTCTTCTATCAGGCTTTCTCAAAAATTCAATATGAAATTGTAGGAAGGTACAATGGCTTCGATGTTTGATTTTTATCACCGCTTTCTATACATAGAAACTGATGCTTCTATCTCTTCCTAAATAAAGTCTTCGTGATTTAGAGTGATTTTGCTGAATAATTCTTCGTAAATGCTTTGAAGGAACATCGAAAAAGATCCTTTAACCTATCTTTGAATCTAGAGCCTGTGGATGAATTGAATTGATATTTTCAGTCGTTACTTTTGTTTCGTATTTCTTACGAAATTGTGAAACAGGTGTCTGACACCGCTGCTGTGAAATCTTCATCTATCGAAGATTAAATAATAATCTTGCGTAGTAGCAGAAAAGCTAAGAATTTCGAACACAACTTGAAAATAGATAATAAAAAGACATATTTCTCCGGTGGGAAATATTTGCATATCTAAAAGCAAATGGAAGAAGATTTCGTAAAATCAAGCGGACGATGATATTAAAAAATGTGTAATCGCCATTGACAAGAAGAATCATCGTTAACTATTCGATACGTTACACCTTCGAGTAAGCAGCTGCTTATTTAACAGCGACGTGGATCAGATAAAAGGAAGAAACAGCGAACGTGAGAAAAAAAGGGGCGCAGTCCTTCCCGGTTCGTCTGGCATATCAAAATTACGGGACAATCGAAAGCGTATCGAAACGAGGCCCAGAGAGAACGAAAGAAAGAGAAAGTACGTAAAGAAAAGAGGAAGAGGAAGGATCGCATTATTCTTCGAACGCGATCGTACCGGAGTCGTCATTGTCTGAAACCAGTTCGCGCTGGTGCTTCTTTGCATACCCACTCCTCCGTCGAATCGTAATTATTGGTCCATGCGCATTGATTATTAAACAGCTTATTATAGTGTCACCCCGGCCTTGATCTTCCGTCTGAACGCAAGCGGTACGAAGAAAAAGGAAATGATCGTTGCAGTCTGATCGGCGCGAGTAATCTGAATTGAAAATCGTACGAGCATGGAATTAATGAAAAGCAAAACTGACGAGCGACCGGATGAATCTTTTTATGCTAAAAGAAGGGGGAAAGTATTTCTGTGTGTGTATGTGTGTGTGTGTGTGTACGCTTCTATGTGTGTGTGTAAGTGTTTTTAGTTGGTTGTATCGTTAGTTGATTCTTTTGTTGCGTTTATTTCTACGAAGTACGCGATACAGGAGGTGCAAGAGGAGGTACAAGATACGCGAATAGTCAAAGTATTTCGTCATTTTAAAATAATTTTCTTTTTACCGTAACTACATATTGCAAGAAGGTTGTCTTTTAAATTTAAATATCTTTTAAAATTAAATTAAGAAATAGAAAAGAAACTCACGCTTTTTAATTTCTAATTTTACTATGTAACATAAAGTGCGCGATATGTAATGTAATAAAGTGAATTTTAGAAAATGACGTTCGACGAAAATGTTCAAATTATATTACCCATATGTCAAAAATTGTATTTAAACGTGACATAGAAAACTCCAATGGAAGAACTTTTTTTTTATTTGGACGAATTTTACAATCAATTCTCGCTGAGAATTATAAGTAAGTTTTTCTGGCGTGGTACTATGTCGTGTTTAATAAATGTTTATCGTGTGTTTGATTCTAGTTGAATCTAGTGCTTAAATCTAAAGGGTAATGTCTTTTCAGCCTGCGGATCTGATCCGACGTGTCAAGTAATTGATTAACTAGTGTGTTTCGGTGCTTGTTAACTGTTATGTTATGTTATGTAATGGAAGAATTAAAATTCCCTTCGTTCGCATAGACGTCATATTACCTATTTGCTTATTAAGCATGGCAAATTTCAAATACCACCGAAAAAGATATACAAAAGTTGGAAAGAATATCTCCGATAAAACTGACGATTAAGAAACTCGCGTGGAGAACTTTCGTAATAAGTACGCATTCCAAAAAAAGATGAAAGTTGAAACTGAACCGAAGACGGACAAGAAAGGCTGGTAATCGCGAAGAAACGTAGTGCAACTTAATCGGAACACGTGGTGTTCTGTGAGAAGGGGGGGGGGAGTAAGAGGGAGGCGGGGCGCGATCGTTTTGCAATGTTGCTGAAATAATTGCTCGAAAACGGTTCCGCAAACGGCGAGATAGACGCTGAATTCCTCTTCGCTCTGAATTAATCTCGGCCGGAATGCGACCCCCACACCCGGCTACCCCATTGCCCCCATGGACGCTGGACTTTCATCACGAATGGCTTTTAGGGGGGATGCAATTGTCCGCATTGCCGAGTCGATGCGCTTTCCGGCGTGCGGCTCGCGTTCGTGGAAAAATTTCCGCGACTTCCGGTCGATATTGCGCCCATTCTTCGCGACTTGCCTGCCCGAAGGATGCGTTTATGAGTTTCTCGAGCACATTGCCCCCTTCTTTCCACTTCCTGAAATTTCATTAATTAGACGTTCCTTCGGTGTTTCATGCTTTTCTTTTTTTATCAAATGTTTGTATCTTTCGTAGAGTTTTGCTAGAATATTGTTTGAGTGTTGGCTGATTTACTAGTTGGCGTAAGATATTGTTAGTTGTTAATGGTTAATTTTTGTTGCAAGTATTCGTTGTAAAAATGAACTACTTATTATAGAAATATAGTATTTGCTTTGAGTTAAGAAGGTGAATATTTGTTTTTCTTAGTGGTAACTTAAAACATTTCTTTTAATTCTTGAAATCTCTTTGACGATATTAGGAACCTGTATGAATGTGAAACGATACAAGGTCGACACTGAATTTCGAACGAACGAAAATATCGCCGAAATTCGAGAAAGATCGAAGCCGAAATTTTGCATCGATGCTGTTATTTCAATAAAGTATGTTACTATACGTTGTACACCTGTTTTCGTTGCCGTTAACACGTGTGGGGATGGACGTTACAACTGTCAATTTCGTAGAACACGTATACAAGACAGAGACGTTATTGCTTGTCAGTGAAAAAAGACACGAATCAATTTGGAAATATCACGATCTTCGACGAATGTTATCGAGTTGGAACGGATCGATGTTTGCGTTTCACGCAGTGTTTTCCAAGCGATAAATTGCAATGGCGAGGCGGTGCGTTGTGCAAGCGCACGCAATTACTGTGCAAACAACACGTTATACGATCGAAGTATGATATTCGATTATTATACAATATTTCGCTGAGAAAACAAATAGATGATCGGATACGATCATTGCGTATTTCCATTGGACGCGTGTAATCACCTCGATTGAGACTGGCGTTTTATGATCGTCGTAGAGATTTTTCTTTAATAAGCCACATAAATTAACATCAGAGATAATATTTGTTATTCATATAAATACAATTAATAGAAGGATCGATCTCGACACGAGACTGTGAGAAATTTAAAGTAATCGTTACTAATTTTGCAGATAGTATTTCTGTCGATAGTTACAACGGTTTATAACGTTCAATTAACATTGACATAACTTACTTGATATTTAATACAAATAAATGACTGATAGTTAGAATTCTATGTTACATGAGGACGGCAATGATGAATGCATTTTAATTTCTGGTACAGCTACTTATGGATAATATAGCTTACTAATAGGGAAACTTAACTTGAATCTTCTACCTTGCCTGTTTTAAATTACTTTTCACTTCCAAGTTCATTTATACATTTTTACTATCTATTACGCCATGTTACTTCGCTACGTTGCTATTATTAAAACATTCGTATTACCAACATGTGATATGTATATCAACATTAGTTTTATCCCTAACAGATTAATAAGCAAAAAAAATGTTACATTCCCTTCCATATTCTATTCATTTTTATTCCAAAACGTTTCAAACAATTTAACTACAAGTCTATTTTTTAAATACTTCCATCGAGTTACTTTTTATTGTCGGACAAAACAGCGCTGTTCCACACCGTAACATACGTAACCTTTGTTTCCTAGTAGCCCGGCGAAACCCGAAATTAATCAATAAACAAAAACAGCCTGGCATCGAAACGAGTCGTATTATCGGTGTTCCCAGTAGGTTCACCCTTTAAATGCGCAAAAACGAGACCCAGAATCGAGCAGTAGCACCCTCTTGGAATCGCATGAGTGGCGATATAAAACGAGCAGGATCGATAATTCAAGCTGTAGCAACGTTTTTTTCACGATTCGTGGCTCTGTGATCGATGCTCGATGCTAATGAGCAGCGTCGAGTGACACTCTGCCCGTATGTTTATTAATCACCGGGTCCGTTTCCCATCGGCAAACCGGCCGGACTAGTTCGCAACCCCTTTCGGTATCGTTTCGACCGGCTTCCTGATCGATCTGTATCCCCCTTTTTTTCAAAACAGTAGCCGATGCACGCAATGCTTTTGCTCATACGCTACCGTTAATATCTCGATGCTTCAGTGGATCTGTAGCAACAGTACAGTTCTCTCAAAGATTAACAAATTGACGAAGAACCAATGAATAGAAGCGATAGTTATCTAGAGCAGAGATACCTGGAATACTTTTATAAGAAGGTGGAAAATTCGGTTGAATAAAAATTATCGGGTGATATAGATTGAAATAGGTGCGCTTCAATATGAATTTAGAATGTCGGGATTATAACGAAGTATCATTCGATGTATCATAACGTACGCTGATATAGCAAAATAACTTCATAGATTGCACGTTGTAGTAATTTTTAAATTAATCATTTCGACACATAAGTAGCTTAACGCTAGAACTACCATATTAATCAAATTGACTGGTTTTGCAATTTCATTTTTAAATTCCTACTTCATGCAATAACTGAAAGAATAATATAATGAATTTTATTTTGTGCTTTATGTATTCAAATTCAAAATAATTTTTTATCAAGGCTACTTATACCAATACCAGCCACAATGACTGGTACTTGTCAATCTGTTTATCGAGCCTCAATTAACCAGTTTCCTCGTTTTGCACGACTTTCCACACGTTTTTACAATTTTTACCGCGTATCATCCAATATGATGATATCAGTTATCAGGAAAATTCCGCATCGATCGCTGGATCGCTAGATGCTAACGCGTATTTTTCAGATATATCGATGCGTAGAAACGTATAAAATTAAAATACTCAGTCAGTTACGTCCTATAATATCTTCTCTGCATATAACATGAAACACTCGCGCGCACAAGCATAATAATCACGAAGAATAAAATCATGGTGCATTCCTTTATCCCTAATTTTGCGATTGAATTACATCATGTCAAAGGTAAGCAAATGTCCGAATACTTTGAAACAGTAGTGTGTACACACCTGTACGTGTACATATAGAGACACACACACGTATATACAAGCGCGGAAATTAAGCGGCGTCTTAGGAAACGTCTTAATTAATCCTCTGAAACGTCTATCGCGAATTGCTTCTTGCAGCGGCAATTAGGCGAGATTACGACGTTGCACAACAGGCCTGAGAACGGCGTCGCGGCAACGGCCGAGCTTGAATTTTGCTTATCGCGCGACAACGGACGCTTCCAAACGATGTGCCTACCGATACCTCCCTAGGGAGTTGTCTTCTTCCGAAGTTTATTGACGTTCTTCGGGCAATTCAGACGTTCGATCAAAGAACAGTTTCAATACGAAGTTACGAAGCGATAGAATTTTTCTTATTTTCGTGAGGAACGAAATGTTGCTTAATGGAATTAGAAGAAATCAGTTTCAGTAGTGTGTTTTAACGTTCGGAATCCAATAGACGTGATTATTCAAATTTTGTGCGTATACGGACTTTGATATAAAGTGACATTATTTTATGAGAGATGGTGATTTTTATGTAAAATTATTATTCTAAAATTGGTATTCCGTGTCCTCGTGCACTCCTATGAAGCGCTATATGTCGTAAGAATATTTCGATTTTGAAAAATTGTTCAACTTGCGTAAGCCGAAAATATTTTCATGCATTTGTTTCAGGAAGGAATTATGTTGCATGCTGCGTGTCGAAATTGCGCATATGTTTACTTTGTACGTACACGCACTTATTTCTCCACACGACAATTCGTGTATTGCTGTAGTGACAATCGCGAATCGAACGTTTCTATCAGGAAGTCGATGGTAATATTATGCATCATTTGGTTTAAGGTCTGTATCATGAAACACGACTGGCGCATAAAATCGTATAATCGCGAAATACGATGGGAAAAGAATGCTAAATAAAGTAAGCTCTAAGTTTCAGAAATTCAAGAAGCCTAGATATTAGTCCGAGCTTGAAAACATTGCACGCAGGAAGACTCTTCTCGTATCGTAGAACCTCATGCGCAGAAAGATTCTCGTCTTCTAGAACCTTACACGTATCGAGTATCGCGAGACGCTTTGAAATTGATAAATTTCTCAGTCTGATGAATCAACTGCGAGCTTCATCGAACGAGCTGGCAAACAAGCTTCGAAATTAAAACAATCAACGCTTGAACATTATATTTACATATTTTTCAAAAACATTTATCACACTACCAGCTGAAGCAAACTTTAGCCAACCATCGTCAAACAGAGCTATTTTATTCCAAGTCTGCTTCGCTCACCTCGTAATATTAAGAACTGAATTTTATTGATTCAAATTACATCCAAATTTAATATCTTCACACTTATGAACTTTTCACGTTACTATACTAAAGCTTATGCTTTGTTTCGTCTCCCATATTTTACTATAAATCCAAGCATAAAATTAACAAGTGATCGGTACAGAAAAAAAATGTACCAAAACACAAAATCATTGGAAATCATCTCATCCATAATTCTACAATTAACCTAAGCATATCGTATTAAAAATAGAAGCGTGTCTGGAGTATACTACGAACAAACAAAACTACCAAAAGACACGTCGAAGCAATTGTACTCGAGCAATCTCAAAAGCCATCCATCACATATATATAAAAAGAAAAAAAAAAAAAAAGGAAAAGAACACTGAAAGAACTCGAAGGAATCAATTTTAGCGAATAACAAATCTAGAGAAATCGACGAATTGCAGAAAACTTGATTGGTCTGAACGAAAATTACTGTGATTTTCCGGTATTCTTGCGCATGTCCTCGATGCGGCGCAAGTTCGACACGGCTGTTTCAGTTTCTTTATTACGCGACGATTACCTTGGATTCCGCGAAACGCGGAACGCTATCGCGTTAATCGTCTGTTCTCTGTATGACTCCGGGCCGGGTATTGAGTGTCGCCTCGTACGGCGAAATATGATTCCGTAGACGTTCCTGGCCTACATTGCCACTCATTATATGATCGAAAGTAAACGCACCACGGGCCCTGGCTCTCGACAGAACGACAGGAAACAATGGGTCACGCTGCGGGACGCAGTCACAGAGACCACCGTTTCATCAGGTGTATCGTGCATCCTTCCCTGCTCTCCTCTTTGTCGGCCTGATGTTTCCGAGGGTTCGGGGAGTGGCTCGAGACAAGACGGGATCATTCAGGGTCATTTTGGATTTCAAGTGGGAGGAAAGACGGAACGTGGATCCGAGACTTTGTTGCCCTGTGTGAAGTTGTAATGCACGGCTTCCCGTCTTTACTACGTTTGCTGCGCTTAGATGTCAATGGAACCGACCGTGAAAATTGTTGATCGCCTTGGAATTGATTATTACAACATCGTTCAAATCGGAATTTTGCATTTAAAATCGTAAGTAGCGCGTACGCATGTAAACGACTGAGATGAAAATTTACGACACGCATCTGTCGATCTCGCTATTTCAATTTGCCATTTCAATGTCTTATCCAATTTTCCTATTTCCATTTGAAGTATGTGTCCGTATTTAAATGTACCCAGATATTTATAAAAATTAATAACTACAAGGTTTGCTTCGACATTATTGAAAGGTCATATGAATCGTTGCGAAACCATATTGATCAATTCCACGTATTGGAAAGTACAAAAATGTGAAGATGTCACGAAAACTGTCTTTTAAATTGTAACTGTCTTGGAATTTCTCGTTATTTATTTCATTATCTTGCGATGAATGAATTTACAAAAGTAAGTCATTTGTTCCATCGAAACTGATTATCAATATATTTATACAATAAAATTAAGAAACTAATTAAAACTTGGTCACTTTGGCTTCCGAGAGGCTCACATGTAATGCTCTATTCGAGATCGTAGCTTGACGCGTTTATGGTAATGTTCACGAATGTTTATAAAATGTTGTACGTGATGCAATATGTTGTAAATTAATGCATTTGTTCGCACAGATTATATATGTAACACGTATATATTTTGTATGTACATAACATATCGAGATGCACATTCAAGGTTGGTAAGCGTAATGCTAAAATTATAGTAAGCCTGAACATGTGTTAAAGTACGTAGACTCGTATTTTCAAAGTGTACGCCAATTTCCCGGTTTCGCGAAATATCGTTGTTCAAGTTTCTTTTTCTTTTTAATAAGAAGACAAGTGTAAATGCTTCATGAAAAGTATGCCGTTACAGACATTTAAGGCTTTGCATTACCCAAGGAAGAGTTTCTTTGTGTACTTTCAGAGGAAAGTAATGCACAGCAGATGGCCGTGCCCAACGCAAAGAACTTGGATCTTATTTCGTGAGATCCTAAGAATTGCATTCGAATGGCATCAAGTGGCAAACATAACTTAAAACTTCGTTTTAATCCCTTTCCACCTTGCTTCTGACGCTTACCTTAAGTGTACCATCGTAAATATGTGGTAATAACGATAAAGCCAGAGTGTAGAGCAATTCAATGTACATAAATGTGCAATCAAAGAAACATCATATCAAATACATGCGCTCTTTAACTTGTTTTCGTATACATAATTGGATTAGTAAAATTGGTTACACTCGAATGTTCAGTAATTAAGAAGGGAAAAAAAAATGTAATTATCAATATACGTATATTAAATAATAAAAAGCATTCAAGTTGCGACATCGTTGTATCACCGTGTACGTGTATTCAACTGATATCGCTAACAGGCAGTTACTTATTACAAATACAATGCAACCAGAATTCTGAGAGAACGAGTTACGAAACGATTTAGGGCTAAATCGATGTATTATACATCGTTTAATTATTGTTTCTACCTTGATTGCATTTCTTCTTGTTTTGAAAACTCGCGACAAGTTGTAACAAGTTGTAATATAAGCACACATTCAGACTCATGTCCGAGTAGCATATCGGTATTCGCCACACGAATAATTTCCAATAAAACAAACGAATATTAAATACCAAGAACACTAAAACGAAAATTATTTCAACTAATAAGAACTACGAATCTTCCTCAACCAACAGCCAAAGAGCAAAGAAAGTAACTAAAAAAGCAACGCCAACGATCTGCTTAAATTTCTCAAATTCCAAACACCCATGACAAAATATGGTAAAAAAGGAAAAAGAGTGGCTTACCAGTAAAAGAGCAGGATGCAAAAGTTTCCGTTCCCGTGGTCGAAACACAGGCCCGTATCGACGATCGCGAGCGTCGTCCCCCACTCTTGACAAAGAGATGGAGAGAGAGAGAGAGAGGGGAGGGGGAGAGAGAGAAAAAAGCGACATCCCCGTTGACATCTTCGCGGCGCAAGCTATGAAAGTGCCTATACAGGTTTTTGAGACGGTGAAGCGAGCGAAGATAAGGGTGGAAAAACGTCGGGTCGTGTGATCGTCGTGAAAGCGGCCGGGTAGTGGGGGATCACGAGGGGTTAGAACCTGCGCCTAAGTTTACCCTTTCCCGGCGCATGCTCCTGCACCACTTTTCCCACCCTGTCGCCGAGGTTTGACTCCCGATATGATCGGAAAAAGGAGCCAGAAGCTAAACTGCCACCACCACCGCCACCCCCTGCCCGCCACCCTCGTGAACTCGTTTTCAGCCCCTAGTATTTTCTGTCGTTACCGTGCCCGCTAAACTACGACCATTTGGATTCATTGAAACTCGCGGCCATCCCGCGAAACATCTTCAAACCGAAGATACACCGGAAAGGCACATCGGAAATTCCATTCACTTTGATTTAGGTTCGAACTCTAGTCGAACTCTTGGAAATTTTTGCGGACTGGGTTTCTCGAGAACGGGGAATTTGTGACACGTAGCTATTGAAAATTTGTAGCGGATTATTTGCTTTTTTAATTCGTTAGGCGAGGAATGTTAGTTAACAGGAGTTCTTCCTGATCTCTAATAATTAATATATTGAATTTGCTCGTTTTCGAATCCCATATTTTTTTAACGCATTACATCATTTGACACATGGGAGTAAATTATATTTATATTCGAAAGGATTGAAACTGAGCTATCTGAAATTGATTAATTTTTAAATGCCTTTTATTTTCTGATCGATAGGAAGCTCTTGATCGAAGATCCGATTAATAGGTTAGAGATAAATTGCGTTCTTGTTGAGAAAGAAGCTACATTGTTGTTTTAATGCAGAAACGATAGTAATTGAATAAAAAATGACAGGCTGTATAAAAATTATGGTTTATTACCACGTAAACTGGACGGTGATGAAAGAGAACGTAATTAATACGTTGTTGATGATTTAAATGCTTTTTTTTAATTTTCCACAAGTTTCAAGCGTTCATTCATCTGTAATAATGGAAAATGAAAGATTCAGTTTTATATCGTCTAGCGAGTTGTACATTTTTTAACCTGTCATTTATGGCAACATAAACCACCTTTTATAATATATATTGAGTTATTGTTTTAATCATTCTACATCTATCCTGTATATAGCGAGAGCAGAATTATAATTCTACGATAAATTCATATTAATAAATTCCATTTCAACTTATATCAAACGGTAAAAACTATTTAGGTAGAATGAAAATTTCTTACTATAAATTTTTTCAAGCGAACACAGTCACGTGAAGGTAAAACGAACTGGACAATGGACAATGGATTTCCTTACATACGATTAGGACAGAAATAATTTATTCTGTATCTCCATATTCCTGTATTAATGGAATGTACTTATCCTATTTTTTCCCTAATCGTACTGCAAGAGTAATATACGAAAAAATTGCAATAATTACACGTGAAATATTACACAGGCTAATTCTAATTCTTGTAGAAAAGTTAATTCTGTTCATAGACAAATAGATGAATGAATAATTCGCAACGTGTAATCTACAGACATTAATAATTACTGTTACCATAGCAGTTAACATCGTCATTACTGTTACGACTATTTCTATAATCCTGAAATTGGTGTTACGAATCCTGAATCTATTCTAGAACGTAATTTACAAGTAAAATTACGTTATTTATTATTCACTAAAAAGTGTAGATCTCGAAACGATGTATAGATAGGCAATGACTATATATATATATATTAATAACAATTAAATTACAATATTATACAAATATTATTATTGTCATAATTATATTGAAAATCATTAACGTTTTCATATTTCTTATCACTACTATCGTTTCTATCGCAAATGTTAATTCTTTCTTTTACAAAATTGCCACGAACGAACTTCCATCTGTCAATAAAAAGCGCAAGATAAGAGATCAACTGGAATGTATTTTCTTTCAACGATACTTTTTCCAAACTAATTCTCGAAATGGAAAGTCCACGTGAACTTTTCCGCCAGAAAAGACTACTCGATGCAAGAAATGTATTCAGGGACGTTTTCCTGCGATGAAAAATTTCCTAAGACAAAGTACGAAGTATAAGAGAAAGACGACCCACGTGAATTCCTTTCGAGTTATCTAAGTTATCTAAAAAAGTTTTCCTTTCGATAGAGCAAACCGAAAGACAATTCCCTGGTGAAAAATTGCACGCTGCTCTTCTCTTTTTCCTTATTTCTTCCCTCGTAATGAACCTTACTCAAGATAGAGAAACCGTGATCTTAGTTTTGCGTCGAAGAATGTTTGATACATTTACTGCACGATGGAAATGTTTCTTCCAAATTGCCCAGAAAACGCAACATCTCAAGTCTATGATTTTCGTATTAAACGTGTGGAAAGATCGTATGCGTATTTCTATTTCGGTTACAGAAATTCCGACGTGTCTTAGCTGCATACGTATATATCTTAAGAAAAGCTATTACTGTCGTCATTGAAATTTGGTTTTGTTACTTGAAGCACCTGTCGATATTTATGATACGCTATAAATCATTACATATTTAAATCTGTATTAGATACACAGTTATTTTACTAATTGCTCGAAAGAATCCTATTTCTTAATTAACGTTTAGATATCAGGATCGTCGTTTAACAACAGCAGAGTACTTTCCATCTCCAAGACAAAACGTAAAATTATTTCTAACGCGTTCGCAACTTCAACAATCCTCTTCGCAAGTAACATTCTCTCAAATACCACCGCTATTACAAATCTCACAAAGCTCACGACTTCCTCAAACAAATTACCATTGTTCATACGAAATCTTTAAAACTCACCTTACACGATACTATACGTACGAAAAGAACGAAAGAACACTCACAAATGAGACGTTAAAATCAGTCTCACTTGCCTCAGACTCCTTCGCAACTACGCCGTAATCCGCTCTTCCATACAAAATATCTCATTTCCTGGCAAAAGCAAAAGCAACGCGACTAATCCGTGTGAAAGTTCATAGGCATAAAAGAAGCAACAAATCACTGCCAGGAACGAGCCTGCTGGTACGCAAAGTTCGGTGGAATCCGAAGGCAACGGGAGGCGGAACGCAACCCTTCTTTCCGATCAGGCCGTTGAAGTCACCGATACTTCCGATAGCTGATACAGCGCATCGTGTCCTCGTGGCCGTTGCTGGAAGGGGTGCCGGCCCGGTGGTGGGGGTGGCCACCCTTGCGTTTCTGCGGCTGGTTTGGCCGCGCGGCCGCGGCGTGGCGCCACCGTACAGCCTGCGCGGCGGACGTCCCTTGGCGCCGCGCCGCTCAACTTTTGTCCAACCGTGAGTGGCTGGCGGCCGCGTGAGACGCTCGCTTTCGCGCATCGCGATGCGACACGTTGCCATCGAACGCACTCACCGGACGCTCGTACCTCGCGACAATCCGTCACCGCGAGAAAACAACGTATTTCGATGAACGAACGAAGAGGATACACGGCCACGGACAATAGTTTCGCCGGGGTGGAAAAGTGCGTGGCTGGAGGGATGACTGCGAGGGCTGCAGGAGCCGAGCGTTCGAGTTAGTCTCGGCCAGAACACAGGCCCAGTAGGATCTACGTGCACGCACTGGAGCCGCGTACGGTGCGTGGGCTAAGGAAACCGAGGGTTAGGAGAGCCTCCCCACCCCTTCACTGGCCGCGATCGCGAGTTTCGCATGCGACGATTATTGTGCCACGACCAACGGACCGCTGCGAGTGCACAGGTGATTGTTTGTGCTAATTATTGTGCTGTGACTGTGTTCCCCATCGCGATTTCGCAGCAAGGTCGACGTTATCGCGAGAATATGTTTAGTTTTCGTTTCTATTCGTTGTTATCGTGTCTGGCGTGAAGGAACTGCAATTGGTAGCCCTTTGATCGCGATCTCGCAGCATCTTCAGCCAGTTCACGCGCACGCACGTGCAGCCGTGCCCTCGGATTATCTGAAAGCCGAAACGCGACCGGCTCGAACGTGACCATCGGACGGATTCCTGATCGTCGCTTGCTCGACTCTATCTCGACCGGTCAACCAACTCGGCCTCGACAGAGAGAAAAAGGAACGCGGAGAACCCGAGAACCGAGTGATAGCGCCTAGCTGACTGTTAGAATCTAGCCGGCGTTCTTGGCCAGCATCGAGCTACGCCGTAGAGCTGATTAAGTCCTAAGAAACTGCGAACCAGCAAATCAACTTGAAAATACCACTGTCGTTCATCTCGTCGTTGTTTTCGAATTGTTCGTGTCGCTCGTCGATTCACATATTCTTCTCGAGTATTCTTCGGTGGTCTCCTTTGAAAATTCGTCCTCGTGAAGTGATTCGTGCGACGATTTTGTACGTTGAATCTCTTCTATTTGAAATACTTTTTTGTGGAAGGAATAGCTCGTAGATGGTACGGAGGAATTTGCAATGAATTTTCCTTGGAGGAGAAATTTTTGCAGAGGGACGCTTGTGACAGTTTAAAATTGATCGTCGAAATGTTTCGTCTGGAAAGAAAATTTGACGAATTTTCCGCTTGGGACTGCTCTGGTCCGGGGAATATTTCTGTGGTTCTCGTGGAGGACAATTTTATTTGATTCGGTTCTTGTCGATTCGGCTCGTCGCTGAAAGGAAATAAAAATTTGTTGCGTTCTAAGAAACTGTAATCCAAGTCATTGATTTCTTGCAATGGTAGTGATTGGAAATTTCGTTGGAAGGAAATTCGTTAATCTCCCGAAGAACGTCTCGTAACGTCCATGCGAATTTTTTGAAACTTCGTTCCTGCTTTAAAATACTTTTCACCAAGTGCACCACATGCTCGGTCAGTTTAAATTGCAAACAATCTTCCTCAAGAACTTGCCTCGGAGTGACCCCTCGCCGAATTTTCCTCCAAAAATTCAGTGATTCTAAATTGCTGACAGTTCTTCGAGTAACGAATTCCTCTACGAACTTCTCTAAAAACGTCGCTCTCCTCTTCGAAACGTTCGACACGCTGAAAATTAAAGAGAACAGATCAAATTTGAATCAATTTCAAAACCGTGTTTCCTTGCACTGTTAGCTTTCTTCTAAAAACGCCAAACTAAGATAATACAATTTTTCTACAAAAACACCCCTAAAACGTGTTCTCCACCGCAACAAACCAGTGCATCGTCGAAGACTACGCGCACCAATGAAAAATCGCATCGTCGTGTTCTTCGAGTCTGCCGCTGCGGACAGAAAAGCTCGGCTCGGAACCCCCGTTTCGCGTGCAGCAACCCCGCGTGCAGCGATCGTCTTATCCGGCGAAAAAAAATCCGCGCGATGTCCCTGAGCGCGGCTCTTGAACTTAGCAGTGTTGTGCGCATCCTTCGCTCGCCTGAAGATATTGTTACAATCGCCCTCGAATAGCGTCGCGTTGCTTTTCGAACGGGGGTCGCGACGCGAGGGGCCGCGGGGGCTGCCGTTTATCGTCGACGAGTATATTGAGTAGCGTGCGACCGCGAGAAGAAAGCGAGTCCAGGTGCTGCGACCAGCGAAATTCCACCGGCGAGACAGTCATCCAGATTCGCCATTTCCATCGCTTCTTTTTTCTTCCATCCGCCAGTTAACCACCCCTTTCTTCGGCCAGCTCATGGTCAACTTCGAATCTTTTTTCTCCCGGCTTTCTTTTTTTCTTTCTGATAGATGTGCTCGATATTGATCGAACAGCGCATCTACGCTCCACTTTTGCTGCAACGTATTTCAA
The DNA here is from genome assembly GCF_014825855.1 of Bombus pyrosoma. Taxonomy (NCBI): domain Eukaryota; kingdom Metazoa; phylum Arthropoda; class Insecta; order Hymenoptera; family Apidae; genus Bombus; species Bombus pyrosoma. The sequence continues at coordinate 1,422,383 of NC_057778.1, read as the reverse complement.
TGGTGGACGATGTTTTCGAGTATTTTGTGAGTGATAGGCGTTTAGGTTGGTTAGGGTGGTTGACGATAAGCGGGTGTAAGGGACTATTCAGTGCTTAACAGGCTTAGCAAAGCGGTATTCCCGCGCAGTGTGTGTGAACCGTTGATGGAAGACGTTCTTCGGTGCAACGTATGTAATGGAGAACGTAATGAAAGATACCAGTGCGGTTTTGTGAAAATGTTTCTTTTCTTTTACTCTTCGGTGGACATCGAAAAGTGGAGAAGGAAAATTCGAAATTATTATACTCGATACCTTCAGACTACCACTAGGTACTTGTACAAGGTAAAGAACACACGAGAGAAATTATTTTAGCAAATACCGTTACATACGGGGAGAGGAATTTTCGGAATAATTCGCAATCGGTTTCATCAAAATCTTCGGGGTATTTCTTCGAATTCGAATATTTGTTATCTCGTTGTTTCCTTTCCCGTTATCGAATTATCGCGGAATAGAGAAATTCCTCGTCGGCGATTTCTTCGTCGATTTTTCGTCGGTTTTCGGCGACTTTCGAGGGGAGAGACGGGCTGGTTTCTCGAATGCGAGCCGCGTGGAATTCCGCGTCTTACAATTCCAAGACGTCGCGATTCATCGGCGCGGGGATCGTTACGAAATTCGCGGCAACAATGTGTTGCGCTCGGTCGGCGAAGACGCGTGATGGCGATGCACGCGGCGCGTGTACGCGCACGCCGGTCCGCGTTGACAAACTAATCCCTGCGTTATATCGGGTGATCGTAAAGCACGCGGTGACAAGTCAACAGCCGCGTAGTATTTTCGTGGGCGGCTGCGACGAATTTTCGCGACGCGTTTCGCGAATGCCGACTGTGTCTCGTCGAACACGCGGCGCACGTATACACGTTCGCCGGCAGAAATTTCTCCCTATGCCATCTCCGGATCGAGCAACGACCGTTTCGCCTCCTCCATCCGAGAAATTCGACGTTTTGTCATTTCTATAATTCCTTTGCAATTTGCCTTGCGGTTAATTTCGACGTGTTACCAATTTCGAAACATATGGAAGAGCAGGTTGAGAAATTTTCTTTCTAACGAGCGTTTTTATAAATTTCGATAAATTTTATATCGGGAAATTGCGTTAAACGGTTCAAAATTTGCCCATCGAGAGTCGTTTATATTCGTTCTGCTGCGTGAAGAGTATTTTGCGTATTTGGATAATTCGTTCAAAAATTCGCATTTAACGATTATTATACCGATTGTTATCTACATCCTTTTTATCGCATAAGAACAACCATTTTTTCTGCATTACGTGTTCTCATTTCGGACAGCATTTCGTCAATCATTCGCAGACGCAATAATTTTGCTCGTTTATTTCGCTCGCTCCGCATTAATTAACACGCTTCCTCCGTTAATAGGCAACAATTTTCATCAAAATTTACCAACCAAATTACCAAACGTAATCGTTCTTCCTCCCTAAAAATTCCAATTCTCGTTCAATTCTTAGACCAGCGAATTTTCCACAACTCGACTGAATTCTTTTCCACGTTTTCTTATTTCCGCCAAGCTTCCTCAGTTCGAGTTCATCGACGAATAGACTGCACGATAACATCCTCGTCCGAAATGGGGAATTTTCGAACAGAACTCGGCTGTGAAACATCGATGATTCCATGACACGGGAAATCGATGAGCCGAAAGGCACAGCAACAAGTACGCGGTGTTGGTGGCGTGAATCGAGTTACAGTTGTTTTCGTTTCCGCGTCAACAGCGACTATCATCCACCAGCGATGATTAACTCGTGTAACCGGCGAACGCCGCGGAAATTAAAGTTGCATTATCCAGGACCCGGCGCCAGTTAACTCGACTGTCACGAAGTGTGCTTAACACGGTAACGCGGATTAACGCGTTCGCCGGAAGCCGCGCGTCTTTCACGGTTTGCGGTAATCGGGGAACGTTGCTTCGACGATCGTTTCAACCGTCAGATTGTTCGATTTTCCGCCAACGTTCGACAGAACTTCCATCTTTCCCTCCAACGAGTATTTTATCTTTCCCGAAACAATGATTGCAGTATTTTTGAGAATGTACATTCTCGGTGTTTTATAAATCTTGAGCACGCTATTGTGATGTAAAGTTGTGACGAAACTTGCCAAGTTTGTGAAACGCACAATGGTGCTTGATGGAAGATGGTAAGTCGTTGGAGTTTTTTTCGAAAGTTTTCATTAGCCTTGCTGCGCTATCGCTTCTTCGCGATTTCATTTGATTATAGGATTTCTTAGTACACTTTGTTGCATTCGAAATTGCAATTGGAATTATCTAGGAATTTAATTGCAGGCAAGTTTTTCTTCGTACTGAGAATATTGATCTCGCCTCAAGTTTAGATCCACTGTTATCCTTCATTCGTTGTCAAGTTTAATTAACTCTGCTGAACGACAAATTTCAAACGTTGCTATAATCATTGGCCACCGACTCGAATTCCCTCGCAGCCCTTCAAAATTCCATCGCGTTGTCTTAGAAAATACGTACGTTTCGTACGTACTTGGTCCCGTACTTTCCACTCGATGAATCAACTTCTTCGTCCGAATGTTTATCACAGATCATCGGAATTGTTTCGTACATTTTCTAAAAGTATCATAGCCAAATTACAGTCGCGTCGAGTGCGTTAGGATACCAACAGAGATACGAGTTGGTGCAAGAACACAGTGTAATCAAAGTTGCTCGCACGTCGTTGAGATTCCCGGAAACCAGGAATTCTGTGGTAACCGAAAGTTAGTAAGAAACTATTACGATCTGAATTTCGACCATTCCACGCGTAAGAAATTTCAAAGAATTCGCAATTTTCATTTTCAACTCTATTACAAAATACTTTATTTTAGAAATAAAGACAGTGAATTCTCGCAAGAAGCTAGACTGTCGTTTGTATTCCCATTTCGCTAATCATAATGCGTAAATAACGCGAATAACGCACGCTTTCGCGATAGTCCTATCGACCTCGTGTTCTCCTGCGTTCCGTTGTCCGCGACTTTTATTTCCCGTGAAAATCGTTGTCGACGCCAGAAACGCGAGGGGAGCACAGGCTTAAACGTTCGACCCTTTCGCCGTGGCGTAATCTCCGCGAGTATTCGCCGTACACGTGTTGAACCATTGCCCTAAATTTCGAGAAAGTTCCACGTCCGACTAATAGTTTTCAATCGTCAGGAGTAAATTTCAGCAACGATAAAAAGAAAAGAAAAGAAAAAAAAAAATAAAGAAATAAAGGAAAAAATTACACGTATATCGTGGAAAAAACTAGTCTTGTACCCTCGTGGCATGTGATCGATATCGCTCGTCGAAAGAGATTCTCCATAAACAAATCGTAAAAGAAAGAAACGTTGTAGCAGAGACGTTCGAAGCGCAAGCGGTCGCTTCGAGCTAGTAAATTCAGGCGAAGAACGACTCTTGTATCGGAAAGTTGACTGCGACATGGAGTCGGTTGAGAAGCAGAAGGGGCAAAGGGCCGGAGATCGCGGTATTCCGTGGCGAAGGGGTCGAAGAAGAAAAAAAAAGATGGAGGGCGTCGTGTCGGTGGCAAGGCTGCGCTTGGAAAAAATGCCCGGTGGTGCTGGCGCGTCGGTAACCCCTTGGAAACTCAATCACACCTCGTTCTGGTGCGGCCGAACGTCTGAAAATCGTAACGGCGCTCGCAACAAAGGTAACGCTCAGTCACCAACGAGCAATCGAAGGGTTACTGTCTGCGGGGCGGTCGGGTGGGTTGATGGGGCGTGTGGAGGGTGGGTAAGGGGGTAGAGGGACCACCGCGGACCAAGGGACTGGGGGTTTCGATGGTGAGGAGAAAGAGCGGGGGGATGACGAGGGGGGCGAAAATAAGAAACATAGATACAAAGAGGAGGGAGACGTCGGGAGAAAAAGAGGAAGGAAAGAAGAAGGGAACCGACGATCGGCAGGGGTTGGAGAAAAGGGCGGTCGGGGAGCTGAAAATATGAGATCCGCTCTGGTAGGGACCACCTAGCCAGCCTCCGGTCCTTTCCGTGGCGTCTCCCTTCTCCGCGCAGCTTATCCCCACCGCGACCACGCTCTCCTCTGAACGCGAGAGCCGCGAAGGAGAGTGGGAGAACCGGGCGGTGTGGGATTGGGCAGCCGGTGGGCCGGCCGACCCCCACCACACCGCCCGTGCTCCGCCCAATCCCCTCTAGCGGCCGTGCACCTCCTCCAGACATCGCATCGGTCGTTCGGTAGCTCTTAGTTTCAGGTTAGGAGCCTGCTAGGACGGGTCTCGTACTCTCTTCCTGAAGTCAGCCGTGAGAAGAGACGAGACGAGACGAGACGAGACGAGGGCGAGACGAGGGAAAAACCGGAGCCAGTGAAGTGTGACCGCGTGCAGTGTACCTATATGTTTGTCGGTTTTTCCGCGCGAGTGTGGGTGTGATGCCGCCGCGAGTAGTAAGAGCAGCAGCAGCACGACGACGACGGGCAGCCTGACGTCCGGCCTGAATCCAGATTCGAAGAACACCTGGTGCCGAGAGCCAGGAGCGTACGTCGATGACTTTGGTGAACTCGGAAGGGACATTGTGCGATTTCGTGTGACCGTGGGGCCAGTGTGTGGTGCGACGGGTCCAGTGTGTTCCGGGACAGTGTCCGGGACTAAGGAACAGGAAGAGACGGTAGCGACGGGCCCGCCGGCCGAGGCGTGCGCCCCAGGAGGCGTCGGCGGCGCCGGCAAACCAAGGGGAACAGTTTTGGGCCCGGCGGAGAAGTTCGAAGCCGTCAAAGTGGCTTCGTCACTGGGCCTCCAGGGGCCTTCAGCGCCGATAGGGGCCCAACTACTGGCTACTGGCGGTTCGGAGGATGCACCGTCCGTGTACCACGCGAATCTGCTAGCCAGCAGCAACGCGTCCGTGCTCCAGCAGCCCGTTCTAGCCAGCCTGAACACGCCGGCACTGGCCAGCATGCAGGCCTCTGCGGAGGCCAACTCGCTGGACATTCAGGCCATGCAGTCCATGGACTGGCTGTTCAAGAAGGAGCGTATATACCTGCTCGCCCAGTTCTGGCAACAGGTAAGTGCTCGACGTGCGTCATCTCGTGTTTTCTGTGATCCTCTCTCCTATCTTGGTACGCGCGTGTGTATACCATCAGTGTCGTCAGAAACAGATATTATACAGCAGCGACCCTCTGCACCCTCGAACGTGTTCGCTCGAGTCGATCGCCTCTAACCACCCAAGGGAAACGCTCCGTTTCCAGCTGCACAGTCCCCGGTTTACCGCGGACACTTGTAGCTTCCGGGCCCGGTGGAGCGCGACAACCATAAATGTGATTGTGACTCGGGGCCCAAGTGTGTGATCGCAACGTCCAACCTTTCAATTATCGTCATCGGGATAAGAAATCGTGCGGTGACAGTGTAGCTGACAGTTGAAATTCCCATCAGCCATAGCAACCATGGAAATTTACCATTTTTTAGTGACTAGCAATTAGTAAAGGAATATTTAGTGGTTAGAAAGGATTGATCGTGATGTGCAGATTGTCAAGTCAAATTTTACAGAGTAAAACTGGTGAGCGATATTTCGCCATCTCCTAACATCAAATCGAATCACGTTGCCGTCAGTCTTTCCACCGATAATTGCCGGTCAGGTTCCCGGCCACTTGGCCGACCCCGAGTTTCAACGAGGGTGCGAGGGTGGCGAAGTTTCCCCGGCACTTGCTGTTTCGAGGATAGTTCAGCGATTTAGGGGATGGCTTGACCGACTTGCGGCAAAGTGGCCCACATACAGTGGTTGACAACCTCATTTTCTTTCTGCATGGCGTATCTAAAGAAATGGCCCTGCTGTTATGTATAGGCAATCGAGAAGTGTCACTTTCGCTGTAGGAGAACGTTCGTCAGATTTGTACTTTTTCCATAATCGTTGCTACCATCGAGTCTTTCGGCGAACGAATTTCAGCCTCGAGAAAAATGCCAGTTTCCCTAGTCAGTTTCGTCAAACCTTTCGTGCGAAGAATTAATTATAAATATTTACTTGTTTGTAATATTAAATATCTACCTGTCCGAGTATCTCGAAAGGTGACAGAAGCGTCTAAATTTCGTACATTTCTAACGAACGTGAATCGAAAGAAATTGAAAGGAGCAGAATCTTATAGAAAAGATCCGGAGCAAGTGAAACAAATCTCTCGTTTGTTTGCGACCATAAAAATACGAATTTGTATAAACATTCGCCGTGTAGTCATAAAGATACTGGTTTCGCCTTAAAATCGGCTATCAACGATAGAGATCGTCGTTTGCAAGTGTTTGTCAGTTATAGCTGGTTGAAAGAAGTTTGAAAAAAATTGCAATTGTCAGAGTCGTTCGTGTTAGTCGTTTGAAAGAGACGATAGTCCGCATAAACAAACTGACATAGAAGCATTTCCTAGTTCCGCTGGTTTATCGACTGACACGTGAGAGACATTTTTACAAGCTGTTCTTGATTTTGCATATCTTGGACAAGACAGGCCGACGATATTTTCTAAACGTTTGGAACGCGAAGCAGGTTAATCTACGAAAATTAACGCAACCGTAATTATACAAATTTTCTGTCCGTTGTATCGAACCGAGGCTTATCATCGTCGGTGATTTTCTTTTTAAAGTGTGTTCGAGCCGCGCTACTTATGGCAAAACTCGTTCCGCCATCAATTTCTTTATTTCACGCGAACCTGTAACGCGAATAAATGCGGTTATTTATTTACCTTGCACCACGAACCAGTGAGAAGAGACGCGATACAAAGTTGACAGCTCTGCACATCTCCTGCTATTTCCTGACACTTAATATTTTATACGAAACGCAGAAGCTTCTTCTTCTTACGGCCAATCAAAATATACATATTCAGAATTTTTCGTCGTTATTATGGAAATACTGTTTAGAATTAATGAATTCCTTGGTCCATGAAGCCTATCATCTACGTACTTAATTATCTTTGAATTCCTAGGCCCATGAATTATCGCGCAATTATCTCGGAATATAATTGAATTATATAGCTACATTAGTCAATTATAAATTTCACGTTTAGATGACACACGGCTAATATATGTGCGTGAAAATACATTGGAAACGTGATTTAAATTATTTTCTTCCGAGTTTAAGTAGGTTCGCCTGGTCGTTAAAAACCTCTGTCTTGGAAAGTTACAAATTTTTCGACGATCACACGTCACGTGTTTCCCTCGTATTTCAGTTTATTAACCCGCTCTATGTTAGGAACGTTCGTCTGGAGAACTCCGTTACGCGTAACTTACCTTCCCCTAAATTGAAACATAATATCGCGTTCGATATTGAAAATCTTGAAAAGTAGTTTCCTACAAAACACACGACACGTGATGTATCTCTCGTTATATTCGAGTGGCTATGCCATCGCTTTCATCGACTGAAAATGTCTGTCTCGATAAACTGTCGATGTCACGAGTTATCTGTGAAAAATTACCAACAGCGGGAAAAAAAATAAGTTACAAAGAATAATACGTGGCGCGTATGTTGTAGGTTGAGGTTGGCTGTAAACTGGCGACGATCTTCTCTCATAGCGTTGGTGCCGGTCGGCTAGATGCTCCCGATAAAATACGACCGCTTAATAACGCGCGAACTAGTCCCGTACCGGTACAAGATTACAAGCTAACCGGGTCGCCACTATTAATGCCACATAGTTTCATAATTATGTGTATTGATTAGGCCGCGGGTTAACGACGCCGGAACGCGGCTCGAATGCCCGGAAAGTGGAAGACTCGTCGCGTTCACCAGTTTCTGTTGTTTGCACGCGTGCTCCTCCAACTTGTCGATGTGCCATCGTCTCTGTCGTTCGCTTTTAGCAGCTGCTTGGAAATTTTACACGTCGATATTTGTGAAACGCGGAGACAATTATTGGCAAAGCTTGTCGTCACGTCCCCTTTCCCGACTTAATTCGCTCGGACGTAATCGCAATAGACGCGGTGCAGAAAGGTCGTAGTGAGAGGATCGATGAAGCGGTATAACCTGCTGACACGTTTCGGAGGAAAGTGAAAACGCCAAAAGCCAACCCGCTCGTCGTTCAACCGTCGACCGTGATTAAACCGTGGTCAGGCAATCTCACGATTTTCCCAGCTATTCTTTCAGGGTGAAACGAACATTCTTTCGTCGAGTAGCGAGCGGTGACTCAGTCAACGGTTTCGGTTTCTTGGAACGCTGACAGCCGTACTCCGATGACATATGCATGATTTGACGATGTTGCGTGAAAACGGAACATTTTTCGTCGATACGTAATGGCTGATCGAAGAAAAATTGACTTACTATCGAGAAATAGGACGAATTAATAAAATTGTTTTAAGGATTAAGCATCGTTTCTGTTTGCCGCAAGACAAATACGTAATTTGTTTATATTTTTGAAATCAGCTTTCCGATCTTCTAGAACATATCGAATCTCGAATTAGATCGTACTGTTTATTTTCGGAGGTTTGCTAAAGGTGGTAAAGTTATTGTTGTAGCAACGCTCTAACGATACTCCAACGTTATTAACAGACGAGGTGAGGCAAGGTTCTGTAAGAAGCATTATTTCCTACAAATTTATTGTCCATTATGGAAAATCTGATTTCTCCGTTATAACCTATAATTAGACGCGTATCATTAACCATGAAAAATTTCAATTTTCCGCAGATAACATTATACGTGTTCATCGAAAGATGATCGAAGAACGGTATCTCTTACGGTAATTTATAAAAAAAAAAAAGAAAAAAAAAATATTTCTACTCCTGGCGTAGAGCAAAGAAGTATTGCTCCATCGCATTGATATCTAATCTCGTGAGAATCGATTCTCCTATCGATCGTTAGCCTATCCTGTACAAACTTTCCCATATTTTTGCCTCGAACGCAGCTACGTGTCAGCTACAGACGAATAATTGGAAAATTAGAAACGCGCGTCGAAGCAGTGTCGATCGACGATGATTCCGGAATCGACGCGCTCGTTAAGAAATTCCTGCTGGCTCGTCCGTCAGTCAGGCAAAAATATGCCCGTCTCGCGAGGATTGATTTACGCGGGCGGCCAAAAGCGAGGTCACGCCGCACGTTTCCCGATTTTTAACGAAACCCTTCTCCTCCTCCTCCTCCTCCTCCTCCTCCCCCTCCCTCCTCCTCCACTTCTCCCGTCATCTTCCCGTGGTGGAGTTAGGCGAATACGTGATTCAGCCGATGGTAGCCTTGGAAAAATCGCTGGTACGCCAATTATTAGTTGTTCGCGAAAGGGACGGAGGCGCGTTTCGTGCGACTGAAAATTCGGAGAGGAGAGACAGAGCCGGCGTCCGGTAGAGTTTCCACGGAGCGGCCGTGCGCGTGGAACGAGACCACGAAGCGTACTCCCAATTAGGAGCGTGTCGACCGTGAATGGACAAAAGTTTTGCCATGACTCGGCTTCCCCTGCCGGCTCCCCACCCCATGCTCATCGTACCCCCACCAGCGCCAGCGATCCGAATGGGAGTAGGGGGATCCCTGACGCGGTTCCCGAGATCCCCGAGTGGCGGCGGCACTTGCCGAGACGCGCAGACGTGAGTCACGCGTGCTCCGATGCCGGTGAGAAGAGCAGCCCGCGCGGACACTCGTCTGTCGGGTGCTAAGTCACTAGCGACGGAGACGCGCTCTGCTTTTGTTATTAGATCGATTCTTTTCGGGTTAATTCATCCAGGGCCGAAGCTTTCTACGTGCTAATACAAAGAAATAATAAGTTTGACGTTTCCGATGGAATTGCTGCTTCGCGATTACAATATCGTACTTTATAATTTTGATATAGCAAAGTGGGAAGCGCGATCTATGGGCTAACGAAGATGTATATATCTGATGATTGCGAATTGATCGAAGAATGTTGGAATGTATAGAACGTACGCGATAAACGCTGGATGAAGTATAGCGAAACGGTTTACCAAATTTAGCGATATTATTCCTTTTTTTCTTGCATTTTTTGCAATTAGAACGCGCAACATTTTGGAGGTTATTATCGTTCAATTAATTGTGGGAAAATTTCAGAAGATTTAGATCTGCTTCAGTGGTTAAAATAAACGAATCGTTTATCAAAGGTATATACCGATTGCTGAGATACAGGATCGGCACTCGATCCTGTGTCTCAATCTAAAACCAATTAGCAATATTTTTACCACTATTACAAGTATTACAAGTTCGAAAAGCATGGCAGAACGTTGGAAGAAGAAGAAATTTTGATCAGAGATTGCTTGCGAAGCGAGAAACGTCAAGCTCAGCGGAGGGACAATTGTCGCGAGCATGAAAACGGGCCAACGAGGGAATCATTGCCGTATTCCACTGACACGAGAAACTGTATCGCGCGGCATGTCGGCCTCGAAATAGAATATAGAGGGTTATTTCGGATGCGTCGTCTCGTTGGTCTAGTCCAGGGCTGGTCTAGACCTCCGAGGTTCACCCGTTTTACGAGCTGCCGGCAGGCAACACGACCGCTTAGGTGGTGACTAGAATCGAGCGCAGGTGCACCGTGCCGCGTGCATATTTGCCGTTCGTCTCGTCGCCTTATTAAAACGCGTTACGAACGACGTAACGAGTGTCGAACACCACGTGAACCCGTTCGAACATGGGAAAGAACAACGGGGGTGGTTTTATAGAGGCTGATCATGCGTTAGGGTTTACCTGTGACAGGTGTTCTTGTAATTTATACCGTGTCTTGTTTTTCTTTCTTTTCTTACCCCTACCCACGAACTGTGTCATTTGGATAAATTATTGCCACGGTTCACGCTAATATGCTTCGAACGCGATATTTCTCAAAGTGTTAAATATCAAAATTACTGCTGTTTTGCTGGAAATAAAGTGGCATTATGGTAACAGTAGACTATGGTGATTATGATAATTTCAAATTGTAATATTTATGTAGGCTACTATATTTATCGATTTTACCAGTTTTACTCTATTCGTTAGCGCATCGAATTTCCTTCTTATCGAATTATAGCACATGCTCTTTGTCGATCATGTATCGATCTGTTATTGAAAATTCTCACATACATTCACAGACGGTAAGGAAATCGATTGCATCTCTGTATCTTGTCCTTTGTAATCATAAATAAAGAACAAGAGGTGCAAAATTATAAATATCGAAACTTTGACGATGTTACAAAATCTTATCATCGAGAAAGTCTAGAGATGTTAATGCCTAAATTGAAACATCTATCGCTGAGGAATCGGAAGAAACTACCTATGGATTTTTCTTTAACGTTTTCCATCCGAAGGAAACGTGGACGACGAGGGATCGTTTCGGGCAAAAAGGAAGGAAAATTCGATCGTTTGCCGATCTGTCGCGATACAACGATACCTCGGTTATTAATTTCCGTGGCCGTTATTTCTGAAATCGGCGGTTTAACTGCCGCAGCCGTAGAGCTCTCCCGCCAAACAGTGATTCACCCACACTCTAAAAATATCGGGATACACGGATCGCGAAATGCGAGTCTCGTGCGAGCCTTAATGAGCGTTTCTCAGAATGTCTGCAGTCGTTCGCTCTGGAGGGGAAAAGAAAATTCTCTGTGACACCGAGAGAGTCGGGAAACCTTGGGCACATTTTGGTTTAGCGAATGACAGCTAATGACTACGCCATCGAGCGCGCATGACGATGACGATGACATTTCGCTTGATTTAACGTTCGTTTCGAACGAATCTGCGTCAGCCGCTTTTCGAATTCCCTTAACGTTCTATGAATTGGATTGCCTATATTTTTCTAATTGATCGTTTATTTTTCATTGTTATTATGTAGAATAAATAAATGACGAATAAACTATACTTTCGTATTAGTGGAGAAATCCTTGGTTTGTTGGAAGCTTAGCGACACGAGTCTAAAAAATATCCTCAATTTTTATACAACTGCAAATATAAATAACCTAATAAAAAAAATTATTCAACTGCCTGATAGAATCGTATTATTTAACGGAAACTGTATTAACCCTTTTATCAAACATTAAGCTGTATAAAAAATATTTTGTTAAATATTTTAAAAACCGAAAGATATTACATCGTAGAAAGGAAAAGGTTTTTTTCATTTCCGCATTTTTAAACTTCCTATTTCGAATCCAATTTTCTCGAGAAATTTTCACCTTTTCTACTTGCGTCACCAGAAAACCAACGAGATAAAAACATCCTTAACAGCTTTCCATTAAAATAGCCACATAGGTATCCCTGTTATTTTCCGAAATTTCGTGACGAAATTCCACGACCGAATTTGGCCGAATGTAACCCTCGCAAAGCGGTTAACGATCGTCCCGACCAATTTCAGAGCACGAGTATCTGTATACGTATATTTTTATTTCTCGATTAATGCACTTTCCCCGACGAGATCTCTTGTTCAGATTGCTTATTATGGATGCAGTTACGTTTCCCAGATTACCAAGGCTTTTTTTAAACGTTCCTTCCACGAACAAATTTTACATATTTAAATTTTCGAATTCTCGAAAAATTGTTCTCGGTCGACAGTATCGGCCGAGTTGACCTTTTTTGGTCAATGTTTCACGATTACTGAATTTTTCATACCAATTAATATCATCGCAAATATATCTAGAGAATTTATCGGTGTCGTTAAACGAGCGAGCGTTAAACGAAATTCGAAAATAAAATCACATAGTTAACAATAGAGGTAGAAGAAATAGTATATTAATTACAGCTATTGAACTGCGAATAATTCGCATATAAAACATTTAAAATAGACTAATCGCTATATATTATATTTATTAATAGAAACAAATTTAGCTGCTATATCTATGTATACAATATTTATAAAAATGTGAATGTAGACAAGAACTCGCAGTTTATCGCATAAACGAATAAGAAAACACGACACGCACTTAAAAATCGATTAAACAAATTGAGCCTCTGCAATTCACAAAATCATCTATTACATACTTGTCGATATCATTGAACGATTGGACATGGCAATACGAGTGACTTTTCACCTGTTTTCAGGAATCCATCGGAAGTTTCGAATTTCGTATGGCACTGACCGAGTTAATTATCCCGCGCAACCCCTTAAACACCCCTCCCGTGGCTGCTAGGGTGGAAGCTCGAGGGTCACTCGCTACGTGTCGCTAATTTCTACGTAGGAATCGCAAATTGGCACGCGTGTGCGTGCAACAGATGCGCCGGCCACGCGAACGCGTTCGGAAATATTTGCCAGCCCTGTTCCATCCGGAGGGGTAGCGAGCACGCTATTGTGTCCGCCATTCGTCGAAACGAAGAATCGAAAATCAAGCAGCGCGGGATTGTTTTCTCTTATTTTTTCGCCGTTATTTTCTTTTCGTCCGATTTTTTCGGTGGGAAGAGTACCAGGCAGGGGACGATGTTTCGACTTCCATTTCAATGTCTATCATCTTCGTCCTCTGGGAAAAATTGACATTTTTTATGGCTTCGTCCGAGAGCTTCTCCATCGGATACGAATATAACATGTCTTTCGCCCGTTTTGTTCGAAATCGCCGATTTGGAAGCGGAGCCCGGCGAGTACAAAAATTTCCACGGTGAAACGCCGTAATTTACGCGGTTTTGAAATTTCTGCTTAATTAAAGCTGGTGATCCAAAGCGAACGCGATAAAATTTCATTGTAATTTTAAACAGACACGCAGCAGACTGTTCTAAGTAATCATTAGGAATACTTCAAATACTTTCCCGTGTATACGCGCGAAAATCTAATCTATCTTTGGAGGAATTTTCTTCAGTAACAGGTATCCGGATTACATCAATTAAGAACTTAGCATATTCATTCAGATATAATTTGTAAATCAGATTCCTTATAGACAAGCTAAGTATATCGTATCGGACGAATGCGCAACAACGAACATTGAATTCTTTCATTCTATTATCTGCTTCTACGGTAGAATACGTATAATTTCAAAATAGCTGTAATCTACATTTCCTACATATGATAACTATTCTTCTTAAATCTCTTTGAACCTACCTACATTTACGTAACTCTTCAACTGTTAATTACCAAATCTCCGTACTTTCTGTACATTTTTATGCGAAGCTGCACGGAATAAAAAAAATCGAAAAAATATCGACAGCATAATACTCGTCAAAATATTGAGAAGAAATAAAAAATTCCACTTCTCCGATAATATTTACAGTCTACTGGTATCAAATAAATCCTAAATTAATCAATGTTTAATTTACACGTTTACCACAACGTGTACAAAGAAAACTACATAGATCAACAACATTGACGAACTCAGAGTCTCGACTATCACGCAATCTATCAGTCGCTGTTAGGCAGGAACGCGCCAGGATCAGCCACAAGTATCATAAGGGATGAATATGATCGCGAGAACGTTTGGTGAACGAAACGCCTCGGATAATTGTGCAGCGGCCTCGCGACCTGCAATTCACCGGTTTCCCCTTTCTTCTTCTTCATCATCTTTCTCTTCATCTTCTTCTTCTTCTTCCTCCACACTGCTTTTTCTGTCTTTTTTCTTCGCTTTTTTATAATCCTGCTCCCCGCACGATGGACGAAGTTTATTGTCGTCGTAAATTTTTCCGCGAGCCGGCCTCCGATCGCTAACATTCCCCTTTCTACGTGGCCGCGCGTTCGGAGACTATTCAAAGGTCGCTTGGAACCGTTCCAAAATTCCGAATCGCATGGGACGACATCGCTGCGATTCCTGCGGCGATTCGAGCTTAAGTGAATCCAGAGTGAGCCGTAAACCCAGGCTAAATAAACTTCGATTTGAGGGAATGACGCCCCTCTCAGATGACTTTCGTTCGCTCGATTTTCCACCGAGCTTGATCACCTTTTCTCAGCGAGTCGTGCATCGGTACCCTGTATTGCTACCATTCTCACATCATTTCATATTCTTTACCAACATTGACTATTTCAACTTTGACGTTTCGGGTTTAGAAAGGAGATTTTAGTAATAATTTACGTACATATATTAATCCTTGACGATTCTTAATTATTGGGTCGTCCGAAAAGTTTCTTTCGTTTTATAAAGAAATGATAGATACGCAACATTTTTCGTCTTATATTATTTTATTAAGAATTACGTATGATCCATTTTGTCTTGTCAAGATAAAGATCACAACGTTCGACAGATTATGTTTCATGTTTGTATAAAGACGCGTCGTTGTAAAGGACGTGGCTGTAAAAGAAAGACACTTTTCGGACAACCTAATAGATGGAAGGTGTGAGCCAATGTTTCTCTTGTTCAAGAACATTTAATTTAATTTCATTCGCTTTATTAATGCGATATTTATCAAAACAATATACTTTATATAAAAAAGACACTGTACATTCTTAGGCTCGACATTGAAGTTATTGACAACTATTGGAGTTACTAAACAGTCATTCTGTATTACGTACTCTTTAAATCTTCCTATCTGTCTAAATCTCTTTTATGTTCCCCTTATATTTCTCACCTAACTTCTCCTTAACTTCTACAATTCATTTTCAACAAACTCCTAACACCCATCCACGATCACTTTGTAAATAATTTTATAACATAGGAAAAATTTGTTAGCAATAACACGTTTGCTCGGAATCATGACGCAAATCATAGCATGTCAACGTTCCAAAACTTTCTGTATAATTTCATTAGAAAATTACTCGTAAAATGGGGTTAGACCAAAACCAACGACAATACCATTATTCTAACGCGTCAAATTTCGAAACGAAACGGGCCACGTTCACGATCCACTTTCCGGCTGCAGTTGGCGACCGATTTAAATGATCTGTCAGCAGCACACGCGTCGATTCCTTTGTCATCGAGGATGACCAATACCGATGACGGGGTCGGGCGTCGCAGAGCGTCGCGGGGGTGGCACCACGTCTGCGTTCTTGCGGAGCGTCGCTGTTTGCCGACGCAAGCGCGTGGTGTACGCACGAATTTATGTTCGACATGTGCGATTACTGCGTACGCGGCTACTTCGCGTGATTATCAGAGCAGGAGGGAAGAACTAAGCGAGAGAAAGAAAGCTATACGACGAAGGTGCGAGGGAGAGAAGGAAAGAGAGAAACAAAGGAGGAACAGTGCGCGCGAGCAATTACCTGAGAATCATAATTTGCGCTATATTGCTGCAATCAACAAATATAAACGTACCTTAGCTATGCGAGCTTCTTTCCTTCTCTCTGCCTTCGTTTCTTTATTATCTTTGCCCGAGTTTTCTCGGTACTTGGATAGATAGACTTCTTGTCTTCGTTTTTAGATCATGGTATATATTCAACGAGTTTCTTACGTTTATGTTTCGTATTTAAATTAGTTTAACATATATTACGTAGGATTACGAGATCATAAAGAGACATTAAACACGAAAGAATTAGCAACAACGATAGAGTAAATAACGAGATATTGATATACGTATCTGGTACTTTGGTCTGAGCGAAACTTTTGCTTCAGACAGATGTACATAGGAACGAAGGGATTAAGTGTTTCTCCAAAAAGGTTTATTAAACCACACGATTTAAACACTTCATTTGTGCATATATAATTTGTAAACCTCTACATTCACAAAAACTATCTAGGTATCGTTTCTAATAGAAGCTATTTATCTCAAATATTTTATTCTGCCAACAAATTTCCATTTGACTCATTGTCTCGGGCGCGTCGAGGTCGAACATTTTCCTTTATACCTACTCCTAGACCGATTTATTTCAGCCATCGCCCCATCTTTCTCTGAGTCCTTTATTTCGAACCGTCCTATCCGATTCCTATCTTTGGCTGGATTTTCGGACTTCTCCCTTACCCCAGCGGATTTCTTTCTGCCGTCGATTCTGCCCGTTCCTTTGAATCCTTTTTTCCTTCCCCCATCTTCCTTCAGGCCTCCCCTCGCGCTCTTTCTCCTTCACCCGCGCGCACCGCCCCTCGCCTCCTCGCCCCGTTTCGCTCATTGTTGCTCCGCCTTTCGTTCGTACGTCAAATAACAGCTATTGAAAATCGTTGATTCATGAATAGTCATCGTATCGCCAATTAGCGGGTCGGATGAATATTCACGGGTGCGACGGACCGTCTATCGTTCACCTATACGCGCTTTGTCACGCGATAACGCTACTCGTCGCAGCGCATGGCGCATGTTCGAACGTGGCCCGCCAACGGAGAAATAAATCAGAATGACGGATTAATCGGTTCGGTTGCTTATTCGACTCGTGAAGCCGCGGCCGCGTTTCGATCGAGTAATTTTCAAACGGGCCCACAATGACTGCAAATAATCGCTGCTAATGGTGAACGGTTCCAGCCGCTCCGACCACCACCTCACTCCACCACTCGGCAAAATTGACTTTTGATGGAATTACTTTACGAACGGCGATTAGCTTTGTTACACGATGTTGTTGCGCGAATCCCGCGCCCCGCAATGAGATTACAATGTCGTGTAATATAAAAACAGCGATGTTTAATTATCCTTTTAAGTTATTGCGTATGAACCTAATGGCCTATCGTTCTCGCGCAAGCAGTTTTACATGTACGTTTCGAGTTGTACGGTACCAGATTACTCTGTAGTAAGTAGCTATTCGCTATTTTTCCCTATTAGTATCGTTGAAAAGCTATATTTAAACGAGAACGCAAATTACGTAATAAATACACAATTTTTTATATCTGTATTAATTTGAATTGAACAGCGAGTAAGGTGCATCATCGTCTAGAACGAACGAGGTGCTACAAAATGCTTGTCGAACCCATACGATAACTAAACGCGGTATTTATTATTCCAATATAGTCTACTGTTCGTTAGGAATAATATACAATAGCCTTTCAGGTAGATCGTTATTCTATTTTCTGTATGAAATTATAAAAAGATATGGCAATTGGCAAAGGATGCAATTAAGAAGCAACAAAATTGTATTTCATTCTGACGAACGAATTACGTATCAATAAAACCGTTGTGGATCCCCCATAAAGGTAACAAAATCACTTAAGCAAATATCACAGACTCCTCGAGGCTCTGAGGCTGCAACAGCAAATACATATGCATCGGCGGTATATCGTATGCGCATCGATAAGATTGCTTTCATAGATCAAAGCACGAGCTCGACCCTCGAGATTGATAGATCGAAAACGAATCTGCCGGCAAGTGGACTCGAAACGAATCGAGTGATGTTCGTCGGAGCGGCTGTCCGCTATCGGGGCCGAGAGGAAAGCTGGGCGTTTGCCCGCGACCAACTTCCGGCTGCTTATCAAACGCTCTTCCGTCCGAATGTTCGTTTCGGGAATTCAATTGTCGACACGCCACGCTGGATTTAACGAATATCTATTTATTTTTCGTGTGGATCATGCGATACACGGTTCGCCGTACGACTACACACAACAGAAACGCTCGAGATCATGTACACGAAGGAAAAATAATCTTGGACTTTTGACCTGTTAAGCAAGTCGTCTCCTAACTAGAAATTAATAGAAACGAGCCAATATCGATGTAACAAGCAAGTGCCTTAGAAGCCAAACTAATTAAATCCGGTTTTTATTTGTCTCTTAATTTCATCACATACATAAGCGCATGTGATTAATATTCGATTCCGAAGAAACAAATAACTTAGTTTTATAAGTTCGTTCATTGTATGAAGATTGACATAAATAATGGTCAATTCTAAGATAAATTTAAAAAGCAATTTTTGTAACATCATCGTGTTTCTGTACTTCTCGATTTGTACAATTGATTAACGTTGTTTTTGAACGGTTCAAATATAAACGATATTCCGTTTTTATCTCATGTAACTGATAACCCGATTTTCTGAAAATTTCGTTATTTCAGTATTAAAACATATAATCGAGTTATTTAATTTTTCGGAAACCAAGTGATTAACTTCGATAAAATTGAACGATTGTATAACATAATTATATTATATATTGTCTTTAGTATAAATAAAATGGCATAAAAAGATAAGAGATTCCTAAAGATGAGATTGGTAGACGACATAATTAGTCTTTGCCAATTAATGTAATCGATAATATCGAACTTTTGGAGAAAAATCGATTGGATGGAACGGAGCGCAGTGGAAAAGGAAACTCGCTATCGACAATCAAGACCCCGACCATCTCATTTTACGCATATAAATTCATCCGGACGTGACGTGGCGCAAGTCTCGTGGCCGTATGAAAGCCGTCTAAGGCCATCTGTACCAATCGGTGTCCATTAAGTTGGCATAGAGACTCGTTTGCCTTTCAGTTTCACGTTTCCAGATTTCTTTCGGCCATCAACCACGCGACGAAATCGCGTGCCTGACAGCGTTAGGCTTTTCTAATTATTAGTTACCCTCTCCTTTCTATCGAGATAGCAAAGATTCTGATCGACGTCTTCTTCGCAAGTGACGTGATCCAACGATTAATTGCAAGTGGTTGAAGTGGTTGAAGTGGCAATGGTCGAAGTTGCAACATGATGGAATTTTATTATACTTTATTATTAGTATAGCGTAGATACAGTGTCGACATATAAATTGTCAAAATTTTGGCTTTTAATCAGTCAAAGAATAGAAATTTATTAATTAAACGACTAATTAATTAGAGAAATTGGATATCTAACCTTAAGAAAATCAAAATAAAAGTCATTGGATGGAAGGAAAAATTGACAATGTATCTAGGTCACGCTTTAAAATAATTGCATCAAAGTATCATAATTTTCCTTTTCCAAAGAAAAAATATACGTAATATAAGATACGTAAAATATCAAAATTTTCATTTATCCCTTCTAATAAAAGAAAATTTGTAAACTGAAAAACACATATTTGGATGAAGATTTTTATTAGACAATAAGATCTTCTTCAGTCCGAGCACTGCGTGTTTTCTTAGATCCAAGTCAGCTAGTGGTTCGTTAATGACACTGCTGATCGGTGTAATTTTCTCTCGACCGGGACTTTCGATCAAATTATCTTATCGACGTTGTCCGCGGTAGATTGTGTATTTACACGGACGTCGGTTCGCATTTGTCTTTGAACTGAGCATCAGTGAAAACATCCTTCGACGTTTCGAAATAGCAAATAATTTATTTTAATCGTTACACGAGAAGGAAATACTACACCGACGAATTTTTATTAATCGATGCCAAACATAAAATCACGCGTGACGATGATTATAATAATACGGCGTGTATAATTTATACAAATAAATGCGAATCATATTGCACAAAAACCACGCTTGTCGGGACTATGCAGCTATTTTTAATACCGTCGTAAATCTTTGACATCGTAAAATATTTCTTGGCACCTACCTACCGAACATCTTCTTCGGAACTTTCGTGCCGGACGAATTAAAAATAAAATCGATTGCTTTCTTTTTCTGTTACACGTCGCGTGCAGATTAGTCAATAAAATATTTTTATCTTTCGATTTACATTTTGATCAAAATCGGCACGATAAAACAAGACATTTTTACCATATCGTGCGGTTTTAATCAAAATCTTCATCAAAATCACTACAGTATAAAAACAATGACCGTTACGAAATGAAAATTAGGCTTAAACAAATCGCGTATTTTTATATCCTAATCTCTGTATCTTCCAAACTTCCTATTTCATTCCACGAATCTTTATATTTACTGCAAGAAAGTAGTATCAAATCACGGTATATTTGTAATCATCAAACCAACTATTGTCAACAGCGAAATCCCCACAGATCCTCACAATCAGCTTCCTACAACGTCGCGCATGCACTGTCGGAATCAGCGCGTAGCTGTGCGGAACTTACCGCGGTCCATCACGGCCTCTTGTTTTCCGTCCTTTCTTATTTTTCCTCTTTTTTTTTCTAAATTGTATCTATTGGCTCGAAGCGATTGAAAGTAATTGAATGAAGCGGCCGGTTATTTACGAACGTTTAAGCGGAGCCAACTATCTGTCCATTCATTCGGTCTTGTCCCTTCATTCATTCATCATTCACTCTCGCCGGTGTACGGGCGCTGCATGTATAGCAGTAGTAAAGGCCCATTCAATTGATCGGTGATTGTCTAAATTATAAGATTGCCATACAATGGCTCTCATCTCGACCTATTGGGGTCTCGTTCGACCGTTGCGTCACCACTTTAGGACCGGATCGCAAGCCGCGATCGCGTCAAAAGAGCACCTACGAAATCGACCGATCCTCCTAATGAGGAAGGCGCGGACATCAATCGATACACACAACCCTGATGCCCATTTGTGAAGAATGTGTGGGGCTGCCGGTCGTCTTTCCGCCGGGGGACCCGTTCATGGAAACCACTGGCCGATCGCGGTGCACCGGGACCAACTTAACCACCCGCTGCTAGGAAATGCAGCAACCCGTGACACGTGGGAAACCTAGACAATTCGACGCTGGACGGTCTTCGATCATTTTATTGACTACATCAAATGACCGTTATTAGACTTCTTCGCCGGTTAAACTACTTTTATTGGACGGTTAAATACTTCTGTAATTTGCTCGACACTAGAGCTTCCAAACCTGTTATTCAGACAGGTTTCAGATTTGTTGCCTTGCAGTGAGTAAAAGTACGAAGATGCTCGATGCTTGTTTCTATTACGTTACCTTATTATAATGTCAAACATTGGCAACTTGTTTCTTAAATCAAAGCGCATGTTTGTTAGTTTCCTTTACGTATGCGATGAGATATTCACTATGATTCGAAGGTATCGCCTATGAAATATTTTTAATATTATTAATGCAGCGAACTGTTTTCTATTTGAAGCTACGATCGATAAACTCAGAAGGTGTCTGAAAAATCAGTATCCTTATATCTACTTCTAAATTCTACTACTAAGAAATCTGTATTTCAACCAAATCTACACATTTACCACCAAATAACGAAAACATGAACGTAGCAAATAGCTTAGATCATAGATTCTGGATAAATTTAGCTATGCTTTCAAGGTTTGTAATGCGTATAAAAAAGAAGCCTACGAAATGATAAAAACAGGATTGAGTCGTCCTGCGTTGAACAGGAGACATGATTTCGCGCGCATTCGTACGCGAAACTATTCCGACCGGTAGTTGTTCCGAGCTGTAATGGACTCCGACCAAAAAGAAAGAGAACTCAAGCCAGGGAACAGTCCTGGAGTGAGAGCAAGAGAGTGAACGCGCGTGCGGGCGAGCGCTAATCCCCGGAAACAGGCTTAATTACAGTCGCGTCCGAAACAGGATAATGGCCGAAGCGCGAATATGGCTGTCCCGTGTCTGGCTAACTAACGTCAGCCTGGCAAATCGGTTTATCGTTTCGCCGAAAAGTTCCTTCAATTCTAACCGAGAGTCCGTCTGCGCCGAACTTCCGCGCATTAAGCACTTACGCATTACACCTGCATCGCCGTTGTCGCGGAAACTTGCGAAACGTTAATTAGCATCCGTAACATTGCTCCGAAGTGCGTCAACGGTGATTCGATTTGAGGTTAAGACCGCTGTTTGGATACGCGGTTGGGACGGTAGACTAAACTTTTATATTTTTTGAGAAACAATGTTGGTTTCTTTTTTTTCTGAAAAAGGAGGAGGGATTAAGAATTCAGTAATGTGATTCAACCTTGGTTAGTTAAGGAAAAGTTATTTCATTTGGCGGAAGTTGCGGTTCTAAAAATCTCATTACTAGCTCGCGATGGATTTCAAAGATACAAGGATTTTAAGTTTATATTACAATGTCAATTTCTCTGTTTTCTTTTAGGCAGAGATAAGAATTGAGTAGTCTATAATGTTGCGGAAGTTGCAGTTCTAAAAATTCCATTACTATATAGACTTCTGTGTATCCTATAAATATAGATTTTTTTTTCAGAAACGCTACTACAAAGATCATAGCAAAGATTAATAATTCTTATAAATATACTTCGTATCAATGCAATGATATAACAATGGAGTATAATAGCAGAGTGACAAATAAATAAAATGAGAAGGGGATTAATTTATACTACTTACATAGTCGCCATTTTTATGTAAAGAAAAAACGATTATGGAGAGAATGAATCGATCGTGATGAGTTGATTATTGTTGAGTTGATTGACGGCATGATTTCCTGTCGGGAAATCGGAAAATTGTATTTCTTGGTTCGGAAGGACATCGCGATGCGATGGAAAATTTATCGCAACACCGTGCAATCGCGTCACGGCAGACCGAGTTTCTTCTTTCTAGACAATACCAGCTGCGGCACGTGATTCACGAACGTACGCGCTCGCGGAAATTTATTGTGGCGTCGTGTGGGCATCGCTCGTAGAATTTACTGCAATCGGTAACAGTTAGCGGCGCGCAAAAGTCCCTGGAATATCGAACTTTCGTAATCGGTACGGCCATACGTCACAATTGTTACTTCATTTGGAACAACCTGCACTGGTTCTCCTCGTTCATCCGGTCAGATAGCATGCGATTAAACGCCTCGAAACCGTCCCTTAAATTATTTTTTATCAGTGTCCACGTGCCGCTCGTTGGACCGAATGATTTTTTGTCACTAAAACTCCCTATAAATTCGTTCTCTCAGATCGTTTAAATACATATACCTTTTACGAAACATCTCTCTTCGAAAAATCTCCGACACTTACCTGAACTGTGTTAAAACAAAGTGGAAGATCACCAGTTGCTCGAGCTGAAAACAAAAGGTTATAGAGAATATTTAACACATACGGAATTTTCGTAAATAATTTAGTAACCACGATCTATTACCGCGCCAAGTGTAAGGCCTCCGACTTAACTACGCAGAAAATTGCAGATTTGCAACGAACACTATCATTACGTCTCCCACTGAGAAAATGTTTTCTAACGACCGCGAGATTGCTTCGGAAGTCGTTCGAAAGAAACGTCTAACCAGTTTACGTTTCAGCTAATCCCACATAACGTCGATATCCGGAAGAATGCGAGATATCGAATCTCGCTTAAAACATTCAATGTGATAGGATTCTTATGATTCCTATTTTAAGCGACGAAACAATAGAAAAGAATTGTATTTTATTTCTTTTTCTTGAAAGAAGGCTAAAACACACGCGTCGTATTGTTGAAAAATAACAAAAAGAAAGAATGATATCGATTCGATGTATCGAACTAGGGGGCATCCTGCTTCTCGATACATGTATCGACTCCGCACCGAACGTGTTAATTGCCGTACACGATCGCGACCGATCGAAAGTTGCGCGCAAAGTTTCCGCGTTGAAACCCCCTCTAACGAGAGGTCCGAAGAAAAAGGAAGAAAGAGAAAAGAGGCTCTAGGTTAGCGTGCACGTGCAACAGCACGCACCGCCACGGAATTCTCTGGGTGCACGTAAACGGTCGTAAAGCAAAGCGATCCTCGAACGCCTCGACGTAACTCTCGTTTCTACGGTGTACACGGTGAAGTTATCTGTGCATCGGCCGTGAGTGTACGCTAAGTACGCGCAAGTACAGTGTCGGTAATATCCAGTGTTACACACGTATGTATAAATATATATACATACACGCACGTGGAACTACAGCGTGGTTCGATGGTGTGCCACTAGAGGCGAGCATTAAACGGATACTTGCGTACAAGCCTTTAAGTAGGCTCTCGTTCGGTGTGTGCGTGCCTGCGCCGCGGTAGAGTCTCTGCGGAAGCGTTGCATTGAGACCAATCGAATAGAAACTAATTTAATACAAATGAACACATACGCACATCGACGTTTCTCGCGTTTCCGAGCGCTCAGTGGGTTTAATACGACTCGAACGAATCCGCTTCGGAAAAACGTGCCTCTTTACCTGGGACACCTCTCCCAAACGTCATCTTTCCTGACTCAAGATTCCGGTATGATTGTCACTTATCTTTACATTGATTCTTTTTTTTCTTTTATATTTATCATCATTTTCCTAGGTGTTGGATACTTTGGATATGAATATTTTCTATAGACGATGTTTCATTTACTATGACTGTCACTGCGGGCAAAATGATTGCATACTATATAGAATATGCCAGTTAGGTGTTACATATATTGAGGATATTATTATAATTTCGAGATTTTGATACGGAAGATTATATAACTAGAGGGAGGCGTGTGTTTTTGGTTTAAATATATACAAATATCAATAATGTATTTCGTTTATGTGTACTCATAACCTATATCGCGAGCCAAGATTCCTAAAAAGGATGCGAAATGCTTTTTGAGAGGTCGCTACCGTTATTCTAGTTATTTTAAGTCATAATTACCTATAACAAATTTCGGAACAAAAATTTTTAGTGCTTATTTAATTTCAATACGTGGTGCGATGTTCTTCTTTTTTTTATAGATAAATGGGTATGTGTAATACATTAAATATTATCAAAATCTATTATAAATGTTTTATAGAAACATGAGATAGATTAGCAGGCTCGTATACACTGTTCTACACCAATGACACTCACTGCATATAGTTGCATGGTAGTTAAAGGATTAATCATACTTTCTAGATGACTTAAAATCCTAACCTTCCTTTTAATCCTGCTGTTCTCTTCGCTTCTCCTTCGTCATTGTACCTCTTCAGATTTCCTTTTTGGGATGCTTTATTCATGAAAACGGAGAAACATACAAAGACAGTAAAATTATAATGTTAATCAAATATTTAAAAGTTATCTATCATATATTTCAATAACATTTATTGAAATATAACATCCATTTGAAGTCATATGAACTCGAAAAGAATTGCAAAGTTGAATCTTCGATGACGTAAAATTCAGTAGGATAGTATTTTCCATAAAGGAACGATCGACGTCGAAATCGAAGCGTTTCGAAGTGAAGGCACGGCCTCGCAACGAATGTCGGATCCCACGTTGAGCCAGTAAATCACACGGCTCGCGAAGATCCGCGAACTTTTGCGCCATCGCGCATTGCGAAACGCTTTCAATTAGTGCGCTTTCTAATTGTAACTCATCGCAATTAGAATCGACGAAATTACGTGCCGCTCGCATTATGCGCCGACGCCAGACGTCTTGGTGAGCGCGACGCGTATAGTATAACCGCGTTTACTCGTCTTGCAAGTCGTGGTGGGTGAACATGCGCGCGCGAACACCAACACATACACATATACATAGAAGAGCGATCGCAAGCATACGCGAATCGGTATACGGGTTATTAAGCAACGCCGTTCGCACGTCCTCCCCTTCCCCGCTCTCCACTTGTTTCGTTTCTTTTTCGTCCTCTTCTTTCGCGTTTCCCTCGTACGTTCCACGTCCCCTTCTTCTTCCTGTTCTTCTTAGCGAGTCGTGCTCGACTCAGAAGCGGTTCCGGGCCGATGCAAATGCGCTCGTAAAGACCGATGATGATAACGTTGAGAACGAAAGAAACGCGGGGTGCCATGCCGGCGTGCGGAGAAATTAGCGGGACCTACAGATGGACAGAATGATAACTCTTGAAATTCGAGGCACCACCGTTCTTCAGACGCCTTCGTCTTTCACCTTAACACGTTGACTGGTGAAATTTTGTATGGCTTGTCTACAGTGCTCGTTCCTACGTGGTACACTTTTGTACACAATTTTAATACCTACTTTAGTTAGAAGATAGCATTAATTAAATACGTTTTATATGATACATTCAGCACATTGCGTGAAATCATTTGGAATTTTAGAAATATAAATATTTCTTTTAATGCAATGGGTATCACTGACTAGTGTTAATCGTTAGTGATATTCAACGTGTTAACAAACCCTGTGGATATTCACCAAATGTACATTTGTATCTAGGACGCATACGATTACGAATTACGAATTAGTCATTGCTTTGAGAAGAAACATGGCACTAGCCCTACTTTAATTCATCTTCTAACTTTTCTTGATACTTCGATTAAATTTAACAATTGTCATGCGATATTTTTTACTTGTTTACACACGTCGTCTTATTTGATAGTACTCGTATCGAGTTGGTACACGGTAATTAGCGTGAAACGTTCGGTAAATAGCTCACCGCGTTCCCTTCTATTCGGAGGCTACAGTTCCTTGAAATCAGTTGGTAACAGTTTCGAATTAACGTTCAATGTATTTCTCTCATCAATAGCGGTACTTTTTTTCCCACTTTGTCCATGTCTAGGTCCGGCACAGTTGTACCAATTACTTGGTACACGGTTGGTGGTAGTCGGTAGCGGTGTCTATGGTAGTGGTAGCAGCTACTCGACTGACTGTAACCTCGGCTAACGTTTACTCCAAGAAAACGAGGATGGAGAGAAAGAGAGAGTAGCCGCGGGGAAACTAGCGATATGCATGCGCGATACGCTTGGCCCGATATTTATACGGCCTTGCGCCGTCCGTTTCGGACGTGGACAATGAGCCACAAACCGTCTCATGGAGTCGCAACGACCGCCGCGTCCCGATAAGGGATATAAGTAACACTTGAACCGTGCTTCCGGTTGCGAGCTGCGAACTTGGTTGCTCTCTACGTGGCCACTGCCCCGATACTAATTCGCGGGACACTTGAAAGATATTTCTTTCATGCCTCACGTTTTTCCATAAGGTTCGCGATGTTCGCATGGAAATTGTTGGATCCGATGGGAAGAAAATAAGATAGGCTGAACTTCTATGTTTAAGTATATTACATAGTAGTTATTATAAGGATTAGATGTGATCTAGTAGTCTTCGTATGACGTGAGAAATACAAGATTAGTGAGTTTGATACGCGTTTGTTAATTGTTTCTTTCGTGCGTATATAAGAAGAAGTGCATTGGACCTTTATTTTACTTTGGATATTTTCTGCTAATTATACGGATTAATTACAATCGAGGGGTTGAGATGGCGAACGATGCAATTGACAGAGCTAAAGATTTCTGTTACTTATGTCATTCATATTATTTATTATTTCATCGTTATGGACATCCATTTTTTACCACCTGTACAGATATAAAGAGAGAATAAATGGTAAAAGAATGTGTTTCTTCCGAATATCTATATTCTACGCGAATACGATAAAAATATTATTAGGGGTAAAAGGATTTATATTCTACCCCATTAAAAGAATAGCTTAAAACATTTTTTTCGCCATATTGTTTACCATTTCAGTTCGTAAACTCTTTATTGTTTTCTTTTATTCTGTAGAAACGTTAGGTTAGATTAATTCCGCTGGTAAGGCTTCTGAAGTTTAATTGCACTTGTAACCCACAAAGCCATCAAGTAAACGACGGACGCTGGGATGACGGTACGGGGCTCGTTCCTTCAGTCGCGGGAACCTATTGTTCTAGCTTCAGGGAGAGAAGAGACGCGCGTGACACGCATGTGCGTAGATGCGCGCGATACGAACGCATTACTGTAACAACGTATCCGCTACTGCATCGCATTATACCGAGTTACCGCTATTTTCGCGCGGCCACGGTTTTCTGCACTTTCGGCGCGGCCAGCGGCGCCGCGAAAACGTCGCGAAAACAAGCCGCATCCGGCTGTCTTAACGGGATCCCGCCGCGAGGAAAGCAACTGGCTGCTTTTGTTCGCTCAAACTGTTCTGCTACTCGTTGCTCTTCTTTTTATATTTTTCTTCTCTTATTTTCTTACGCGCAAGCGGCGATATCTTCCATCGAGAGCTTCTTGGAAGTCAAGTTGATCAACTCTACTTTTTGTCATTTTCTCAGGATACGCGATTAGTTGAATGCGTATGTTGCATTATTAAGAACAGCACTAATTGAAGGAACAAACAAATATGCGCTTAGTTACGTTTTTAAAGATGTGAATTTACATGCAGGATTCATAGTCTCGTGATTAGGCTTCAACTTCTCTAAAAATAAATTACTTGCATAATCTCAATTTTTCAAAAATACTGCGAAATTAACGACGAGTTTCAAGAACAATTAAGAAAGATAATATTTTTAATATCAACGCTTTTCCTACCTTTCAGTTTATGGCTATACGGCTCATGTGTTCCGTACGGCTCTCGAGTGTAAAATTCTAAAATGAATAATGTAATCTGAAATTTTCGAGATACGCTGGCGTTCAAAAGCAAGCAGTATAAAACGATCTTCAATGATATTTTTCTTTACGAACACTATAGTTATGGTAAGACGTTAATTTCTATTTAATAGGTTTCTTTTTTTAAATTGGACGAGCATAAAATGGACTTTACCTCAGTTATGAGCCAATGAGTTTGAATTGAAATTCATAGTTGACACTTATTGATATTTATTGGCCATTGTTTGATTATTAGATTAATTAATTGCTGAATCAATGATGAGGATAATTGAGCTTCTCTGCAAGTTATATGCCTTAATTCTTTAACAATGGGTGCTCAAATAGTGACGAGATTGACGCGTGAACCATAACATGCTATGAAAGTTGCATGTACTGAAATTTTATTCAGTATAAAGAAGTTCTAATATCGATTGACAAGAATTTCGTTTCCTCTTTACCAATCAGAAAGAGTCAACATTGATAGATAGAAAACGCAAGTTGTCATACTAAACACATACACGTATACGCGTCTATCACTCGAGATTACAATATTTTAATCCCTGCAAAATCGCACCGCCTGCGCTATCTACGCAGTTGCACGATATTGTAAGTATGTATATACATACATATTACGTTTGCTCGTTTACATCACATAGCTGTGCACTAACAAGCGGTAAGTGGTGGTTACAAACTCGTAGAAGCTCTTGCAACAACACTAGAATTACCACTTACTAAAATCATTGAAACGTTTCTGACAAAATTAATATCGACCATTTATTTTCATCGTATCGCTATAATTATAATCGTCTACGTACATGCTACGTATTTACAATAATATATAAAAGGACAAATTTCACGTCGCTAATTTTAGTGTGAAATGGCACTTAAGTTTTGAATTCCGAGAAATTATTACTGTATAACATCCAACAACCCCTTCAAACGTTTCGGTATTCAAAGGAAAGCGCCACGAAGTGGATGGATCGAGCCGATACCAGGCACAGAAGCTTTAACGACTTTCAGCGGTGGTGTTCGCTTCCGGGAGATGGCGTGGATCTTCGCTCCGTCGTTGTTTTTCAGTTTCCGAAACGCATAAAACGGACGAAGTGGCTGCGATTCGAGGGGGAGACAAGTGCCTTGAGGAAGAAAAAAGGGCCAGTGACGCGCGTCGAGCCCCCAAGGAAACGGGACGCTCGAAATAACGCGGCCGAGTATAACACGTGTGCCCGTATATTTTGAATACGGATACAATGTCGTTGTCGGGGCCGGTTAGAGTGGTAGATATTACTCGGCCAATGTGAATCAGACCGCTTGCTTCCGGTTGTAAACGACCGACTGGGGAGGATTAAGTAGACTCACCTTGGATGCGTAGCGAACGCTCGCTCTAATTACTTATCACCTGGAGTCATTGTTGAATACCATGATGAATCTGACGAGAATCGAACACATATTATACTTCGCAGATATCCAAGTCCAATGGATTTTGGTTAGCTTCCTTTGTTTTTCTACTAATCCGTCTACCATTAAGTTATTCGTTATTAGATGACTCGAAATGAGTTAAGATAGAGGGATGAATAAGTTCTTTCAAAGATCGTTAGATTGTCTCGTAAGTTTTGTCGATTTTTAATGAAGTGTTGTTGCTTGTCTGTCTCTCAGTCGACTATTTTCTTAATTAACGTATTCGATCTTGCATAAAATTTGGAAGCTATAGCAACGGAAAATATTCATTCGGTTTATCCGTAAGTTCTAGATGCGAAGATACAACGAATATGGTTTACGAGGCTCTGAAACCGATATTATCGTATCGATGTAATTAATGTACTGTCGTATGAAATTTCGAAAGACGGGTTACGTTTTCTTTATTAGATATGATATCGGGTAAAACGTTTAACTCAATAATACATATCATCAATTATGCAGTCACACGTAGATCATAATTTGTCGCTAATTTCAACGACGCGTCGAGGCACACAGAGGGCATAAAAGCTGCAAATTACAAGATGTGAAAATTATGCTTCTGTAAGAAAATTGACATTAATCATTGGCACAGAAATCGGCAATTAAAATCGTACCCTTGCTACCGAGGGTTGAGGGGCAATATGATGATTTAACTGCTTTTTATGCAACCACCGGAACGAGAAATCCATCCAATCGCAGCTTGAAACGAGTGACGCGTCATCCTGGAGGGGTTATCCCTTCTCCAGCGGCGAGGAAAGGAAGGGGGAACAAGAGGTGGCCCCTCGAAGCGAAGCTAATTTGAACGACACCCGATATGCAGATCGGCAGGACGAGATCTATGTAAATCGCGCGTCAGCCAGAGGAAGAGTGGTGTTGGGAAAAAGAATTGGCCCACAAACTGGTTTCAACTGAATGGCCCCCGCGCACGATAATATATATCGGTCGTTCGTTTTTTACATTTTGCGCTTTACGGAACGGGCTTTGTCGCACGGTTTGCGAAGCACATGCCTCTACCGGTGCCGAACAACCACGCGTGTGAAATACCCTCGCCAGGAATTCGACGCGCGACAAATCAATTCTCGACCGCGAGTTTTTCCATCGGCCACCAACGATTTGAATCCATTTCCCGTTGGATCTTCACTGTTTTTCGAAGTGACTTCGGCGATGTGTTTTCAGAGCAGTTAATTTCTTATTTTTAGACCAAGGGTATCTATGTAGATTCATGTTTTTAGGAATGGGAGCAAAGGAATGGAATATAAAGGAAGATTTGTTTCATTTATTTGATAGCGTATCTAACTATTAGTAGGTATTTTATTTTCCATGTTTGATGCAGTTTGATATTCTATGTACATTTTGTATATTGTTGCAGCTTTAGATTTTTCGTGAATACGTAAACGCTCTCAGGCTATTTATCGTTAATATTCTTAATTTATTTAATACGTAACATAACTTCTTAATTGTTGTCTAATTTCTTGGTATCTCATGAATATTCTAACCAGATTTATCAAGAAGATAGATAATCATAGCTATTATGCGATTAACGTAAGCTTTTATAAATACAATAGAAGGGTTGATAAAGTAGATTGATGAAATTTAAGTTTATTGCCTGTTTGAAATTCAAAGTTAAAAACTGCAGATCTATAAGACAAATATTAATTTTCGATACATTAATAATAGAAATATACACAAACGTGGTTCCATCATTGAAGAGAAAGCTATTTACCAAACTCTGAACATTCCCACCTCTGGGACACAGTTCGACCCCATCTCCGCTCGATGGCCGATAAAACGTTAATAATTTTCGTGAAAATAGCGTCTTGAGAAGAAATGGGCAGAGCAAGGTCGCGGTTCACTTGCCGGTCGATTTAACTACGCATCCGGTCACAAAAGACACGTACTTGCACGCGTAGGGGCGCGCTGCTTCGCAGCTACTCAAAACTTCGTCCACGGAGAGACTAACTCGTTGTAAATCCAATTAGCGCCCGTGGCTTTGAAGTGGCTTTCCATACTTGAGCTCCTCCGTGTCAAGGGCTTGGCAAAAGTATTTCCTCTTTTTTCACTTTGAATAATTTCCCTTTCGGTTCAACTCCTCGCCGGTTTCCTTCGCTGCATCTTTGCTGCCCCCTCGGTCCAAGCCTTCTCTCCGGGTGATTAAAAGAATCGCTCTCGAGACCCTTTAAAATAGGCCAATTTTCTGAATTGAAACGGAACGAGCGATCGATCAAAGATCACTTTCTGCCTCCTTCGCTCCTACGCTTGGCTTTTCTGTTCTGTCCAGTTCGAAAACGTTGAGTGGTAGGAACGATGCAGGTTTGATTTATAGCGTAGCAGGGCCACCTTATGTGCTACTGTTTTAAAAATAGATCGTACGTAGCTTCGTTATTGGAGGAAATATATAGTCACATGCACAAATGAGTCATCTACTCTTTTGTTCGTAAATATTAGTAAGCCTGGTCTGTCTGGATATGAAACGTAACAGTTAATGAAGATCAGAGAATAATTAATAAATCAGAATTTTGTATTCCTGCGAAATTGGCATTTAGTAGATATAGGAATCGTTTGTTGCACGAACTGCAAGAATATAATCAATTATAACTATCTATTGGGCTTCGTAGCTTCTAAACCTAAATCCTAGCGGGAGAAACGAGTCGTTATGAATAAAATCGGAAACTAGAAGAACCTATCGGGAGTATAAAAGCGAAACGTACACTTGTGGCGTTACACTGAGAATCATGAAATTTATGAGACTTGTGCGATGATACTGACGAATTGGCGTGAAAGGCCACAAGTATCAGTTCTTTTATTCGTCATTCAATATCACGGTATATCTCTGCTACAATTCTACGGGACAAGTAGCGACTCTCCAAATTATTCTCAAGCTAAACCTTACAAATTAAGTTCGTATGAATCGCTTCTTATCGTCTCTTAACAATCTTGCCGTTATAATCAAGATACCTAAGACAAGAAGAGAATAACATTCTCCTGTAAAACAATAGAAAAGCAGTGTTTTATTTATCGGAAAACAGTTTGGCGCTAGAACAACGGCGATTTTCACGAAGACAGGCAGTAAATTCCGGCGTTTCATCGTGCTCGTAAACCACGATCCCGTCGACGTTTGCCGCGCAAGCGACGCGTGACGTCCACACGCAACTCCATCTATGCACGATCCATCCAGTTGATCCATAAAGAATAATCCAGCGTCGACGAACCGGCAGCTACCTACGTCTTTCAAGGCCGGTAAGAACATTGTTCGGCCGAGGATGATGAAAAAAAAGGTGCTAATTGCTATATGGGGAATCCCCGAACGTGACGAGCTGTATCCCCGAAATGAAAAAGAAACGCGGACTTTCGGAGCGATCGTGGAAGATACGCGATCGTGCCGGGGCAATGGCGGAGGTGCAGTCAGGCATAGATCCTCTCTGACCTCCGTGGCATAATCACGCGTCAGAATGCATCAGACGGCCGCCCCCTCCGGCCGCTCGCAAGCCACGTCCGTTCGCAGATGGTGTTTTAAACGCAGCCATGAACTTGAAGACGTTCGCCTCGACGTTGGCTCGCCCCTACTACGTACACCAAGTCCAGACCTCGGCCGATTTGTCTGTCGCGGATCGCGACGTGGGAATTCGCTTTCCTTTTTCCCCGGTTTTTCCTCCCGGTGCATTGCGTAAGACGAGCATCGCTGCTCGATAATCGGTGCCGGAAACTCGTAATAACGTCGATCATTGGCCAAAGATAAGGCCTTCGGTGTTTATGGATGATGATTGTCGCGATCGTGGAAGCGAGAAATACAGGAGTCCGGGTTCGATTCTATTCTGCCTGGTTTTTTTCCTCGGTGACGGATCGTCGCCATGGCTGCGGGAAACGGCGGCCGGGATCGCGGTTGCGGCCGGAACTCGCTGATATTCGACCGCGAGTCTTGGTTAAGGGCTCGAGCACGGTGGAATTGCAAACTGATCGACCAGCACCTCCTGCCGCACAATTAGACTAATATCATTAGCGACATTTTACAAGCCACGAGTCGCGCGTTACATGATAGTACGTACTAATAAACTGTCTAGCCAATAAAATGAGATTTTACGATCACAGTTTATAAATGGTAAATCGTCTGATTACGTACATTCGACGTGAAATTGTACGAAGAAACTGTAACTTACCAATTCGCTAATATTGTTAGTAAATTATCGTGCTGAAGGGCCCATGATATATATTGAGCTAGCAACTAAGTGATTGCGGATTTTGTCAATGCCACCTAATGACAAAATCCGCAATCACTTAGTTGCCAAACCATTAGTAAGTAGAATCTTGAAGAGTAAGAACGAGTGATTTGGAGATTTTAAAAGGATTCTCTGGGCACAAATGACATTTTATGATAGCAAATATATCGTGGAATATATTGGTTTTATAGAAATTGTCATCTTCTACGTTTAGCGAAGTTTCTATATTCGTGAATTATTAGCGAAGTTTATACCTAATTATAGATTCTGTTGGCTATTAAAAAAGTATTATGCAAGTACTTAGTAATTCCGTTTTAAAAGTTGTCGAATCTCGGCTCAAATAATTGATTGCATAACGGAGGGTAACCACTACCCTTCGTCAACATGCAAGCAATAGAATGCACAGGCTATTACTAGACGCGTGGTTTCGGTGTACAGTAACTAGCAAAACTTTATAGACTCACCGATATTATAGACATAATCAACTAACAGATATTTATGAAAGAAATATAGAAAAGTATCATCATATGAAAATATGCAATACTTTTGTTCATTTTATTAGAATAACAATAAGGAGTAGAATAAAAATATCAAATCAATATTTTTCCATCGAAACTGTGTATATTATACACATAATATCAAACACTTAATACACCCCTACGTGATTTATACACATAACAAAATGTTCTTCCTTAATATCGTAGACGATTAACGAAAAAATCAATTTTAATTAATGGCGAATTGAAGTTTTCAGGGATTAAAATTTCATACACATCCACTTGATACAGATATTACATATATAGATCTTTC
The DNA here is from genome assembly GCF_014825855.1 of Bombus pyrosoma. Lineage (NCBI taxonomy): Eukaryota > Metazoa > Arthropoda > Insecta > Hymenoptera > Apidae > Bombus > Bombus pyrosoma. The sequence goes on along the minus strand of NC_057778.1, from coordinate 1,387,202 downwards.
CCCTGGTTCTTGAATACGTAAAAAAAAAAGGTTTGGTGTATCCTCATGTCGGTGTTTGCACATTTTTGTCGGCTACTGTATGGTTTGGTCGCCGTTTACGCAACGTGTCTCGCATCACGCGTGGAAACCACGTGGCGTGGTTGACCCCTTTCGGCCACCCCGCGGCTGGAAAAAAAAACGAGGAATCGAACTCGCCACTCACCCCCGTCTCTCGTTCGTTCGCTCGCTCGCACGCAGGAGTGTGTTTGCACGAGGCAAACCGGGGGGCGGAATCCCATCAGCCGGATGTGCGCCGGATTAACGCGATTATCGCACGTTCGGCTTCGCGATTTATTGATAGATGGCTGCACCACTTCGCTGCCTTTAATCGGCCGTTTGATTGTTTCTCGGTTTCGCTACTTATTCCGGCTTTTTGGTTTTTCGTGTCCATACTCCGGATTCTTCCCTTTTTCCTCTTCGTTGTCGTTCTTCCTTTCCTCCTTGCTATTTTATATTTATGTATTATTTCATAGAGATTTCATGCGAAGTTGCCCTTGTTGAACAATGATCGATTAGGTACTTAAACTTTTTAATTTTTAATACAACAGCATGGCGAAATTCTAGGTTGTATTTTAGGGTACTTACGTATTTTTGTATAATTATGATGCTGCTTTTTGGTGAATTTTGCAAAGCTCCTCGAAGAAGATGATGGAATCATTTCTCTCTCTTTGTCACACACAGAATAATTATCGAGATTATACAGTAATAAAAATATTATCCTCTAGGTAAAAAAAAGGTCAAAACGTTCTAATTCGAATAAACCGCCGTGGAAATAAAAATTTGCTAATGCAAAAATAAAGTCGTACAATATCTATTATGGAACGCGAATCCGAAGGAAGCTGATAAAAGGGAACGTTTCTTCACAAGGAAATCCATTCTGATGAAATGGAAATGTAACGCGGGGTTGATTGTCAGCGCGCGTAAAAAGCTCGCAGCAATGTAACCGGGGGATTGGCAGTGACAGGGCGGCCAAGTGATTCACAAGTTGCAATATGTGCCGTAGACAATCGGCCGAGGATCGATTAATCGCCGACGAGGTGGAATTCCGATAGACAACACAGAAATCTGCCGTTCTTATCGTTTAGACAATAAAAGCGAATGCCAATACGACGTTATTGTACTAGTGCAAGCACAGATACCGTGACAGTATCCCAGCGTTACGTAAAGCCGCTGCCACGGCCAGATGACACCACAGTAAGAACGCGAAATTACGTGTTTCCTAGCCGGTTGTCGCGTTAATACGTAATAAGTACGTGTCCAGTCGATCGAACAACCAATGGATCGGCCATGGTCGATCGCTAGTTGCTCGATTTCTATGTGGAAGCACTGCTGAAGGTTGTTAATAAATTGTCGACAGATTATTGGTATTGATATCGTTCAAACATTAGAGATAAAAGCGGTGGAAAAAAAAGTATTTCGGTCTTCCCATTTTGTTCTATCATTTTACAATTTCAATTTCGTAAAGATATAGTATTCAAATTTGTTTTAACATGGAATTGGCGTGAATGAAATCGATATGAAAACTATGGAACAAGAATTTGAATTTTTTCACTCTTCTATTTCATTCGTGTGGATATTTCTAGTAGTTGGACATTTTTCACGGGATCAATCAATGAAAATTGAATAATAGCTTTGCTGAATAATTCAATTTGTATTTATCTCCAGTCATCCTGCATCGAATCTGGATATTTACTTAAATACACAAATTAATGCAGCGCCGCCAACGGGCTTGTCACCGATCTCTATTGACTAACTAAATGATTCAATAAATAAATGAAAATAAATGAATTAAATAATTCATCATATTATTTATTAGTTTAAGATAACTAATCGACTAATTAAATCTCAATTGCTGTCTATTCGTTGACTCGCGGATGACAGTTCTTTAACTATATAATCGAACTTCTGGCATAGTAAATCGTAATTTAGCTCCGTTTATTATTTAAACGTTCCTTTACTCTGTTGGTAGATCTAATAATATAATGGTTGGTAAAAATAACCTATTTAATAATTGAATGTCACAGAAAGGGTCTTTTTCTTGATATTTAATTTTCCTTCCTGTCGAACTTTTACGTCATATTTCACAAGACGCTCATCCCCTCGTTAAGATCTCTCACTTTCTCCCAGAAACAATGAACCCTGTCAGATTTATTTTCCAAACGGCAACAATCACTCGAGCCCGTGTCAACTTCGTTAGAAGCACTCGAAACAGATATAGGAAAACCTGAAGCAAGTAGAAACTCTCACCCCAGAATCTGGCCTGTCGTTAAGAATCCCGGAAAATACGCTTCCGGAATACATCAGACACGTCACGTGGGAAAGTACGAGTGCGACTGACAGCGGGATTTCTCAGGCCTCGTTTTCACCGAAATTCAAAATGCCTCGTTTCGTAGGTTTTCCAGGAAAATTGAAAAAATCTAGATCGAAAGTTGAATTTCAATTTTCTGTCGATCAAATCACTTTTACGTCGTAGCGAACTATCAACGCGACAGGTAAAGATAATTGCCCGGATATTTATTTCAAAATAAATCCAATTAATTCAGATATCACCTTATCCATACAGTGTTTCCATAAGAATCTTTTCGGAGCAACGAACATTTCTTGATACGAAACGCGACAGTGACTGGTAACTTACTGCGGCTGTTAAAAGACAAGAGATATCTATTTCTAAAACATCAATATCTGAAAATTTCTATCTACCCGCAACTCGTAACGGTACTAATGATACCTCGTATTCACCGAGTTAGTTTGCAAGATCGCGTGCATTCTTGTAAACTTGTCGAGAACACGCGGATAAAAGTCATTTCAGCAAAGATGCGATCTAACTACTATCATCGAACCAACAGGCAAATAACTGGTCGAAAGCCAGATAAATCCCCGCTTCCTACAATTTCGTTGCTTTGTTATAGCTAGAGATACTTGTATAACTCCTAATGCAACGGAATCAAGCGAACCTAAAAACACCTTCAACTTCGCTTGCCCCGTACTTCAAAGCCGGCTTCACGCTCTGCAACGGATCAAAAACTCGAAAAAACAACCAAGGAATCATCCACTCTAGAATTCAAGGGAGTCACAAGGATTCCCGCAAAGTATTCTCCGTTTGTCCGCGCAGCAGCATCCCTTCGGTGATGGAAGGAGACTCGAAGAAGAGCGCCGCGTGAAACGTGGGCATTGTATCGTTCCGCGTGGCGGTGTGCGTCCCACATAAACGTATCTCCTCTCGGTGCACGTAGAGAGAAACCCGCGGGACAGGTCTCTGGGCGCGTTGCAGGGGGGCGTCGCGGCGGGTGAGGGGTCCGGGAGGGGGGTCACAGTGGATATAATATTATATCGAGGGTAGGCGTGGTTAAAAAAGGGGGCGGTGCCGCGGATCCTCGTCCCATCTTTCTCTCTCTTTTTCGCTCGATTTTCTCTCTCCCCTTCGCCCCCGCCCGCGATCTGTCGACCGCCTCCGCCCTCCCCCGCCTCGACTCTGAGGCATCGAACTCGGATCGAGTCCAAGACGATCGAGGGAGGTGAGGGAAACGTGAGAAAGATACGATTCTCTCTCTCTGTCTCTCTCACCTATATTCTTCTCGCTGTCCTTTTCTCTCTATCGGTAGCCGTTTCTCTCTCTCTCTCTCTCTCTCTCTGTCACTCTTTCTCTCTCTCTCTCTCTTTCTTTCTTTCCGTATCGCCGGTTCGCCGGTGAAGGTATAGCTCTTTCTCCCGCAACTCGCGATCCGCGCCGGACAAATACGGGATTCTTGAGCGCGCAGAAGGGGGCGAAAGAGGCGGAGGGCGAGAGGCGGAGGGTCCTAGCCAATGATAGCACGCCGCTTTATCTCGATACGTTTATCGCGAACGTTTTATATCCAGCCGTGAAAGTATTGACCGCGGGAAACTCGTAGCCGGCTGCTGAATGCGTCTCGACACGGGGCGGTGGGGGGAAGCTGAGGAGACAGCGGCTGGGGGAGGGGAGGCATCACGCGCGGGGCACGGATCGGTGACTCGACGCGTTTCAAATCGCGGGAGGCTGCGGGGATCCCACAACGCCACTTCCGGGGAGTCGCGGGGCGCTGTCACTTTTTCGCCCGCCAACGGCCTTCCATCGGGGGTGGATCATAGACGATCGACATCATAAACGAGCTTCTTACGTTACCGGAGCAACCTTGTCGGTAGACTGTGTCCGTTTACGAAGACTCGTAATTATATGGACAGGATTAAAGAAACGGAATTTGAAGGTTTGTTTTGTTCTTGGAATATTCTATCGAGTATTTTATTTCGAGTGTTGCTTTTTTTCCTTTTTCTTTGTATTTTTGCATGAACATCCGCGATACAAGTGTTAGAGACGTTTAGCAAATCACAAGTTGGCAAGGAGATAAAGTTTTGCAAGTAAATTATATTAAACGAGACGATCGTAGCGTTAAACGTGAAATTTGTAAAATTGTAAAAAGTCGTTTTAGTTCGTGTTGTAATTTAAATTTCTCGCTTGTCAATTTACTAATATTATTAGTTAGCAAATGATTGTGCACGAGCACTTGCCTGTCTCGGAGACGCGGGCCCAATCGGTTGATAATCATGATCGATGACTCGGGTTCCGAGGACATTACGGTGATTGTTCTATTAGTAGAAGGATGAAACAATGGGATGGAATTGACGCGTCCACTTAGTTTATAGGCGTTCGAGGTTTAGTAGGGTGGTTTTTTCGAAGCTCATTCCATTGTTGAATCTCGATAGATTGAAAAACTTGATAATTAAACAATTCCTTGATTACTGATGAATTTTCGTGAAATATCTTTCATAATAAATGTAACGGAGAATATTGTTCTTTAAATTTATTTTCTCTCAGAACGACAAATGCCCTTTAAAATTTGCTTTTAGAATTTCAAAATTCCTCGTTGTAATATTTTAATCGTCGAAGATTAGTGAACGGAAGAACGTGTTCGAAACGAAGGAAGCATAAAACACAGTCTAGTGTATGTTCCTAATTTTCGGTTCCAAAAATTCGATTCTCGTATTTTTCGAGACGTATTGACTGCACGTGTTGCCTGTTCCGATCGAGCTGGTTCCCTAACATTTTCTCCCTAGCTGGGAATCGTCTAAAAATATTTTTATGATGCCCCTGCTGCGATACCGAGCTATCCCGGACAGTTTTTATTTCAATAAACGACAATAAATTATTTAGACAACAAAGCTACCAAGCCCGGATAAATCAAAGCAGCGTTATTCGAGATAATGCAATTATTATCTGTAGAGAATAACGTGAATTCTAAACACATAATACGTGACTGCCAACAATTGGACCGCGTATTGCATTAAGGGCAGATGATCTAAATGAACAGCTTTTTATCTATGCGAATATATAACCGGCGCGTGTATAAATTAAAACGATAACGACATCTAATTCCACTGGTTTAGCGGAATGAATCATCGAGCAAAATACTTCTCGAGAAAATAAATCATTTATCAAGATACTACGTAGATAATTACTCGTCAACTACTGAATATATTAACCAGTAGCGTACATTGCGTACGTAGCAGGTGCTACTTTTGTAACAGGTGTATGAAAGTAAATGGTATATATATATATATCAATTTAAAATAAACAATAAATAATAATAATAATATGAAATTTCATAATTCTTGGCAATCGTTGAATTTAATTCAGATAATAGGAAATTTAGGATATTTAGTTCTTCTTAGTTTTGATTCTTAAATGTTCCGTAAATTAAGATGTATGACGTTTATTTTTACTATCAAAATATCGACACAATTCTCATCGAGACCTTCCTTTCAACGTGGCATATACGTAGCTATTTTGTAGCTGAAATTTTCGTTTCTTCTTTTGTAAGTAATAGACGCATACTTTTAGCGATGAAATTAAATTATTTGGAAAAAAAACTGCTGTTGTCGAAAACAAAGTTCGTCTCGAACATACCAAGGCGCGTAATTTTCGCTGCCATAAAGTTACGAGTGATATCATATCCTGACCCACGCAGGATCAAGCAACAAGTGATCCGCGTGAGTGGAGCACAATGGAAATCTATTTTCGTCGGTATACTTGCCAGACATTTTGAATTGTGCGATAGTAATTAATAGACTGCGAATGTTTATGCAGATCCATATTCTTATACTCACAATTAAAGAAAATAATCTTATTGTTCTTATCAGAACGGAACAGCAGCAGTGGAAAATTATTCTATCATTTTGACAATCATGATTCATTAATATTCCAGGAGAAAAGAAATGCTTCTACAAGTAGCGATTCTTGAGAAACCGTAACGTCTGTCAGTACATACTGATGAGGTGTGTAATATCAGTCAGTGCAATGCAATATCGCGATACACTAGCATGTTAAACATATCAATAAAGAATCTTTCACATTCTCTTTCCTTCCCTGTCAGCCTGTATTCCCACAATTTCTCAGAACAAATATTAGTCTAACAATAGCATTTAATGTAAATTCTTCTGATGCTATACGAGAATAAGTTATGATTGAATTGTTGCATCCTTTTCAAGTATGAACCGAGTTTCTCATTTTTCTCCAATAAAAGCTCGTATAATAAATGCACTTAATCGACGAGAGTTCATCTAAACCATAAGAAATATTTATATTATATCTATCAATATCACACCAAGGAAAATTTCTAAGCGATAAATAGATAAACAGAGAAACGCTGGCTATTTTATAAGAAAAAAGTTAAGTTTCCAAAAGCTACGATTAAAAACCAATGATATACCTTCCCTTACAACCGTCACGATTCCAACTGTGTAGAATAATAAATTTCTCAGTGGAAACCACTTTGTCCAAAATTTGCCTATGACGATAATTCGAGTGACACTGTGTTCAACCTCGTGGAAGCGAGTCTATCGCGATTCGATCGTTGTCGAACCGTACTCAAAAGGAAAGGGATGAAACAAAGAGACGAACGAGTATCGGGGCTTGCGAGAAGAAAGAGAAAATGAAAAAGAAAGGAAACAGTTAGCCTCCGAGCCATCTGTCTACGATTGTTTACGATTTTCACGCGTAATTGGACGCGAATGGTTCGCAGTTCGTAGATCGATCGCGAGGACGATCGTGGAGAAGACCAGAGCAGATCCCTTTTGTATGGAAGAGGCGCAAGTGCCGAGTCACGCCTTGACAAACAGGGATGTCAAACAGATGTTTCGGCTCTTCGGGCTACTGTGAGAGCTGCTACCGGACGTTCTTCTCGTAAACTTCTCGGATCGTCTGCCAACGCTTGAAATCTCGATGATCGTTGCTCGATGACGTTTCGCTCGATGCCTACGAAAGCCTCTCAACTCGCTATTTCGCTATTTAATTGACATTCGAAAGGGTCTGGTGCGCTTTGTCCAGATAATTCGCTGTGCATTGCTTTTTCGTTTTTATTTGTGTATGAAATTTAGATACAGAGTGTTGTAGTTCTTTCCGATCAAACTTTATCAAGTTCTTCTATAGACAGGTATAAATAAACAAAAAAAAAAAAAAAATGTATACGTTTCTAACTTTCCTGAGAGTAGCTCAATTTTTATGTCCATGTTATCCGGCCGAAATTTTTCGCACAGGCGTCAGGTAGCTTTTTTAAAAGTTCAAAGTTCTATATAAAGAACACGCCGTTTCGATGTTAATCCATGGCTCGCTTTCATACACAAACTGTCTTTTGTAAGCTAAACTTACGATCTTAAATCGACGTCTCATAAATATTACTTAACGCCAGCAGACTGAGGTTTTAGCGACTAAATTCTAAGTGATTTTACACGTTTGCAAAATCTATCATTTCGTATGAAACAGCATAATACCTATTCACAATACCTGTTTTCGTTTGGGCAAGAAACGTTTATAGAATTTCAGTTTAACTATTTCACGTCCGCGTTATGATAGTTTTCATCGTATTGTCGGCTAGCAATCTCGAATCAGCGGTTCGACCGCGCAGCAAGTACTACGTTGCGAGATAATCGTTTTGCAATTAGCGGCACAGCTGCGCTACCGGCGTAAGAATCGCATTGTTTTCATAGTAAAACGAATTTCGCGCGGTTGCCCAAGTGGCCGGTGACGACAGCCGGCCATCTTGCAACGTGTAATGACGCTTCTTACTGTGTTTAAGGAACGCCGTTTACCCGGACAATTAATTTCACGAGCAACCGGGGCCTCGGAACGAATTGCGAAACCTTCTAGCTAAATTTACGGGGTGTTTACGTGTTCCCGGCAATCTTTCCGCTTAGATTTTATCGAGCCACTCTTTCTTCAGATCGTCCTTCTACAGGATAGGGCACTTAAATCCTTAAATCTATTAGGTTGTCCGAAAATTTTCTTTCGTTTTATGAGCAAATAATAGACGCACAATGTTTTTCTTTTATATTATTTTGTCGAATTACGTACGATCCATTTTGTTCTGTCGAGATAAACACCGCGACATTTCACAGACTTGGTTTGTACGAAGTTTCATTGTTGTAAAAAACACGTTTGCGAAGGAAAGACTCTTTCCGGACAAGCTAATACGATTAGTTAGGTGCTTTCTATCTAACGTTTTCTCAATGTACATTCTTATGTAATTTTTTAACATATTAACGGATGACGATACTTAAAGCGAAGTTTTGTTGTACAAAGGAATTCTTTTAGAAACATTCCCCTTCCGAAGTTTCGAATGAAAGTTGATAAATTTCCTGCCGGCCAATTTATCTATAGGATCTCTGCTTCGCCAGAAATGATTTCGTAAAAGGAACCTGCTTTCGACTGTTGCGTCAATTTGTAAAAGTTAGTAGGCGTGTATTGAATTCTATAGAAGATGCTGCATATGTAATTTCATAGTTTGGCAAATTGAACGAGAAATAATTCTTTATCGAAGGAATTGAAAAAAAAAAAATTCTTTCAAGCAACGCGTGGTCGCGACAGAAACGAAGGGAGAGTTTGTTTCAACGAATCGTGGGGCGAGAAAAGGGAGGCGGGTGGAAACCACTGACGCGAGTCAGGTGCACCAACACGAATCCTGTCAAATTTCTATTTACCGACCGACCGATATGACAAAACGAATTTACCCTTCACAAAAATTTTACGCCATTTATAATCCAAGGGTTGAAATCTACCCTTCTACCGGATTTAATAAGAAACTTCGAACGCTCTAAAAATTTTGCAAAAACGTCGCATTTGTTTAATCTTACTTTGGGAAATAAAATAAAGAATTATGAAGAAAAATTGAAATCGAAGGAAATTCATGAAAAGTATGTGTGAAGGTTTGAAACTACCGGTTCTGATGATCGGCTGTCCCACAAGGATCATTTTTCACGAGACACCACCTTGAGATAATTAGCAGATAGGAAAACAATACTCAAAAATGTTTACAACGGGAGATCGACTGGCATGTTGTTTGATGTTGCTTCATCGGTGTTTAGGTGTCATTCAACTTGATAACGAGCATGGGGTCCGTGCCACCCAGGCGAAACCATCGAAGGCAGCTATCTGTTCTCAGAACCGATCGAACGATTCCGATGGTCAGATTTAAAAATGATTTGTTTCGATTTTTTTAGGGGTTTAATCTATTTTCATGTCATAACTCCGACAGAATTATTTTGTCGTTATTTCGTTTAAACTATATGTTTTACTATGGGCGGAGTAAAAAATTCTTGGAACAAAACTAAACATTGTAAAAAAGATGGTAATATTACAGAACGCGATGGTGAAATATCAAAGTAGCGTAAATAGATGGAATTTCAAGTTGTATTAATTAAAATTTCTAATTAATTATAATTATTAATCAGCGCCGTCATAGCAAATTGTAAATTAACTTTTTCGTATAAAACTTCAAGTTACATCTTGGAATATCGGAGTATCTGAAATACAGCAAGAAAAAATGCACGATATTTAACTTACATTTCATGAAATGTAATGTTTTATAAATATATCTTTCGCTTTCATAAAATTCGCAACGGTTTTTTGTTGATTTACTAAAAGAAGATTAACGTAATTTAAAAATCTACAATGTATGGAGGAAAATTCCATGAGAAGAAATGATAACGTCGTTAGAAAAACCACGAACAAAATTTATTCGAGACTTGCCTCCGGAGAGGAAATCCACAGAAAGGAAGAAAGAGGAACAGTAGCACACTTCCGGTGCAACGGCTCGCAGCATCGAGAACAATTCGAGTCGATAGCGGTATCGAAGCTGATAAGCTAACGCGATACGATATCGTTCGCGACAAAGACATAACACGCTGCCACGTCAGGTCCTGCTGTACAATTCATAAAGATGTGTTTACGGTCCACTGAAACATTCGATCCCTGATCCGAATATTTCGATCGCCCTATCGATTCTAGCTACGATCTGTTTTCGTAATCGGAACTGTTTGCGACATAACATAAAGCGCACCTTGTAACGTTTCTTTCGAAAAACGGTCAAATAGCATGGTTTTCAATCGAAACATCCACCGAGTCGCGAAAAGTATCTTTCGTTGTGTGCGAATTTTCCTGAACAGATCGCGAACTTCTACAGTTAAATACAGATTTAAATACAGAAAAACGGATAAATAAAGAGTTAAATACAGATTTGTGGTCACTCTCTAAATATTATAAATTAAGCGTAATTCTATGTTGTGAATATTTTCCATGTCCGTTCAAATTTTCTATTAACGCGTAAGTATCTGCAAACTAACGATACATTTGATTTTTCATTATCTAAGGATCTTGGCAAAGTAGATTAGAGTTCGAAATCTTTTTTAAAACGCGACGATATAAAGCTAACATTTCTCGAATTATCTTCGTATCTGGACAAATGTGATTAGAATTTGTAATTTTTCGAGGCATCGAACAACTTCAAAGCATATTTATTTTTCGTTGGTGATGGCGGATGCAAGCCGTCGTTCTTCGTTTCCAATGCTCGTTTTCGGCTCTCTATTCTTCGCGACAAGCAACGCAACGTTCATTGCCCCCCTCCTATGTTTCACACATCCGCTTCCGGTAGTACAATAATCGGTCGCGCGGTACAATTCCTTGGCGTGTTATTTGTGACGGGTACGACCAGCTGGAACATTATCGCGATTCGCCTTGGAAACTTCGAACAGTTTTCGAATCTACTTACAAATTAAAGTTTTTTCACGTAGCTATGAGCCAGGTTAGTTACGTATACTCATTCGATTTGGCACAGAGATGCTTACGTAATTTAATTTCTTTTTTCCTTTATCTCCTTTATTATGCTCGATTTGAGGCGTTTTGCAGTTGAATTTATGCCAGATGGTAGAGCAGTTTGCTTCAGTTGTACACGATGGTTAATCTAACGTGCAGATTGTTGATGGGGGTAGATTATGTCCTGTCTACATATATCTCTGTCGGTTTTAATTAATTTAAGAGTCTTCGAGGATTACGAGAAAATGTGATATATTAGATATGTAGGTATAATATTTACAATTACTGGAAATACGTTGCTAGAATGATACAATTTTTACTTTTATTTCGTGATTCTTTGGTCGTAAATACTCTTAAGTTTAACTTGTAAAACGTAATAATAAATTATAACTGCAGCAACGTAAGATGGTCCATATTAAATTGTCGAGACTTCTACAGTTTATGAAGAAATCTACGGTGCCTAAATAAAATTTTCCACCACTGAATGACCAAGTAAGTTATCGATAACTTTGTAGCGCAGAATCATCTCTTTGGGAAACTGACTTTTACTACTTTACTATATAAAAATGAAATTTATATTTTGTATGCAGTTCATCTGTCACTTGTTGGCCACGTAATATTGACAGAGTACCTTTTAATCATTTGCACGAGTTCGTCTTCGCCTCTCAGCAAAATTATCCAGAAGAAACGCTTGCAATGTCACAACTCTCGCCTTTATCGTGAAACTTTCCTCCGCAAAATCACGAAATAATCGGGAAACGAGATCGAGCTTCGAAACAGACGCGTCTGGCTCCATCGTTTGCCCTCAATAATTGCCAATAAACACCGCGAAGCCTCTAAAAGCGTGGTCGCGCAGATCGGCTAAATAACATTGCCTGCCGACCAGACCCTATTCCTCGCTGCCAAAAGCGAATGCTAGTGGCCCGTCAGGCAAAAAACCGCACGTATTTGTTTAATTATCAACGGTACCGCATTAACTCGTTAATTGAGTGTCAGATGGCGCGCATTGTGTCCGTCTGACACGCTTTGTGCTCCCTGTGCCCCGTGTGGGAGTATCGTCAGTCCCTTCTCCCCTTTTCTTCCCGCGAGAACGCCGCATATTTGTCGCACACGCGTTAATCGTATGCAAGAATAATTAGAACAATGACCAGCCACCATTATTCACGAACAACACCCCCCTTTCAGCTTAGAATCGCCCCTCTCCACGATTTCTCTGAGCCAAATTGTGCGGGAGATTTCCTGCCGAAAGGAACGTCGCCGTGGTCGTCGTCGCGCGCCCCAATTCTTCGCTCTTTTTGCATTCCTTTGCTGGAAAAAAAAAATAAAATGGAAAAACGTGAGTTCGGTTTGAGGAGGAACGGTGAAGCCTAGGGGAGCGGGGGGTAAGCTATGAATACGCATGAGCTCGAATTTCGTTACGAGGGTGAGTTTTGAAGGCTGAGTTTGTTCTTTTCTATATGACAGCCAGCTCGATTGTTATTTTTCGGACGAAAATATGGCTCTCAGTGGGAAAGGGCTCGGTGCGAAGTTTTTGGCTTATGTTTGTGGTTTCCAGATCTGTTGCAGATGATTCGTATCTTAGAATTGGATATCATTATTTATTATAATTTTTGCAGCAACTATGATTAGGAGATTTTAAATAATTAAAATTTAATAATTTCTACCACTAAGGAAGATGTTAGTTTAAGAATGATAGTTTGAAATGAAGAAATTCCAACTACTGGTCTAATTTATCTTTCAAGTGTAATAGAATATAGTAAGAAAATACGTATATAATTGAAAAATATGATTAAAATATACAGTAGACTAATCTTCGATTCCGTAGAGGAAACTTTCTCAATTTCAATAATGAAAGATAAATGTCTGTATTGTTTTGGAGAAAAAATCATTTTGTGCAGAATCATAATACGCTTATAAGAATTCGTTTCTTCCTGCTCTGGAGGTTGTCGGATGTTTGTGTAAAAGTTTGAGTAAAAATTGCATGAAAAATCGCACTGGTGACAAAGCGTTGGTTAAACCAATATCGTGAACCGACGTTTAATCAGGTTTTTCTTCCAACAAATTCATTAAAACAGTCTATTATTACGATAACGTTTAGTAACGCGAAGTATAGTAAATTTTTATAAAGCCGGCTCTATTGTACTGCGTTAAATCAATATCTGTGTTAATATTGTAATGTCGAAATCACCGTGATGCAGTGTAAAACGATGTAACGTAATTGTCTTTACTATATAACGGTGACTGTATTAATTTTTCCTGGAAAAAAATTTGATCTACCATAATTTTAATCCATCATAATTCAAAAGACTTTCACATAGCGAATGTCAATACTATTGGAATTAATTAAAGAATCATTGGTCCTTTTTCAACTCGCAAAATTGAAATTTCAGGCAAAACGGAATTTCCTGTGTAATACGTATTAGAGCTGCTGAAAAGTTAAACATTTTACAGAGAAAATTTCGTTTTCCACTACTTCCGGCCTTTCACGACAAAAGAGAAACGAGCAAATAGTGATCTTTCCCTGTTTATCGGAAAAAGGGAATCGTTCGTTTCACAACACGTGTGCAATAAACATGGTACCAAGAATGATCAGCGAATTGAAATGGTAAACGATATAAACGATATAGAACGATGTTTTTATAGCAGAAGATGAAAATTCCACGAAGAATACAGTGACGAGAGCAGTGAGAAAATTCATTCTCGTATTAAGAATATTCTCTTCTGTTACTTACATCCTTTATCATTCTAACACCTCGATTCCTAAATAATCATACCATAATTTACGTGAAACCCGTATAAAAGCGTTAGAAACTACGATGATCGGAACGAAACACAAAAGGAAAGAATAATAAGCATGGAAAGAGAGGCGAAGGAGGGAAAGAAAAAAAAACGCTGGAACGAAAGAGGAAAAGAAAACAAATCAGCGTGAACGAACGAAATCCCCGATGAAAAGAGTCCGCCGGTAATCACCCCTTGATCCCCCCACCCCCGAGGCAATCTTCTCATTATAAGTCAGGCCTTAATCTTCATTTGATTTTCATTTCGTATCGAGCTTGTTTGTCGCTTCGAGCCAAAGGGTACTTAGAAGGGAGGGTTAGCATCGGCGACATTTCACGGGTGAGAGGGGGCGGAGGGAGGGTACGGCGAGGGACGGCCAGGGGGTTGAAGGCGAGCATATTGGCGCCAGCTCGCTATAGTGAATTCAATTTAACGGGAAAGCCGGGACGCGAAACCGGGCCCGCACTCGATATTTATTATATGCCGTTGCATTAATTACCGCGGTCGCATTCTTCGAGTCGTCTCCGGCTCCCGGGACTCCTTTATCTTGCCTTGATAATAGTGATAACGAACCTAATTATTGGATCTCGCGAATCATTAGCGGTACGGACTTAATAAATTAGGCGCGCGAGCGCTGCCTGGCCGGCTGCTCGAGGAAACGAGATTTAATTAATTCCGATATGCGTTATGTCGATCCTCAACAGAGGAGGCTAAGAGGAGACAGGGAGATAGATAGATAGGTAGAGAGAGAGAGAAAGAGAGCGAGAGAGACTTCGAGAGAGTTTTTGTTGCACTTTCAAGGGACATTGGGATTCGTTCGATTGGTTCGAGTCGAGAGATTCCACTGAATAGAGGCTTCTCGGATTTCTCCTCTCGTTGCCCTGGCCGTATCCTGTCGAGAGACGACGATTATCGCGATAATACCTACCCCTTAAAGACTGCGTTGTTAAATAATGCTCCTCATGCCTGAGGAATGTTTTTGTTCTTGATTTTAATAACGTAGGTACTTCGTCGACGGATTATTCCGACGTGTGTTGAGAAAGTTAAGAATCCGATGATTATGTACCATTTAGATTATTCAGAGTGGAAGTTGTTGGATTTTAAGATTTACGTGGAAGTTGGCAGTATTAATAGAGCGGAAAACAGATTACACTTCGAACTTGAGTATATGTGGCCCTCTGTTTGCTGGAGGAATCAGTCGACCGAGAAAAGAACGTTTTTCAGGGAATCGATCTTAAATAGAAAATTATCAATCAGTCAGCTATTTAACGATGAACGAATTTTTCTTTCCTTCACGATCTAGTTAATGATCTTTAGATGTTGAACAAGTAGCCTGGTTAAATAGTATGTTTCCGCTAAATAGTTTTATCGAGTATTTTTATAAAATTTTTGTCAATTTCTATGTATTTTCACAGTATTACTTGCTTAAGAAGCGATACATGATCGAACAAGATCTATTTGCACGATATCCTCTGCTCGCTCAAGTTTATTAATACAAGTTTAATACCGCGCAGCACGTGCTTCTAATTATCTTGCCATAAATCAAGATTGTCGTAGATATCTATAGTTTCTGTCACTGTTAATTCAGTTCCACGAATAGTCGTTATATAACAACGTGGTCTAAAAATCTACAGCAGTGGATCGTCGACAAATAAAGTGTCAAAACGATTCAAAATCAAATGTAGACTCAGTCTTCATACTAAATATGTAGAAACGGTAATTTATGTTTTAGAAAGATTTTACATTTTATCGGCTGCTAGCTTCCAGTTCTCGCTTCTGCGAGATGCACGATTCTATAATTAGAAATTATCTTTGCCGCAATTGGTACGCAGGAAACTATAAGAAGTAAATACTGAGAGTTTCTGCGATGCTCTGTGTCATACGCTCATTCACTCGCTCGTTCGCTATAATTGGAACGGATGAAAGAGCGGAAACTCGCGGAAACCAAAGTTTCAGCCTTAAAATCTGATGAAAACTCTTTAAACTGCCCCTATAAAAGACAGCGTCACACGGCCTTTACCTGTCCGCGAAATTTTCCACGTGGCAAGACCGAATCCGTTATTCGCGCGTTTTCCTGCTGGTACTCCAGTTTCACTGGACGAGAACCTTCTATCGCCAGGAGGTTTTTCTCCGCTCCGGTCCGCTCGTTCTTGGGCGAATTTTTTCGTAAAACACAGGAAATTAGACGCTCGCGGGTGTCGGCTTTAAAATAATTAAAACGTGCTTCGGCGGCAAAGACAAAAGGACCGGTTACCTATCCATCATCAGTTATCCGATGGACGATATAAGGGTAGCCCTTGCTCTGGCAAGGAAAGAACGACGAGCCGGGGGCGTGCAGGATGGAAAGAGGTCGCAGAAAGAGGGTAGCAGGGTCTCTGATAGGCGAACGAAGAAAAACACAGACTTGATCAAAGTGAAATACGCATTGCCAGCCATGTGGGTAATTATCCTGGACCTTTGCATTAACCCCTTTCCCGGCGCCCGCTGCCTTTCTACTTGGATTTCTCCCCCTCACGGCGCCGTGAATCCTCCGAAAATTCACCCCTTTCTCTCGTCTCGAATTCGTCGAGTCTCCGCATGCGTGCAGAGGCACTCTACATCGAGACACAACCGAAAAGAACCAAAGAGAGAGAGAGGGAGAGAGGCGAGGATTGGTAAGAGAAGGTTTCCGGTAGATAGAGATGACTGGGATTTTTAGGGGGTTGGATGGAGGCGGACGTTCTCGGGCAGTGATTTAATTAATTTGATTGAGAATGTTAATGCCTGGCTCGCAAAATAATATCTAAATGAATTAATACTCGCGGTGAAAGGAGAGTGACGTGCGAGAGGACCGGTGCCAGTGGATAGCCGAGAGATGAGCGAGGAAACGACGATCGGACGGACGAAGGAAGTGGGAGAAAGGGAGAGAGTCCTAATTAGCTAAGTAAAGCTGCCGCATTATCGCTTATTTTCAACCCCCGCCAACCCCTTCACGATACCCAGCCAGCGATCCACCCCTTCCGTTAGAAGTTTTTCTCGATTCGTGTGCAACTTTTGGTGGATAGAGCGGTCGTGCAAACTCTCGTTTCCTTTGTTTCTTTTTTTGCTTCCGTATTAGATTGGTGATGGTGGCGGCTGGTGGTTGCTGATGTTGAGATAGGGATTTTATATTCTTCGGATTTTTGTTTCTCGTTTCTTTAGGGGGGCGGCAGTGGTAACGTGTCTCCGTTATCTACGTTCGATAGGTTTTCGCGATTGAAAGGGTGCAAGATCGGGAGATAGCTTTGCGAGCTTTCGATAAAAGCTACCGTGGACTTTTTGCGCGAATGGTGACACGCGATGGGATAGTATCTTGGAAATGCATTGGAAATATTTTGAATATTACTTTTCCGTTAAATTAGAGGTTAATCTTCATGAAGCTATTTAGTACAGTATAATTATGGATATAAGTAAGTTATAACTTATAATTATATTAAAACGTGACGTGCTTTACAGTGTCGCACAATAAAAAACACTATCTTTCTTTATCCGAAGGAAATTCCAGTTCGTGTCCGATGATACCAGTTCCTGCTGATTAGAATCCTCGTATCTAAGCGTAGATTCTTATATACATGTATATTATATATGTATATGATTATTATATATAATCAGTGAGAGAAATCACTATAAACACTATTATACATATATAAACCATACATACCGTAATGGGCCCAAATAAATGCAGTGCCACCGTACTCGAATTCATACAACGTATCTAATCTAATCGAGACTCTTAGATTTCTGTAATAATTTCTACTTATAATATTTCTATGATGTTGCATTCGACTGAGTTATATTGTACCGCAAAGAATCACAAGACAATCGAATTTTATGGATGCCTGTTATTTGCACGACGTTCATCGCGAAACTCATTCGAACGCGTTTAAAGAAGCAAACAAGGCTGATCGATGGCGGCGCTATCGCGAGTGCCTGAGCAACGATCGGCATAACAGCCGCGTATCGAGCGAAACTCCTGAGACTCGAATTTTCTTGTCAAAAGAAGCGCGCCTCAGCGACGAAGGAAGTGGATAGTCCGGGTTGAGGGGATCGGAAAATCGCTTCTGCCGTCGGGATTTCAAAGACTGGCACGACGACTACAGGGGTTGAAGAGCGGGGGTTTGCCGGGTGGAATCAAAGGGTTGCAGAGCTGCGGGGTCGGGCGCCCGTACCGTGCTCAGCTAATTATCTTTATCAATCATTAGAAATCCATTCCTCAAAAGACCTCCGGACGATTTTATCGTTTAACTTGTTCAGTCGCCTTGCAGTCGCAGCGAATCGTGCGCGATAGGGGTGACTTTCGTAGGAATAACCGTGTTTGATGTCGTGCTTGTGCTTCGCGACTCGAGATTCCGCGTAAAAAGAAACAAATAATCTTTTTCACCGCGTAAGTTGCCAACGTTGGAATACACACGCTAACCGTGAGGGATTCGTAATTTCGTTACGCTATTCACTCTACTACCCCACGTATCATGTAGTTACGTTTTGAATTCGCTTTGAATCGCTTCGACTACCGATCGATCCCGTTCAATTCCACTCGTTTTAAGCATGCGATCGATGCAACGAGACTGCAGTTTCAACTTCTGAACACGAACACGCGTACATTTCGCGCGATCCCGTATGCAAGCTGATATTAAGGGTTGAAACGTACCGATATATCGTGATGGAGGAATGTCGAGGGTAGGCTAGCGGGAAACACTGACAAATTTTGACCTGCGTGCCTTTACGACATTTTTCTCGCACACGACACGCAAGTATGAAAGAGGAAAGGCAAAATGGAAGGAATATCAACCTACGTTATTTTGTTGAAACGTAAACCGAGTACCGTGTAATCGCGACATTTGTGCTTATGAATTTGCGTAGAATCGAGTAATCACTTTTGCGTTTATTACACGGTACGGTGACTGATATCTTGCTTCTTTTTCTATGGAAACTACCGACAATAGTATTTTATCTTCTCACACAACATAAATTCGAATCAGATAAACCGTTCGAAACTGACCATACTTAACTATTTTTCTATTTCTTCTAATGTCCATTTTACTTACACTGCACCGCAACGCGTGTTTCTTTCTTACATTATATATTTTATTTGATCCAGTACGTTTTTGCCGCCGAATCAACAACGAGATCCAAGATACCATGAGAAGGAAGTATAATTATAGTAACAGGAATCATGAGAACGATCTCTTCGACGTGTATCGATTCGAATAATCGTGTTTCAATGTATCGTATAATGATCGTAGGGCGGGGTGTACGAGTGTTGGCCTTTGCATATCGGTCGCTGTCGTCGTGGAGGCGACTGAAGAAGGGTTAAGGGTGGGAAACGAAGTTCGCTCGTCGGTTCATTGTTTCGAGGAAAAAGAGGCGGGCGTGGAGGGAGAAAGGGAGAGAGCGCGGAGAGCAACAAACAGGAAAGGGTACCGAGAAACGGTCGTATTCTCATCGAGTAATCAGCCTGTCTCCTGAGAGGTCTTTTTGAAGTTTCCCGCGCCTATGGATCGCGACGCGACGCCGCGTCGTTCGGCTACGTGACTGTGTCGAGTTAAAATTCTTTCGGTAAAAGGCGCGCCGTCCTTCGGGGATTGCGGTGGCAGCGACGAACTCTCGGCCAATTCGCGGCACGAAATTTCTGTGGGAACGGAGCCCCGGCACGCGTTGCGTCTTTGCTCCAACCTTTCGTGTAATTGTAACGCATTACCTATAACCTCTTCTTCGTTTACTTTTTTTTTCTCCGTTGATTAAAAATGTTCGTGCTATTAGAAATTATGTCTTCGATAGTAGAATTCCGATAACATTAATGGAGTATTCTTAGTTGGTGTTTTACCAATTACGAATTTCTAAATTAATAAATGAACAATAAATAACTGGAATTAATAGTAAATTTGTATAACAGCAATTTGCATAACAGTAACGAATTTTGTAGTAGGTCAAATGAAAGTTTACGATTAAATCTTACAAATTATCAATTTTATGATTATCAAAATTGGAAAGTTTACCAAAATTGTAAAATTATCAAGTATTATTAGTATTAATAATATACAATTTTTAGTATTACAATTAATTGGTATATTGCCGTGTGAAGAGACTTAGGCTGTGTAGTAAGACACGAATATTAATTATAAATTTTCAGTGACAATGTGCTTAAAAATCTATTGCGAGCTACATTTGGCAAAGATTAGGTTACAAATTAGAATAAATAAAAATGCTGAACAAATTCCGTAGGCAATGTCTGTGTTACAATTTTAAGTCAACGAAACATGTCCATTGCATATCTCATATAAACTACTAAAATATGGATGTGTAAATTTCGATTTTAATTGTTCGTCGTATAGCCGAGGCTTACGTCAATGACTACAGTAAACTTTCAAACATTTAACTTTTAACCCTAGTCATCTTTCTATAATTTTACGACACTTGCGGTATCGCAACACTGGGAAACTTGCAAATTATGATTCGTAACTGTTAACGCGTCTAAATCGTGATTTGTAACGCTTAGCGATTAGATTGAAAATTCTCCTTTTTTTTTTTGTTAGCATACAGTAAATTTATAATTTTATTAACATCAGATCGCTCGTTATGAACGTCATTGTTCCCCAGTTAGTTCAAAGTATTTCACTTTGATTAAAATAAAATTAATCTTTTTTGATTCCATAGCACGATATAAAATGTTTTATTAATGAAACAGATCTTTATAGTAATAATAATCAAATAATTTGCGTGTACAAGAGTGAATAGAATGATGATAACAAGTGGATAAAATGCAGCGAAATCTTAAGTTCGTTTCAACCTTATTTCATTACCATCGTTAATTGCATCTTATTTTTATACCTTTGATTACAATGATCGCTATCTCTGCTTTTATTACACTGATAAGTTATATTTAGACATTTCCACGTTTCCACTAAATTCTATAAAATCGATTTTAATCGAAATATTTAAGAGGTAAAATATTCGACCAATGCGTCTCCGCGAAATAGTAATTTTCTTTTAGTCGAACAGATTGTTACAAGCGAATACTAATCAAATATTATTATTCCATGTTATATTATTAATTATTTTTCAGATAAAGCTTTCATGTATATTTGTCCTCGTACATTTCTTCGTTTCACTTTGTAGCACCATGAAAATAATAAGCAATCATTAAACAGAAAAATTGATCTTCATAAAATGTATGTTTATCTTTGCAGTAATCGTGAAAAGTACAAGAAAAATATTTTTTTTCAAAAGAGAAGCACGAAATCGTTGTAAAAATGAATACGGAAATATTTGTTCTTATCTTTCTTATCACGTTCGACATTTCAAGAATTATTATAATTCGGATAATTTCTCGATAATTCAAGCGCATATTGTATTGCTCGAACAGAAGTTTAATTACTCTGTTTAATTAATCTATTATAACTTATTTCCAATTATCCTAAAAGCGACAAAAATTATGCATTTAAGGGCTAACAACAATTACATTTTGCGTCAATTTTCCAAACAATGTTCTGTTTTTTTTACACGATTGTTTCTATCTTCGTAGATTATTTCATACATCGTTTTAAAAGCATCATTTTAATTTTTTACTTTTACGTATAAAAGCCGGTAACGTACATTTAATGTTAAAAATCGACTATTTCATATATTACAGCCTAGTAATTTTTAATAAAGAACATCGTTTCCAGTTATGAGAAACGATATTGTTCGAAATATTTCAGAGTATCCACAGCTTTCATAATATCAGAAGTCTCGATCATGCCGCCTATCACGATATTGTACCGTTATCGAAACTCTCATAAATTGGATTTCGTTCCAAGAGAAGAAAGAGGTAACAGAGCCCTCGAAACGATTCGCAGTCGGCGTTATCAGGGCAAGAACAATAAATCTATTAGTCACGGATCATCGCGAACATCGTGGTTCGTCGAAACGCGAAAATTTACTGGCGCCCCCGTGTCGAACCTTAGCGTCATCCGTTTGAACTTGGAAGCTGCCTGTTCGTACGTTTCGGAATTTTACCTTGAGATTTATGGCGAAATATTTCGTTTCTCTTTACTCAGGAATTAAGAGAGTTCAACGTTTCGCGATCATATCAACTGCTCTGTGGTTTCTTTTGAAGGAAATTTTTTTATCTTATTAGTGTAGATGCTCCTCATAGCCATTGTGCTTTATCGAAAAAATCGTTAAGATTACGAAGATGGAGATTAAATGGCTGAAAGAGTCGATTAGTGAATTGCAAACAAGATAGCGAATCGAAAAATCAGGGCAGATATAATTCTTTGTTTCTTTCAAGGCGTTTGCGTCCTCAATTATTCATTTCCTCTGAATGCAAGTGATGAAGTTTCAATATCAAACGTTCTTTCCGAATAAAATCTTAATCGCGCGTGATTTCATCATATTACACATGATTCAATGCAGTTCCCAACCACTAATTTGTTTTACTATGGCAGATTTATAAACGTTATCAGTTCTAGAATTCCAAACTTCTTGGAATGATGCAATCGCAGTTCCTTTAAAATAATTTATGGATTAAGGAATAGTGTCTGTAATATACAGGATATCTGTAACCTTCTCCAAATGCAACGTTCCCACCAATTTTCACATCAATTTTCTAAATTCCAGCTTACATAAGAAAATCACACGAATACACCGATCATTCATAATGGCCAATAACGAATCTTGTATACTTGTATTATTAATATTCTTAACATTTTCAATGTATTCGTAGAAAATTTCTTCCTCCTTAATACGATTGATAATTGACAAGAAAATAGAATTTCATGAGCAATTCTTAATCCGCTCTTAACACTAGAACTACCACACCAGTCAAATTGACAGGTTTTACAATTTTATTTTAAAATTCCTACTTTATGTTATATTTTTTTCCACAACGATGTAATGACTTTCGCAACGATAATTAAAAGATATAATGAATTTTATTTTATTTTTTATGTATTCAAATTCAAAATAATTTTGTATCAAGGCTACTTATACCAACACCAGTCAAAATGATTGGTACTTGTCAAAGCGTAAAAGGGTGCTGTAATCTATTTATCGAACCCCAATTAACCAGTTTCCTCGTTTTGTACAGCTTCCTACAGGTTTTTAAAATTTTTACCGCGTATCATTCAATATGATGATATCAGATATCAGGAAAATTGCGGATCGATCGCTAGATCGCTAGATGCTAACACTAGAAATACCACAACTTTATAAATTTGTCAAGCCTCGTTTAGGGATCATGGTCCCAGATGGATTAATAAATAAAAATATTTTATTATTACGTATTTTTTATAGAGCAGTCATTTTGACTGGTTTTGGTGGAAATAGCTTCGTGTTGACTATCGATAGTTTTAGTGTTAATATCCAAATTCTGACTTCTTACTTAAATCGTTACTAGACAAATAACATAGATTGTTCTGCAACTGGACAGAGAAGCAACTGGTTATTTAAACATTTAATCGCCATGCAACGTACACATTAATACACTTTGCCGTGGCGTATTACCGATCCTCAAATAATTCAGGCCTCTGAAACCATCGGAATCCCCTTTCGCGATTGCAATCGTAATCTTTGCGGCTGGCTTCAATGCGAAAGAAATTAAGGGAATTGAATTAACCGCGACGGGAGAATTTTCATTATCGGGAAAATTGGCAATTTTCCACTGTTAAGCGCGTAACGCCCGGTTCTTGTGCAGCCCCCTTGGGCAGACCAAGGGGCGGGCGCAGAGCGGGGGTGTGTGGAAACTCGCTTCCGATGTCTCGGTTAATTAGTATTGCTCGTACGAGCGAATTTCACCGTTGATCCCTGATGGGTGAGTCGCGTTTATTCGATTACTTAATTTTTAACGGCCCTCCGCTTCACAAGGAAGAACAAAGTGGCCGGATAGGCTGTGTAGACAAACGTGCAGGTGAAAGAATAATCGAGGAGTCAAGGGGACGGAGATGGTTCGATATAAAATGTTTCTTGTTAAAAGCGGCCGCGAATTTTGGTGTCACTTTCGTGTTCTGGTAAAATGGAAATTATCGGGAAATAATTCTGTGCAGTTATTAATAACTCTTTCGTTCAGAAATTATCTTGGAAATTATTTTATTGCGTCGCATTAAAAAAAAGAAAAGGCACATAGATAATTAGATTTCGCGTATGGTGAATTCGATACGTACGTTTTCCTCGATTTCAATGTATTAGCGTCGTTGTAACAAATGAAAGAAAATATCCTACGTCTTAAGAGACATTTCTAGAAACACAACTAAAACTGATAGACTATGGATCTATCTATCCAAATTATAAATATATAAAATATAATTAAAGGAAAGGATCGTTCGTAGCTCGCATATATCGTAACGGTTGTTATTTATGTTATTAATTATTTATTTTCTAAATGAGAGAACCGAGGCGAAAATACGAGCGTACGTATCGGATAACAGAGTTTTAAAAGTTAAGTTCTCGAGATATCAGCAGATTAAAATTAAGAAGAAATAAAACGAGAAACTGTTACACAAATCTGATCGTGGTTGGCAGCGAGGCGAAATATAAATTCTCGGAAACTCCGTCGAAATAACGTAAGACGAGGCAAAAAGTATTATGTCAAGAGATGAGTCACCAGGGTAATCGTCGAATTCCTGTCGACGCTTCTCGCCGCGAACATTAGTCTTCGCGGCTCCTTTTCGGAGTCGTGGCCGTTTATTTAACACAGCGTGCAACTAGTGAAATCTATCGAATAGTTGCTTCTTGGAACGAATCGAAGCGTATATAAGTATATATATCGACGCGAATATCGCTAATTATAGCGGTGACTGGGCAATACCAGAGCGACGACAACTTTGTTATTGGAAACATTGTAGATTTCGCAACTGTTTAGCGAGACAAGTAACAAATCGCGTCTATAAAAAGAAAGTCAATAAAATCTAGAAACAGACTATTTATATATATAAAATATATATCAATTATATTATAATATTATATATCACTCGACATATTCTCGGATTCCTTTTTATATGATTATATTCTCCAATTTCAGAACTATAAATTTGGTTAAGAGGTTCCTTTTACAATAATAGAAATACTTTTTATTGATACTTCTAGCGTTAATGCAAACAATCATAATCAGACGGTAGATGTATGTTATAGATGTAATTTAAATGTACAATCTGCTGACTCCATACAAAGGTAGTAAGTTTTACTTTTAATGACTAATTCATCGCTAATTAAACTTCATAGAAATCAAACCGATCAACTGCACTTTTTTCTCAGTTTCCTTATATAACTACACGATTAATATCCAATTCTTAAGAAACAAATGACTCGCCTCTATAACTTCATCTATTGCAAACAGACGCAAATAATAGTTTAAAAAGTATTGCTCGTAACACCGATGATTTTCTCTGGGTTTAAATTTATGAACGGTCTCGGCTGTACATTCTGCTCGAATTCACGTATCTTACAAACTGACTAAAGTACTGACACGCAGAATACTTCTGATTGCTTCTGAACAATATCGCGGGTGATGGAATATTTGCGATCACGATCTCCGTAGTATTAATATAGCTATTGTCCTACTAGGTTTAAAAATTAGCGTGAAAGATTGAAAGTAGTGTAAATGAGCCGACGACAGAAAGAAACCATTTAATCACATTCTCGGAAGGATGAGCGTTGATCTGCTTAGTCCGGGGCGTCCCGTGACTCCGGCAGTTTTCGTTTTTCCGCTTAACAAACCCCTGCCGGTGCGGTCCTCTCGTCCCCGCGCGCACTTTTGACGCTTCGCTTTGGAAATCCTTTGATTCCCATCTTTTCGAGGGCTCGGGAAACGTCGATGCGCCTTCGCATGAAAAGGGGTTCCTTGCAAGCCTGTCCCCTGATTGGGACGATAAAAGAGGGCCGCAGGGACCGAGCTGCGCGGGGAGGTAAAACACTAATTAGTTATCAAAGGCCGAGGAAGGGTTTGGTGACAAAATAGTAGATCCTGAAACGAGGAGCACCCTCGCTCCGCACCCCCGACAGATATACTACCATCATCAAACCCTCTAGTTTCTCTTCCTACGGACTCCCTTCTTCCTCGCTTCCTGCCTCCTCCCCTTTGCCCTCCTCGCCGTAGTCCCTTCTTCGTCTTTGGATACCGTCAGCTTCGTCAGTGTCTTAATACTCACGGGAGGACGGGCCTGTATTGATTTTCGAATCATTAATTCTACCTCTAATCAGAAGTTGTTGGGAGGCATTGAATGTGTGCGTGTGCACAGACGATGCACGTGTGTCTCTATAGCACATCCCTACCGCCGATATGTTCCGTAGCCAGGTATGTTTGACACGTTCTCGAACCGAGACGACGGCCTTGACGCAATATCGAGAGCTGTTTGGAAATATTGGCACGTGAGTAATCGTGTCGCAAAAAATTGCGCACAGGATTCTTAAGGACAGCGAACTGAATAAAGATCGATAGAACGTTGAGAAATTTGGGTTATTGAATACAGACAAGGTGAACATTTCGGTAACAAACGAACGGAGAATGTAAAAAATACAAAACACAACGGGTAAGATACGAAGGTTCTTAGATTTGTCTACTTATCGTGGTGAAGCGTTAATTAACAAAATAATTTGACAAGTTCTCTGAATTTTATCGTCGCGTTTATTGGTTGCTAAATATCGATTATATAGAAAATTAGTATAACATTTATTTCACAAGCTTGCGAATTCTTTTCAACGTTAAAATTCTTCGTAGGTATAGAACGTATACCGAAAATCGAAGAACGAAGTTGCGGCGGGACGAGAGAAGCTTTGCAGACTGGACGAGTAGTACGAACAATTAAATGGCGTGTTTCGCGCGTATGTCGACCGGGAAAAGGGGTGGCGGCGTTCTCCTCCAAGTAGCTCGGTCGTGGTGTGGGTGTCGTGAGTGGTCCAGGGAAAAGGGGGTTGACGGTTGCACGCACAGGAACTGGCCGGGCCAGGCGGCCATAAATATCGCTGCGTTCTTATATTTTCATCACGGCCATCATTAAAATTTATGTTATGATCAGAAGTGCGCGTATATATCAGAGGACGCGTTCCGGCGTTGCGGCGCGGCTAACGGCGCGCCGTTGAGGGTGGGTTACGCGGTAATATTGTAATCTATGTGTGGAAGAACGCGGGAAGAGAAACACAGGAGAGATGAAAAAGTGGCTTCAATGGCAGCCACACACCGTTGTAAGGGGGTAGTTTCCAGTCGGGGGTGGAAGAAGGGTGCCGAACGGAAACAATGACGTCTATACCAAATCCCTGTTTCTACCCTCTCCCTCACGCTGACTGCCATTAGACTCCCGCGGCGGCCCTATAAAAATATAGCCCGTATTGTGCTCGCTCAGGTATCGATATCCTCGCAGCCACTAAAAGTCCCTGCTGTCTTCGCCACATGTATCTTCGTACAACGCAAGCCTGCGCCCATCCACCCTGTCTCGCACTCCTTCGCCAACTATTCCTTTTCCATTTTTACCTATTATTTTGTTGCTTTTTAAACGCACATTATTCTTCTTTACCTTAATTCGAATTTAACCGATGCTTGGTCTTGCTATGGGTCCCGAGATTTTTCTTATTCGTATAATTATACTTCTTCGTTTTGTGACCTGTAGACTAATTAACTTGTTATATATATTTTTACCATTTCTAATGCAGTTCTTTTATCTTTATTAAGATTATTAATTTCATGATTACGGAAAGTTTTGGTTAACTGGTTGCACTGGTTAGACAGGTTAAAAAAGATCTCGCTTTTAAGGAAAGGATATTTTTCGTTGCATATAGCATATATTAAAACTTCCTTATATCGGTCTTGAATTGTTAAGATATTGTTTAAGGAAAGGAAGACGCTATGTTATAGTATCTTTACATTACACAGTCTAATTATTAAATATATTCAGTCTCTCTTATTCTTCTAGTAAAAACTGTAGATCCATTCGGACCTTCGACAAAACAATCAAAAATAACAACCTTGAAGTTCAAATATTAAACTACCGAACCCATTGTAATAATTTAAACACGCTTGCCTGCGCACGTACTTCGCGTTCCTCAAAAAACGTCCATCAAACTGAATTACGCAAATTCTACATGCCAAAGACTTTCAAGCAGAATAACTATCGGTACGATCTAATAATCAAAGAACTCGATAAAAGGTCCAATTTAAGAACAATGATGCAAACACGAGAAATTTTCAGCAATACTAACTGACCAACCGAACCAACCGATTAGCTGACTAATTCAAGGACCGTAATTGAAATGTTTTAACGTCGAACTGAAAGAGGAGACATTGTAGAGGAGGTTTCGATAAAAACTTCGCGATGGTGAGAGACGAACGAGGCAAATGCAGAGACGAACGAGACGCGACGATCAGTCGGCTCAGATCACAAAGATGATTCGCTTTTAGCGTATGGCCATTGTCGTCCGTTGGACCGAGCAGAATCGAAATGGCAAACGGTAACTCGATTGGCCGGCCTATACACGGATTGCGAATTATTTCTCCTGTGGTGGCGCGCTCATTTCGCGGCCAAACAATCGTGATCGATTCATGCAAATTCCAACAATCGCCCTGCCCACCGACCACTGTCCCTTTCGCCGATTCCGCCGTATCAAGTCCTCCATTGTCCCAACCGAAATTCGTTTTCGAGAGCGCGCCGCGATCCCCAAGAGCTTTCCGATCGGAAAAATCGGACTCTCGAAAATTCAGAGAAAATAGGTTTCCTTCTTTCTTTGCTATACGCGTTAAGCTGGTTAATTCATAGTAATGGTCGTATTGTCAATCGGAATATTTATCGAATTATTTGCGTATAATAAATGTATCGTTTTATCCTCGTGTGGTTTGCCGATTGATTTTATTTATTGAAAGATCTAGGAATTATGGTATTTTAAGTGGGACGTGGATTTGATAAGTTTTAACGTTTAATATAAAACGGAGTTATTGTTCGACTGAAAGTTAATCGAAATAAAGATTTAATAAAGGATAATATTGCTGCAAATATCTTCGATGATTAATTGTATATTGCGAGTACAAAATTTCACAAGATATTGATCGAATAGAATGAAACTAGATATCAAATAAATAAATGTTTTATGTCCTTGTAATAATCAATTACTAAGCAGTAATTTTTTTCTTACAACTGCATAATTTATAATTTTTTATATTAAAGGAAGAACGTAGACGCAAGTAAAATCAATTGGAAAATGAAGAATAGCAAGCAGATGAATTCGTAATTTTATAGAAACATTGTAGATTTATTATATTTTTTATATGGATGATCTTTCGCAAATAATACAGACAAAGCTTTCTTTTCCCATTATCTTTTAAATTCCTCGATGTATACAAACCATCGATAGAGTGAATGAAACTTCAATCATCGGTGAAATGAGTAAAACTGAGCACTAAGAAAGCCAATGAGACATTCACTTCTACCGTACAGGCATATAATCGTTAAACTTTCATTTTTACTAACGAGAAAGTATTTTTAAACGTCGGATGGAAGCCGCTCCTCTTGCCCATCTAATTTATACAAAAAACAAGCTCCATATTTAATTATACATCGGCGTGGTTGATATCTTTCCTCGAGAGAACGAGGATTTTTCTAAACGTGGCTATGGTCTTTTTTCCATTCGTATTGGAAAAAGGAAGTAGACGCCGACGCTTCCTAAGAACGCCGGCTGAAAGAAATAGCCCGTTTCTCTCTTTCCGCAGCAGATGATCACCGATTTTTTCCTTACGCCCATCGTGATTTATTAGTGGATCGCGCGTGAGAAGATCTCGGGTGCTGACTCGCACGTGTGTCTGGAATTCGCCGAGGGAATGATTGCATAGAGAAAAAGAGATTAAAAATAAGTCGGGTAGCAGCTTCGACTGGCTGGCATCGCTGTGTCGCAGAAATAACGACTGATTTGGTTTTCCTAATATTCCATGTCTATCTATAATTAACTCGAAAATGAACTATAGGATAAAAATTCTATTTTTAACAATATTTACAATATTCCATCGTAATTGTCATCTGAATACTTAATGCTTCGATTTTTCACTTTCGCTGCGATTTAAAAGCATACAATTCATTCGTAGCTTGTAAAATCTTCGAATAAACCGATCACGTGACTCGTTTCAACGTAAGGTTTAATACAAAGGTTCTATCTGAAACGATCTATCGTAATATCTGATATATCTCGTTCCAAATCAAACACGTGATATTTGCCTCTGCCCAACATCGATCAGCTGCAACCTAAAACCTTCGAAAAATGCCCATTTGCAAACTCACTAACGGCCTGAAACAGCATCGTCAAACCTCTCGATCGTTTGCCTGCGGCCAAAACACGAGGCATCTTCGTTCGGGGCCATGATTATGCGCTGCAGGCGTATCGCGAGTCGACGAGAGACTTGAAAGAGTGGCCGTGTCTAATGATGTTTAAGAAGGGGCTTTAATTTTTCATTAGGACAACGGGGAACATCAAAGGGGTTCGTTCGTTTTTTAACCGGTGCCTCGGGGCTAGTTGCTCGGGAACTGATGGCCCCGCCATTGGCATTGTCGTCGTCGTCGTTGTCGTTCTCGTCGTCGTCGTTCTCGTCGTCGTCGTAGCGCCCGGTTTCTATCTACGAACCCTTCATCCGCCACCCCTTATCCATCGTCGTCACGATGTATTGACATTTCTTAAATATCGCCGTACGGACGCGTTCTTATTGGAATACGCGCTCTTTGTCGCTCCCTTGCTTTTCCCTCTTTTTTTCTCTCTTTCATTCGAGTCTCTCTTCTTTCGATGTGAATGTTGAAACTGGTCCCACACGTGGGAACCTGTGCCACATGGAGTGCCGTCCTCGGCACACATGCTTCGGAGAAAAGCAAACGAAGGCGACGCGACGGTCGATGACCCTCCGAAAAGTATCTCGTTCGAGAAGAGGACCGCGTTTATTGTCCTACGATTAATGGACCTCCCAAGACCGCCGGCTACAGACGACTTCGGCCCTCGCGGTTTTCTTCGTCGCCTTCGGCCGCTTCTTTCCAACGGATTTTCGATCGTCGTAGTTGCAGCGGTTCTTGCTAACTCCGAGTAGAGCCTTTGGAAAAGTTTGGACATTTTGCACAGCGTCACTGTTTATCCATTAAAATTGAGGAAATTGTGAGAAATTGAAGGATGAAGATATTGTATAATGTGAGTGAGTGATGCGAAGTGTATAGAATAAAGCATGTATTTTGTAACGTTATTTATTTTCATTTATTGGCTTCGTTTTTCCAATTCCCATGAATTATGCTATTATAAATTTACATTTCTATGCATCTTTAGTTTGATAGAAGTTTGCTAGGAGTTTCATAGGTAATCAATAAAGTTGTACTACGTACATCCATGTGTGCGTACGGTAGATATTTAAAAAGGAACGATATCATAATACAAGACAGAGTTTTTCCTCTGTTTAACGGTGAGTAATATATTTCTTTTAAACTGCCAACCCAAAAACTCAGCCAAACCAGAAAAATATTCTGCTACTAATAAATCGTTGAGTAGCCAATAATCTTCCATCTCGGAAAACTTCCCGATTTTGTAGTTCTTCGTAGATTGCGGTTGGAGTAAATATATTTCCAAAGATATTCGCAACAAGATCTTCGTCGCTGATTGAAAATCGGCCGAACCAGCGAACAAGCGAATATCGACGGATTCTCGAACGTCATACACCTCGGAACGAAATATTCATAGACACAGGGAAATAATGGCCGTCGCGAGACAATATATCGCAGAAATCCCTGTTCTTAGGGAGGGCCCCGAGAACGTCACATGCGCGAGCACTTCAACGGACTACTAATTCAGGCCGCGCCAATCAGCGCGCCATTTAATCAGATCGAAACAAAGAGCACTCTCATCTATTTCACTTTGCCTCCGCGTTGCGTTTCTGCAGTGGCACAAAAGTGTCCCGAACAAAGCACGAATTAGCATCGATGGTATTCTGCTCCCGTCGAAAAAAGAGGAGACCCCTGAAAGCTCCTCCGTTATGGAGGGGGCTAAAAGAGAGAGAGCGCGCGCGAGAAAAAGAGAGAGAAAGAGGGGGAACAAGTAAAGAGGGGTCGAACCTCGGGTATTCTCTTTCGCGACTCGTGTGTATGCTTCGAGTGTTTCCCGCCGCATATTGCACGTAGTACCTAGCGGGACTTAGAGCCGGTCGATATCTTAATAATAAATACAAGAGGGGTTCACCCTGATGGCTGGTTGGTGTGAGATTGAAGAAGGGGGCTGTGGGGAGGTGATTGGGGGAGGTGGTGGAACGGCGCCACGGTGTATCGGTGCGGTAAAGAGAGCCTGCGCTAGATAGGGTAGCAGAGCACGACGAAGGAACAGAGCGAAGAGGTGGGGTGAGGGAGTTCGAGAGAACGAGAAGAAGGAAAGGGAGAAGGAGAGGGTGGAGATCATTCGCACCTCGAGGTGTAATGAGAAAATTTGAAATATCACGACCGTCTCCTGCCTCCTGCCACCAGCCAAAAAAATATAACGCCGCCGCTAGTCATAAACGGCTGATCCAAACCCCGTGCCACCTTTCCACCACCCCCTCTGTTGCCACGCGGGAGATTATAAAGACGGCTGGTGTAAGGTATTCCTCCCTTTCTTGCCACCATATAACGTCCCGGCCCTTGGTGTTCAACCGGGCAACCGCGATTCTACACACACGTTCACAGTCCTTTGCTTACGACCACCGATCGATTTACTTCCCCGTATCGATCGACAGAAATTCTTAGGGAGAGTTTGTAGTTGTACAAATATCGGTTCGAAGGGTCACCGGATGGTTTAAAATAGATATTTCGTATATAGTTTCTTTGCAATGGAATGGAAAGCTGGATATGGTTTTTCAAAGCTGTTTAATGTTTCGTTGTCTGTTTGAAATGTAATTCACGTATAATAACATATAGCGTATAAAGCGAAACATAGTTTGGACGTATACCTCGCTGTATAAACACTTTCGATTTCCTATTAGCCTAAAATGCTGGCGTTACGTTCAAAAGCCATATCCTTGTAAACGATTTTCAAATGTTACATTCGCGTACACGTCTGACGCTTACTGAAAATTCTAGCATGACGTGTCTACATCAAAGCTCTTGCGAATACGATAAACATGGTAGGGATATCAAATATCTTTTTAAGTTTCAAACACCGTTCGCGAATTTGTAACAGGCATCGTTTGCGAGAAAAGCGAAAAAAATAGAATGATCGTAAAATGTTCTTGAACGTCTTGCGTAATAATCGCGATCGCATAAAAATATTTCGCGAGGATCTACCATCGATACTTTGCCGTTGAGACTCGTGTATTTTAAAACGACGCACAATAGTCGGACATTACTGCGGCGTGTCAAAGGTCAGACATAGGAAGTCGCGACTAGCTGGATCACGCGAATCTGGAAACGAAACCAAAGGCGTAGTAAAACACGTCGTAAAGGTAAACGATGCATTTCATGTTAATTAGATATTCGTTTTAGCTGCTAGTATAAATTGCTTTATTTAGCTGCTGCGGCTTTCCTTTTATTTCGAAAAAGTATAGAGGGGAATAGCGTGGCACACGATCGTTAAAATTCATTTCAATGAGAACGAGTATCATGGAAACGCCTCTAGTAACGTCTCGGCATGAATGCGTGTTTTATGGTTTAAAAAAAAAAAAAAAAAAAAGAAAGAAAGAACACTCGAGGTGAAAGCACGTGCGAGGTATTCGAAAATAAATTTCCAAATGAGAGAATAAATCAAAGAAGTGTATCTTGTATATCGTAGTTCGACGTCGTTACGCTCGTTTGATGTGCAAAGAGTTCCATTATAGTGATAAAGCAGATGCGTGCATACACAATTTTAATTTGATAATTGCTTAACACGTACTTATGTAGATTATGGAGAAAATTGTACGGTACACATTGTTTTTAAATGATCTGATAATGAGATAATTCATTCAAATTTGACAAGTGGTTTGCTTGTAATTATTGTACATCTGTTGTTTCTATATGGATGATTTACATTTATTCTAATTAAGGTTCATATTGCTTCAATGAGTGACCAGTATCGTGTCTCGTTAATCTTCAATTATGAATTTTTAGAAACACTTTAACATATGTTAACGTATGTTTAATTGTATCAAAAATTGGATTTCAATTAGGTAACAGTTATAACAAGTATTTGGGAAGTACTATTCATGTATTTTCCTAATATTTTATATATAGTTAATATAATAAATTACACATGATTGATACTTCCATACTCAATAGACATACTCAATTTTCTATTAATTACAAGAAATTGCTATCAAGGAAACACAATTTGTTTAAGGAACCTTTCTTTCGTTACATCTATCAATTATTCGAAAAATATACCTATAGTACGATCAATTTTTCGCGATTGAAGCAGCGTTCCAAGGGACATTTATTGCTTACAAAATCTCTTCACGATGTCGATGTACTTTCAATGCTTCTTAACCAATCACATATATACTTTATTTCTATCAAACCGGATTACAACACAAAAGAACAAATTCTATATAGTGACATCGAAGATTGATCGAATGGAAAAGCATAAGCCCGAAAGAATTTAAAACTACCAGGGGATTTAAATTGGAAATAAACGATTAAAAATTAATCAAAAAAGCAGTATCAATCTCCCGCTTTCTTTTTTTCTCGCGCTTCTCACAATATCCAGAGTGAAGTGATACTGGGGTGCAGGTCGCATCGAAATACACACGCATCGATCCAACCGGAATTCCCGATGCCTCTCGCGCATTAGTCAACCGTCACGAAATAAATGGTAGAAAAGAACGGGACACGCTGATGATTCGGGCCAGAGCGTAAAAATAGAAATACGCGCGGCGGGGTGGGTGCGCGAGCCGCGAGGGAGGCTGATCTATTCGGGATATTCCGCCGGCAGGGCACAAAGAATGCTCGGCGTTTGACGGGCTACGACACCGCGCGTCGCCAGCTGCGACACTCGCATGCCGTGCACTCGCAAACGTTCTCGAATCACGCTTATACGTTGCCTATGCCAACTCGCTACGAGTGCTCATTGACGATTGCCCGTTTCCTTTCTGAATTCCGTCAGATTACTCAAACTTGGCGAAAAGATGGGGAAAATGTAGAATATGCAGACACGATGACTTTAAAAGTAGAGTTGACTTTAAGACACGTTTAAGTAAATTTTGACTTCTCTGGACAGACGTACTTCTATTTGCGTATAGTCTATGTACGAAGATGTTTATATGTAGAAGTGCGAAGAACTTTCTATGTATACTGTACGTTTTATGCTGAGATGACTAAGAACCGTTTTATTAGTGCTTTGTATTGGGTTGTCCGGAAAGTTTCTTTCGTTTTATGAGGAAATAATAGACGCACATCTTTTTTTGTTTTGTATTATTTTGTCGAATTACGTACGATCTATTTTGTTCTGTTGAGATAAACAGAATTGGTTTTACGTTTGTATGAAGGTGCACTGTTGTAAAAAACACGTTTGCGAAAGAAAGACACTTCCGGACAACCTAATATTGGGAAGTAAATTTAAGTAAAGGCAGTGGTGTTTTATAAGATGTACAAGGACCATATTTGTATAATTCATTTCCCGTGAAAATGTTCATAAATTCATAAATTTGTTGTAAACTTATATTATAATATAATATTGTTATTATGGTTTTGAATATAAATATGTGACAATGTAAGGCACAGAAATTGATGATAGATTTTCTTCGACGATGATTCTTTATTGCCAACAATGTTACTTTTCAACGTTCTTTGCATACATTTCTACCTATCTAAATTTGAAATATTTGTCGTTATACTGGACATAAGTATCAACTTGAGCTTATGTTACTTTCTTCTTGCGCTTCTATAAACGTACTATAACATCAGGAACACTACCGCCTTCTTGCAGCCTATACTACTTACGTTCGGCTTCTGTATTACGGATCGTTTCTAATCATCTAATTGCGTATAGTTTTATTAATTCCTTAGTCAACTGTCGCGAAAGCGCATATCTAAAATTTGTATAAAATTCACTGCACGAAATTTGAGGATCAATTTCCATTCAAATACTTGGCAAGCTCGGGTTATATTAAAGTTACATAGCTGTATACCTACATAGGTAGGTACATTAAACTAAATCAATCGTTATATCAACGTCATTCTGAGATCATAATTTTTCCGAGGCCAATAGTAATTTAACAACAGCCTGGAATCGTTCCGTAAAAGAAATCACGATCATGTTGAGAAACGAACAATCGAGAGTTGCGTATCGTATTTGGGAATCGTATTGAGAAAACGAGTAAGCAAGAAAAAGAGAATTTTCTTATCTATAAATCTGAAATGCTGCAAGAATCGGCGACGCTTCCTTCTCTCAAGAAAAACTTTGTCGAAAACGGAAAAAGATTTGAATTACAAATGCCGTGTGGCGGCCACGAGGATACACGAAACCGTGGCCGCGAAATTACAACGAATTACGGGGCTTAATTACACGACACAGCGAAGTCTTTGAACGGGCAGAAAACGTGGAAACAAGCATTAACACGACAGAAACCGATCGATGCCCTGGTAGTTGATCCGAAAGTGCGTGACCACCCGGCCTAAAAGCAGCCCCGAAGCAGGTTCTTGCACACGCGGGCAACGTGCAATGAGCCGCGATTCCGTATATCGAATCGGTGAGTGGCGATCGATCGATGCTCAGAACGCCGTGCAACTCGGATAACCGTCAATTTGCGAAGGGGTGTAAGACGAGCGTCGGACCCAAGACGAAACGCCTTGTCGTGATCGAAACTTCACCTCCCCTTCTCACTCTGTCAGGGTCGAAAGGCGAGTACGTAATAGGCGCTGTCTGACGATCGAACCGAACAGGCTCCTGCTTCCTATCAATCCTGCGAATTTTCTTTGTCAAGCGATGTCATAGACGAAAAACGAACGTGATCTCTGTCGCGTTGAATTATTGTGTTTCGCAAAATATCTGTGTTAACGCGTTCGACTCTGATACAAGTCAGCAGTCACGGCAAAATCTGTTATATTTTTTCATTTCTTTCATATGGGAACGGATATTCAATTCTGTACACTGTCAATCAATCACATATTGTTTAAATCGTTTCTGTCGTTTCGTTTTGATATTGAATATGTGTGCTCGGTTTTCTTTTTAAATATTGAAAAAAATGTTGATAGAATGTTCGCGATGGAGATAGGAAGTTGAAAGATGCGAAAGTGTACATATACGATATGCGAAATCATGTGATACGTCCAAACTATAGTAGTTATAATATTTAGTGGACGAAGCGAATCTTTGTTCAGGTTTCATACCTCAACGCGTATTGCCAAAGGTATGAATTTGCATGAACAAGCTCAGTACGATCATAACGTTAGTCGTATAATGTTTTTCACGAAACTTCCTATCATCTATGAACTATGATCAAACGTTCGAACAATTGTCAACGTTCAAAACCATTCTTATCCAGCTACAATTAATTCATAATACGTCGTACAGGTGGAAGGAAAGGGACGTTTCGCGTCTCCTTATTTTCCACGTTAATATCGCCTTCGACAATGGAACATTTAATGGCAATATTTCATAGGCAATCTATTAGAAATCAACGATCGTTGAAGCAATCATATCGATTGATACGAAGAAGGAAGAGAATCAAGGAGGAAGCATCTGAAAGCCTTGAAATGAATCGAAAGAGCGGAAGAACTGCTCGAGTTTCCCGTAATCCCATAACTTAAATTTCTTAACAGCCGATTGTTGATAGAACAACGACAAAAGCAACGTCGTTAGGAACGTTCAAAGAAGCCATTATCTTCCAACGACTTCCGCCGCTAATGTGACGATCGCGGACGGACGATCTTTATCGGCGATCTTCTCGATCCTCTTCATCAGCCTTGTATAGCTACGCTGACGTTGCTCCCCCACTTTTCCAAACGACTCGTGACAAATACACAGGATGAGCCTCGACAGCCTATCGATACTTCGTCCGCCATTCCGATGAACGTGCATCGTGCACTCGGATATGTATTTATGCTTCCCGTATCATTTCGTAATTATCGATAACATCGTCAAGGCTTTTTGCAGGAAACAATGGGTCATTACTACAGCTGTCTCGTACTTCGTCTCGACGACCACTGTCTCTCTTTTTGTCGTTTCGATGTCGGCTACTGTGGTCGTCTTCTTTTTTTTTTTTACGATCTTCTCTCTTTAATAGTCGAACCACCGGATGACTAGCGGATGTACATTTCGATTGTTCGAAATTTTCGTTTGCAATTTTACGCTGCGATACGCTTTTGATATTCAACTTTGAACGTTTAGGATGTATCTACTGTCTTCTTTTTTTTTTCTTTTCTTTTTATATATGGAGTTGAAAAGATCTTATTTCTACTTGTTCTACGTGTCACACGACAGAATATTTGAATTATTTACGTTGACCTTCCGATCAATAGCTACCGGTACCATAAATGAAATGTAAGATTTGTATACCGCGATAAATGGGAAATTATGGTAAATGAGATCGCGAAGGCTAATATTCTGGAATAATATATAATTATTTGTAATTCATCGACAAGTGGTAAAGTCGGATATCGGGAATATTCTACGATCGTCGGCCGAAGAGTTGAGATAGTTTTAGTGTAGAAATTAATATTCTCTAACACTCGTGTAGAATCCATTTCTATGCACAGGTTGCATTCGATATTCTCTTATAACTTTGTCATTTGTATTATATTTCCTTATAAATCTGTGCACTATATTCCTACCGTTCGACTGGAAATATCAGAGATTTCTTGCATAATCACAGAATTAGAAATTAACCGACATGAAGTACAATTTTAATCCTTGCAGACATAGATGCAACGTAACATATTCTGGATGCAAATGTAACAATGAATTTCCGGACGAATAAATTCCTACGTTCTCGATACTGTAAATTCAGGCGACAGATCGTTGAAAAAAGATGCGTTCACTTGCCAGTATATCGACGACGATTGAACGCAATTGGTTCCATGAAGAAAGAAAAATATGGAAAGAGAAAAAAGTCGAACTCGTACGGTCAAAGAGAATTATAGGAAATATATGCGGGTCGTGAACGAGCATGTTATAGGATGGCCGTATGCACGATTCCGTGTTGCCGTACAATTTCAAATCGAAGAGAAGTTAGCGTCGGTGTTTCGCGGAACGATCGATCGATGCTTCGATGCATCGAGTAAAAACTGACGTGGACTTGTTGCCTATTAGTCCGCGCGGCGTTCTCGATATTTTACTACCGAATTCGCAATTACTTTAATTGCTTCCAGATGTCAATTAATGACTTTAGCATATGCCGTTGCTGTACAGATTGGCCGAATAGACGAAGCACTGGAGTGGGACCGGAACGCATGTGTTTGTCATTACGGCACCGCGATGATTTTATCATCTTTGAGAACGTTTCCGTGATTCCTCTTTAGCCTTCTAGTGTCACTCGTATCGAAAATATATCGATATTCAACAAGCTAAAAATACGAACTCGTAGTAGTTATTATTAGAAAAACATGTTTCTGCTCCTACATTTTACAGAAGCTCATACAGTGTCCCAAGAATATATCGTTATATCTAAAATCTCTAAAATTTGTATGAGTACTTATGAATTGATAGTGATTGAATTAAATGAAATAAATATAGCTCATGTGTCGATTAATTATTTGCCAGGTATTTCCAGCAAGACTCGCAAAATAGTAAATTTAGACACTAATTTCAACTTATCCCAAACCCTCTATGAATAGATAATTTGATTAATCGACAGAATTCCATTTGTGTATATATCTGTCGTAGCATGACAAAATAGTTAGCGTACTAGGAAGATGGTTAAAAATTCTTTTATCGAGATAAAACCAATTAAACTGTATATATTTGTTTTGAAATCGGTTTCCTAAATAATTTACTTCTCTTAGGTAAACTATCTTTGTGGCAAGTCGGTGATATCAATTTTAATTAAACATTACGTAAGAATTAAATAATCTTATAGGTACGTAAGGGTAGAGGTTTTAATTTGCTATTTGATTTGATTGCAGAGGGCGACATTGGCGGAAAAGGAAGTTTCTGCATTGAAGGAGCAACTTGCCGCGGCAAATGATGGGAATTCGAAGACTGAGGGACATAAACTGTCTCAGACTCCACAGGCAAGTGATCAGCAGCAGGTACACGATGCCAGCAATCCCAGGAGGACGCCGAACAGCAACCTGGAACAGGAACTGCAAGCGAAGGACAAAGAGGTGAGTCTCGTATTTTAACTTTCCCAAAGTTTCCCTACGCTTCGCTCAAATCGTCAAATTGATTACGATACAATGAAAACTAAACCTAACTAAAATTCGAAAGATTTTAATATTAAATTGGGGTGAAGATGTTCATAAGAATTGAGAATCTTTCGGTTTCGTTGCAATCGTGAACAGTTCGAGCCCTTCAGCAGCCATACTGATCTAAACTCTATAAATCGAAAAATAAAGAAAAGTGACGGCGTTACGATTTACAATAAATAAATTTACTTAGAATTTTCTATTACATACGCCATTTGCGTCTTGCGAAAAAGGGTAGTTTACAGAAAAATGCAGTCGATCCGTGACTGTCTTTCAAAGGAGCTCGCATTAACGCAATCAATTTGACGCGAAAGGAATTACAGGTGGACGAAATCTCGAAATAAACTTGTACGATTGTCGATTAATTATTGAAAATGACTCGCGAATGCATCTCGAATTTGAAGCGTTTTAACGGTTAAATACGCTGGCTTTTTCATCTGTAAAAACGGCACACGGAAGCGAGTGCATCGAGCTTCTCACACCGATACAACACCGTGTAATTCCGTTGAACTGTTGCACACAGAGATTTGCGCCGCGTGCGCGTTGAACTGAATGACTGACGTACTCGATAGAGCACGTGGTGGCCCTCCCTCACCCCTTCGTTCGTCCTCGTCTCTCTCTCTCTCTCTCTCGATCACTCTCTCCCCTACCCTTCTCTTTCTCTCTCACCCTTCACTGTTTTCTCTGCGGATCGTACGCACGAAGCACGCGCACACCAGTCGGTGAAATTCACCCCCGAGTGCACTTCACCTTCCCGATTCGCGATAAACGCCTGGAATCACGCTTTCGGTACGCAAAGTGTGACTAATGGCAGTCGACGAACCGACGGAATTGGTAATGAAAGAAGATCATAAATAGGAAACGCGGTATCGATGAATATTCATCCGGTCGGGGTTGGGTCGAGGTTGGGAATCGTTTGGATTTTGACGAAGATGGTTTGACATACGCTCTATGGATATATCAAGAGCCACGATGAATCGACTGCCTACCTTGCTTTCCTTTTCATCGATTCTACCTGTGAATTCGTGACAAATTGACGATCAGAGAATTTTTAACGTGCATAAATTGCTTTGTTTTGTTGTGTGGCTGTACGTCGACCTTAATTGAACGATTGTGTGTTCAAGGAAAAGGGTATAAATGAATTTGTTTGAGAAATTGATATTCTATACGTATAATTTTTCAGTATATATCCTACCTGTTTTCTTGTATTCGTATGTAATTTATCCGTGCAAAGAGTAATTCGAAATTATTCTTTATTTATCTGATAGAGAACACAGTACTTCGTTAATATATCATATTATTCGGAAGTTTTACTAACAGGTTAATATTTCAACGAATGAATTAAAAACGCACTGCTACTTTACTATTATGGTATATTATAATCAAGCAATACCTTATCAGAGACCGTAAAGCGGCAGTTTTTTAAAGCGTAGTATAACACTACGATATTTTATTAAGGTAGACTGCAGCGATGCAAGCCTCTCCTAAACTGCATTCCGTCGCGTTAAAATCCTCGTAAAGTCTTCCCACGGACTCTTAAAATAACATTCCATTGTTATATACCATCTAAAAGATCCTTCTACGAAATCGCCTCATTTTCTACTAACATTCCACCAAACTATATAATGTACCAAATATCGCTCTATTAAAATACATATACGAGATTCTCCACGATATAACGAAACGCGTGTCAATTAAAAATTCATTGCAAAGATTCATCTATACCGTATATCGTTCGCATAACTCCTCTCCGCGTTTGCGAGTCTACGGACTTGCCCCATTTTCCAGTAACATTCCACAAAACCATACGCTTTACAAAATTCCGCTTCGTCCAAGAAGCGTACATAAAATTCAACATAAGAAAATGTATTTCGGTAGACAAAAATTCACCGTCATCATGCATCCGAATCTTTGAAAGTCTGGTTGGAAGCAGATTACCAACTGGAAAAAATCGAACCGCGCCTAATTCCACCGTCAGCAAGGGGGTCTCGAGTTTCGCGGCTGTTGCAGCCCTCGAGAAAAAAAGGACACAAAGTGGTCAAACCCTTGAGCGACGGTTTACGGATCGGAGTCTTGTAAGAACCTCTCGCGGGCCACGAGAAGGGTGCATAATGCGAGCGGCACGAGGGCGGGAGAACCGAGTCCTTTAAACAAAGGCGAAAACACTTAAAAGCTCTGTTGCCGGTGGTGAGAAGGTAAGCGCGCGCGCGCGCGCGCGCGAACACCAGAAAGGAGTGATAAAAACACCGCTAAGAGTTCAATAAGTATCCTGCTTAGGGCCAATAATGCTGCCACCCCTTTTCCACCCTCGTCCGCCCCAGCTACCACTTTGCACTGGCTGCTCTGGTATTCCCGTTTCGAAGGAAATCGTTCGCTTCAGCCCGAGTTGTAATCTCGAAGCTCGATAATCCAACCGGCCTCCCCCCGCCATTCTTTTTTCTCTCCCCTTCGCCGATTCTCGAAGGGTAACCGGAACAACCCCTTACCACCGAACGCGGCAACGACGCCTTTTCACGGATAAGAATTTGCTTCGCGGACAATGTCTTTATTGAGAAGCCATCGCGCGCGACAGGGATGATTTTTATTATTCCCCGATTAAGGGGTGGAAATCGGTAGATGACGGGATGCTACGCTGGCCCCGGATGATAATGAGGAGTAAATAATGCGACAATGTAGCCGAGGAAAGGAGTAGTTCGATTATCTTCGCTGGAGATGAATCGTTGGCAGGCTCGTGCTATCGAGGGACTGGGTTTATGGTTACCAAGCGAGGAAATCAATTGATAGGGATGAAAGAGACGTTGTTTTGCACGATGGATTTCAGACCATTTATTTAGAAAGGGGATAGCTTCCATGATCTTCGTTTTTCTTCCTTTTAATTTATATACAAGGCGTTTCGGAATTAATGCTATATAATCTGTAGGAAGGAATTTGTCGTAAAGATGAGGCACATTTCTTGCTGCAAGCTTTAGTTCTGAACAAATCGATGTTGCTTACGCTTCTTCGACGAGTTTTGAGATTCGAGGCCAGCGACATGTAACGTAAATCTTTTAATATATAATATACAACTTCTTTGAAAGTTAGAACACGTTTCCAATGAATTATCTATTCCTAACTCGCAATGAAATAAAATTGTTTTCTTCAAAATCTTTCTAGAATTAAAAAGAAAATTGTCTAAATGATTAATGGTCGGCAATAAGGAATTTTGTTACAATTAGAACATCACAATCGACCATTGTTTAAGAGCTATTCTTATCGGCAGAGCGT
The DNA here is from genome assembly GCF_014825855.1 of Bombus pyrosoma. Taxonomy (NCBI): domain Eukaryota; kingdom Metazoa; phylum Arthropoda; class Insecta; order Hymenoptera; family Apidae; genus Bombus; species Bombus pyrosoma. Next base: position 1,343,747 of record NC_057778.1, on the reverse strand, counting down.
CTTATAGAAATCAGAATGGAAATCAGCTAAATGCTTTCTACCGTGGCGACTGACGTATTTGAGTTATAAATATCACGAAGTCATCATTTTATATCGGGGACATTCGAGACCAACATTTTTCGATTGTTTACAGTATCGGCCACAAAAACCGGATTCCTTTGATCTGCCTCCGACGAAACATATAATTATTAAAAAAAAAAAAGAAAGAAAAGAAAAAGGAGGAATAAGAAAGAAGAAGACGAGAGTTTTTCTTGAAACGTAGTTGTAAAATTCTCGACTCGAACTTTATTTATTATCTCTAGAAATCCCAAATAATATTTGCAGTAGATATTTCTCTGGAATTTGAAACGTTTTCTTTTCTCCGATTACACGTATACGTACAGTTATTTCTTAGAACAGATAGATAGCACTTTTGAAAGACGAAGGAATTTTGTTTTTCGTTATTACCGACTTGGATTCGATATTACTTTCTAACGAATATTGGAGCAAACACGTTACGTATCTGTACGATTCAATCATAAATTTGTCATACAGCGGAGGCAAACGATTCGCTGATGACGTTCAAGATCATTTGCTTTTCATCCATAGAGGACACAGCGATAAACAAATTTATTATCGTACCGTAAATTTCAAACACCTTGAGTGACGGTCGATATGGCGCTTTCACATTTTGGAAAAATCACGGCCGGTATCATAAGAAATTGATAGCGTTGCCGCATAACTGAGATAAAAGGGCAAAGATTGCTAAATCAGTGATCACATGCTAGATAACGATCCAGTTTAATATGCAGTTACGAATCAGTATCAATTCAACGCTTATGCGCCGTTTCACTGGAATCAAGCGGTAGTGAGAAAAATAAATATTTTACTTAAGCCCGTTGCGAAATAAACCTGATGGAATTAAGTACCGTATTCAACAGAATAATTTAGTAAATTATATAGACAGTTACAGATCGTATCCAACAATACTCACTCTAGAACTCACTCTGCAGTTGTAATCAACTTCTAAACGCTACGCTGTATCAAATATATTATCTGAAGATTGTATTTCGTACTCTTAAGTGGTACGCCTAACTTTTATTTATTAAATCGTTTTGTTATACAAATTAATCTTATTACTTTATGGTGTACACATACTCCTTTGTTCAGATTTTTTACAGTTCAAAATACGAGTTATGCGTATCTCAATTGTAGTTTTTCACCATATGATCAACACTTGTATTAAGTTACAATACGTTTGCAAATAGAATACGTACCTTGTTACTATCGTCTTTTGTTACCTTTGACTTCGATCTGGCTTACTTATTACGGATAATAAAACCTTATGATAGAATACAGCGAATTTATCGTCGAGCAAAGAAAATCGAACGCAAAGGAAAAATTATAGCTTCCATTTAACGTCAGTAATCTTAGAAATTATATTAAAAAGTTCGCGCAAGAAAAATCCTTCGATAAATATATTTGATCGCTCACAAAGGTCCAAGAACAGACAAACAAAATACTTGGCGCGTTTTCATCTTAATCGAACAAGGAATTTATTATCCGGAATACCGAGTATAAAAAGAATTCTCGTTTCTGTCACCGGTAATCTTCTGAATTAAAAAAGAAAATCCGCCAACCAAGAGTCGCACGACAGATACATTTGGTCATGCACGAAGACTTCACAGCATACCGAATTACCTTAACGCCTCGCGTAATTTCATTTAAGTCGGTGTAATTCTTATTTGGACGAATTTACCACGGATCAGGATGGTAATTAACTCCCCGCAAGTTCGTTTGGCGGGGCGTCGCGGATGATTGACAGGGTTGTTCGCGACACGACGCAGCCATGTCTTTGATCTGTTCCGGGGGAAAAGAATGGCGAGATCAAGGACAGGTCATCCTAGGAGGAAAAGGGTTCGCAATTAGACCGCTAACGACTTTGTTTCTCGGTTTCGCGGCACGTTTCACGCGAGGCGAAGAGTCTGGTACCGTGGGGAGATGAAAGAGAGACAACGCGCCGCCGATGCCAACACAAATACGCTCGGCGAGTGTTTCAAAACACGTTGGCTAATGTACCCAGAGCGATAGATCAAGAAATAACCGAGAACGCTATTCGCACTTATGCTAGGCCGGACGATCTTTTGCGGCGACCAGACTTCCTGCTTCGTCAGGGCGGCCTCTTCAGGACGGCTCGGTGAAGGGTGTTATTTTTCTCTCTCAAGTATTTTAGACAAACTATCATCAACATATGTCTTCTCTTTCTCTTTTTCTTTTCTGATGTTTGTTTTCATCGACAGCCGAACGGTGAAGATGTAGAAATTCTTTTCGAAATATTTCTTCAGTTTCTTCGTACGAATGGTTGACTTTTTCTTTTTATTTGTCAGTTTGATTAAAAGGAGTACGCGTTATGTATTTGCACTTGTTTAGTAGTGAAGTGAAATGATAAAAAAAAAATGATGAACACATAAATCATTCTTCATTTTATTTTATTTTATTTATTATTTTAGCTTTATTTATATTATTATAATTATTTGTACGAAACTGTTAGTACAAATCTATTGATATATCTTATTACTATCAGAGATAATATTTCTGAATTATTTTACTAGCTACGATAAATTAACCGTTCATTTATTTATACTATACGTCTCAATTAAAGAAACCTAATGTCATCTTGACAAGCCGTTCATTCGTAACGAATTTCTTTAGTCCTACGATTTTCCAGATTTACTAAGAACACATTACTACTCCGAAGCTATATAATATAATAATATTATACATTATATATATTCATTAGTATCGTTAATTTTTTCGAACACCACGTAAGATCTTGAATTTGTTTTAAAACTACGGCGTCTTAAAACTTTTCCTAAAACTATTTCTCCAAATATCTCTAAGTATAAATCTCTTTACTATTTCCTTACAATTTGCGTTCCCCAACACCAATTGTAGCAATCAACGAGTTACACGAAACCTCCCTCGAGAACAAATCCAATCACTTCATTCATTAATATCATCAATCTTTTCCAAGTTCAAACAGTCTTAGAAGCCCAAAATCTCACATTTGCCTATAGACTTTCTTAAACCTTCTTTTTCTTTTGCGAAATCTGTTTCTCCAAATATCTCACAAAAGGTATAAATCTACTGTACTCACAATATGTATCTACCAATATCTTTTTACAATAGCAACGGAAATCAATATGAACCGTATGAAACGACGAAATATACGAAACCACCCGCGTGAACATCGACAATCCGAACGAGTGACATTAAATCGAGCCGAAATGAAAAAATCTCCAAAATGGCAAATATTTGAGTGGCGTGATCCTCCGGCGGTTTTTATCGATAATTGCGATCGCCGGCGATCACGTGGACCGCGAAGCCATCGCGGAGACATCGACGACGCGGCCATGTCGTTTCTAACGCCAGTAGGCCGAGCATTCCCGCCACGATGTTACGGTATTTGTCCTGATACGAAGATTTGCTGATAATTACCGCGATAAGGGGCAATCGAGTGCGCAATACGCGCCGCGACAAACAATCGCCGCGAACGGGACGACGAATTTTATCGCCTCTCTCCGTGCGAGAGCGCACGAACGCACGAGCGTATTCGCTCGCTCGCTCGCTCGCTCGTTCGCCGCTCATCGTGAAATCGACTGTTGTGAAACGGATTAGAGACCGACTGACAGATCGGTGGGTGGATGGAGAAACCGAGGCTTTCACGATTGCGTAATAGTCCTCGGGAAAATCTCGCCGCGCCTCTGTACCGTCACGATCCAGCGTTTCACAGAAACGCGTCGCATTTCGATGCAACTTTCGTTCGAACGCGGCATCTCTCGATCGAATGAATTTGAACTGAACCCCTTCGAATCTACAATTTGTCATTTGTATACTTGCTCGCGCGAAGAAAGGGAGGAATATTATACGGTGGAGGTTTTCTGATGCATTTGAAAGATTCTTCAAATTTTACGAAGACTTTATAGGTGAAAAGAAGGAAAATAGATTTACTTTCTTTGCGATGTATTTAGTGTACAATGGAGCTTTCTATATACGAATGATTTTTTAGATTCAACTGTATTAGTAATAAACTTAGATACACACAGTGTCCAATTGAAAAAATGATTTAGCGTAAAAAGGCGGAAAATATATTTAGCACGATTTCTCGTATTATATTAGAAACATACGGTGAGGTGTTAATTATTTACAAGTTCTGAAGATAAAGAAATTAATCTCTTGTTATTTATAAAGAATGAAAGTACTTATTGTCTACTAATTTACCAATAATTTGTGTAAAAGATTCCTGGAAGGTTACAAAGCATTCCTCCTAGGCCGGATTTCGATCGTTTTCTTATCATATCAGCACGAGCCATTAAATAGGTAAACAATTTGCGGATGGCATCGTAAATTTAGATTTCACCAAGGTATATAAAAAATCGATATCATTGTCACCCTCGTTGTTTGTTCCGGTGTTCTCATTAATACCATACTATCGCAAATAATCTTCCAATTCTTATTAACAGCATTACAATCTATTTTTCGAACGTCTTAATTTCCTTCCCACCAACTTCTAAATTCCTCCACTTTATCGATAAGAAGTTTCGTACGCGATTAATTTCACGCGTCGAGAGAATTTCATTTTGTATCGCGAGCGTGGCTCATACGTCGATGTTCGTACCATGGTTTACCATGAAAACCGATGAATTTCGCGTTTAGTGGTTTTGGAACATACTGTCAGAGGATGGGTACGGGTGAACCCTGACAAAAACCGGCGGATATTTGCACTCGAGCGAAAATGACGCGAGTCAGAGGCGCAGCCTGAAACAGCCAATATCGTTAGATATTCATTCCGTAAGTTTCAAGTAGAACAAAATATAGGGACTAAACCTAGAATAGTTCCCCACCCTATTCTCGCGTTTTTTCCATCCTCTTCTCCCCATTTTCAGGCTGGTCAACTTGCAAGCCCGCTCTCTTATCTATGTAACCCGTGAAATTGCGTTCGCAATGAGAACGATGCATATGTTTCGGTGAGGTTCGTTGAATCGACCTCGACTCCGATACGAGTGCTTTCTTTCCCCTTACGTTAAGGGATGTTTCTCTCGCTTGGTCATCGAACGTTGTTTCTTCGTAAAGAAACACGAACCAGCTTTGATTTTTCTTTTCTTTCTGAAGTCCTTCTTCTTACGTATCTTTTAAGTTGTTTCGAAGTATGAACGAGCGAGAGCCGCACTCGAGTCAGCGCCATCTGTCGATACGCTTCGACAACATCCTTAGAGTCTGTTCTCAATGACGTTGGAGCGGCTGATAAGGTCGTGGTAATGACGGCTCTTCGCGAAAGTGCTCTTTATTATTTATCGCGCTTGCACGTCGTCGAAACGATACGATCGTTTGTCAACAGATTATCGTTCAAAACTTGCCATCTTTTCTAGTCGACGCTTTATCGTTTAACAATGAAGAGGTATCGTAATTGTTCTAAGTAACCGCCTCGATATTCTACGCAATTGTACTATTTCAGGAATTCTCTAACCGTCGATTGTCATTCGCTACGATGTTAACAAATAATTTTCACGCGTTCACTTCCATATTATAGAACTTTACGTATGAATTTTCTATAAATCACCATAAAGTTTCTTTCACGACCTCGGTGGGTCTTTCGCTTGCGTTACAAATTCAAATCGTACATCACCAGCGAACGCGCTAATATTCTTTCATAACTTAAACTGCCTTCGCGAAAGCATACACCTCGCGCAAAAACTTGCAAGATCGATCCGAATGAGCAATAAAATTCCCGATTATACGTAACGCTTAACGTTTGAAAAAAAAAAGAAGAAGAAAGAAAGAAAAAATGCACAACCAAATGGTATTCAGTGTCATAATAGTGTACGGTTCACGATGTTCTCGTCCGCGAGATCGATCACGCGGTGATTCTTCCTATAAGTATCGCGCCATTCGTCATGGAAGCATTAAATTCCCATTAAAAATAGGTCTGAAAGCAGCTAATTTCCCGGGCGGTCGAGACAATTACAAATAAGGAGAGAGAACTCGCGCGCGCACAGGGGACTGCATGTGCGCGCTCGATAAAGGAAAAAAGAGGGAGAGGAAAGACGAGCCGGATGCTCCATCATCGTCGGCTGAAACATTAATTAGAAAATCTGAATAATTAGGAACTAACTTTTACGCGATGTGTAAAACTCGTTTCTACCCCTTCCCCCTCACGCCCCCCTTCTCCTCTCTTCTCGTGCACATGCACGATCTCGTATACAGCAGGTTCGCGAACGTCGGTATGGGTGCGCGTCGTCGAAGTGGACGGGGGAAGACCGCTTTCCTCTGCCTCTGGCTCAACGGCAGCGGTTAAAACTCCCTCCCACTTTCTCTCTACTCCTGCACCTTTACCCTTGCTCCGTACACTTTTAAAAAGGGTTTTCCAGTTCGAACAGATCGATCGCGACCCCCTGCTCCCTCCCTTCCTCTCCTTTCATCCCTGAGATGCGTATCTGGTCACGGCGGCCCGCTGATTATATCGTAATTACGGTTTTAAGTATATTTCATCGAGCACGCGAGCCACGAACATCGGGGGTGGAAAGCCGGAACAGCCACTGGAAGAGAGACAGTTAAAGTCGTGCCCCATTCGATTTAACAGCGATTGTATAGGTATCGTTGTATCGTGGAAATGGTGGAGTACCGATAGTAACGCGAGACTCTGTTTCTTAACTCTGCTAAGTTCTTTGAATTATTTTACAGCATCGACTGCTTTATTCTTCGTAAATGCTGTTGTTTTGCTGTTTAGAAGAATAGAATAGAATTATTTCTGTGCACGATATTTTGTTCCATTTGCGTGTTAGAATTTCTTTTTTTAGAATATCTAAGGTCTGTTTGTTTGCTAAAACAAAAGTGAGAATAATTCGAGAACTGCGGCACAAGTATCTTGTATTTGGAATTGCGCGTATTTTTCATCGGAGGAGTTTTCGTGTTAAATAACGACGATTAGTTCTAAATATTGTACACTGTTTATTGACTTCTTTAACTTCCAAAATCATCTTGTCTAAACACACGAGAATGCAACAGATATGTCAATAGTATTGTTCAATCGATTTCATGGACGCACCGTATGCGTCAAATTATCACTGCTTATTTTATTCTTTCCAAACTTCGAAATTTTATTTATACTTTCCTTCATTTTCCTTTATTCCAGCAAGGTGTGGAATACGCAACAAGTAGTAGAACCTAAATACGTGGAATATTAAATCCCTGTAGAAAAAAATATTTAAAGAGTATCCGCATTCTGATAATATCTGCTGAAATATAATTTCTATTTCGAACAATGTGGATACCAGAGGAACAATTTTAAGGTTTTCTTTCAGCCCGCCTGGGTAAAACCATCGATAGGCAATCTTTTCTTATCAGGTCACCGAAGATTTATAGAAACGAACCGCAATGGCGTACTGTCATGACTTAGCACCGTACACGAACCATGATCTAGAGCGAGATATATGCGTGGTCGCGCGCGCGGGCGCACGATGGTGTGAACGTGGCCACTGCGGCCATAAGAGGAACTGGAAGCACTAACTGGAATTATCGCTTATAACCGTGACGAACGCGAGCTGGGGAATTACACGGTCGATCCGCGCGAGTGATGTATGGGGAAATATAGGGAGTTTTTGGCTTGATTTACACTAGCGCCCGTGTAGTGGCCCAGTCACAGCGTGGTTCAAGTGTTATTGGATGTTGGCGACGCGTGACTGCAACGTAGATATTAGCGAGCTGGCTTGATAAAATTAATGACCCGAGTAAAACGTATCCATACGATCGGATGATTAGGATAAAAATCAATTTCTCCTGTTCCGCGGTCTCCGCATATATATATACATATATACATACACAGTTTCAAATGGAGCAAAAACCCCATTTCTCTTTGCAGTTATCAACCTGCCAGTTCGTTCTTTTTCGATTTTCCTTACAGATTTATCATTTAATGCCACGTAACTTACCATTTAATGCTCTCGTATTAGTACACTCCATGTTCTTCAAGGGATTTCATACGGTATCGCAGAGTAACCCTTAAAAGTACCGGGGCGAACCGTGCCACGTCGTTGAGATCCATCGTGAAACCCCTTAAATTTTAGATCGCTTTTAAACCGGCACTGAGCGCAACGCAAAAGGTAATCAGGTTTCGAGTTCGCCTAGCTTCTCCGATCGACTCCTCCTCGTAAAACAAGAAAAACCGTGTGTGCGTTTGAGGATAAAGAAAACGTCACCAGAGTACGAAGCGTCCATCTTCCTTGCGTTACGCGTACGACGAACTTGTCCGCAGGTGGAGGAAGGACACAAACGAAGGGGAGTATGGCGAGTGGGGATGGGAAAACCATGGCGTCTCTCGAAATTAATTTTTTTTGCTGGCCGAGATAAAAACCTAACGAAGCCGCGGCGCGCTTTATTACGCGAAAGCGAACGACGGAAGAGGTGGAGAGCGCGAGGGTGAGACAGAGAAAGGTGGAGGGACGCGTGTATTCAGGGACGAGGAGAAGGACAGAGACGGAGATACGGAAAAGGGGGATTGATATAGGTGTTCCTGGTGGCGATGGCGGAGCAACGGGAGGGTAGGGGTGGCTGAGACACAAATACGCTGAAAATTAGATTCATAACTTTTCTGCTGCGCTTTCGCGGCGGAACGACTAAAGGCTGGCCAGGCTAGTTAAAAATTCTGTGTGCCCGCGAATATCAATCCCTACCCACCTCGAAGCTGGGGGCTTCCAGCCTCATACACGGCAAGAGATCACCTACGACCCCACTTTTTCACCCCTCATCACCCCCCCGTACATCCTACACGGTTATAGCCCTCCGACTCGGCTTGTGTGCCTTTCCTCCGCGCCACGTACACGCCTCCATCGTCCAGACGGACGACCAGGAATTATCTCCGTTTTTCCGCAAACGCGATTAACCAGAAACGTCGGTCAGCAAGCCCTCCGGGATCCTCTCGACCAGAGGGTGCTGCCGCTGCTGCTGGCTCTTCTTCGGCTTTCGACTCGACTCGGCTCGGCTCGACTCCGTCGATTGATAATTCACGATTAATCCGCTACGAGAGCCGGCCTCTCCTCACCGTGGTCTCCGCAACCCTGTTTCCACCCCTGGGTAGACTTCACGGCAAATTCCACGGTGGCTCGTAATTTCGTTGCGCCGCGAATTTGAAAACGTTCGCGATAGGATGAAGACGCGCAGGTTTCTCTTTTAGCGTTCTCTTTGGCGTTTGAAGAGTTTCATTCCTCAATGGAAATATGGGTTCGTGCAGTCGGACGAGAGCGAAGACATCGACGATGAGTGACGATTATACGTATTTTGGATTTTGATGAATATTGGCAAATGTTATTTTTGCTGGTCGTTTATTTGTTTTACTTTATCAATATGGCATGTAAAGTTGTTACGAGATTTAACACTCGGATTACCTTTACCACTACTAAGCCTAATTATTGTATTCGCTGCTACGTGATCCATTTTCGTTCTTAGAACTCCTATTTCGAACCATATTAGAATCAAGTTTTTCATCTACTTCTTTCCATACATACGAATATTAAGATTCGTCAGAATAGCGAACGAAAACATTCATTAAATTTTCGTAAAAGCTACGTAGTCGGAATGGACTTATATCGTATAAATACAAGAAAATGAAATTTTTCAATTTGAACTAGAAGGTCCGATATTATAGAAGCGTTAAAAAATCGCGAAATCTAATCAATCACAGAACACAATCCCCATTAATAATCCGAAACCACCAATTAACGAATGACTCCCTAACGTTCAACCCCGAGCAAACAAGCTCGATATTCGAACCCTTGCACAGCTGACCAATAACTTATTCGCCAAATATTTACCGATAGCCTCGAGCAAGCTGGACAACGTTATCGCCAACGGAAAGACGGCCGCGCGAAATAACACGAAACAGCCGCGATTTCGCTTGTCTCATTGGCGCGAGACAACTACAAGTTTTCGGCGGGTGCGTTCAATTGGATTGGCAAAATGTCAAAGGCTCGTTAGCCGCGGGCTCGTTTGCCGCGCGGTACAACGTTCGCGGAATATAGGTTCGAAAGTGTAATAATAACGGGCCGGCATTCCTTGGCGGCGTGGCGAGGTTCACGGAGTGTACAGTAAATCGAGCGTGCGATACAGAGGCCCGCGTTGAATTATCGTCAGATAAGAATTCCCCTGCGACGTTTATTCGCGGGCCGAACAAAAACTGCGCGTGTATCGCTTCGTCCAAAGCACAAACTGGTGTATTATTACGCAATGGGACGTAATATAATGCTGGAGTTCTTAGATTGTGTTCCGCATTGTCGCGGAGCTTTATGCGATTTCGTGGCCGCGCATTGTTCCCCGCCACCGCCGCCGCTTCCGCTTCTCTGCGTCGCTTTTTAACGGTCCGCACCCTTTACCGCGAAGCTTTCCCTTTTGCTTCCAACTTTTTCCCATCTGTCGAACCTACGCGATTACTTAGGTATTTCAAACGACGTTTGATGAAATTAATAAACCGAGTCTCTCGAAATTAACTCCACTTTTTCTCATAGTACTCGCCCCAAAAACGAAAATAGCGTGACGAAGTACGATACCGATCGAATATTCGGAATCACTCTTCGCTTGTTCCGAATCTCCTGTCAACTTTATTATCGATTCGAAATCAATGCACATATCGATATTCATTTTCTTTACTCGAACAGACTTCTGACAGAACAATTTCCAATATAGAAGAATTCTGAGCCGACCATCTTCGAAAAATCTCGTCTTCTATGCAACATATATAATTCTACATTTCTGACCATTAATATATGCATAAGTTATCAACGTCCATCAAGTAATCATCCAAATGAATAAGTAATCTTCTGAAGAACCGAAAAAAGAAACACGATTTTTTCGGGCAACGGTGAAATTACTGTGGCCTTTTACCAGCCAAAAAAAGGAAGGGGGGGGGAAATCCTCTGAAAAGCTGGCTCACCCGATGAGGACGTAACTTATCAGTCGTCGGAGTTCCCCGGCGACGGAGCCCTTTCCACCTTCGCTTTTAGCCCGGCAAGTATATGATATTTAAAATTAATCCTTCCTTTGTGCGAGCTTCTCGCTTGCTCGACTGTCTGTCCGTCTGTCTTTTTATCGCGCCGATATGGAGTCGTATGAATTTTACTCCATTATTCGTGCCGTCTGTGAGCCGGTTCGTGAGCCATTGAGCCGCGGGAAGGAGAAGCCCGGAGCACCGGTGAAAAAGAGAGGAAAAAAGAGAGGAAGCAGCCGGAGGAGCGGCACGGGGGACGGGGTTCGTCTTTTTGTCTTTGCCACCGGGACCGCCGAGGCTTTCATTTCGAATCCTCAATCACCGTCGGTGATCAATCACAATTGAATTCGAGCGGCGAGGACGCAGCAGCCTGAAAAAAAGGAACTCGAATCGCTGAAGAAGACGAGTCGAAGACGGGCACTCTCGATGTTGAACAGCGGCGCCCTGCAACATGTGTGCAACGTGTCTAACGATTTTGAATATATTACGCGTGATTTAAATCGATGAAACTTGCTTATGTTTCTGACAAATTGGCAAGATTTTGTATCAACTTTAATCGAAGGATCTTTAAAAAGGTAAAAAGTTGGAGTAACTTTAAAGTAGAAGATAATTCAATGCGATACGACGAGTCTATATTTTACAATTCTCTTCGCTCGCTCCGAGCTTAAAACGCTTATCTGTATCCGCTTTACGATTATATGCACAAAATAGAGTAAGAATTAGTAATCAGACACCGAATTGATCAAATCCACGTTTTCGTAACTAATTTATAATCAGCATTCAGGAAATAAAACAAACGACCTATTTTCAAAGATATATCATCAAAGATAAGAACTGGCAAAGACCAATATTCATAATCGTTAGTTATTTCCCCTAAATTTCGATCTGCAAAGTCGATCAATTTGGCGTTGCAATAATATACGTACGGCACTACTGACCAAGTACACGATCAACACCGACATTCTCAAACATCCCGTATCCTTAACCACCCCATAGAAAGAACTTTCGTACGATCAACTTCTGGATGGGCACAGAACAGCCAGCAAACGGTCGCAATACCGTTGGAGTTCCTTCAAAAAAGTCATCGATAGCTGCAGCAAGCGGCAAGTAGCATTACCCGATTGAAGTCAGACGGTAATCGGAAGAGTAGCAGCAGGAGTCAGTGTCTGGTGGGGTGTGGGAAAGGGGCTGGCCCGGTTCGTGGATGCCTTTTGAAGCTTCCCCAACCGCGGGCCGAAGGATAATGCGCAAAGCAAAGGATAATTCCCCGATACGGGGACGGAATCCGGCTAGTGGCATGACGAGGCAGGATAGAGAGCGTGGGTGGAAGCGTAGAAAGGGGGTGGAAGTGGGAGGGGATGGGGGTGGGGAAGAGGAGTACACGGGGGCGTGGAGTAAAAAACTCTTATTTAAAAATGTATTTACCGTCTGGCTCGCAAGGATCGCCATCCGCCTGGAAAGTTCGGTGTTTACCCCGTTGAGCGTGTGTGCACCCCTCGCCGCTTTATCTGGAGACGTAGAAACCGCAGGAGGCGCACGGGGGCTTGCAGCCACCCCTGTTGTTATCCGCGGATGCGTGTGTGCAAACATCGGGGAAGGGGCGCGTGCGCGACCGAAGGAACCCGCGAGTCCGTTTCCTGGCCTCCGCAGAGGCCTTTCAAACCTTTTCGGCTACTCTCCGCGCCGTAGAGGGAGAAAATTGCAACCCTTATGGAACTCTACGACCCTTGCGGTCCACTCGATTGTTGTAGATTCCACGGTAGCTTCGAATTAGAGGGTTGTCTCTTCCTTCTTTTTTTTTTTTTTATTTCATTTAGGGATTTCGTATTTGTTGCGTTTGTTCTTCCGGTTCTTTTTGTTTTTAGGGAAGGCTCGGAGTGATAATCTCGTGTAACCCCGTGGCATGAGTTTGCTTTATGGACGCAGTTTTTTATAACCTTGTTAGGTTCATGCACGTTTTTATTGTGACCGTAAGACGCTTAAGGAGTTTGATTCTGTTCCTTCGACGAGTTTACGGACTTTCTATGGACATCGTGCACATTTTTATTTACCTATAGATTTGAAACAGTTGTTTCATTTTGATAGAAAATTCTCTCATACAAGTTTCATGCATAAAATGTACCAATAAAACGGTGTAGCCTTTCAGGATGCTCAGTTTTATTTGGCTCTCTTTACCACGCCGTAAAACGACCAGAAAATATTCGTATCGTTGTGAAAGCTGTATATAGAACGTCATAAAAATTCTCGCTTATTTAAAAGAATTAAGGTCCTTCTCGCTGTATGTACAATTCCAACTAACTATAAACTAATTGTCGTTTAAAAATCGACCATCAACAGCGGCAGCTGACGCTATCCGTTTAAATAGCGTTCAAATTGAATCGCAAAGTACGCGAACGATAACACCGGGTTACCTCCTCTTTCGAACTGCCATTGTCTTCCCACGCGAAGCATCAAAACCGTAACTTTAATCGGACAACTGCAAATACGGATGTGCAAATACATAGACACGCATATACCCACCTGTATCTGTATACACAAACGGCACGGGAACGCGGCGCGAGTAGCGCGCGAGCGCAACGTTCCGATTTCGAACTTTACATCGAAGCAGTCCGCGGAAAACGTATTTGGGATAGATGGATGAAACGTAACTATCAAAGTTGGCGATCGCAGCTTGACGGCATTTTCCCACCCTCCCGCCCTCGCACAACCGGAACTCACCCCCTTCACGTTCGTCCCCGACGCTTGCTCACAATTTATATTACGACCGAGGCGCGCATATAATTAATTTAATTAAACGCTCCGCGCTGAAAATCGTCCTATTAGTTCGGCAACTTTTGACGGCTGCTGCCTGCCCCATCCCTCTATGCTCGCTGTTTCTCTGGTTCGTTTTCTGCGCTTCTATTCATCCCCCTTCGCATTTTCGTCGCTTCGCCACCGACCGAAGCAAGTTTCTCTTTTTTTTCACCACGCTTCGAACTCCACTGCTCTCCCTCTCTTCCTCCTCCTCCTCTCTCTCTCTCTCTTTGTTTATCGAAACTAAGTTTTCGTTAACACTTTGCGACGAATAGCTTTTTTTTCACTGTCTCTCTCGGAGACATTGCGACGGTCTTGTGAAAGCACGAAAAGAATCAAGTTGTTCGAGGACTTTAAACTGCTTTGAAATTTTGTAAACGAACTTTTTTTTACCTTGTTAAACGCTTCCCCGTTTAATCAATGTGAATGAAGTTTTCACGAGTTGAAATAGTAACTCGTTTCTTGCTAAGCTCTTCTGATAACTTTGCGATCTATCGATAAGCGAAGCTACTTCAACGTCTGAACTTGTAACTGTAACTGTGTGTGTTACGGATCACATACTTCTACTTACTTTCTTCTCACTGCACTATCGACTGCAAAGAATCAAGGGTTTATATAAAACTCTTGTTTATTTCGATTTATAATTACCTTCTCCGAAAATTGCTATCATCGAAAATGTATCATCGATAAAGAAAATACGTGCATGTGTATATTTTACATAGATGTACACGGTGGCTACAAAAAGTATAAACACATATCCTTATTTTCCAACAAAACGTCCTTTTCTACATTTCATTGTCATAACATCACATTCTTGTAGTCGTCATACGTAAGCCCTACTAAACGATACGAAATTTAATATACGTGGACCCAATAAATTAGTATGTAAATGCTTTGTATATAAATACATATAATAGTATGGAAATACTTTTTGCAACCACTGTAGATGAATATTTTATACGACCAGCGATTAAGCGATAAACTAACATGAAAAGGGACGTGTTTTTACGTGACCAGTAGTGTAACATGTTAAATGGAGTGGAGAGTATGAAAAGTAACTGACGTGCAAGTGCAACACGGTTCGTCCCGTTCCGTCGATCTCATCTTTCAACGAGGGTTGTCCTCGTAAGAAATTCCTCCGGGCGGTTTTCCTGCTCCGAGTTACAGATTTATCGCTCGAGTAAACAGTCCTGATATTACCAGGCCGGGGCACTCAAGACGCATCGTAATATTTCTTCGTCCCTTCCAAAGATACTTGTTGAAGCGGACTTTCAAACTGGCTGACAAATGCCGGTGTTTCGCGGCTCGTCCAAATCTCGATGCGGAGCCGATTACTCTTGGCAAACCAGCTAGACAGTGGGCGTTAATAGGTTAATTCCGATGACAACACACACCGATTATGCCAAGACGTGGTCGGTCACGGCTCATCGACTCCCGTTTGCTCCTCTAACCGATACGACACCAGTAATTGTTGATGGATACAGTCGTCCTAATCGGTTCTCCTTACGACAAAGGTAATATTAACGCGTAGTTTGTCAAATAGTTGGCTATATATTGTATATCTGGTATATCACGATTGTATCGAGAGTTATGAAAATGATTTGAGAAGCGAGTAATAAATTTTTAATGAAAGACATACTTTGCTAATTTTGAGATTCTTCAGATTCTTAATTTATATGAAAATCGTATGATGTATTGATTAAACGAAGCAAACGATATGGTTTAGGGTATATTTAACCTTCTGAATATTGGAAATTATAATTTATAATAAGATCCGTATAAGGTACTCTTAACCTCTTAATCGGAGAAGCGAATCATTTTCGTGACAAGGATCGATAACGATATACGCTACTTTTCATGTTTTTCTTCGACGAATAATATAAATTTAACACGTGTAATTTTTAACCAATAATGCAATAAGAACAGTATTCTAATAAATCGTAATAAATCGCTTTGGCAATGACAAGGAACTTATCTTTCATAACGGACGTGAAATAAACTGCAAAAGGTAAACGAATAATTCTAACCAGTCTTGTATATACAAGTAATATAAAAAATGCAAGGAACGTTGAATGATCAAGGAATCTTTTCTTTCTTTTAAAACAAAAAACGATTCAAAACTGATCGAACAAATTTATTAGATTGCCCGGAAAGTATCTTTCTTTTGCAAACGTGTTTTTTACAACAATACACCTTCATACAAACGTGAAACCAAGTCTGTGAAATGTCACGGTGTTCATCTCAACAGAACAAAATGGATCGTACGTTGTTCGACAAAATAATATAAAACAATAAACGTTGTGCGTCTATTATTTCCTCATAAAACGAAAGAAACTTTTCCGACAACCTCATTCATGTCGTGAAGTAAAACAATCTTTTTAACATTACAATCAGAAATACTTTAACTTCGATCTACTTATACATTTCTGAATAGACAACGCGAAGCTGCAAGAACTTTCGGAATATCTAACAAATTTAATCCATTTGACCAAAATCGAATCACGTTACCCGATCCATTAGCTGCAGCAGATTCGCAAGGATTGAGAACCATCGTCGAGCGACAATAAATAGGAATCGCGCTCGATTTGCAGTGTAAGGGGTGCAGGTTGCACCGCGGCCACCTCTAAACTCCAAAGGCTAGTCGGCCAGGCTTCTTGGAGCTTTGCTGACCCGACCGGACAGATTGCGGCTGCCCAAGGAAACCACCCTCTGATCTCACCCCGTTTTAGGATTACCGTTATTTCCAGCCTCCTCCCTTCCCCGTCTCTCTCTCTCTCCTTGTCTCGTCGCCTCCTTCCTCGTTCGGCCACCCTCCCTTCGTCATTCACGCTCCTCTGTCCGTGCTTTGTCATTTGCTTAGGGCCAATCTGCGCCGGAAATCCCTTCGGTGCACCTTCTATCCTGGCAGATCGGTGATCGTGATTCGATGTGACTGCCGGCACAGAGCTGGCCAATGATCGGGTCCAGCCGCAATCCCCCGTGCTTATCGCACCCACCCTCTGTCGCTCCTGTTCGCGCTGACCGCAGCTTCGAGGGGTTGCTTTTGCGATCAGCCACGAAAACTTACCTTCTCAGATCCTTCCAGTCGAAATCGTCCGGATCTTTCTACGGAAACTTAGGTTTATCGTGGCTTTCCAGGGAAATTTGGAATTTTGGCGAAGAAAATTGTTTACAGGCAATTTTAGAGGTCATTCAGCGAGATATTTGATTAAATTGATTGTTTATTGCGAGTGGTTAATGGAGAGGTGGACGTGTTTTGATACTTAGTTTTATATTTTCTCCTTTGCGTTATTTGGTTCGGTGAGATCGATAGAAAACGATATTTACGAGGAGATAAGTTGGTAGAATAATAGCGAAAATTTGGACTGAATTATGAAAGTCTAAACAATTTGAACGATATTATTAGGAATTTCGTGGTATAGTCTTCGTTTCGATTTTTTAACATTCTGTTTTAATTTCTATGCTCGATCTATCCCTAACCCCATATTCCTTAAATCAAAATTGAAACCTCGATACGTATTCCCTGCAATTTAATTTTAATTTCATTTCTAACTCTAATTTCCAATGTATAATTCGTTTCATCAGAAATATCGTATCTTACTATTTCGAATTAAAACCAATAGTTTAAAGTTTCAATCGTTAATTGTAATTATTAGCTAGAAATCTTATTCCTACGATTATCGGCACAAAAATTTGAATCAGAAATATTTTTTTCAAATAAAAATACCTCCAATTTTTGTCGTAATAATTTTAGAACACTGTGTAATATTAATCGGAAGATCAATTTGTGATCGAATGAATACGGGCAATTGTACCGATTTATTCGACCTATTTATACTCATATGGTGGCCGAAACGGGGACCTCTTATCAATTATCAACGGCAACTTCCGCGCGTGGACCGATCGGAACGAAATAGTTCATCAGTCGATTCGATAACTTTGGACGCTAGATTTGTTCGTGTGCTCTCATTATCTTTACAGTTTTCCCGCGTACGCATGACGCTCGGTTCCTCGAGGAGGAGTCTTTATCAAAGCGGCTTCCTTCGATGGTATTTGTACGCCTTTTCGAATGGGAGTAATATAAATGACTCGTGACCTTTCTAGAACGCAGCGACCAGAGATTCGAAAAACGACGGGCTTGTTTCACCGACTGCGTAATTACTACGCAACGACCTTGTATCATTTATCTTCTTTTAATTGCAATTGTCAAATGAAAATCTTCGATATATATTTGTGAAATTTATTTCAATGAAATTTTGTTTCGGCCAAGCTGGATTATATATTTCACTATCATTATGTTACAATTACGCCGTGATCGTGGCTTTTTACGATCTCATTTTTTAAATTGCGAATGTCGAATGAAAGTGGCCGAAATGGATCTGAAAATTATTCGAATACATTTTTATCGCAATTAAGTTCAATTATATTTTAATATGATCATGTTACGATTGTATCGTAGTCATGGCCTTTTACGATTTCCTTTTTCAAATTCCGATTGTTGAATGAAAAGCCTCGAAATTGACCTGAAAATTACTTGAATAAATTTTTGTTACGATTAAGCTGAATTAAAATTCACTACGATTATATTACTGTAATATAAATTACATGTCTGTATCGTGGGCGTTTTATTATCGAATTTTAAAATTTAAAATTTCTGTATTACATTAACGAGTATTATCCGTATTCGAAAAAAGGAATTTCTATAAAACTTTCAGTCGGTGAAATACGTCTTTGACATACAGTGGCGAGCACATAAATAGGTACAAGTAATTCTGAATTTTAACTGGAATTATTTTTTCTTTACACATTTCAGATATTAGAATTCGTTGAATCAGAGTTTCACTAATACCTCATTCCACGAAATAATATCAATTCACAAACAAATAGTATCCTACGTTCTTACATGTTTGTCACTGACCGTTCCAATACAGCGTAGTATATTATTAATATTATTATTTCACCAAACATAGTATTATTTTAGCAAAAGAATTGTAACTTACATTCGGCTACGTTACTTTCATACACTTTCAAAAAGTTTCATTCGCCTGGCAGCAATATACAGAACTATGTACATGATTTCTCTCATCGGAATCGATTAATAGCATTTGATCGAAGACAGAAACCTGCGTTTCTTATCGGTACGGAGAAATTCGACGCCAATGGCCAGCTCGGCTGTTGCGGGAAGCTGGGGTTATCTGCCATGAAATAAATAAGTTTATACATTTCGGCTAATCGTGCGGCACCGTTCGATCTCGTGAAACAGCTTACTGTACTCTTCGACGCCTGCTGCAAGGATGGAAAGGTCCAATGATCGTGGCCCTCGATTGGCCTCGCAGACCGATCACTTCCAAATCGTCCGCGTGCGTGACAAGTCGTCGCTATCCATTTTCCTATCGACGATTTCTTCGAAGATAGGAAGCTTCGCGATCAGACGTACAGTTCAAAAGTGCAAGTTTTCTTTTTTAAGTGATTCGATTGGTATGTCACAGTGAAGTTCGTGATTTTGGACAATTTTTTTATGTGAAATCCTTTCCTTGATATTTGTCCCTTTCTTCTTTTTTTTTTTTATTCATTAAACTTTTGTGATTGTGTGTTAAACTAGACCAGACATTCCTCTGAGATTCTACCGTGTTACGAATGGATTTAATCGAAATATATCGATATAAATGTTGCTTACGACAATATGAAAATTTATCGAAATTATGAGCTAGTTTTGAAAGTAGTTTATGGAGCACGAGCTTGTTGAAATGTCAAATGTTGCGGACTGTGAAGGGTTAAGGAACAAGTAAAAGTTGCGTAAACGAAATATTATTGGAAAAAATAAACGAAGTAAGTTATCTATTGTTTTATCGAACGCGGAAGCTATTACAGGAATCGAATGCACAGAAAGAATTTCCATTATTCTGGAACAGAAATAGTCCTATACTGCAACTATAAATACTTTGACTTTTGCAAATTATCCAATTTTTATAGTAACGTGGAAGAAAAAATAGCGACATGAGACATATAATCAAATGGTTGAAATTTCCTCTCATTTACGTCTCAGTCTTACAAAACGAAATTAAAATGAAAAATTAAAAATATACAAACGGCAAGAAAATTTCACATCCAACTTCAAATCACATTGGTCCTCGACGAATTAATTATTATTATCATCAAAAACAGTGTGTCTCGTCAATCCTAAACGTCATTGATCAAAATGCCAAAACATCGCGATTTTCCTGATCCAAAATTCCTAATTAAAAAGCTAGCGCAGCTTGGGGGCTTGCAGGGGGGCCGCAGCCCCCCCTGAACCCCTTGACATCGTGGGTCGCCGAGGAATCGTTGAAAACATCGGAGAAAATCAGCGTGGAAATTCGAGTTAAATGCGCGACGCCCCGAAAACGGATTACACGAGAACCGGGCACCACCGGGTGACTGAGAATAATTCGAGGGGGCGCGGCGGTTCGAGATCTCAACTGGAGAATCGGGTAAGTTCTTGGATTTAATTACGGCAATTAGAGCCCAAAAGATTTCTCGTTTCGCCATCCTTTCTGTTTGCGTGCACCCTCCTCCCTTCTTCTTCCTTCTTCTTCAGCTTCCTCCCGATGTTTCCAGATCAATCGAATCAAACCCTCCAGCCATTCACCGCAGATACTCCGGCTCTGTCGTTGATTGACAGGAAAACTTTTAACTTATACCTTTCGTTGTTCCACCCACGCGGCCAACCACCTATAGTCCATCGTTTTGGCCTCGTTTCTCACGTTTGACTTTAACCTGTTAACCGGGTCGACTTCTATAAGCAGAGAATTAAAAGTTAACGATAGGCTGCGGATTTTTATGCTAATTTATGTCTCTGCACGTAGTACTGGAAGAGGGAGGGGATAGAATCTAAACAGAGAATTGTTTTAAATCGTGAATGTTATAATGAGTACTTCAGTTTGAATATTTTACGTGTTTTCTTGCGTATTTAAATTTCCTATAAACATTAGACTGTCCCAAATTTTCTTTCGTTTTATTCGCCTGCGTGGAATGTAGCTTGCGTCGATTGGAAATGTTCTACTTTGATCATTTCTTTGCTCGCAAAATTTCTAGAAAGTTTTATTAAAAACAATCGAGGCTAAAATAAGTCCTCGTAGAATTATTAATTGTCTAGTTAAAATAATAATTATTGGTGTCGATGAAACAAAACAGAAATTCTCTAACTGCACCTTTTCAACTTTCAAACTCTTTCTAACTGCACAGAGTAACTACTTTTACAGGATTATAGTTCCAAAAGAGATAACTCGTCGAACGTAACACCTGACGTAACATCTACTTACTTTACGTCGAAGAGTTTCCGTAGTGTCACAGATTCGATTTAATAAGTTGCATGAAAATTGATCTGACGGTGGAATTAAAGGAATATCAGGCAACCTTCATGCGTCAAATAGACGTCGACGTAAAGACAACGTGTACGGGATGCACATGCACACGTCATGCACGTTTTGGCTGCACCGCTAAATGTTGGAAGCCGCGTGTACGAAGCCACGCCAGAAATGCGTATCACGTGTCGCGCGCGAAATAACATGCGGCACTTGTGGCCACTATGCAGTATATTTATACCTCATTAAGCCGTTTCTAGCATCCTGCAAATTCACTTTCTTCTCTAATCGATATTCTTCTCCATTATTACAATTTCGGAAACGTAACTTCCACATTACGCATTTTCCAATGTTTCTTGCGAATCAAAAATAATTTCGACGTTTTATCTTGTTTTGCTCTTCGAATATAATTAGAGATATTTGTAAATACGTTTATGATATATATCATGGGATTATTTATCGTTCGTTTTCCATTTGTGGCTATTATAATTCTTTATGAAAAATGTATTATCATTAGCTTTGTAAATTATTCAGTTTCCGTTATTCGAAGCTATCGATCCTAATTTACTTACATTGCATTGAAAATTTCTTTTATAATGATCTGTATATTTTGTTTAACATCTTTTATCATTCCCAAGATATGATTTAGATACAAATCATATTAATATATTATGTTTTTTATATATATAATAGTTGATATATATCATTTTACGTATAGAAGAGTTAAATAAGAAGACAAGAAGACAGCTTTGATATCTTATTAAAGAAATTAGTTTTTCGAGAAATTATTTGAAGTGACACACCATAACACAGGCCACGTGGTATTTTCTCGCCAGACGGTGAAACGATAAAGCCATCAGAAAAGAGATAGAACGTGACGCCAGCAGCAATTTTTCCAATCGGAAGTGAAATCGCGCAGGTATTTCCAGCCAGGGGTACTAAGAAGTTGCAGGTGGCTGATAGACATGACCGGCCATCTGAAATAAACATAAGCGTTCGTACGATTGCCACGTCATGGTACGTATGGCGAAAAATCTATAGAGCATCGTTACGGCGACAGACGTCCGCGAAACTCGAGGCGGTTTCCCTCGTCGCAAAGCGAATGAACATTTATAGGTCGGCTGCGGCATCGATTGACGACTTGTCCAATAAAAAAACATTCGTCTAATTCAAATGTACCTTCCTGGCTGCGTTATCGATAATTTTGCTGCAATATTTTCAACATCGATTTAATTCCTTCCCCTTTTTTCTTTTCACTCCATATTTGCAGAAAAAAGGAAGAGAAAGAGAGACACGTAAGCGATGTTAAATTTACATTAGACTTCGATTGAAACCTACTTAAAGATGTACGACGATTCGACCATAAAATCAAGTAACGAAGTTCGTTATTGCGTTAATGCAGTCCTTCGTTGCATTGATTCCGTCATACGAATGGTTTTTGCTTTCGAACGATAGGCCCTTGTGGGAATACCGAGAAACGAAAAAAAAAACCCCATGGAATACTGATTGTGAGTATAATTATTGGAAAATTGTGGAATACCGACTCGTAGATCATGAAGGGCTTAATGAGGGCTTTTATTGTCATCTATGCATGGTCTACGTCAGACACAATCAATAGTAATATAAGGTAAATTATTGGACGTGTTAATTTGAAAATTCGATTCTCGCAAACTCACGGACTCCATAATTTTGGAACGTAGAAGCGAAATTAATTAGCAGCGTTACTGTTAAAGTTAATGTTATTAAAGATTAATATTGCTAAAAATTTACTGGAACAGGAATTGCTCTTTTTGACGCTAGAAACATTTAATGGGTTTAAGTACAAAGGCTAATTCTGTTTCGTAGAATTATAGATGACCCATGTTAACGATAAATTATAGGTCTCGTGATCCACAATGAAGTCAAGCGTGGGTTATTTGTGAATCGTGATCTCAGGACACCAGCGTTTTATTGAAACTTCCGTCAGCGATCTGTAATGTACGAATTCCGGTGAAATTAAAATTTATCTGATCATTACATCGTCATTCCCTTTTAAAACTTTAGAATTGTAGTTTTTAATTTAATCTTTGCAACTTGCAGCGTACATCACGGACTAAACATCGATGAAATTTTACGATTAAAATTCAAAATCGAAAGTATAATAAAATATATTAAAAACGAGGACGATTAAACATTAAGAATATCAATATCAATACAATCAATGTAAACAGCTTTTTTAACTTACATAATCTGTAACTTGCCGTGTATGTCATACTTTTAAACATACCATCAACGAGAATTTCCAATTAAAATTCGGAAGTATTGTCTAGAGCTGTATCTCAAATCTAATAACTAAACTATCAATGTTTATGCATTTATGAAACATTTAAAGATGCAAAATTTCGTAGAATACACGTAACATGAAATACGCATGTAAAATGTCCAAAGCGAAGAACACGTTGCGATTTAGTAGGGCAAGATAAATCTCTATTCAGATTTCATTCGTTCAACTATCGTTTGAATAAAAATATGAATTTACGCAAATATCTTCGATAGATATTATACGTACATATGTACGCGATAATAACATCAGATAGAAACAAAAATTATTAAACCTCGCGAATACCAATACCAATGTAATCAATGTAGAATGCGTTTCTGCCCCTCACTGTTCCTAATTCAGAGACTAACGAAATTAATTTATCTACCAAGACTAATGTAATGTATCCGCGAGTCGATTGCCGCGTGTATCATTCGCAAGGGTTGGACGAGGGTTGGAGAACTAGTTAAGCAAATAGACACTGTTCCGAGAGAAAGACGCGAAAGTACGAGAAGTAGAAGAGAAGAGAAAAGATGAAGGATAGAGAGAGAGAGAGAGAGAGAGTAAGGTGAAAGTAAGAGAGGGGATGAAAAGTGAAAAGGGGGAGATGAGTTCCTCACGCTGTGGCAGGATTACGTTTTTAGATCGGCTCCTTAACTTCTCCGACAGGGGTAAAACTGGGGTGTACGAGGGATCCGATCGAAATTAAAATTAAAATTATCATAGGGACCGTCGAGTGCCTTTGGTGAGCCGCGTTCCCTGGCGTGCAGTTAGTTTTAAGTGGATGGATGCTAGTGGAAACGCGTATCTCGTGTGCCGCTGATTGGAGCCACCCCTTCGAGTGTCCCGGCTTCGATTATCGTAGCCTCGCGGAGTTTCCGCGATGGCGGGGAAGTTTTTCGAGATGTTTGTTAAAATCGAGCGTGGATGAGGGTTAGTTTTTCGGGGTTGATTTACTCGCTTCGACGCGAGAAAATTTTGCTTGTTTGTGGGCGCCGCGGCAACTTTCCTCCGAGCGGCAAAATTTAATTTCGTTCTTCAAATGATTCGACGACGGAATCATTTTAATTGATATCGAATGAATGGAGTATTGCCGATGAGAATACGATTCATACGATCTACGACGTTAATTAACGATTCACAATAGAATCGAACTTTCTCCAGTCTTTTTTTTCCTTTTTATTCTATTGTTATCTAATGATAAGAGCATGAATTAAGTAGTTCATTGTGCGCTTTGAAACTTCAGTTTATACAGACGAAACAATGAAAACAGAAATATATTGTGCTGCTTGTGTAAACCTTCCAACTTCATTTCTGAAAACAAAATAACCAAAATACTGTAGGTACAATGTTTCCTGAGTGATTTAGTAATGTATTGTGCATTTCACAATTTCAGTTTGCCAAGCCAAAGGGACAATAAAGACACAAATAACTAGCAACCACATTCTACAATTTGTGTAGTTAAATCTTTCAACTTCATTCCGAAAAATGTTTCGACAGTTGAAACCAAAATAACAAAACGTCTCTACAATATTTCCTGACTCACTTTAATATCATACTCTATGGTAAACTACCAACCACTCGACACAACCTGCTTTTATTAAAATCACTTTAATACGAATATAATTCGTTCTCGACGGCAATTCAATTGAAGTATCTCCGTTTCCTCCTCCAGCAGGAGAATAAAGAAAAGAAAAGGGCCTTACGGAGAGACGCGTAACTGGAACGAATTTCTCGAGCGTCATTTCTCACATTAAGGAAAAAGAAAACGAAGCCGAAGACCCTCGAACGAGACAGTAATCTAAGAAACCGCCGCGCGGATAATCGAGAACCCCTCCAATTAAAGAATCATTCCAGGGAAAGGGGGATGGTGGAGGCTCGATCGAGATACGCCGAAATTCGTCGAAGTTCACGTAACGTTCCAGAAAATTAATCGCGTCCAATATCGCGCGGGAGCGAGAAACGCGACGGCTACGGTAATTTTTGCGCGATTTTATGGGAATTTAAGAATAATTCAATTACAGGTGGGGGATCGCTTCGCCGAGATATGCTAATTCCGAGATTCGGAAGCAACCCCCTTTGCACCGCGCTCTGACCCACCCTCTCCCCCGACAGAAACGCAACTCGGTGTCTACGAACACCGAGATCGTTTCCAATTTAGAAATCTAATCTCCGACGCTCGTCCAAAGTGTTCGTAAGATAAAAAGCGGAGAGCCAACGACGGGACGAAGGCTCGTCTCGAGTCACCGCATTTTCAATCCAGCCTGATTAAATTCATTAGTTTAATAGGTATCGATATCCAGACGATTTTTCTCCCTCTTTATTACTTATCTTCTCCTATCCCTTCTTACCCATCGTTGAATCGCCAACGACAGACCTTAAACCTTTTTCACACGGAGATACTGTGAACAGACAGCAGGACGTCTAACCTTCGTCGCTCATTGATAGTCGCGCGTTGATATGTAATCGTATTCGTTGATGTAGCAGCTTCCTGTCATGTGCTTATTTTTATAATTGCACTAGGTCTCTCAGAAATAATCGAACTGACGTTCTTTTGTTTAGGTGTCTTTTTACCTCTGTATTTTACGTGTATCGTACTATGCATATAGAATAATAGAGGATGATACTCACGTGAGAAAGTATCCATCAGATTTTTATTTCTGAAGTAAAAAGCGAATGGTACTGTAGCACTCGTGTGAATAAAACAATCTATGAAGGTAGAGATACCCTGGAAATTTAAAAATGCAAAGATCCACTGAACTTGCTACCAGGCTAACCAGGCAAAAATATATAAAATATCTATATAGCGCGACGCTCCTTACAGAATTTAATGGATGAAACAAATCTTAGCTTGAGTTTCATTTTTTCTCTTTTTTCTTAGGTCCACAAAAATATGAATTAGCATAGACATTCCTATTCCCTGTGTGAAAGTAGCCTTAACGTCTCTTCTTCTGAAAGAAAGAGGGTGGTTTCGGGGAGAAAAGCAAATGTCTAGTAAAATTGGCAAGAATCGCTTGTTTAACCTTCGATCGGGATCGTACTTGTCGATTGGAGAGGGTTTCTCATCCCTCCTGCCATTCTTACCTTCTTTCATCAAGTACCTCTTCTCTGTCCACTCGGGGATGCGCGAGATATTCCATCTTATGCCGTGCAACAACTCGAAGGATGAGGCGAAATGAGGGTTTATCTGGTAAACAGACGAACGGTTCGAGTGGCTGAGATATTCTAATGGCGGAACTCAGTGGGCCCCATGGGCGTCGTCACGGTGTATCGGGCCAGGTATATCTTCGCTGCGACTAATGCCTGTAGAAAAAAAAGTGAAGCGGTCCCCGATGGTCGATTGCAGGAGCAAAAGGGTGGAGAATTTTATTTGGACAGCTCGTAAGACGCTGGGATTATTTTCTGAAAATTACAAAGTAAATGATGTAGTTTTGAGAATCAACGGAATTTGTTTTTAATCCTATGAATTATTTAATATTTCTTTATAGGAAATGTACATTTTGTTAATTAAGCTTTACCGAATGCGGACGTCGATTGAAACGATACTTTTTTAAGACTTTTATCTTATTCCTCAACTCATTGAAGGGGTAATTAGATTTTATCGATTGCAGTTTTCGTTATTTAACGTAGCGAATAAACTGTTGCATCGATTGCGTTAAATATGTAGTTTCAGCTATTATATGAGAATTTACGTAAATGTTTTTCTTGATGGAGAATTACTTAGATCCATTCGAATTGCTTGAGACGTTCGATAAAACAAACCTGAACCTACCCCAACGTCCAAGTATGGAACTGCTCCATTGACTTCGTCAAAAGTTTTGTCATCTTTTTTTTTATCAAAAGTTCGAAAATATAGGGATATTCTTCCTTGTTTGCTAAATCTCTGTTTCATTTATAAACGAACTACGTTATCCTTAATTTATGAAATCTCTGTGATTTAGAATATGATCGAATTTTAAAAGAACTTCGAAAGCCATATGTTTTTACATTTAAGATTTCTGGATAAACCGAAATAATATTTTTAGTGCACGCTATTATTCTTTTTTATCAAATTCATTATTTTTCATCGCTGCAATTAAAAAAATAGATAACTAAAAACTAAGAGAATTTCGGCTAGTAGGCAGCGATAAGTGATTAAAAATTGATGATAATGGAAAGGAAAGACCTCATAAAACGACGTAATAACTATTTACACAGTTTTGACGATTATTAGCAGCTATTTGGTAATTTTATTTTCGCTCCAATTGGCAAGCCACGTCCGTTGAGCATTCTGAACGCTGCTATTCTACGAATAGGTTGAAAAATGAAATAAAGGAAGAAATAGCAAACAAGAGAACCGGGTAAATTACAGTCATTTTACGCGGCCTGTACATGAACCCATGTCCTGGTCGTTTTCACATTTGTCTCCGGATCTGTTACTTCAGGACAAACGACAGACGTTCTCGAAAGGGCCGTGCATTCCACGTTGACGGCAAAAAAATTCTTCCCGCATTCTCCAAATGACACTAATCGCCTTCCTTTATCTTCCCACGGTTTCGTACCGCGGCAAAAAAAGCTCGATTCTCGCTGGACACTCGGCAATTCGATAATTGTTTCTGTGTTTCTTTAATAACTTCTTGCTCGTCCCAAGTGCCACGAAATTTTCGCCCTCCCCTTTAACCCCCTCAGTCTATTTCTTGCCAGCGACGTATGGCGTTGAAAATCGTGGGACTCGAAGGTACCATTTCTGTCTTGAAAACTCGAACGTTGATCTTTTACCGCTAATTGTACACAGATTTATAGTTAAAAACTCATTACAGTTATGTTTATACTTGGAACAGTTTTTTATTTAAAAGTTGAAGGAATATTCGTAGAAATTTACATAGAAGGAATACTTAATTGATGAGAACTATGTATAGCATAATATTTCTATATTGTTTAACAAGAATGTAACGTTAAAGAAAATTACCATCTTTTTTCTGCAAAACCAATCTTATATCTAATTCCTTACAAACTGATAATGATTATTATTATGGTAATATTCCATTATACAAAATAAAATCCATAATAAAATTCAAGTCTATTTCATATGTGAAAGCTATTTATTGTAAGCTATTTTTATTCTTGCAAGTATCAGGGATCCTGTCATATCGTATTAACGTCTTTCGATACTCCCCAAAACCTGTCCCTTTCCTGGCTCCAACAACTACAAAGAAAAAGAAAAATGGAAAGAACCGCGAAAAGTCGAAGAAACGACACGACTCGATCAAGCCTACCAGTAGTTACCGAAAAGTTTTCCTATCAACCCCCTCGAAGGCATCTCGAAGCTCACCCCCCCAATCCGTTTGCCTGTCCAACGGAACGGAACCGAAGTCTTTAAAGATTTCACGAGCCGAATCTCCTTTCGCTGTGAATTTACAGCCGGCACGCCGCGTCGGCCCACTTTCCCCCGGTTTCGTTGGCTCAACCCTGCCAGCCTCACCCACCCCTCGGCATGAAAGTCGAGAACAGAAAAAAAGAAAGAAAGAGGAAGAGGGAGAAGGGGAGGGCAACAGAAGAAACAGGCGACCCTTGTTCAGAGCACTCCCACGATTTCGTAGCACGCGATCCAACTATCGGCTGTAGATTCCACCCCTCTCCCCTTTGCCGCCCCTTTGGAGCCGCATCCTTTTTCTGTTGCTCGATTAGAAGACCGGGTGGTACACGAACCACGAAAGTTCACGGGGCCGTCTTAAATCATTGTTTAAGTGGCTGGTACCCATTATCTTCTTCTATATTTCGTTGCCACGCTCGTTCCACGACGTCTTCGCGTTCGTGGCGTGGGTCTTGATTTTTGCAACGACAGGGGGCTAGCGACCCTGGCAAGCCACGAATTCAAAGCAAGAAACCGAAGTGCCGGTCGGATTATTGATTCCACCGGTGAAAATAATGCCGGCGGCGGCGAGAAAGTTGCTTGCATGCGATCGAATGTTCGCCTCAAATAAGGGGGAAGGGGGTGGATCGAGGATGGTTGGGGGTGCGGGATGGTGGATTTGAGACACCGCGGCGATACGAAATAATTGCGAACGAAGGAGCAATGGCTGGCTGCTTTTTACCCGATTGGGAATGGGGTTCGTGCGGTAAACGCGATTTTACGATACTTTCTGCGAATATCGATTCTGTTTCGTTGTTAATGAGCCGCGGGAAAATCAGGCTCAACAGAGGCGACCTACGGGAAATCGATGTTAGGTCACTGATAAGTTACTGCCTCTGCTAAATCTCATAAATCATCGTCGAGGATAACCTGGTTTTTCTAATATTCCCTAGAAAAGCTCCTTTAAATTATAACGTGGATATGTTACTCGAGCCACTTTCTAGGCAAATTGATCAGCTTCATTTTCTGAAAATTGTTTGCTGTTCGTATTAGAATATGCGATTTGTTTTTCAGGTTGAATTTTATGAAAAAATTTAGGAATTTTATATAATTGTTTTTTAATAAAAACGTAAGTACGTAGGTATAATTTATTGAAAATCAAATGATTAACCTCCATGGAGTTGGTCAATTTGACTTTTCCCGACAACTACTTGCATCTCTGAAATTTTTAAGATTGTATTAGAATATTTTGCCTCGCGTGTATATATATATATATATATTTTCATATACGCTACTTCATTGTATAGTACAGACCAAGATACAACGAGGTCGTAAATTAAACTATCGAGAAACAGCACTGATTGATGTCCTCGACTTGCAGACCCGCTTATATAGAACTGTACCTACGTTGTACGCGTTCTATTTTAAGGTCCTGCACGAAAAGAAAAATGACGACCTAATGTCTACAATATTTCATCCACAAGTAATAGAGCTGAAAATATTAATTGCTATTCTGATAAATCAAGAAACGAAGAAGGAAAATTAGAATGCGAATAGAACTTCTTATTTCAATTGGATTGCCGAATGAGTGGTCGGTAGTTCACTTGACATACGGGACGAAAGAGAAAGCAAAAGGAGCGCGAAATAATCTAGCCACTGTAACCGATCCCTGAAGCTACCCGCATGACGTTCCACAGCCAGCCACTGGCGAACGCACACGAAGCCTTAATAACTTATGGATTGGATATGCGCGTTATTGAGCGGCCGGTTAGAATCCGGGCATTATCGATGGAACTTCGCTTGTAAGTCTATACGCGCGCGCGTATATACATACCGATGCTACTATGTATCACCATTTCATCTTCCAGATCCTACCAAGTTACTTAAAGGGGTTGCGCGAAACCGTAACGTTAGAAGTACAATTAGAGTGACTCCGTTTCATTCTCTAGAAATATTTTACTATCCTTACTATCTTTTCATATTATCATCAATCGTATGTCGTATTTTGTCGTTTTCCTTTTTCTTCTTTTTCTCTTTTGGTGACAATGATTTACGTACATTTAATTTTGTTTAATTACTTCATAATTTTTATGATTTCTTTGTTATTCCTTATAAATCATCGATTTCGAATAGTACAGTGAAAAATGAGAAGACTATAGAAATTGTTCAGGAAGTCTGAATCTCGAATAACACACGACATTATTTTATTAGAAAATTTATTCTCCAAATTATCGATTTCTTTATTCTGTATAATTCAGTTGCATATAATATGGTAGAATTTAGTGGGACGAAGCAGTCAGCGTCTGACTAAACGAACTCCTGTCGACTGAATCTACTAAACAGCGAAAGTAAATGGAAAGAATCAATAAACTTCTATCATATTATTTGATTTAATCGTCACCAGGAGAATTCAGATAAATGGAATTCTACTTAATAATGGTTTATCAATTTTAGAACAACTTTACTTTGTTTACTTTATCATTACTGTTGGATTACGAATACTTGTATATTTGTGAAAAATTAAAAGATACAAAAATGTACAGAACATACAAAGTTATATAAAATATGAAATAAATCCTTATTTAGATTCCATTTTCTTAATTATATCCCTAAAAGTATAAAGTAAGTATTCACACTTTGATTAGAAAAGTAAAATTTTATCAATAAAAACTAGAACTATTAAAACTAAGATAAATAAAAGTGACTGAAAAATATACTAGCAGTTACATTAATCGATTAAGTCAAACTACATTAAATTTCCTATCCTTTAGTAATATATATAATCCTTATAACTATACAAATTTGATGCTATAAAAATGAAATATAAAACCTGATTAAAAATAACGTTTCATCGGTAAATAAGGACACGTGCAAATACCTTTTGTAGCCACTGCAAATAATCCTTTTTTTTTTTAATCAGTTTACTCAGGATTTGTATAGTTACTCATGGCTCGTGGTGGTAACGTGCTTTACGCGTTTCGCACGAAGTTCGTTGGCTAAGTGTTCATTACCGAGGGACACTCGACGTGCAGCCGCTTGTCGATACACTCGTAGATGGCCGGCAACGCCGATCGAGCGA
The DNA here is from genome assembly GCF_014825855.1 of Bombus pyrosoma. Classification (NCBI taxonomy): domain Eukaryota; kingdom Metazoa; phylum Arthropoda; class Insecta; order Hymenoptera; family Apidae; genus Bombus; species Bombus pyrosoma. The sequence goes on along the minus strand of NC_057778.1, from coordinate 1,311,887 downwards.
ATTGAGCCACTGCCATTACGGGGTTCCGTTCCGGTTAAGTGTCGTTGGTCTCTCTCTCTTCGACTCTCTTTGTCGGACCGCGACACCTTTAATTAATCGGGTTCCTTGTTGTTTGCGTAGGAGCTCTTTGATGAGAAGCAACCGGCAATCGATTAGCTATTTGGTTATCGATATGTTTGCCGAAACCTCATCGGAAATACTTTATTGCGTTTAATACGTACAACGGTTAATACGAGAAACGATAAAGCGCGAAAATTGGCACTCGTTCATCCAAAAGAAACAACCTACTCTGGCTTTTCCTTTAAAAATTATGCTTCTGCATCAGTGGAAATTATCGAATCACTGAATATAACGTAATTTTACTTCTCGAGTTTCTCGTATTCGTAATTTCTCGAAACTCACCGCACTTGATTCACTCGTATTAGTAATATAGAGTTGCAATCATACAAATTTCCTGATTACGAAGCTTCGATGCGATCAATTTAAACACTGACGTTTCACACATTTGATACGAACAACATAACAAAATAAATAATTTGCTATCTATTTGTTTATCGAAACTTTAAATGAGAATCTAAAAAATAAATGAATGTATCGTTTATTCTCTACTTTAATTCATGTTAACCAAATTATTACCGTGCCATATTAAATACCATATATTACGGATGTTGATAAATTACAAACATTACGAATGTTATTAGTCCGTTACACAGAGAAATGGATTAAATACGTGAAAGACTGATCGTAGAAAGTTTGTTTTTTAATACCTCACCGCGGAGCGAAGAAATGAATTATTGGTCGATTGATTATTATTCAACGAGGTTTATTGACAGTATCGACGGGTTCTTCGTAGGACGAGCGTGCGACACGGAATGACAGCGTTTGAATTCTTTATCAGCGTTTCCTGCCTGAATTTCTGTCCGTCTCTACTCGCCGGCCGCGTTAATGCAATTTAACCGCTTGTCCGGGCATACTAAGGGTTTATTATCAAGAGACACGTCTCGATAGATGTTACTCGGTATCGATTAACGACGGTTCAACTGACTCTAATCCCCCCGAGCCACTTCCAGTTTCAATATATCGTATCGATTTTGCAGGCCTCATCTAACCGATGCCCTCTCCTATACTCTTCTGCTCGCTGGCAAATTTTCAATTATTCCCTGCCATTCGCGTCCTTTCTGCCGCAAAACACCGTCTGTCCGAACATCCCTTGTACAATAATTCCATTATTTATTCGGCTGTCGATGGTCGACTCGAAATTATTTCGTTTATGTTTATTTAGCTGTTTGTGACGACGACGCTTGAATTATTGATAAAAGAAGCGCAAAAGTAAAGGCGACTGACAAAGATAAAAGGGAACAATGGAGACATTAACTGATCGCGTAGCTAAAGAGATTATACAAATTGGATGCCCTGCATGGAGAAACGAACGGATTTGTTCTAGAACGAGAGACGAAAGAAATAATGCGTTGTGCGATACGTGTATGACTTTTTGTTATTTCTTGAATTCGATTCATTTTCGAATACAGATGTTGAAGGAAGCATTAACGTGATCTACACTAACAGATTTTGAAGGAAGAATCGATCAGGATGTTCTGTCAGCAATTTAAAATGCACTGTAACGGGGACGCATGTGATAACTTGGTAAAATTAATAAAACCAATGAAATTTATACGGAACAATTTTCTACGTGTATGATTCTTCAATTTTTATATCGTAATTGTACCTTCGTTTCAGTAAACAATAAATAAACAATTGAATATTTAAAATGTTTATAAAATGGAAATAGGGTAACTTTTCGTATTTTGCTCAAACTCAAGATTATCTTTTAAGGAGAATCATGTCATAACTGACCGAAGAAAGCCAACAGGATTAGACAAACTACATTGATAGAACACAAGTATATTTAATAAACGATGCGATCAACAATAAAAAAAATCTCGCTACTCAGATTCCTACATATATCTTACTTAAAAATCTCCGATCTAAATCGTAACGTACTTAAAAATCTCTATGTACGTTTCAATGGACTGGCCATTTGCGTGCCAAATGGACACGGTCCTTTCAGACACAGCTCGTTCTACTCGTTTCACGGGCAACAGTATCTGAATCTCGAGGCGATCAAACCTCCTACAAGATCAGCCGGGGATCGTAAAACCATACACCCGCCACGTGAACGCGATTTTGTTTAGTTCTCCGCCGCATAAATGTCCCACCTACATCGCATGACACCGGCTTCCTCATCTTCCCCTCTTCAACGTAATCGCGCGCGCGTGTTCTTCCTCTCTCTCTCTCTCTCTCTCACACTCTGGAACGAACATCGGCCCCTCACGTGCCCACACACGCGCACGCGACCGTCTCGTTCTAACCAGCCTACGTTTCTTTACTCTCTCTCCTCTCTCCTCTCCTCTTTTTCTCTCTCTAACCGCCACGGGCAGTCCCTTTTTTTATAGCTCCGAGTATTGTAAATTCAAACGATACGTGTACGGCTCACGCGGCGGCTCGGGCGTAATTTCTCTGGGCCGATAAAAAGCGACGACGCCGGACGAGCTTCTCTATTTATTATGAAATTTCTTTATGAGTTTACAAGCTTGTCAACGACGCACTAGCGCCGTTGAAACGTACACCCACACGCACACCACCCGGGAAACGTATTAACCGACGCCTGCCCGAGCTTCCTCTCCCTTTCCTCTCTTTCTCTCTTCTTCCTCGTGTTTTTTCGTTTTCTCGTTCTTTCCCTTTTTCCCCTTTTGGTTTATCTTTTTTGCGCTGCTTCCTCCCGCGTTGCTTCTCGTTTGTAGGTTATATGGCGCGTTGCTTCCATCTCTTTTTGTCTTTCCAGATCTCACTATCTACGTATATAGAGATTTATCGATGTGTTTCTCAATATTAGACCTCACCGAAGATGAACATCTGTAGCTTTGGTTTATTAGGAGTTTCGCGATATTGAGTGCGATTTTAAATCTAACTATCTATCGATTGGAAAGATACTTGGACATCTCTATACAAGTAGAGAAATGTAAGAAATACTATCGGGGAATATTACAAGAGTATGAAAACGAGCAAACATTCTTTAAATAACACAATGTTTCCATTACACGAAGTCTCGAATAGGATGAAATATTAAAACACAAGTGTTCCTCCAAACATCTGGAGAACGACAAAAGTCTTTTGAGTATCTTCGGTCTTAAGAATCACACCGAAGCATCGAGGAAGCTTTTACGAAATCGCTGTGTTCCTTATCTATTACGTTTATTCACACTAAATTATCGCGTGTTCGAAATTAATCATCCGCTAATAACCTTGCAGTTTATACAAATATAAATAACGATAAACAAGCAATAGATTTAGTCATAGGAATTTTTTACGGATTATGACTCTCAGATAACACGTATAAGTTTGATTTGTATCAATTTCCTAAATCTTTTCTTCTTCCAAAAAATATTCTCACCTCTATAGATCATTTTAAGAGAACATTCTACGGAGGACGTTTGAACGTGTTGGTTTTTTAAGGACAAGACGAGTTGATATTTGGTGTAGTCAAATATATTTAAAATTAGCTGTAGTACAGAGTTCGTCGTCGTTCACTAAGCTTCGTTCGTTATGCGTATACACCGTAATGTGTAGGTTCGCTCAATGATATTCGCTCAGATTGCTCGATACTCGCTAACTTATTACTCATTGACTGATAACTGATCGATTCGTAATTGACTACTGATTCGCTACTGACTCCTCCAAAGACTGACTACTGATCGCTGATATAAGAATGCTCGAGACTGATTACTGATCAATTCGCTCTAAAGACTGACTCCTCCAAAGGTTGACTGTCTTAACGATCGTGTTCGGTTATTTACACTGGTCGGGGAAGTACCGGAAAGTTTAAATTCAACTTCGATTGATGGTTGAACGTAGCGGCGACATTGTTTTGCCCGGAGTTTGTCGCTACGTTTGGTATGTCAAGACGGTGTCAATGTCCCAAGGCAAAACAACAACATGAATCGCTCTCGATTCGCATCCTCCCCTGACTCATGTACAGCTACAGTTCTATTTCGCATATCGTGTTAATCAAAATTCGGCAAAGTGCAAATCGTCAACAGCCGGAAATTTCATACATTACAACCTACTGCGTGATCAACAATTTATTTATTAAATGATCAAATTTAAATGTAACCAGGAGAATCTATTTCCACTGAGGCTTTTACATTCTACGTACATCTATAGGTAAAAGGATGTTGGGTCGGTGTGTATCAACGGACACGTGGATATGCTCGATTAACCGGCAACGTTTACTGCTCTGGCCTGGCGCGTTCACCTGCCCAGGGGGCATCTGAGATTTTTACGACGAGTCGCGTGTCACTTGGGGGTTGCAGGCGATAAAATCCTCCCGTTGGCGAGATTAACGTTCCTGCGGCTCGCGAGACCCTGTACCTGGAGGACACGTTTGCCTCCCCCGTTTTTATGATCGATAGTTCTCTTTTTTCTCCCCCTTCTATTATACCGTGTCGTTTCTTTTCTCTCTCTCTCTCTCTCTCTCTCTCTCTCTCTCTCTCTCTCTCTGCGCGCCCTAGGGACGTAGGTGGTAACACCGTTCCGGTGGACAAAACAAGTTTCCCTCGAATAGATATTTTCCCATCCTTTGAGCCACTCATTTGCATACGTTTAACTTATAGGAAATTGCGTGAACTCTCTTTGAAGAAGCTGAAGCTTTGAAGAAGCTTTTAGCTTTTCGTTAAACATTTCATTTTATATTTAACGTACGCTTCTGTTATTACTTGCTGGAAATTCTCTTTACTGCGTGGATCTGAGAAATGATCTACCCTTTGACTTATGATATTGAACCGTGAGTTACAGTCAAAGCACGATGAAATTGGAATGTGTTCGTAATACAGCTTAATTCGAATTCTAATTATAATTGTACTTCGTAAATTTGATCATTCATCGGCGACTGGGGTCGTTCAATTGTAGTCAACACGGGAGATTTTATTGTAGGTTATTTATTTCTAAAATACATTTAAAAAACTATCATTTTTATTGTATAGCTTACGTCATAAAAACAGTCAATAATATCTATCACGCAAAGTACAAAATACACATCAAAGTTAAATCCTTTAAAACTAAATAAGGAAACTAATCTCACAACTAACCTTCGTTTCCTATATCCCAACAATACCAATCGTGAATTAACGCTAAGAGGGTAATTTGAAAGATAACCTTCGCGTTAAGATGCTAGAATGATATGTCATAGACAACTACACACGATACCCTACTTTAACACACTGTCTATCGTCTAAATCTTTCTATCGCACCGCATAAACCCGAAAACACAATGACCACCTCAGAAAAATTATTTACGACCTAAGTAACATAATTGAAAGGTTATGTGAACGTATTAAACCGATAACAATCATTCTTCATCACACCTTGCATCATTAAAATACCGTAATTACTCTTGTTGTTCTCTATTAGAGAACTGGCCAAGGTTATCGATTTGGTACCAATCGAGATCGATAATCTCGTATTGTACGTGTCCTACAATATGAATTTTCCATTGTATCTCGAAGACGTCACACATAATCCCTTCTCGCAGGTAGGGCCAAGGCTCGTGAGTGAAAATCGACTTTGAATCGAATGACAACGAGCGGGCACTCGTTTACAGGGCGGACGGATGTCAATTATATTCCGGGGGTGCGTGCGTGGGAGGCGTGCGCCGGGAAAGGGATGGTACCGTAATCGATGTGTGCACCTGCCTTGTGGCTGTGTGTACACTGAGGGGTGATTGATAGACCGATACAAAGCATCGAGCGTGGCGCATCGATATTTCGACGCTATGAAAATTTCATTAGCTCGTCATATAATGATATAAAGGTGATGTCCCGTGAGAGGGATGGCGAGCGAGCCAGTGGAGGGTGGGAAGCTGGTCGACACTCGTCGAGCTGTCGATTAACTTCGTTCATTATTCGACAATTAATAGAGCGCCTACGCGCGGGACACCGTCGATACCCGCTTTCGGCGGGGTTTTAATAATCGACATCGGTGCTCTGTTCATCCCCCCGCCCATTTTCACGTGTCGACTAGTTCCCGACTTTTCATTGCTTCTCCCTCGTCGATGATGCTTTTTTTGTTGTCTTTTTGTTTCCCGATCGAGGTGCATGGAGATTATATACACTTTCGTTAAAAAATCGTAGGACTGAATCTGATCCTTGGACTGTGTGAAAAGAATGTTGATAGTTATTGAAGGCAGAAGTATATTTCCTTCTGGTCTTCTTGTAGGGAAAATGCGATACGTTAATCTGTTTTAAAGAGAGAAAGAGAAGGTGGAAATAGATAGGGTTGTCGTTTTGTTAATTAGTGATATTTTAAGTTATTGTTACTTAGCGTATTTCAGGTACAATGTTACTTATAGGCAAATTCAGTCTGAAAGGTTAAGGGAACATTGATATTTAGTCCAGATAATTAATTTTAGATTCTATACATTTTTGAGTAAAATCGTTAATATAATAAAACCGTGTACCTTTATAATGTATAAAGTATAAAGTTAAATTCTGTTTCTCATTAGAGATCCGTTTCTATTACGTAATTAACTTTGTACAATTTCAATGGACTCTATTTCTGTGTCAATTATAATTGGTTGAAATATGAAGAATTACTAGAGCAAAAACTAGTTTAAAAGGACAGAGTAGAAGCTTAACGACATTAAACACATCCGGGTATCGATGGATCGAATATATCGATTTTCAAGAGAGAAGAATTAGCGAAAATCCGCGAGCGTAGTACATATCCCATTCCTGAACTGATATCTCTCGAAGGTCACAAATCACGGCCTCTATATACGAACGCTCTTTCAGAGTTCCACTTTCCAATTGAAAACGAATTTCAATGATATCGACTAACCACGTGATTCCCGTTTTCTGTTGCAGGTGAGTCGACGCAGTTTCCCGCCCCGCGGAATTACGAATTAATCGTGGTCCGCCCGGGGTACACAAGGGTTAGGGATGAACAGGCGATAGGGAGGGGTGAGTGTAACTTTCATAATTAATCCCACAATTACCGATCGCTGAGACCGGTAGCCAACTCCGTAGGAGATCCCAGCCCCGAGGATTACGTCGAAAGTGAAGGAGGGTACCGACAGATCGGGAAGGGTAATAAGAGATGGGAGGGGAATAGGAAGGAAAAAAAAACGTCCTCCGGCTGAAGGGACAAAGCGAGATAGACAGAAAGCGAAGAGGCTGGTGGAGTGTGGGGGATGATATCGGGATGGCGTGGGTGGGTGGATCGGTGGGTGGTCGATGCCGCGGAGAACGAGCGTGAATTCGGTGCGAACGGGGTCGGCGGGAATGTTCTCCCTCTTCGGTCGGACAGGATGGAACGAGTTCGAGTGGTAATGCACTAATCAACCCCTTGGAAGGCGGATGTATTGGCGCTATAGAGACGAGGCGCAGGGGTTTCGGTTATAATCGAAGGCTGCTCCGAAGGCGGAGAGGTGGTGGACACGGACGAGTGCGAGAACAAGGAAGAAGGCAGAGGAAAGGGGTAGATGGGGGTGGTTGGTGGCAACGGTGGCAGCAGGCAGGCAGGCGGCAGGCAGGCAGAGGCAGGCAGGCACCATTCGGGGTTGGGAGGTAGCTGCTGTAGGACGGCACCGCGATCGACGTCGTTGTAGCATACACGATGTAAATTTCGCCCGGGTGTGCGGGTGCACCCTATACGATAGGGTGGAATCAAATCGATAGCAGACTAAGATATACCTATCAGTCTAATTGTCAGTACAGAAAGACCGAGAGAGACAGCGGCCCCGTGGTATCGGAAGAACGGATGGCGGGCAAAGGGGTTGGGTGAGTGAAAGGCGAACGCAGAAGGAGGACGAGCGAGCGAGCGAGCGCGCGGGGTAGACCGGAGGGTGATAGCAAGGGGTGGGATATGCCAGGCATATAGCTTAATCACCCTCCTACCGTTCTTCAACCTCCAGCCAACCCTCTCGAACGTTGGTACCTACACCAACCCTGCCTTCTCCACGTCCTAGAGTAGCCGGCCTTCCGTCGTCCAATAATCAATAATTATACTCAAATAAAGAGAGAAGGGGATGGATGAATCGCTCGGCAAAGGGTTAGAACGGAGCGAGAGTTAGGTATCGGCGTAAGATACCGAGCGAGATGAAGCTAAAGCCACCTAGTACCACCTATACCGCATCCACTCTGGTCTCCCTTCGCCCTCTCCGAGCCACTGTCTATTTCTCTCACTCACCCCACCTTCTTCCTTCCACCACCATCGCGACCGCCTCCACCACTATCAACCCTTTAAACCACCCAGCCTCCGATTTCTCATCCTCCTTCGTATAACCTAGGCACAGGCGAAACCCCCGACGCGGGCTCCTGACTTGCTTGTCGTGTTACCAGCCCGCGAATCGGCCTGCGACAAGACTCGCATCTTCGCGGCTTCGATCACTCGGCCGGTCTAAACTTGGTTCCACGGTCTGGTCCAAAGTCTTTGATCCTTGGAACATCGGGTGTCGATCGAAGATTCTTGGCACGCAAGATTCTTATTGGGGAAGGAAGGAATTCCTTGACACGGTATATGATAGATCTGGTTCGGTTTCTTCAGAATTGACAAACAGTAATCTTATTGTAATGTTAAATATTTTTCAGTTGGTAATAACTTTTAACATTCTGCTTGATTGCATTTCTGAGACGTTGAAACCTTGTTGCACGGGCAACACGTGATGTCCTACAATTATCTTCTGAGATTGAAACACTTACATACATTCGAAACTAATTAAAACATAGTCACAGAACAACTATTAATTTTACCATCAAGTAAATCTCTAAATCCCTTGATACTGAAAAAGATGCTACTAAATAATAACAAACAGGGAACATTCTCTCCTTAAACTTCCTCCTCTAAGTAATACCTAATTAACCGTACAACTGCTTCCCAAAAAGGGATCATCACCTACATCTCTTTTCCGTCATCTTGTTTAAATCTACCCTTAAAGGGTAAGGGTCAAAAAATTCCACCGATTTCCCTGTAGTTCGCCTCTAATCCCTTGTTCGCCTGCGGGAGGTGGCTCGAAATTCCACGGCGTCCCAGTTTTGCCGGTAGACGGGCGGCAGCCGCGCGTACCAGACGTCCCAGTTAAACGGCGCGTGTTCAGCTGCACGCGGAACGTGGGCTGCGTTCACTTTCACTCCGTTCAGCGAAAGTAAAGGCTGCATCCCCGCCTTCTCTCTCTCTCTCTCTCTCTCTCTTTCTCTCACACTCTCACTCTCTCAGCGGGGGTCTACGAAAGGGGCAAACAACGAGGAACCGACAACGCGGACTGTGGTGGACGGCGTGGTAGGGTGTTTGAAAGGAGGATACCAGGTCGGACGCAAGGGGGTTGAAGGGGGTTGGAAGGTGATTGTGGCATCGAAAGGAGAGAGAGAGAGGCGGGTGGTGTCTGCTTCGCCACTTCGGAAACTCTTGTGAAGTAGCGGGAACTCCGAAGCTCGCACTCCCCGTAAGCAGGTCAGAAACTTCTTTCGGGACTCTCCACCCACCTTCTCGTCTTCCTTTCCTCTCTCTTGGTCTCTTTCCTACCCTTGCTCGTTGCCTGAGGTTAGGGATTACGCGTTTGTATCCACAAACGGCCAGCCGCCTCCTTCTCTTTCTTCTTGTTATTCTTCCCGCTTTTGTCACCCTTCTGTACCCCTGTCCCGGCACGCTTTGTCTTCCTTTTCTCTCCTTATACTAGCTCCACCGCGGCTCTAACACGGATGATTCCTGTATCGGTCCTTTCAGATATTCCAGAAGTGGACACGAAGGTCGAGGTTGCTAGTGAAACCTCGATTCTCTTGGGCTTTCGAAATGTTGCCCTTCTGATTTCACGCGCAAGTAGACTGTTCTTAGGAGATATTTGGTTTAGCTAACTGTTATTTTATCGGTTGCAAGTGTCACCCAGAGATATTGGAGCATCTCAGATATTATAAACGTTTTAAATTTTACGTTAAGACGAGAGTAATTCCCTTTTATGTACAAGTTAAGGATTACATGTAATATTAAGTAGGAAATATTAGAAAGAAAGTGTTTGTATGGATATATGCACATATATGAGTACAAAGAATATGTTTTGGTAATATTAATTGATGAAATAAATCACAGAATCGCTACAAAATTTATCCACCGCTTAAAGGAATTACTTGATAAAATTTATTCTATCGATTTACAATCGCAACGAAGGAAAAAGATTTCGTTTCGATATCAATGAAATACACGAATGCTGGGACGTGAAACGCCACCATCCTCTGACTTTTCCTTTCGGAATCACGAACTGCACACGGTTGGATTTGAGCAGCGGATAGAGGAATGAAGTTACTACTTGCGGAATCAATTTGTTGTTAAAACGGATCATAAGTATGTTCCTATTGAAACTGGCAGAAGGTTCAGCAGCGTTAGGAATTCAGAGGTAATTTAGCGATTATCCACATTGCTTCCTATCCTCCTGGTTTATTAAAAAGGATTTCTCTCGCGCATTCAGAGGCTTGCTTTTTCAGCCGCGTTCTACGTTCTATCCATATAAAGAGAGTGATAGTTTGAAAGCTCGCCATCGATGTGCATTAATTCCGCACTAATTCGCAACTTTTCGATTATCTCCAAATAGATGTACTTTCTTCTTGTCTTTCTCCCGATGGAAAAAATTACTCGAAACGAAATCACAATTACGATGAAACATTTTATGCTTTTTAATGTGTAGAATTTTAGAGATTTGCGATAGTTAAAAAGTATAACGTTCCTGTATATCATTTGATCAGTGTATATATATACAAAAATTTACAAAAATATTCAATATATGTCAATTATCCATTCCTAATTTTCTGAACATTATTGTATACTTGATAAAATGACCTGCCATATCGATCAACTCCAAGTATCGTAAATATGGGGACTCTTGAAAATAGCACCAACTTCTCGGCGATCTGCGCGAAAAATCAGGAAGCTCGTAGCGTCTCCAGCGGAGGCGTAGCCAATATGTGATCCGGAGTTTAAGTCTGGTCCCGCAACACGTGCCGTCGCGTTCGTACGAGGGCGAAGAAACCCTACGGTAGGTCCACCCCCATGCCTAACGAGGGCACTTCAAAGCAAACTGGAGCGATATTAAAATTAGAGATCCGTCATCGAAGCCCTGGTGCACCCTTCGTCGAACGCGGGGACACGCTCGGACGATGGTAATATTTCGGCTAGAGGGGTGGTGGGCGAGAGGAGGAAAGCAGGAAGAAGAAAAGCAGAGACAGAACGATCGAGGATGCCGCGGGACGGAAGAGGTGGCGGAGGTGGTGGAGGGACGTTCGCTCGGCCAAAAGGGTGTTACGATAAGGGGTTGAGCCTCAGCGGAGAAGGCCGCTGTAGATCAATGAAAAGGGTTGCCTCGGTCCGGGGGTGGATTGATCGCCGATAGGGAAATTTCGTTAGTTTCCTCCAGTCATAAAAGGCGGCAAGGGTGGTAGTGATGGTGGTGGTGTTGGTACTTTAACCACCACCGCGGAGAGGCCTAACTAACGTTCGGAGCCACCCTTCGAAATTCACCCTCGGCCAGCAGTGAGACGAGGGTGTTCGTACGGGGAACGAGGCTAGAAACTCGAGAAAGAGGAACGGGTTGCGCTGGGGTTGTGTGTATACCTCCGAGGAGCCGACGCGAGTCCATGGAAGCACACGTCAGAGTATTAACGAAATTTTAACCAATCAATGAGAAGTTCATTAGCCCGTACCGCGAGCATTCCCTCCCCACCTTCCGATCCGGGCCTACCTCTCTCTCTTTCGCCCTTTTCGATCAGTAGTATCGCCAGAGATCACGTGGCGATGATAAAATACAACACGTACATAGATATATATATATATATATATATATAAACCACCCTTATTGTTAGCCAGGTTGAATGTCTGCTCGTGAAGAACACGGAACGATCGGTCTATCGAGAAGTTGATTGCTTGGATTTGCTTTTGCGCACTTTTTCCGATTGTAAGGAAGATTGTGTATCTATAATGCTTGGAAGTTTATTCCATCGGACAGTTATTGCTGCTGGTATTCAAAGTGCAACCGATCGGGTAGAAAGCCGTGTCAGGAGGGTTGCTTCGTCCTTTCTTCTCCTTTTTTTTTTTTTTTTGCTGCGTCATTTGTCTCCAATATCTCTCGAGCTACCCTCGATACGATGGACAGTGCAGGCGGAGAACTCGACGACGCTTTGGTACCGCGTTCCGCGGCTTTGCCGGTGCGAAGAAGATCATTCAAAGAGATTTCGATAATTTGTAAAAAGTATCGGTTACCTTGGGATGTTCAATGGTCTCTTAATAATGCGGAAGAAGATGTAAAGGAAAAGGGAAGAAAGGAGATTCTTTCGTTTACTCGAGAGAAACTAATTTGATAAACTTTAGAAATACGTTTTAGCGCGCTTAACACGTTCACTGCTGATCGAATTTTCAGTACTTACAATGATATGTGATAACGAATAATTTTTATACAACACTTGTTTCTATATATTATTACATATAATATATTATATATATTTATACAATTATTGTGAAAATATTTTTTCTTTCATATTTAATTCGATATCATACACACATTAGTAGCGATGATTGTATTTCCAACTTAATATAGAAATGTCGTATTTGTAATAGATTGAGAATTGTTAAATACACAATGTATTATTCCTATACGACTTATTTTTAATACGGTAATTATTAGAAGTCAGACGTAGTAAAAATTCCTCTTACTTTCGTTCATTTACATCTTTACCCAAATAGAACACCTGGTTAATAATACTACTACTGCTAATAAACTCGTCACTTTTTCAATCACAAGGAATTCGGTATTTTAATCAAAATCGTTCAACAAAACCAATCAATAACACAAAATGCCCGATTTCGTTATATAATTTTCCTGTTCAGCAAATATTCCTACTTTCCCAGATCATTTTATATATCATTTCTTTCTTCGTTTCTTTTTCGTATATGATTTTATCTCCTCAGCTCGATACATATAAAAACATCACTTTTTATCCTGGATCATTAAAAATTCGTTGAAGATATTTGTTCAATTAACGTACAGTATCAAATTCCATTTTTTAACATTCTGCCCGTGAAAGGAAGCTGCAAGAATTTGCTTAATATCTTTTGTCCATCGCTATTTCTCCTCCTTCTATTCCATAATTTCATGAAATCCAAAGAAACCAACTTATTTATGAATGTATCGAAACACGCACGCTTCTATCTACTCGCAGAACATCTTTTTCATTTCCAAAAAAGCAACAAAAAATCATGGAAAGCTAGGGTCCTTAGGTGGCGCGTCGGTTCGCCTTATCCCTCCATCCCGTCACGGATCAACAGTTAGCAAATTGTCCCCCGCGTCCGCTGGTTTTTTGCCCGTCCGTCATTTGTCTCCGATATCACTTCGTTCCCGTTCCCACTCACCGTGGCCCAGGGACGCGCTACAATATATCGAATAAGCCGCAACGACAAAAAGAGCCGGGCGACGCCGCGAAGGAAGGGTTGCGACGGTGGCGGAGTTGGCCCGTGGGAGGAACAAAGACCACGGACGGCGTACGGGGGTGGTGGTAGAAAGCGATATAAGCGGAAAGGGTAGCCGACCGCGTAAGGGAGGCGCAGACGGAACGAGCGAAAGAGAAAGAGGGTGGAATACGACGAACAGAGAGAAGTATAGGGTAGGGGGTGGCATTTAAAACCGAGACGCGCGGAGAAAAAGAGATTTGCATTGCCCAGGCAATGGGGTGGCCAGGGGTGGCACGGGGTGCGGTTTTCTGTTGCGGAAGACCGAGGGGGTGAGTAACGACACGTATCATACGCGGAACCATATAACGTCGGCGGACACGTACGTTCGATATCGCGCTCGTTTTTACGGGGAAGTTCCACCCTTCGGATCCACCAATTAGACCACGCGAAGGAAACCCCCGTGCCGGGTTCTCCGCGATCTCTTCGCCTCTTCCACGTGTGCTTCAATGTATTTTCCGCGGTGTAACGCTCGGTGTATCGGGTTTCTTCGGCCGATTTTTTTTTAACACTACGCCTGTTTGAATCGAAATTACCGATTTGCAACCTTCTACAGGAATTTTGGGGATTTATGGAGATCGTAGATCTTCGAATTTGAACGAGCTTCTTTGTAAAATACATTTCCACGATACGTATCTGTACTTTGGTCTGTACGATCTAGCTGTTCTTTTCGATAAATTTGCGACGATTTTGTGCAAAATTAGAAATCAACTATTAAACCGCATATCCTTAATTTTAATTCGAAGAGATTTCTTATCGTAACAAAATACTAAGACGCTTGTAGAAAAAGTATTTGTAAAGAGTTTTCGTGTTTTCATTGCCTACTATTCTTTAGCATGCCTTACAACTTTTGAACAATTTTACTTTAACCGAGCTCGCACGAGGATTTTCTAAAACAGATACAAACTTGTTCCCTTTGTCTGATCTGCAATTAACCCGAGCAGAAATTTATTTCTTATAATTATCGTCATATCTAGTATTATTAATGATTCTCCATAGCTCATAAATATATAAAATACAGCCATAAAAGCACGACAGGCTTTTCCGAAAAGTCAAGGAATTTATGTGGCGTGGTACATTGCGAACGAATAATTAAAATAAGGGATTCCGAACCATCGATGGAATAACGTGTTCACTCGAGACCGGAGAGTCAAATCGCATCCCCGGATCTCGTCGTTTCGTCGTCGCGTCGCTGCTCGCAACTTTCTCATTAGCCAGCGCGATAATACGGTGGCCGCGTCCGTGCACGCGACGCACAATGAACGCGCGCGATCGCCGGCTTCCCGCCTCGCATAAATGTCACCGAACACTTCGCAGGTATATCGAACGCTTCTGTCAATAAGCGACGGCCACCGCCACATTGTCGTCGATTGCAAATGCAATGATTATCAAACGAACAACTCAGTTTTTCATGCCTTTCTCTTTTTCAAACTAGTCGACTTATTATTCATATCGTTTAACACGTTGCTATTAAAATTAGCTAACCACCTTTGTGGTGTATATAATTATTTTTCATAAAAGAATGGAATTTCATATTTCTTTCCATGGATATTCAATATTGGAACAGTGGAATCGCCAATGGCGATTATTATCTTATTATAATTCGTTTATATAATAATAATAGTCGTAGGATCATTTTTATTATTATCATTCTTGTTCGGTTTCTGCTTTCGTAATTTGCACGGGGAAAACTATGCACCTGTTAAATATGAACATGGTTGGATAGAAGCTATATATTTGTCCGACCACTTGTCCTAGAGAAATATTGAAACAAGAAAATGACCAGTTTCAATCGGAGATTCTCTGTGTGTTAATTAATTTTTGTCGACACGAAGTAATTTCCACAATTATTCAAGAAAGAGCTTTATAAATTGATTGATCTTTTCCAATGACAAATGGAGCTGCTTGTGTATGCTCTAATTATTCGTTCGTGTCGTTCCTTTCACAAATTTAATTTTGCTGAAAATTATATACCGTGGACATATTTAGATTAATGGAAAATAGCTATCGATCTTTTTCGAGTAAAATAATATTTATATTATGTGTAGTATTAAATCATATATTAGGCTAAAAGAATCTAATTATAATTAACAACTCGTTAGCTTTTCTAACATTTAACAATATGAAAATACTTGAAATGATAAATTTTCAGATAAGTAAAATTGTTGAAAATAACATTCTATGGAATCGTAGAAAATTTAAAAAGGAAAAGAAACATTGAAATTATAAATCTTAGCAACAGATGGAAAGATCGGGAAACGAAGGGTGCTAGGAGAAATCAAAGTTTCCGAGGTACGAAAGCAATAATTAGAAAGAGAATCGAGCAGAAGGATTAGAGAGGATTCAGCGAGAGAATCGAGCAGAAAATCACAGCACGAGGAAAGGAACCTCGAAGGAACATCGAGGAATCGAGGGTCACAGAAACAATGACAGAAGGAAAAAGAAACCGATGAGAAGGAGAATCTAAGATTGAGAGCAAGAGAGAGCAATCTCTATAACAAAGAGCAACGACGGAAATAAAGTAGACAGCAACACTGAATACAGCGTAAAGAGAGACAGAGACAAGGATAGAGAAAGAAAGGGATACCATAAGAGAGCGAGAGAAAAGATAAACGAGAGAAAGACAAAGGGAGGAGGGAGGGAGTACCACTGTACAGAAATGGTTTCGGCAAAGAGTGCCCTCGCTGGTGCTCGCTCGTAATAAGCATAAATCCTCGGAGGCTTATCTAGCGGCGCCCAGAAGAACGCTAAAATAAAATATCATACATTCTGCCTTCTACCCTTCGTGCCAAGCTATGTTACGACTACCACCCCCTTCCCTGAACCGTTCGTCTCCACCCTACTTTCGTTTCACCTTCCACGGTTCGCGGATAACGCTAATAAAATATTTTTACAACAAAATATTTCTTTCGTAAACACGTTCCTATGAGATCTCGAAAAGCTTCTGTGAGAAAAAGGGGGAAGAAAGGAAAGGAATCTATCTCATTTGTCCACGATCATGGAAGGAAGAAGGAAATGCTCAGGAAGATGAAGATAGCAGCGTTCGCTCTCGAATCTGGGTCAATTAAAACAAGTTTGAAAAAAGAGATCTCGCTTCTATCGTCCCGGTTTCGATCGCGTATCGAGGGAAGGCACCCGCGTTTGCCAATGAGTTGGAGGCTGCGTTTTAGATAGAAAAAATTCGATAATCAAGTAAGCATCGAAATCGGAGAAAAAACGACAGTCGAACGTACAAATACGAAAGAGAGAGTCTTGTACCGCGGAAGGGAGACGAGTGGAAAAAGGTGGACGGAGGTCAGGATGGATTTTTGTGCGCGTCGATGCAGCGCGAGATGTCGGCCAAAGGCACGTAGTCGGTGTAATGAGGCGAGATACATTCGCCCGGGGGGCGGCCCCGTCGGTGGTAGTAGCTGCCGGAGAAGCTCTGCCGACCGGTAGGAGGCACGGGGGGTAGTCGGAGGGAAAGGGTTGAGCTCGAAGCCCGATCAGTCATTAGACAAGTGGGTATTCACATATATCGAGTTGTAAAATCGATAGGGGTGTCCGTTAGCCGTGTATCCTGTAAGGAGACGTTGGTGGGGATGAGATGCGAGCAGATAGGGCGGCAGAGGGTGGTCGGGGGGAGGGACACAAGCAGGGAAACGAAGCTCTTCGCCTCGACATCAGACGGACGAAGACAGAACGCAAACCCCTTTCCCTCTTCCCGCGCGCTTCCCCTTCGACCCCTTTTGTTGCTTCGCCATCCACCACCCCCTGCCACCGCACGTATCCAGTCCTTGCATATTAATCCTGCCCATAATTCCCACTTCCCAGTTTGGGCAACCCTTCGGCTCCGACTGCCTCGCTACCCCCCCGTTGAGAGAGCGAAAGGGAATCAGAATAAGCAAGGGAAAGAGGAACCGGTGCGGTGGTGGGCTGAGAAGGGAGGGAAAGGGATAGCCGCCTCCTATCGATTGGGCTTTCTTTCCAAGCCCGGCTTTTAATTGGCATTCTCCCGTGGCGAGAAAAGGAGAGAGCCTCCGGAGATCTCCTCTAACCCCACCGGAGGGATACGCGCCGCTGCGTTACCTTACGAGGGACGGCCAGCCCGCGATCTTTTCCGCGTGATACGAAATATTCTACATCGCGATCCGCCGACTCCTGTTTCCGGAGAGAACTCACGTATCTGTATAACAGGGAGTCAAGTTTGTGGAAGATATCGCTATCTTGGCGAATGTTTCGGTACTTCGATACTTTGGATTAGAACATTGATTTCTAGCAAAGCGGAAATTAGTTACCTACGACTCGTATAGCAGTTACAAAGAAAAATTGCAATCCTCCGCCAGGAAGTCAACCGTTCGATCTCTCAAAGGTAAACGTTCCTCGGAAACAAGAAGAGGAAAAGGGACGGAACGGTAGAAAGAATTCAGTTTTTCATCGTTTAAAAACCTTTGTCGTAGCCGAGTCGATATCAGTATCGAACAGGGAAAACAAAGAAGACTAGAGAGCGCGATCCCACGGCGCGTATAGTATCAAGCATCGGTCGAAACTCGCGTCATCCCCTCCTCCTCTGGAAGAAAGGAGATCCACGGCGGAAGCACGCGGGCTCCTGCGGCCATAACGATCCCCTCGCGGCGCATCATTGGTGGACAGGCAACGAAAATTAATACGCGAAGCAACCGGCCTCCTTGCGCACCCCCTGCGTGCCGTCGCGCACACGTACTCGTTTCCGCGGTCACGTGTGCGCACCCCCGCGGGCACATAAGTGCGAGGAGGGCTGCGGCCGTGTGCGTGAAGATTGATTATACCGCGGGAGAAAATGTGATCAATAGCTCGACAAACAAAGACCCCTCGGACGCCTGTGTATAATGCAAATAGCAAAAATCACGGAGCTGGGGCCGGCCGAGGCGCACAGAGGGTTGAAGGAGATGATCGACGGTCAAGAAACAATGGCAACGCGCGCCGGCTACTTGGAGCCACGCTCGACCCAACACCGTCCCCTTTTCTCAAACCCTCTCCCATCCGTTTTCACTCGCCTTCTCTTTAACCGGTGCTTTCTCCGTCTATCGTTCGACTTCTCACCCTCGACGCCTTTGCTTCCATTTTAATTTGCATACGGCCGATCATGTCTTCCGGTCCAACTCACCTTCGTCCTGTTACCCCCGCCATGCTTCAACGTCCATCGATCAAGCCTCGCTTGTTTTTGCCCCCCTTCTCGTAACATCACCCCTTCCACAAAACGGTTCTCGTGGTCACTGGCCGTGCCGTGCAACGCTGATGATGCCTCGTTGTGTCCCCTCTCGGACCAAGATCCCGTTAACGAGGATTGCTCCTTCTATCGATGACGTTGTTACAGTACGAAGGTTTCTTTGGCTGGAGGGTGAGGATCATACAGTCGCTGGAAGAAATAATGGGCGGACGGTCGTGACGTGACTACGCGGTATATTTTTTTAATTTTTTAGAATAGGGTTGGGTTACGAGACTATTTGGTGGTTTTATTTTGATATAATTTTTCTTTGATTTTTGAAAATGCAGCGCTAGAAATTGAGTATCGTAAGTTGCATTGTTAAACTTATAGTACAAATGCATATGCGGTTCGCAATGTTTTGGATATTTGCGATATTTCTACATATTTTCTCTTTTCTTTGCTGTAAAATCTGTTTATCTTTAAAGAACAGCTAAAATGAATTACAGCTTCCTATTTGTCAGTAAAAAGAAACATATACCTTTCGTAACCAACGAAATACAAATAACAAAAAGTGTTCCTCTAGAAAAAGACGAAAAGGATGGAGGAAAGGATTGATCTGTCAAAAAAGCATTCGCGAGAAGGATCGCAAGAGACACGAAAGGAGAGAGAAACAGAGAGCCCGACCAATGAATCACAACGATTACAATCTCCTCCTCTCTGATAAAAATAAGAGAAGAGAAGCTGCGGAAGGGTGAGAAACAGAAGGGGTGAGAAATCGCTGTTGTCATATCCTAATCTCTTTTCCTCCCTATGAAACTAGTTTCCCTATCCCTCGTCAAACCTGATTAACTCCTCATCTGTTTATTTAAAGTTTTTATGATTTCTTCGAATGATTCGTACGATTGGTCAGAATTTTCTCAAATTATCCAAAAGATGAATGCACGTTGGGCCATAAGCTTTATTTCTCAAGCGAACACATCGAAGCTTTACGACGTCGGTCTGCCCCCATCTTTGTTTCCTTTTTTCTCGGTTTTTCAAGCACGTCGAACGATACGATTCCGGATTTTATTCGCCTGGAACCGTATCACCGGCTTGGTGCTCGTATCTTTCATTACCGGCTGGTATATCGGCCAGACAGATTGAACGATCCAAAAGCGGGACAAAAAAAAATTTATGATCCCCGTGTCCGCGAAATATCCCTATTCAGCGGCGATGCCATAGGTCAACCTGAGATCTGGGGCAAGATCGAAATTCAATATGGAAGCGCAACTCGTGTTGGCCTGGCCAATCGAGTGTCCGCGGATTTTACGAACCACTCGGAGACATTAAATTTTACGAATTCGCGGACAGAACGAACTCTCTGGCACTCTCGCAGTTGATGTTATCGATACTGGCTGGTTCTTAGGCAACCCGATTTCAAACTGCTCGAATTAAGCTTCGCGATAGCTGGATAATCTACCAATTCCTTAGCAGCACGCCGACTAATTGAATTTCTAGGGGTATATAAGGCATAGTAAATTTCTAGTAGCAGCGTTCGTTGGATTGAGTTTCTAGTAGCGTGACGATCCGGTCGAGTCTGCAGCCGACCCAGCCAATTGAGTATTTAACGGCGCCAAGTTGTTAGTAACGATTCACCGCTATTCACTTCTCACAGCGTGACAGTTCTACCGCGTTTTAAACCGAATGGCTGGTTCAATCGATTGTTCGAAGCTATTGTTGTTTGGTTAAAACTCCAACCTGTATAGTAGATCATTTTGTTTAATGAGCCGAATCATTTTCTAATGCGGAGAACGAAATTCGAAGATGAAATAAGGATGCTAGTATAGAATTGTAGTAAATTAATTATTTAAAGTTAGTCGATCGGTTATTCAAATATTATTTTCACGTAAACTATCAAAGGTATTTAGTATCTAGAGTTGTAAAAGTGGAAATGTTTGTATTTAATTAAACAGCTAGAATTGTATTAATTCGGAGTTAATTTATTTATTTCTGATTTTTTTTATTTGTTGCTTAGTTCAATTTAATATTCTAAACAAAGACACAATTATTTACTATGAACTAGTTTGTTAAAATCTTTAGTTCCACTATTGTAAGAACCGTTGTTTATGTGAACTATTCTTTCAAATATTATTATTTACAATATTAATAGTATTACGTAATCACATTGAAGCCTTACGATCTTGAATATTTTCCCTCGACTATTCTCCTTCCTCGTTTCATTCTTCATTATTTTTGTTTTGTCCTCTTCGTCAAACGCGTGAAAGTCTCGCTAAAATTGCACAAATTTGGTCAACAAATGTCTCCGCTTTCCAATATACCATTGTAAACTATAATGATATATTATATTATATAGATATATAAATCATATACAATATTATTAAAACTCTTTCAACTAACTCTTTCAATACACGTTGCATCGCAGCTTCTTATAGAATAACCTAATAATAATACATTTAAGAACTTTTCCACCAAACACAGCTTCTCGTCTTTCACATTATCCGGATAAGAATTCTATTTCCGATTCCTGAGCAGGAGAAAAAAATTCGTCCGGTTGATTGTCGCATTCACAGAGATAAGTTCGACGATATCGACACGCTGTTAATTCCAGCTGTCCTTCCTCTCAGCTTTGCCCGCAAAGCGATAACCTGCCCCATTGCTAATGGCGGACATTATTACGAGCAACTTCGAGAACTTACCCCCACGTCTGCCCGCAACCCTCCCCACGTGTATAGAACATCGATGCGTAAGTACTTATCTCTAACCCGCGCCATCCCCATTCCACGTCGCCGTGTGATCGAAACGCAAGCTAAACTTAAAGCTGTAGGCGTGTATATCGATTGCGGCTGAGGACAATTGACAGGTAGCTGCCCCTGATAAATAAACTAAAAGATAAGACTAACCAGTACTTTGTATCGAAGACCTTCGACCTCGTATAACCACCAGAGACTAGAAGTTAGTTGGAGAAATTGTATGGTTAGCTTTTAAAAAATATTCTTTACAGAAGAGAGCGATACGACATACTGATTAGGGCTTTTTAACCTTCTTATACTACTTGAATTTAGGTATTTTCAGCCTACTGCACTTTTTCATTTTCAACGTAATATTTTTGATCAACTTTTTGATTCCTTTAGTTGATGTTCCCGGAAAGAACACGATAAAATTGTTATTCTTGTTTCAATTTTATGTTAGTTTCTCTCAAAAGCATTAAAAATTCCTTTATTCGATGAGATGAAAGGGGTGACTGAGATATAAAAAGTTCCGCGTATTTAGATACCGCAGTAGTTAGCTGTGTTTTTTAAATTAGATTCTTTAAAATGCGATATTAAAAATAAGATGGTTCAATTAATTTTCCATTTTCCATTTTCTAAAAGCGATAATATGTTTATTACGTAAGTTACAATACAAATTGTACAACTGAAAATCAAATTGTAACATTGTATAGGAATTCTATATGAAACATTGTTACTTCTATATTTTCTGTATGAAACAAGTTACTTCAGCAAGTTACACTAATTAACTAAAGAATCAATATATGTACTTGTTTGTGGTAAAACTGATCTCAAGTGCACATTACATTTTCTTTACAAAATCATTGAAAAAAATCAATCCTATTATCCATATTTAATAAAAAAAAAACAATTTTTCTTACTGGGTGTAAAAAGTTCATTCTAAAAAGCTTCAACGTAAACATAATCTAAAATTTTACCTTTATATATTTATAATAATTATATACTTTCAACAGCAAATTACAATTAACCTAACCATATAGTGTTACAATTTTTCGAAAATCTCACACCTATTATAATTACCGTAACATTAAATAATGCGATTTCCAAACACAAATTCGCGTTCTCTCTTAATGCATCCGTTTCCACAATTATATTTCCTGCGTTAGAGGAACGAGGAAAGTACAGAGGAAGGAGGAAAGAGAAAGGGTGGCATGTTTGTTTGTTAAACACCGTCGAAAACAAAAAAAGGAGAGAGAAAAGGAAAGAGAAGGGTTGATAAAAAAGGAAGAACGACGCTTTTTTTTTAAATCCGCAGTTCATTCTATCGGCTAGACCTGTCGATGCATGCCGGAGGCGTGAATTCCGCGAAATTGAAGCTTTGCTCCTCAATTAACCCCCGGAAAAGGGATGATGCCTCACCGGGGAAAAACAATTGGTACGATCTCGTTCGCATCGCCCGTTGCACCGTGCAAAACGCATTCAGGTTTAAAATCGTCCCCCTCTCGCCTGCTGCCGGCTCTTTCCACCCCTGGCTACCCTTTGCACACCCTCGCAACAGATATTTTCGTCGAGCTATAGCCGGTCGCGTAACACGTGGATGGGTTCCGATTCGAAAGTTCCGAGCGCTCTCGCGATTCATCGCAATTGATCGCGTCACGACGTGATTGCCTACCCTTTCCCACCACCTTGGCTGTACCATGTTTGCCCCGTTCATCCCAAGAACTACCCTCGTTGACATCCACCTTGGCAAGAAATAAAAAATATTGCGATAATTAACACAGGGGAAAAACATACAAACATGATATGTACATTTCTTCTTTGTTTTCTGATTTTAATCTCACTTTTTGATTAAACAAAGGAAAAGTTAATGCGACATAATTGAAAATCAGAACAACTGAACGTGACAGGTGTAAAGATGCAAGTCTTTCAAAAATAGCTGATAGGCTGACGAAGTTTCATAGTTACAGATATAAATTATTAAACTTAGTTATTTGTTAATTTTATTATTAGGATAGTATGCAATATTTTAATATATTTAATATTGTTTTTAATTTTACTTTGATATAACTGAATTTTATCGTGTTCGATTACGAGCAAACATCGGCTACTTTCTGTAACTGTCCCTTTCTTTATTTGACGATATAAATGGAATAATTGTAGCCATTGATAAGGCTGTTTCTGGATGTATTGTTTTTACCACAATCGTGTGGTGGCTTCTTTCTCTTTCACGTTTTCATTGAAATTATTTTAACAGAAAATTGTACCAATTGCCATTTTCTCATCGAAGACGCGATGTGAAATTAGTGATATCGATATTCGCATGCATCTTTATGTAATTGCTGTTTTTATAACTGATGTGTTAGCATTTCTCAATTTTGCCGCGATGTGAGTTCTTCGCTTTGTGGTTCAAGTTTCGATAGTGTTCGCAAAAACTCACGATTCTCAAATTTCATGTTTTCCTTCGTCGACCCTGTCCAGAGTCCAGACACAATAATGATGATTCCTGATAAACTTCGATAAATAGCAAGATTAACATATTGTGAAACATAAACGTGTCTCCATTTGTTTTTTACGCAGTTGCCTAATATCTCATAACGCAGTTTTAAATTTGTAGTATGATGATCGGTAACGTGATGTTTAGTGACATTACAAATACCAAAAATTTTCAATAATTTTCTTTCGGGAAGATGACACACACACACACACACGAAAGCATGATAATAGAAGAAGGCATTCCGTGACGATAGATTAGTCGATGACAGCAATCATAAGTTATTAGTGACGTAGGATCAATAGATAATGAAGAACAATTACTACTACAACGATTCTAACATTCTAATTATTTATTTTTATTACAACGATTCTAATATTGTAACATTACGACGATCCTAATATTTCAATATAAATTCATCATGCTTTCTTAATTATGCATTCACGATAAGCATTTCTCTGGTCCTTTCAGAATATTCAGACTTCGTAATCGTCTGCTAATATTCTTCTCTCAATTTCATCAAATATTCTATCCTTCGCTTTTCATTTCTTTCTTGTTTTGTTTAAATCTACTGCATTTTAATCGTTGTTTTAATCTCCTTCTTTTTTTTAGCCAATGTGTGTCTCTAAGCCTGTCCCCTGGTTCTTGCTCCCTTTTCCTCTCTCCCTCTCTCTCTCTCTCTTTCTCTTTCCCTTTGTTTCTCCACCTGATCTGCTATTCATTCTCCTTTTTGCCTGTTTGCCCCTGTCTCTCTCTCCACACCATTCTTTTTCTTCATCTCCCCTTCTCGTTGCACCCTTTCTTCCTGATCGCATTTTCCAACACGTATTCATTGTACCTATTCATACGGAGCCGAATGAAACAGCTAGATGGGACTCGAATTCTCATGCAATTGATTACTTTCCAAGAGGGCGGAATAATAATACTTTCGTTATTGATGCGCGACTCGACTACCCCGCTAGATGTCCGTATTATTCTACAATTACGGAATAAATTCTCATAGACGGCGATGTTTTATCCGACTAATCGATACCACAACCTTCGTTCGATATATCTTTTTGCAAAATTCCTGTTACATCAACTCGATTGTACATGAGCATACAAAATGTTCACGTTCATGATTACTCATGACACGATTCCTTTAACGTAACGCGAGACGATGACCCATTAGTCGAAAAAGATTATTTAACTTAGATTAGCAATCGAACGTTTTGAGATTTCTATTTTCAAGACTAGCAATTTATTTTTTATGACTTCTATTCTTTTTTTCATTAGACACAAAAATAGATTATGTCGTATTTACACCACCATCGATCAAAAATAAACACAGCCATTGATTTAATTAAGATTGTTTATTAATTTTCAAGCCGTTGATCATAAACAGTCGTGATTAAAGAGTGATTTGATCAATAGGTTAATGGTTCAGAATAGGCGACAGAATGGAAACTTTCGTTAGGCAAAGCTTAATTCGTTGAAAAAGCAACGCGTTACAACTTTCAATCCCATACAAAATGAAATATAACAAATAAAAAAAATAAATTACAAATTAAATATACTGATTTCTTTGGGAAGTGACACGACACGGAAAAGCTAGACGATTTAGGCGTAATTTAATCCAACAATAATTACATTGAGACTCGGCGAGATTTAAAGTTCCTATTCGGTAAGCAGCCGATATCGATTCGGTATAATCGATTCGATAAAATTAATAAAGAGCTCCTGCTAAGCTTCTTACTCGCTGATAAACGGCCCCCGAAGCGGACCGTACTGATTCAAGGGGTAGAAAGGAGCGGCTGGGCTGGATTCCGTGAATGTGATTCTATATTTGTATCGATGGTAATGTAATTACGTTCATGTTCGCTTCATGACAACTGGGAACAGGTATACCGATTGGCGAGCACCGCTGGGCGAGCCAGCAATACTAGTAACGCGATACGATGATACTTTATACAATTAACCACGATACGAGTCCCCCATTTTATCGACGTATCCGTAAATTAATTAATAAATTCGTTAAACTTTCTACTGACAATCGGGAATTTTTATTTTAGAAGATTTTTATGGATAATCTCTTGTTTATTTAATTTATAGTGGTTGTTAAAGTAGAAATGCGACAATAGATTTCATCTAACGTTTTCGTACAATAAAAAACATTTATGTTTCTTTTCTTTGTATACCGTTAAGAAAAAAGAATCATAAATGAATAATATAGATGAGGCACACTGCTTTGACGAAAGTAGGAGATTTTTTACATATTCAAAGCAAATATCTATGTCTCATTGATTTACTACTAAACAAATGAATAGCGCTCATTGTCTTTCGCGGGTTACATTTCGTAGTATTAGTAAGTAACAAAGAAATCTGATTTAACAATCTCTTTCACAAATTAAAGTACAGGTCAAGAAACCGAATAGAAGATAAAGTTCGTTATCAAACATTTTATATTCACATATTCTACTAAACAAAATATGCGAAACGCGCTTTGGACACACATTGTTAACTAACAAATAGTACAAGACAACTGATATGAAATCAAGTCATTTCGGATCATACCCTAATGTTCGCATTATTTTTTGGCTATGTCATTATATCATAAAGACATTTTTAATATTGTAACATATACTGTAATCATATTTCATCGTGAGAAGAAAATTCGATTCTTAATTCACTAGAGACGATAATCGATTCAAAGAAGAATCTCATCAACGAAACAAACGTTTGCTTTCAGATCAGTCAGCTGGTCGAGGAAGTGTCCAGGTTACAGCAGAGCCTGCAGCGTCTTCAAGAGACGAGCGCACAGGCGACGGCGCGGCTCGAGGAAGAACTCGAGGCGCGCAGACAGCACATCAACAGACTAGAGAGCAAACTAGAACGACAGAGGGACTATGACGACCTAAAACGAGAGATAAACGCACTAAGGTCGGTCGATCTCTCACAGATACCAACCGGTGAACCTGGCAAGAGCTTGGAGCACCTTCTAATGGAACGCTCGAAGGCGCTTCAGCAAACCGAGAGCTTGAAGCCATCCAATACTCCGGACGCGCTCGGTAAGTCCAACCATCGATCACATTCCCAAAATCGTTACTTCGTATACATAACATCCAGGAATCCATCGACTCGCTTCTCTTTTTTTTTGTACTTGAAATATCACCAACGTTAGGTTAATCTTTATAAAAGTTTGGCAAAAGATTTGAAACGATTGTTTGAAAGAAAAATTATCGCGTCTGCTTTAGATCAGGAATTTTTAGAGACATTTGTTTTAACATCTGCAAAGATTCTGATTGCAAAGAATCTAGATTTCATATTCTAGCGGTATATAAATGCGGTCACATGCGTGTGCAGCATTACATATACGAGATAACTGAGAATAATTGAGAAACTCATTCTATGTATAATAGTATCACTGCTACTAATTCCTGTGCTAAAGTGTTCTGGTCTTCGATTCCCCGACTCTCTCTCTCTTCGAGGCTACGTCGAAGGGCTCAGTATCGTATATAACAATGCAAAAAGGACACGAGTCACGCAACGCGGACGCTTCTATAAAGAACGAGGGATGACTGAAGGAGCTTACCGAGAGAAAAGGAACAACAAAATAACTCTTGCTTGCCATTGTGTTCGCACTTCTTTTTTAACTTTTTTCATCTCTATCCATCCTCCTCAAATCTCTCTCTTTTTTCTCCTATTTAACTTATTTCTCTCTTACCCCTACAATGTTCCATTATCATGGCTCTGTTTTATCACTTTTTCTCTATTTACTTTCTCTGTCGCTACCGTGCTTCCGTCTTTTTCTTCGTATCTCTATTTCCTACATCCTTTTCTTTCCTTACACTCTTATATCTCTGTATCTTTTTCTTTCTTCGAAACGCTGTCTCTTTCGTTCTCAAGCCTATTTTCTCCGGGATATCCTCTACCGCTTAGATTGCACATTTTTCGAGCTACTCTCTCGCTGTGGTGCGTGAATCAACGCGCCGTTGTAGATGGTACTAACGTAATCGACGATACCAGCACGATATTACATACATGTATATTCTCCATAAATGAATCCGCGATCCTTACCAAAACACCATCGGACATTTCCGATTCATCCAACCTCAAGTCCAGCTTACATACGTCAACCGGAGACCTAGCCCCCAAACCACGAGCATCTGCACGCTGGGAAACGTAAACCTCGTACACGCAAATTTCTGGACGGTACATGCGTTCGGGATACGATATCTGCCGGGGTCAAAGCATTGTTCCGCGAAGCAAACTTTATTATACCGAATCGATCGGGAACGAACAAAGAACGACAGAGCGAGAGAGAAGCCGCGCGAACGTGCCAGAGAGGGATACACGACTGCTTCGTTTTCGGCTTCCTCACGACGCGTTACCACCCACTCCAATCTCTCGCGACTTTTTCGAAATCCCTTGAAAAGGAACAAGTTTTTTCTTTCCTTCGGCGAAAAGTAAAAAAAAAGAGACGTTTAGAATTAGAAATGTTTCTTCGTTGATTACGAGAAAGCTCGAGAAAGTACAGTCGCAAGATAAGAGAACATAAGATTTCTTTTGACGATGATATTAATAGGAAGTGGAATGTAAGAATTAAGAGGAATAAATAAAATCCAATTTTCACTGACACGCGACACTTTTCCTCTCGTTGGGCCACGTTGTTCCTCGTTTGTATGCGTACGTGGACCACGCGACGAAGCGTCGAAAAAGAGAGTCTCGGTCCGTCGTCTATCGTCCAGGAAGCTACCGAAGAACTTAGGATGACCAGTTTGTTACAACAGACTACGCGAGAAAAGAGAAAGAAATGATCGATGATATCAGAGTTTGTGATCTCCGAGTTAAATGACGAGTTCGAGTAAGAAATTTCGAATCCGGTATTCGCGAAACCGTTCTAAGCTTGACTGTCACATCTAGGTTGCGTGTGTGAGCTCGTGTTGACGCGGCCCCTTGTGTTTTTGGTGGTTGCAGGTGGATTATCGTCACCCCTGCAGCGCGCCTCAACCGCCTCACCCCACGGGGTCGGAGGTGTGCCGCCTTCGTCCCACGTGTCCTCCCAGCAACCACCGCCACCGCCCCCAGCAGCAGTCTCCCTACCTCCGCGTTCCACTCCGACACCATCTTCGGCCACCTCGACGACATCCAGCCTCCTCTTCCCACCTCCTCTGCAAAACGTCGAGACCTTCGGCTCCTTCCTCGGCGAAGAGATCGTCGCCAACTGGAGGCGGACGTTGGAGAGGTCCATCATGAACCAACAGCAGCAGCAGCAGCAACAACAACAGCAACAACAACATCAACAGCAGCAGCAGCAGCAACAGACGACTTCGTTAAGTCAATTGTCGCAACAGCAGCAGCAACAGTTACAGCAAGCTCAACCATTGATCGGTTTACACCCACCGACCACTAGCAGTAGTCTAAATCATCTTCCATCGCCAACGGATCCATCATCCAGCTCCAACACGCCAGCCAAGTCGAACACCCCGTTAGGAACCACTCCATTGAGTTGCCTTGACGCCGAGAAGGCACCGACCCCGGTGTCCGGACACGAAACACCCGCACCACCTACCCCATCTTCTACCACCGCGTTGACATCACCGCCGAGCTTTCAACCGCCGACGTCGATGGTCGAGACAACCACCTCCTCCGCTTCCGTGAACGGTGGAAGCGTGACACCCGCCGTTTCAACGGCACCACCACCTAAGAGCCCAGCAGACCAGGAATCCTGCCACAATAACAATAACAGCCACCATCTAGCGAACAACAACATCGGAGGTCTGAGTGTGCTGGACACACTGAAGAGCCCGTTTCGGTTCGACGACAGGACGCATCCGTTTCGATTCAGCGACGAATTCGGTGCTGCTGGAATGGCTGGAAGATTGGGTGAATCGCTTATCCCAAAGGGCGACCCTATGGAGGCTAGGCTACAAGAGATGCTACGATACAACATGGACAAGTACGCCTCGCAGAATCTAGACACGCTGCACATAGCCAGGAGGGTCAGGGAGCTGCTATCGATACACAACATCGGTCAAAGGCTGTTTGCCAAGTATGTGCTCGGCCTCAGCCAAGGAACCGTCAGCGAGTTGCTAAGCAAACCGAAGCCTTGGGACAAGTTGACGGAAAAAGGTCGCGATAGCTACAGGAAGATGCACGGCTGGGCGTGCGACGAAAACGCTGTAATGCTGCTTAAATCTCTGATACCCAAGAAAGGTGAGTACCTGTGAACTGTACGACAGCTCTGTCTCTCCAGTTTTCCCCGTTTTTGTTGTTTTCTCTGGACACGCATATGTGTACAATATGTACGCATACTTCTATCAAACGGTGAAGATCAGACATCTGCCAGAAGACAGGATCGTTAGAGGTTACGTGTTTCGTGCTCCTAATTCCAGGCTTTGGATAAAGATACATTATACCTGTTATACATGTGGTGTACATGCTTCTGGTAACATGGCTGATCAGATCTTCGATCAAAGAATCCCGGAAGTCGTAGAAACAGGCTACAGATGTCGGATCGCCTGTCACATCAGAGGATACGAGTAATTGCTTCCGTTTGTTCTTTGATTGTTGGGAACGGTGATCATCAACAAGTTTGGCGACACAATGGAAGAAGATGTGTATGAATTGCTTTATGGATTATCACGAGATAAAGATAGTTCAAAATAGCTTAACCTGTTGATGATTTCACCAGTGATCTATAAATGGCTCGTTCCAGCTTCGCCGCTGACAATTGAACGTTTGACTCCTACGAAATCTTTTCTGCCTCGCACTGCCAATAATCTGTTCTGCCGAATCACTAACCATCAAACTGTCAGTTAACTATTTTTATTTCGGCTGTCTAATACGGGTGTTAATGGTATTTCTACTTGGTCTAACTTCACCGTGGAATAAGGACACGTATAACCCTTGAACCGGAGGTCGCATCCCCCTCGATGAAAGATAGAGAAACAATTGTCGTGGTAGCACATGCGTTGGTGACGTCGTGAGCTTTCACTCCTCGTTTCAAGAAACTCTGCAGATAAAATCAGTTACAATTTTGTCGTGTTTTCATATTCACTATCGTTCATAAGCATTTATAATAAATACTTCCACATTATTGCGAATATATGAAAATATACATCGAATGAAACTCTTTGATATAATAATTTTGATCTTTGATTTTATATCAGATAAATCACATTGGCCCTTTAGTTTATGATTTTTAGTAGGTATTTAAATAATCCTCAGCTAATCGTTGCTATTACACAAAATATTTAAAAATATTGAAACATTGTACGTAGTTCATATTTGATGACTCTTATTGAAAAATCGAAGCTAAAGCTAGCGTTAAAATTAAACTGCGAAACCATAAAGCTATATAAACTTTCTAATCAAATCGTTCCAAGTGTCCAAATACTTGTAGTCTGTGACGTATCTACGTGGATCATGACCTTTCATCGAGTTTAAGAGATAATGTTAAAAACAACGCTATCTATTTATGTGATTGTCGAATTCGATAAAGTATACGAATATAGGCCAGGTATTTTTATTCAGAAAGATTACTTAAAATAGTCAACAGGGTGGTATCTTAAGATATTTACAGGTATTCGAAGCGTCTCGGCGTTATAGGGTACTGCGCAACAGGCTGTTTCGCCTCTACGGAGGACCACGTGCTGAAATTGAACTGCAATAGGCATTTCTCGACCAAATATTGCATAATTATAATAATAAAATATCAGTGTTGAGAATGATAGAACCTTTTACAATCAAACGAAAATATTTTTCATGATATTACAATGCGAAGGTTAATATATTACGTAAAACACTTTCGAACGTCTTCGCTTATCGTTATTTTATCACGGTTTACAAATTGAAGAAGGTTACGTAAGTAAAAATAATTATCAATAATTATCTACTGATTTAAAAATTGTTTCATTCATATTTACGACTTTACGCTATAATTAAAAGTTGTTTAGATCATTCGCATATTCTTCTAAAAATCTTTATCGCGGATCTTACTATGTGATTCTATGAACAAATTTAATTTCAATTATGATTAATTATCTATATTACCTATCAAAGATGAAATAAAATACTCAAACTAATGCCCACACGAATCATTCTAACTTATTGCGATTTAAAACTATTTCACTATCAAAATCAATTTCACGATCGTCACAAACTGATCACCTTATGACGCAATTAATTCCATAGAACCACTTGAAAAGATCAATTGTACGCTATTAGGCGACGGTCTTACTTAGTTCGACAAAGGTTGATGGCATAACACCTAAGGATGACAGGTGTTACGCAAAACAGTTGGAAGATGACGTTCGATTTCGTCTTTAATAGTCTTAATTCAATTATACAGCCAGTTGACGCACCATGCTTCGCTATCGATTGTTCGCTGCGTTTGGCAGCCATATTGTTTAGACTAATAGCTCTTGGGAGTAGGAAACTGGGGATGACTTCTAGGCAAGGGTGCAATACATAAAGGGCTCCAGGAGAGAAAGGAGAATGAGAGAGGGGAACGAATGGAAACAGGATCCAAGAGAGAGGATAGACGTTCTAGGTACCGCTGCATTTATCGCAAAAGGTAATTTACACTTTCGCCAGATTACCGAGGGATCGCAGAATCGCTGTGGAACGCATTCTCCTCGCGTTTCGATCCGATCCAACCTACTAATTGCTTGCTATCGAGACAAAACGATAAACTGTCTCACGTGTTTCCACGATCAGATCGAAGATTTTGAAAATGAACTAATAATTTCTAGTAATTAAGGCTATAAAGATGGCAAGATCTCGATGTATTAGCGTATTTTAGCAGCAACGTGTGTGTCGATGTAATATAAGCTATTGTAATAATAGAGAAAGAGATCCAAGTGAATATTATTGGCCTAACATTATCGCATGCTAATGTAGGATGTAATATATGTTCTATATAGATACCAGAATTGAATTTTCATTATTCTCCATTTTTAAAACATCTGGTTCTACACCGTTTCGACGATTGCAAATAATTATTACTGAATCTCATAATATAAATCTATAGGTATACTTCAAATATGTTGCCCTTTGTTGGGTCATTTTATAAGTTTCATCGTTTGTTCGTTAAAAAGTGCCCATTCTCATCCTCGTTCTTCTCAAACTTTTTGCTGAACTAACCTAATCTCGTTAACAAAATAAACAATTAAAAATCGTCGTGCGTTCGACGCACGTAGAGAACGACGCATCATTAGAAACCGGAAACAAGAAAACGACAGAACTCCTGAAACTTAAAGTATCATCGTAATTTCCCATTCAACGTCCCAAGAATATTTGTAGTTCACATTACACGAAAGGATCTTCCAACAAACTCACCGTCTCCCAAACTTTTTCTCGAAGCTCCATCGTACGAGAATTAAAAAAAAATCCTCGCGTTTACCAAAAACAGTTTATCTTCTAAAAGTGTCAATATGGATGAAAAATTCGCCGCGCGATCCCGTATTAGGATGTTCCTTCCAGCCGCATTACACGCGTCGGAACGATTCTTCATATTTTTCCATGAACCAGCGTCGAAAACCGCGAAACGTCCATCTGTCGGCGTGAAAACAATGCAAACATTCATTACGACGGTGGTGCACGCGCGTCGAAATCCGTGTTCCATCATAAAACATTCGCGTTTCGCCGGTGCCCGGTGACATGAATCACTTCGGGATACATGGTCCCTTGTTTTTTATCGTTACAAGGTCACGTTCGTCGAACCACTGTTCGTCTCACTTATTAAACCATATCCTCCTCTCCCGTAACTCTGCCGGCCACCTATCATTCGGCCATGTCGATCGGTTCTCCCCTTTGCTTTTTGTAAATATTATTTAATACCGATGGCTGCGCGGAGAGGATGTACAGTTGCCATAATGGAGTATCCGCGTCGGACGCGCGAAATATCAAACGACCGCGTATAAAATATACGGTAACCACGGATAAATGCACGGCCGGACGAGGTTCCAGGAGGAAAGGGAAAAAGGTCGACGCAAACGTCGTGCATCAATGGATTGTCGGTTTCCGTCGAATCGCCGACAACGATAATCATGTGCATCGCGCGGCCAAAAGAGGAAAAAAGAAATACCAGGAAAGAAGGAAAAGGGAAAGAGGATCATGCGGAAGGGTGAAGGGAAGAGGGAGGGGTGAAACGATGCGACAAAAATGGGGACTCGTAGAACGACTATGTGCTGTCTGCAAAATTGCGGCTACAAGCGAGAAGCTTTGTAACGTGTAACATATGTACCTTGAATTTCCGAATTGGTATTAGTATTAATCGGAGAAAGAATGATAGTTGATGTTTTGTTGGTTGAAACTGAAAAAAATGGAATCTTCCGAAGAATCCTTTCATGAGTTATTCTTTTATTATTCGAGGTTGAATTTATGGTTGGTTTTTAAATATTCCGTCAAATGTTGTGGGGCTAGTGAATAGAGAGAGACTATCATAGCAAAATTGTTGAGAGGAAATTGTAAAAATATTAGACGTTTCGTTTTCATCGAAATAATGAAGTAAAGGAGATTTGTCCTGGAAATAGGAAAAAGAATTATTGTAAATGTATTTCAAAGTGAATTGGAGCTGTAGAAATCGAGAACTTAAGATAAATGGACAAACGGTCTATCATCTTTTTTAATCGATCTTATAATATTTTCATAAATATTCATTCAACCGAGGATGAATATGGACATTCGTTAATAAAAGAATGATTAACAAACGCGCCAGGTTTTATCGATGTTATATTGTAATTACCATCGATATTATGTGATAAGTGGCATCGATATTGAACAAACGTAACGTCATCGCTGCTTCGACGGACACTTTAATAGCTAATTATTGCACCAACTTCTTGTTCACGGTTGCAACGAGCTCTTTGTGCTACGGACGGACGAGTCGTCGGCTGTTTCTCAATTCAATAAACGTACCTGCGGCATTGTTCGAAACTTCCATAATCGGTGGTGATTTATGGGCAAAAATCGATGCCTTTATTTCGATTTGAAAAGACGATACTTAAAAGCAATAAATAAGTTCTTAATGGATTTAAATCAAGGCCTGATACAAAGAATATTTCCAACGGTTAGTTAGTCCTCTTACTCGTGTTTTAATAGGTAGTCGATGCGGAATATTCGTAATTAATTAATTAATTAATTAAACGTTTGTTTTGAACGATACAAATATATTTATCTTCCATTCATAATTGTATCATTGCGAAGGCAATGAACAATTTAAGAACAGATAATGTAGGATTGAAAAGGTACGAGGAAAGAAATAATTTAAGAACAGGTAACTTCGCTGTTATTCATAAAAATAATAAAGTATATCGATTGTCATTTTATATTTTTAACTTCATGATATAAAATATACTAGTATCATTTTACGAAAAAGAGTAGGGCACCCTGTATATTAATAAAGTTCCATTAATTATAGTTATTTCAAAGCTTAGCAGACATTAAGTTATTTAGACAATTTGAATGAAAAATATTATATCAAGACTGGATGCTTCACAAATCATATAGAAATATAATTTCTTAATTTCGTAGACCGTTAGGTAACAATTTTACAAGTAGGAGCCGCCATCTGGGAGCAAATATTTTCAGTTATAAATAAATATTTACTGAACTGTATCGTAAAAATCTCGTGAACTTTACTAATGCTGTGACAAATATACCTGGATCTTGGCCCACTATTCAGCGAAGCGCGTTCGGACATCATTTATTATTGCTCATGAGCGGTGCAATACAATTGATCTAAGCTGGTCCAAGAGCAACGCACCACACGATTACCGTAATGAAGATAGTTGGTACTAGTCCAACGTTGTTTATCGAGGGATTTTCTTTCTTTCAGGTACAGCTCGCGCTAATCTCCCGTCAACTTCTCGGTTGATATATTAGATCGTCTCATAAGACTTGTTGTTAAATCAAGCTCTTGACACGAATTTAGTAGAAATTGTTTGGTAAAGATTTTCCTCTGAGATCTCGAGAACCACCTTTTCCATGTTCGTTATATATATATATATATCTTTTTAGTTGCTTCAGTTACTTCAAAATGAGTGTTGTATTATTTTTCTATTTTTCATCATAAATATACAAAAATATATAAGCACAACGAATAAAGCTACGAATGATTGTTCTGTAGATGTAAATCTACAAAAATTATAGAATAAATATTAAAAGAAGAGGAATACTTACAAACAATTAATCTATAAACATCGAACTTGAAAAATTGTAAAAATCTATAAAATATTACGTGAAGATTAACCTTTAAAAATCGTCCATGTACAAAGATTATTAACTGCTCCACCGTTTTATCTTTTGATTAAAAATAAAGAAGAGCCGATTAAAAGGTCGATTAATGAAATTTTCCCAATACGTTTCGATCACGACATTTATCATTTTTACGGAAAAACAATGAAATTACCGGCACGCCGTTTATCTGTTTTATTTCATTCTTTGCTTTGATGTCGATTCATTATTCAGCCGGTTTTAATACTGACAACGTTCGTTGCCCGAACTATCTGAAATCACTGGAATTCTTTTTAATTCAGTTACCCTTTAGAGCGTGATCCGTTTATCGAAATGCGGATATGCATCACCACGGTCATAGGACTCTAATTGTGCGATTATAATTGTAAAGTTGTTCTACTGCACGGCTTGAAATATGCTTGTTATTTCCTCTTCGCCGCGAGACCGCGTAAATAAATGAGATGTAAAACACAGGAAACCGGTGCACCATTGAAGTTTTGATTTTTAAGTTGGCCGATCGGATTCGCAGGAAGAAGGAAAGAATATTTCTAAAATAAAATTCAATTTAATAAAACCCCATTTACTATACTGAAAATAATATTCTAATATTATATCTATTCTTCTATATCCATTATATGAAATGTTTCTTCGAAATTTCTTTATTGGCTAGTCGATACTAATTAAATTTTTCCTGGCCAACGATTATAATCTACGCCAGAAGAGAAAATATAAAATCTTCTACTCTATTCTTATGTTCTAGGTAATCAGAATATTCGTGTGGTTTCGTTACATAAGCTTAATTTTGGAAAAAATATCATGAAAGATGTTGGAAATATAAATGAAGACTTAAGATACACCTTATCTTATTTAGACTATTTAATCTACTATTAATTTCACATGTACCAATTTACAACGATATTTTTAGATTCAGAAAATAGTAAATCCTAACTAAACCAAATACTTGAAAAGTGCGAGTAAAGAGAATTATCAAGTTCGAAACAAACCAAGAAATAAGTTCCATCATTTATAAAAAGGAAAAATATTAGAAGGAAAAAGATAGGTGCCTCCTTTTTCTGAAAAATTTTTAGTGAAAGATACTCCATTCTTGGAAATTGTTTTCTATATAAGGTCGTAACTGAAACAAGTATTAATTAAAACGCTCGATCGCAACGTTCATTGACCCAATCCGGTAGAGATAACGTTATCAGAGTGCGCGATTGCGATTTCGAAATCCGATTGCGTAGGAGTTGACTACGAATGAAAGAGTTGAAAGATTCAAGAGAGTCGTGATTCGTTAATGATTCAAATTCCTTAACATAATCAGAACCATGATTTTCGCCTGAAATATATCGGTATCGAGAATCGTTCACGCTTCACTCGTGTGCGCTTTCTAATCAGTTTTCAAAGTCGGTTTGAATTTCACTCGTACAGTAACAACTATACAAAGATCGTCTTTTTTTTCCTCTCTTTACTTATTTACTTTTTTCTAATAGCACGCTTTAATTCCTTAATTGCGTGAAAGCATCGGAACGTTACAAGATCGGCTCGATCGCTGCCAGTCTCTACGGTATTGCGTACGATTTATCGCTGGAAACCGGGTTTTTCTCTAATTACTGCCTCGAGATAATGTTTCTTCGAACTAGTTACGAAAATTCAACTAAATCTTCGCTGTTTAAGTTAATTCTCTGACAATGAGGTTCATCGAACAGACAATTTCTTAGATCAAAGTCAATGACCAGAAAAAGCCTAAGAACACTGAAAATTATAATTGATTGGAATGGTTCGAGTTTGAAATATAAATTACTTTTGCTGCTGTTGCTAGTTACCTTATAGAGGCTAACGATAAAATTTCCACTGATTAATTGAC
Source organism: Bombus pyrosoma (assembly GCF_014825855.1). Classification (NCBI taxonomy): domain Eukaryota; kingdom Metazoa; phylum Arthropoda; class Insecta; order Hymenoptera; family Apidae; genus Bombus; species Bombus pyrosoma. Next base: position 1,273,878 of record NC_057778.1, on the reverse strand, counting down.
CATGATTAATTGATTTCATTATTTTATGTTTGAAGAAATCATTAGTTCCAGAGTCCAAACATTCTACTAAATCATTACAACGACTATCAAACTTAATCATTCCGCAACTCAAACATTCTACTGTTTCTATATTTAACAAACAAGCCATTGGAAAGTTTTCTTGTTTTATTGGAAAATCTTCTTATGTTTTTAGAAAATTCTGCTGCATTTTTTAAAGTTTATACTCGTACCAAAAGAACATACAAATATACTATTTATTTATATGTTCATTAATCGACATAAACATATTCATAATGAAAAGATCTGTATTATGAAACGCAGCAAAACGATCCATTTAAACGGTCTGGTAGTTCCAATCGAAGACAGAATTTTGCGGTAGCAATTGAAGATATAAGAAAATTTACTATATAATATTGACTCGTCAAATTGGAACACCAGGGAGATATATCACTAGATCGTGAATTCTTACGCAGCTACATGTTTCACGAATTAATTCATATTCTAAAATCAAAAAAGGAAAACCTCGGTTAGAAATTATTTTGCATACCGAGTATCGTAGAAAGCACTATACTTTGGATATTTTATATATTTTCTCACATTACGCGCGCACCAAGCAATTTTGCACCTTCAAATTTCTTACGAGTGCATACAAATCCGCAGTCTGGACATTACATATCCACGAATATAATATATTAGGAGCAGACACCGAGTTATATCGGACGATGATTTTCCGCGAGCAAGGCCGACCATTCCGAATTTCGTTCTCGACAACGCGTTCTCGAGGTTGTTACGGAGCTCGATTCGAAGAAGGAACCCCCGTCGGTGCCTCGCAGTCGCGTATTTCACCGTCAATTAAACGCGCTATATGCAGCCACGCACATCTTGCGCGTGTACGCGAGAAAGAGCCACGTAGAACCGGCGCAACGCGAAAGAGTTACGTTCATTAGCGAGGCTACTCTGGTTCATATAGCGATTTTATCAGATTTTCTGTCCCGGTTGTATCCTTCCACCTCCTGACGCCTCGCTCATACAACCGTATTGCCCTTATGGTCGTTCGAGTCCACGGAAATTGCACGGTCTTAAGGTGCATCTTGAAAAACAAGCCGACCGTTCCTTACCAGTTGTGGAAATTTCTTTTTAACTTTTTTAACCGTGATTTTTAAACCGTGAAAAGCTCTTTTTTCATTTACTCAAAGGAATTTATGGTATAGGCTAGATTGTCAAAATAAAACCACAGATTCAACAAGTGATGATTCTTGTTTCAGGAAATATGATTTTTCAATTACATCACATCGAAACAAAATATTAAACGTAGACAATATTAAAGTAGAAAACACTAACGCAGGAAACATTTGAGATATATCGTTTTCGAGATATTATCGATATTATACGAATTCTCATTTCATACAAGTAAATTATATTCGTGATCAAATCTTTGCTATTTTACTTGGATGCGATACAATTAAGAAATCGTGGTTTTCGAAACGAGGATTATTTTTCGAACCTGCGTTAAATATTCTTTCACTCCTCTTCCCCAATACTGTGCATTCGCAGTGTCTTAGATCTCCTTCCTGAATAACTAATGGATTTCTTTACTGAAATAATTATTACTGTAATTGTAACACGTGTAATTAATTTCCAATTTCATTTCCAATTTTTTTACACGAAAATAACAGTAACAACCATACTATACACGGTCCAAAGAATTCTATTTGCTCTATCATTCTTAGCGTTTCCGAATTTAATCTAATCATCTGAACAAAGAAATCTAAACTTTCGATCCTGAAGAAGAGGAAATCGCAATCATTGAAGAACCTTAACCCGAGTTCCCATCGATATCCAAGCTGTTCTATTCCCCTCACTCAATCAAAACACCATTGTTCGCGGTCCAAAAATACAAGGACTAGCAGACGCCAGTTCTCGAGAACCTATTTTTCATCGTTTCTGATTCCTATCGACCTCATAGACACGTGTACTTTCCACGGGTCAGCCAACAATCGCGGCTGGCGTAAGAATTCTCGTTGTCGAGAACATAAATCGGGAACACGCGTTCCACGTAACAATCGTTTCGTTTCTTAAGGTACGTCATATTCGTTGAAAGGTTCTCACGAAATTGTACCGAAATTTTGTAATCAGCCATTGTCAACGTTCACCGCCATTTATTAGCTTTAAAACAAATTTCATGGCCTGCCTACTGTTTATGGCAGCCGTAATTATCACGAAATATTTTCCATGGAATGTAGGATAAAAGGTAAAGCGTAATATAGATTTCTTATCCGGTTTGGCCATTGTCCTTACGAGAGCCCGATTGTTCTTTCTTTCGACGATTCTTACGAGCCTTTGATGCCTTGGCGCGATCTGAACGAACGAACCGTGACGTTTCATCATCCGGGAGAAACGATGGTGGCAAGACTGCGTGCGCAACGGAAACAACGAGCTCGCGACACCTAGATTATTCTTTGTCTAATTGGCTCAGGCTGGCTCTACTTCGACGTTCAGCGCTTATGAGAAGAAAAGAAAGTTAACACCGAAGACATTGTGAATTAGAAAATAGGGCTGTAGAAAATCTCTTCCTCCAATTTTCACGGAATTGTATTTATGTAATTACTATAATTACAAATTTCTGATAGACACGTGAATGTTGTTTAAGCAGTGAAAAATGGAAAGGTTGGCTTCCAAATATCTTTTTCCTAGGAAAAACAAAGACGTTTCTTTGATCCACTTTGATGTAAAGCAATTGTGAAAGCAGATCAAAGCGTGAAGAATTTCTTAAACGCTATTAGCGTCTTTTTTTTTTAATAAATTTCAATATTCTCAAATAATTTCTTCTTCCTGCAAATTTCTTCATTGTTAAGGTAAAAAGGGTGTCATTACGTGGTCCTATAAATTCATATCGTGGATGTAGTTTTAGAACACGAGCAAACACGTCGATGAAAATTAAACTATGAGATATTTATCGCGTTAACAATAATCATGATATTTACGTATTTACCGGTACTTAAAATAGAAATTTTTCTTTAATACGTTTAAACGCGCAGTTTGATAAAATATTGACGCACGTTCCAATATAGATGTTATGAATATAGATGTGATGTAAGGAACAAGATATTAATGCAGGAACTTTGTGGTAATTGGACACGATAAATCTTTATACGTAATATGTTACGAAGTATCGTTGTTCTCACCGCAATACGTTAATCACCATTCCGTTCGATAACGATAATGTCAATTTCATCAGTGTAAACCGCAAAAAGTCCGCTTACAGGAAAAGGAGTAGCGCATAATAACGACCTGGATTCTTTTTATCTCGGCAAAGTTTTTCTACTGGTAACCAAGTTGAAAACACGTTTTTCACCGATCTGTTCATCGTTACAACGATATATCCGAGACGCAAGCGTATCTCGTTCTTCTGCGACGCGAAACGTGAACTGCAACCAAAGATCCGATGGAAAATTCACTTGCATGTATACGTTACTCTGATTGGAATTTTCAGTTTCTATTACTAAACATTGGAAACGACGTAAATTGTGAACGTATCATTAATGAAACGTTACGAAATTTGCGGATACCAAAATGCATAGAATGGACATGATATACACAAAGATGTAAAATATCCGAAACATATTGTTCTTCGTAATGTAATATTTGATAGGTGAAACAAACTTTAACCTATTGTTCCTATTGTTCCAATTGTGTCCGTGGAAATACGAATTTGCAGAAAAATCCGCAGTCTACTGTTATGTCAACTGGCATAACAGTAACAATTTTGATAATTGATGAAACTTTACAATCAATTCGCACAAATTACAAATCGCACGATTATTCTTTATCCGACGCAATATTGTGGAATTGTAAGAGAGAAGTCTAAAAGATGATGACATAAAGAAGCTAGTGAAACTTCAGTCGTCTTCAGTGGGTCGTTTCAACTACAAACTGTAGCTGTAAATATAGGTGGAAGTGTATTTGTCGAAAGATCGCAAAATGTATGGATCGAATTTCAATGGCCATTGCCAATCAATCTGGTAAACAGCCGATTCTTTCGTTAAGAGGTTGCCGCAGTTGTCCCACGAAAATGTCATATAGGCACAGAGAGAAGGTTGGCATAAGTCGAAGCCCGTTGGCACGAATTCAAACATCACGAGACAATACAGGCGTACCAGCATCGTGTGTACACGTCGCGTTCGATTCTTCCACAAGCACCGAACGAACCTCGACTGTCGTCATTGTCCCCGTAATGTTTCCACCCACCAACGTTGTCGATTTCTTGAAACATTTCCCGTCGACCAATATTCTCGCAATAACTGCAACATCGGTTTCTTGGATCGCCGTCTACATTCCAACCTTAATGACCAATTAATCTTTCCTTTCTTGCGTTCCGCATTCGACACTGTACTTATTCTTGTTATAAATAAAAAGAGAAAGAAATTTTCGGTTATAGACGGATTTACGATCGAAAGTGTAGAATCTGAGAGGTTCGTTTCGTTCGCACGGCGAGATTAAGGGGCATCTTTTTGCAAAGAGGTGAATTATAGATCAGTCTCTGTTGAAAATAACAAAGCAAAGGAGGAACTGTTTTTTTTATCGACGAATTTACAATGGAAATTATGGATAGCGAAGTATAATATAAGAGTCGATTCATTTATACGAGATTAAAGCAGATTTTCTTTTCTCTTAGGGATGAAATATGGATCGGTTTTTGTTGAAAAAATACAGATGACAAAGGTATTTTATTTCATCGACGAACTTACTGCTGAAACTGTGCATCGTTTAGATCGATTTAATTAACAGAGATCTAAATAATAAATTAGACGTTTAAATAAACTGGATGTTTTTAAAAACAGTGAAACGTAGATCGTTTTTGAATAATCGATACGTTTCTGGGTAAATATGGAAAAAGAGGCACATTGCGTTTCGAATACCGTATAATCGATACTCGCGGATGGTTTGAGTTTAACATTGTCGAGACACGTGAAAAGGAGACAAAGGCTAATGGTTCGTAGAACGAGGTACGGTAGATGTGAATAGAAAATAGAGTATTTAAAATAACAGAGTTACAATCTATTTATGTCATGTGAAACATGTCAAAGTGAAAACAGTCAAGCAATGACACCGTTTACAAAGTTCAATCTCTTTTGAATGATTTTCTAACCATTTTTTTCACGATACAATTAAATTCATTGATTCTAATTTCCTCAGGGCTGAACTAAAGTATTGAAATTTACTTTGTAACGTTCTTTCTTCTATCCCCTTACACGAATACCTAGATTTAAGCTGATGACGATTTAATGATACACGACATAGCGTAACATTTCTAAAAGTCATATTAGCATTTTCTTACTAGACATAGTCAGTGCTAATAGTCTCTAGTATCTTCTTTTCATACTATGTTTTTTGATTCCAATAATTGTTTGCTGATCTATAACGAAGGCTCGAGATGCCTTGTTCTAAATAAAATTTAACATAAAAAAATTAGCAGGAATACACAGAAATTGAAGTTTTCTACAAATTAATCAACGCATGTACATTAAAATAATAAATCATAAAAAATCATTATTAATTACCTACGTCCAACGTATCGAGTATAATCTTCTCGTAACTGGTTAAAGAAGTTTTCATCGCATGATTCTCCCTAATCTACCTAACGAGTAACATCTTCTATCTTTCGGCCGTAAACACGTCCGTGGCCAGAATATTTGGTTGAGTGAGAGAGCAGAAAGGTAGCGGAGCAATCAAAGACATGATCGATGGCTCATTCGTCTAAATCTTACGGCTGATTGGTCAATTAGACAGGAAACACGTACGAGAAGTAGACTGTTGGCTACGTGTAAGAGTAGGGAAGGCCACAAGGGCGAGGTTTCGGAAAAGGATATTTTAATTATCGTCGCTGGGTTATGCTTCTGCCTTCGGCTTCGAGCCGGTATTATTGATTTTGCTTGTATTAATTGCATCCACGTTCGATCGAACGTGGAATCAACCCTCGGATCTGATTAGGTTCGTGGGTCTGCTTCTTCCTTATCGAACGTCGTTCGTAACCGACGAAATTAAAAGGCACTGATCACCAGGGAATTTGAGTTTCAACCTGTTCGTTCTGGCATTCTTTTCGACTCAACCAGAAACGACCGTTAATTCTTTATTCTTCTAAGTAAAATTGTTTCTTGGCTGTATAAAAATGCTTCTTACAATTATTGTTTGTCTTAATTTTTTAGTTTTTAGTTTTCGATATAATTCTGTTTCATCGACGTCCACTATTTATCATTTCAAACATTCTAACACTTGCGAAACAGTGAAAACTTGGAGAGACATGTAGCGTTATTTTCGATTTTTACTTCATCTAAAAAATATTGGAAAGGTAAATCAAGAGGCGATTTACAATCTGATAATTTACATTAACATGCAAACAATGTAAAACGAATAACGGCTTTTGAGGATTTCTGTAAAATCTACGCCTTGTATTAGGTTGTAACATGCGAAATGTCCATTTGAAATCTTCGGATAAAATCATCCTATTATTCGTCATCGATCTTCCAAATTTTCTTCCAGAGATACAAACCTGTAAAATAACAAATGGAATAAAGCTTCGGAAATTCTGCAAAATTCCCTACTATTATATATACTTACACCGCTAAATATTTTGCAAAAGTAATATCAGGAGCGTTATATCGATAAAAAATTCCAGAGACCAGGTATTTGCATCAATAAACAAACTTTAATAAAAAAAAGAAAAAAGAACAGAAGTAAATTAACTGCAACCAAGGCAAATGGACGTTTCACATATATGAATCGTTAATTCGCCAATTAACTCGACGAAACGAAAAGAAGAAGAAATCGATGATTTTGGCACTAAAATCTCAAAATTTTCAAAAACTGGAGTTAACGAATTTGGCGTGCGAGCGGTTCGTATTACAAACCTAATAAAATCTACGGTAGAAAGCAGAGCGTGGATCCAAGCAGTGAAACCAGCCTCTTACCTCTATTTATATCTTAATCTAATGCATCTTTTCTACATTTTCTACATACCAATAAGACCAAACCGAGTAAGAACGCACCACAAGTTGTGCCTCACCCGTAGAGTATGTTTCAGGCAAGGAGCAGGGAATGCCAGCGTTCGCGCGTGGTCCACAGGAAGGTGGTCCACCGGAAATGAGTGACGAAAGGTTGGCGCATATCCTCTCGGAATCGGGCCACCTACAGATGAGGGGTGAGCACGAGGTGTCGAACGACGCGGACAGCAAAAGTCCGAATAGAATCGGTTGTCCGAGCCCATTTAACAAAGACAGGCTCGACAGTCAAAATAGGAGACTGAAGAAATACGAGAACGATGACATTCCGCAAGAAAAAGTAGTCAGGATTTACCAGGAGGAGCTGGCTAAACTTATGGGAAGAAGGGTGGACGATCTACGTGGACCCAGAGAGTTCTCTTCCAGGTGAGGCCCGAACACATGAAAACGTATCACCATCGCTTGCTGGATTGATTGGAAAATAAGAATATTAGAGATAGATATAGATATTCGATTTAAAATTTTGTATTTTTATGAACACAATTGAAGAGACCTAAGGAAGGATATTGTTTCGTTTATTGAATATCATAAGAAGAACTTCAATTTGGATATTTGATATAGTTTTAGTTGGTCCTGACATTTTTAATTAGAAATACAACTCCACTATTTATCAACCCTATCTTGTCACGAAATAGAAATTCACATTAGATATTCGATGAACATGTTCTTGAAAAGAAACTCCATTAACAAAATCTGTAAACAAAATTAATCTTCCGGCAAAAAATTAAAAGCTCCATCGAATTAATAATTCTCCGTGAAGTTAAATATTCAGTGTGCCAAGAATGTGACTCGTATCGTCAACACCTCGCATCATTACTCAATTCCTCTATTCGCGAATCTGAGAACATAAAGACCAAAGAATCAAAGCAAGAAACATAATCAATTTAAGAATAAATAAAAGGTAAAAGCACACACGTTACGATGTTAAAAGATGCTCGATAACGCATCAGCCCGCTATCCATGCGAACCGGTAGCGCATCCCATAGATCATATGAGTCACGGCGGATCGCGGCCGAGCAACAGAGAACTATGCCGAACGGATGACGTATGCGGCTAAAATTAATATGCTAGCTATATTTGTTTCGTTGCTTAACACGAAAATGTCAGGTGTAAACACGGGCTTTTTTGGTCGAAAGCTCGGATTACAGGGCGCAGCTATTGTCAAGCGAGCCGCCACGATTGATCATTATTGAGGACAGCACGCGACCTCGATTAATTGTAGCGCGATGTTCCCGCACTTTTTCAGCGGCACGCAAGGTGGTCTTCAGGGTATAGAGCGGACGCAGGAGGACATCAGGTTGGCGCTTGACGCGTACCACCGTGAACTACAGAAACTGAACGCGACGCCAGGTCAGAATCCTTCGTTGACAGGACTGCCAGGACTACCCGGCCTACCTGGCCTCTTGGCTCTACAGCAGCAAGCGCTTCAACAACATCATCTCGCTACAAACGGTGGTGGTGTCCAAGATCTGAGTCTCGGTAAAGTCGATCCAAGAAATAAGATGATAAACGGAGTGTCCGAGGAGGAGAAAGAGAAGATAGAGGAAGCAATGAGACACGCAGGAAGCGCTTTCTCGTTGGTCAGGCCAAAACAGGAACCAACTACCGCACCCCAATCGACGCCAGGTGGATCTAGCGCGAGTTCACCGCTTGGCAACTCGATTCTTCCACCAGCAATGACACCTAGCGAGGAATTCTCGGGTGCAGCGGCGGCCAGTCCTCTTCAGAGGATGGCCTCTATCACGAATAGTCTGATCAGTCAACCGTCCACGCCTACCCACCACGCGGCCAACCAGAGGCCACTGAAAGCTGTACTTCCTCCCATTACCCAGCAACAGTTCGACTTGTACAATAACTTGAACACAGAGGACATTGTTAAGAGAGTAAGTTGAATCGCAACATCGTTTAGAAGTAGTTGGAGGTGATCCTCCAAGTATGCCGTTCGAAGGTTACAGATCGGGATTAGAGATAATTCGATTATTCGCATGCATCGCACGATCATGTGCATCAGGAAGGAAATATCGTCTTTGCCTTATTGTCGTATTTGCTACATTCTTTTGTCGGGTATTCCCTTGTGCCTCGCCAGCGAACTTCTTCACAACCTTAATATTTCGATTAATTTATGATGTTATGTTTCATTTAGTGTGCAAGAAACGTTACTTAATCGTCATTTCGCTAAGATTTTCATTGAAATTTTATTCTGGAAGTTACTATAACTCTATCGTCGCAGTGATCTCGTCGCTTCGTTTAACGAAGTATTTTTGGTACAATTTTGATGCAAGTTTCAAGTAAATCTACATAAAATTCGAAGTATCTGATAATTCACGTAATCTATGTATCGAACGGACGATCCCTAATTTTCGAACGGCAATATATATATCACTAGATATAAGAAGCTTTTAAACAAGATATTCTTTCGACTAAGGAAAAATCAAACAGTGTCTCCAAAAATGATAGACAAAAGTACAGAAAAAGTTAGCTCGTGCTTTTCAGATACATCGATACACAAACACGTAGAGAATCGATAACAGTAAACGTTCTATTCTAAACTATTTTAATAGCCTCGTAACGTTCTCTTCTATCTATAGCCATTTTATTAACATCATACATTTCCAGTCTTGTGAAACACCCTGTATAAGAAATATACGAGTTATAAGTCTATAAACTTGTTTAAAGTTCGACTCAGTCTAGTTAGAGTCCCTACATTTCTTCTAGCAATTGTTCCTTAGCCTAAAAACGACATTAAATAATAAAATAAAGAATAAAAATTCGTTTTTGCAGGTGAAGGAGCAGTTGTCTCAATATTCGATCTCGCAACGTCTGTTCGGTGAATCCGTGTTGGGCCTGTCGCAGGGTTCCGTGTCAGATCTGCTGGCGCGTCCGAAGCCATGGCACATGCTGACGCAGAAAGGCCGCGAGCCCTTCATCAGGATGAAGATGTTCCTCGAGGACGATAACGCGGTGCACAAACTGGTCGCCAGCCAATACAAGATCGCGCCAGAGAAGTTGATGAGGACCGGCGGCTACGGTGGCCTGCCTCGTAAGTTTAACTCAGGTCAATATAGATGTTTTGTTATTTTACTAAAAACAACATAGTTTGGGAGCTCGATATCTCTGTGTGCCGAATGCTGCTGCCTTAAAAAAAAAAGACAGAAGAAACAAAAAGCAAAAAAGAAAATTAAAATACGAAGAACATGCGTTGAGTGAAATTGAACGAGTGAAAGATATGTTTGTTGATGAAGGAAGCTAATTCTAAGCCTAAAGGAGGGATTTTCTGTAATCCCAGCTTAACGAAGCAACTGACGACAGTCAAAGTGAGCTTTCGGACTATAACTCAAAAGTTTCGTGAGCGACCACCTTTCAGCGTCTGTTTTTCTTCTTTTTGCAGCCTGTGGAACACCAATGAAGCCAATGCCTCCGACGAAACTGGTACAGGAACAGCTACAGAACGCAGCGAAGGCGCAAGCAGCGGCGCAAGCTGCGGCTCAGGCAGCAGCGCAACACCAGCAGGAGAATCAAATGCAGCTTGGTCCGCCTCAACAGAGTCCGCAACACCCTCAACACCCACAGCCACCACCGCCAATGATGCTGACACCACCTGGACCTCATCATCCCCATTCACAGCTCAGCATGCAGGAACTGCAGAAAAAGCAGCAGCAGCAACAGCAACAGCAGATGAACCTTCATTCCCCGCATCACCAGATGACCCCATCACCTCTCCGTGGTCTTCATCCACATATCTCGCCGAGTGTATACGAAATGGCCGCGTTGACGCAAGATCTGGACACGCAGACGATCACGACGAAGATCAAAGAAGCGTTGCTGGCCAATAATATCGGCCAGAAGATCTTTGGCGAGGCTGTGCTCGGACTGTCGCAAGGCTCGGTCAGTGAATTACTCAGCAAACCAAAGCCATGGCATATGCTGAGCATAAAGGGCAGAGAACCTTTCATAAGAATGCAATTGTGGTTATCGGATGCGCACAACGTTGACCGGTTACAGGCGCTGAAAAACGAGCGTAGAGAGGCGAACAAAAGGAGGCGTAGCAGCGGGCCAGGTCACGATAATAGTTCGGACACGTCGAGTAACGACACGGCCGAGTTCTATCACGCAGCGTCACCCGGACCTGGACCAGCCTCCGCTAAGAAGCAAAGAGTCCTCTTCTCCGAAGAACAGAAAGAAGCTCTGAGGCTTGCCTTCGCGCTCGATCCATATCCCAACGTGGCCACCATCGAGTTCCTCGCTGGTGAACTAGCGTTATCCTCGCGGACGATAACCAACTGGTTTCACAATCATCGGATGAGACTGAAACAGCAGACACCACACGGTCAGCCGGAGCCTCAATCGCCAAGAGAGCCTGGCCAGCCATTCGACCCAGTTCAGTTTAGATTGCTGTTAAACCAAAGACTGTTGGAGATCCAAAAAGAGAGACTAGGCTTGGGCAACGTGCCTCTGCCTTACACGCCGTACTTCAACCCTAATCTGGCTGCCTTAGTAGGGAACGCGCTCAAGGAACAGTGTTCCGGTCTGGATCTTTCTATGAACGCTCTGAAGAGGGAGCCAAACCAAGAATTCGAGGACGAGGATGTGGAAGACGCTATGAGCAATCTCGGTAGCGAGGATTCGGAAGGATCTGCGGGGAGTATAAAGAGAGAACCGGCGGAAACGCCTACAGCACCGGCCACTGTCAGATCGAACAGAAGAAAACCTGCAGCGCCGCAGTGGGTGAATCCTGAGTGGCAGGAACCAGCCAGAACAGGGGACGAAGTGATCATCAATGGCGTCTGCGTGATGCAAACGGATGATTACGGCGTTAAGAGAGAAGCCGAAGAAACGATTAGGGTAGAACCGACTCCGGTACAGGACAGATACGAGGAAGACGCGCAAAGTGACGTGTCTTCTGTTTCTGGAAACAACGGTCAGGACCGAGATAGCCCTCTGCCCAGTCCAAAGTCTGGACAGAACAGTCCGGTGACCTCACCCAGGCCACCCTCGACGCAGCAGACGCAGCAGTCCACCGATGAGAGCCCCAAGGATAGCGTGGTGAAACACGAACCTGAGGAAACGTGGGATTATTAAAGAACTCTTTGTCTCTCTTGTCGTGATATCGTTACTTTCACAGGATCAAAGAGGGAACGCTAAGAGTGAGGACGTTGTCGAAACATGCCAAAACGATGCTGCGAATCGCATACGGTCCCCGTATCCGCGTGGACCGCGGGCCTAGTTAAGTTCTTAGAGAGGAAGAAAGAGCAAAAAAAACCAGTCATAGGATTCGACCAGGCCTGGTTGGTCGATTCCTGCCTACCACGAGGGCATTATCAATAGGGAGGCAAATACAAAGTAGGATACGTGAAATGGTAAATTAAAAGAAACTAAAACGCAAAAAAAATAAGAAACAAAAGACGCATCAGTGTATGAGAACTGACGGTCGAACTTTTTTCAAAGACTAAACCACAGCCAGACACACGCTGCTTTATCAAAGAAGACGGAGCTCAATCAAAAAACGAAAAAAAAAAAAGGAAAGAACGGAACTGTTTTTCGTAACACACACGTGGTATCTGTGCGAGACGAGGGGTTAGTGATGGTGTGCACAGTTGCTACGTATTCGGCGAATTCGTAATTGTTAGAAGACTGTGACGCGACTGGATAGCCTGGGGGATAAAGAGTAGCAAAAGGCGTTCGTCGCACATTCGCTCGAAAAAATCCGAGGAAACCCTGGCCGCTTCCGTTTTTTCTTCGGTGGATCTCGAGAGAGTTGACTTCAGTTAGAAAAAGATAAAGAGATCAAGAACGCAGTGAAAGAGATTGAAATAGAACCGGAGGAAGGTAAAGAAATAAAAGAATACGATCATCGATCGGTAAAACGGAAATGGCCCGGATTCATAGAGTGCAATCTACGAGTAACCAGAGAGTTGTTAGATCAAATTATTATTAATTTTATCTAATTACGCGACGAAGATGAGCGATTAATAATTATTGCATAATTGTGATTCATGTTATATTGTTTATACACTTCTCCTATCCCAATAGTCGTTAAGCTGTTAATGTTATTACACTCCGCTCTCCGACTACGTACCTTTTTTTGTCTGTTCGGTTAGTAGGCGCGTCGTCTTTCGTGAAGAAGGAAAAAGGAAAATAAGATAACGGTTTAGAAAAGGAAAACGTGTCCTCTCGCTCTTTTTCCTGCTTCTTGCTTGTCCGCCAACCTATGGAATAGTAAACGTCAATCCCTTAAGTAGAACTGGTTAGTATTGTTATATCTATCTTCTTTTCGTATTTTATTTGTTTTCCTTTTTATGATGATTCAACGCGCGTGGTTTTCGTTTGCTGTTCTCGTATGGATAAGCAGAAAAAAGCAGGATTAAGCAAAAAAAAAAAAAAATCTGTCCACTTACGAATATATAGTTCTTTATGTTCTTTTTCTTTCTATTTCCGCCTAGAGAATTTGTGAAAAGAGAGAGAGTAAGAAAGATAGTTATACAAAGCGATCGGTGATCGAGGTTATCAGTTACTACCAATTATTAATGTATTATTAGGCTTACGTTATCACTGCTATTTTATTATTATTGAATAATATTATTATTACGATGATTATTATTAATATTATTATTGATTATATTGTATTATTTTATTACCATTCGAATTCTTATAACGACACGGCTTCTAAAGCCAATGTGATAGAGCTTATATGCGATGATAAAAGTAAATTGATGAGAAATTAACAAATGAGAGAAAGGGATTGAGAGACTGGGAGAGAGAGAGAGAGAAATTAGAGCGATGTGCCGGGAGGTCGGAGGCCTTCTTTTGTGCGATGAAGATGCGCCGGCATCTTTAAACCGGACGTTATAAAGCGGTGGCACCGTAAAGCTCGCATCCACATGTAAATAGCTGTACAAAAAAAAAGAAGAAAAAAAAAACGACGAAAGAAAGAGAAGAGAAGAAGAAGAGACTCGGAACATGCGAAACATTACACGTACATGATCTTGTATATTATACTTAATTACCACACTTAACTCTCTAATAGCGGTATATTCACAAACACAGAGCTAAGGGCGCGAATAGTGAACGCTTAACGCCCCGTTTCCAATTAAACGATCGAACGATAGGTATAAGATCGGTCGTCGTTGAACAACAAATTTTAGGGGAAGTCCCTTTTTAAAATGGACAAACGTATATAATATACATATATATATATATACATATATATATTATATATGTGTATATTATATATGTACACACGTACACACACAGATATGTGGAAACGCGGCGTTAAGGCTGTTACACGCAGCGCGACAGGTGAACATAATTACGAAAATTACCGTACACTATCGATGCCTGAGAAGGGAGAGGAAGTGAGGGTGAATGCGTGTGCTTGTATGTGAGAGAAAGGGGCAAAAATTATCCTCGATATTACGAATCAAACTTGTATTTACCAGATTAAATTTTAATCTTCGATTAAATTCTAGTCCGCAATTTAAACGAACGATGGCTAAAGAGAGTAAGAAGGATGGCAGAGTGAAAGAGTGGGATGGAAAAAAGGGATCGAATGGATGAACGAATGGAAGGAAGGGAGCGAATGAGTGAAAAGAAAAAAAGACGATGTGCGATCGAGACAGCCAACCAGTGAGAAAAACACTTAAACAAAAAAGGGCATTGCTAATTGAGAGACCAGTGATCCGACATTCTTTCTTTTCGATTTACATTTTTTCGTGAAATCTATAACCATCGGGGGAATAGTGTGAAACTGTATACAAACGCTATTATCATCTTTAAACGCTAATTATCGCTAGTGTCACCTTCATTATTCTTCACGTTATTATTATTAATATTATTATTTTACCATTATTATTATTATTATTATTATTATTATTATTATTATTATTTTAATTCTTATGATTTTTATTACTATTACTACCGCTATTATTATTACAATTACTATCATTACGATTATTATCATTACTGCTATCGCTATTATTATTACCTTTTATCATGATTATTATGTCATCGTTGTTCGTAACTTAATGACATCGACCAGTCGCATGGGGCTGTCCGACGATCATCATCAATGGCATCCAAATATAACAGACAATGATAACATGATAATATCAAATCAATAAACTATATATATAAAGAGCGTGTAACGAAGGGAAACGTAAAGGGAAACGCATATAAAATAGCCGTGAAAAATCGATTCAGCCCGATGAGACCGTCCGATCGATCGTCAATCTCGTTAGGTTACGACGTCGAAATTGCCGCGAAAAAATGCCGATCGTCGCCGATCGTCGCGTGCAGCTGATCAAACAAAACGTGTAACCGGATCTTCCGGCGACGATCAGCGCCACGGTACACTCCCCTTTGTTTTCTTGCCCTCAAAAAGACCTACACCACCCACACCCCCACCTTTCTCTTTTCACGGTTTATTTTTTCTCTTTTCTCTTGTTTATTCGAACGAGACGCGAGGCATATAGGTTCTTCTGTAGATACCGAATAGACTCTAGATAGCAGATAGCTTTAATTATTTAAGCGGTAAACGGTAACTTTCTTAGACGAAGCAAAAATCATCCGCGATCTTCGGCTGAGGAATTTGTAATATAGGGTTGAACGCGGAGGTTCGCGCGGACAAAACCGAGCGGGGGGTCGCATAAAGGACCACCGGAAGGAGGGAAAATCATATCGTAAACCTAATAATGAATATTTTACAGAAACGGCGGCGAAATATAGGAGGGAACGAAAGAAAAAAAAAACGTGAATATTAAGAGAGAAAAAAAAAAGAATAAAAATCGTAAGGATAAACTCTGTAGATAGACACGTTCGGAAACATTAAAGAGATACAAAGGAAACAAAAGTGAAATAAGGATACACAGAGAAATAATAAAACGGTTATCGAGGCTCTTGTACAACGCGCGTGTTTTACGCGCTACACGTGAAATGATCAAAAAATGAATAACAAATTTTCGGGGATAGAAAACAAAAAGAAAAAGAAAAAAAAGGTAAAATAGCGACGAGAGAAGCGAGATATTACATGCCGAGAAAGGACATTGTCATTTCAGTAGTGAAAATAATTGTATTTAAAAAAAAAAAAAAAACCACACATGAGACGAAACGAGAGAAGGTTTACCTAACGTAATAGTTTATTGATTTGTATTTCATTTCAAATTGTATTATAGCTTAAAGATTATCCTGTACATTGCATACACATACACACATACACACTCACACACGAGCACTATTGTTTTAAATTGTACGTTTATGATTATTATACGAAGATAAAAAAGAAAAATAAATAAGGTATACAAAGTATTGAAGACACGTGGGAAATTTTATTCTGAATCTCTTGGTCTACGAGAATCTTCGATGATTCCTTTACGGCAGATTTGTAGAAATCGCATCTTCAGAGGCATCGAGCGTACATTTATGTAAAAATCTTCTTTTATATCGTAACAGAATGATTTGAGGCTTTGTAATATATGTTAAACCATCGAAACTATTCGAATTGTTTTAATAGAAAGTAATTAATGTTACAGTAATTTTACGAATTACATGTTTTGTTTCTCGAATGTAGATAGAAATTTTCTAATAAATTATTAGTAAATAAAAACGATGGAATATTTAGAAATACACGCAACACTCGATGTCTCGAACGCTACGACTTACTGGTGTACAGATTAATCAATTCTCGTTTGGTAGGGAAACTTGATAAACAGTCTACATCGATCTAAATCCCGCGATAGCGTTAGACACGCAATAATACGATTTAAACACAATACGAATGGAAAATTCTCTTTATTGTATATACGTACATGATTATATTATTCATATCAGTGTCTCCATTCAAGAATTTCTAAATTAAAAGGACTGTATTGCAAATTGTATTGCGCTTATTCTATTGATCCCTCCTTTTAAATTTCATTGTTAATATTTTTAAATAAGAAAAATTTGTTACGTTTTTTAAATCTTATTACATATTAAATATTTAAAAATCATTTAGTCGATAATGTCTATTAAAATATAAGGGAAAATACGTATACTAACAATCGCAACAGTACTAAAAACCAGTTTCATTTAGTTAAAAATATTAATAGTGGTAATTTAAAAACAGAAAGATTTCAGAAATTCCTTTGTGAATATCGATTTTTCTGTTTCAACATATGCCAATAAAGAAGGAAATAAATTGTCGATAATATCTTCTGTCGTTAAAATTCACTAAACTACCTACTGTTGATATCCTTCTATTATCCTCTAATGGTAACACAGTTCCCTACTTCTTTACAAATATATATTCAAAAATTGCACGTTTTATCATTGTTATCTATGATAAAAAATTAATATGTTCGTTGCAAGATTAAAACACGTCTATTGCCAAATATTCCTATTATTGCTATTACAAGATATAATTCTAATTTTTTATCTCTATTCTTTTTAATCTTTCACAAATCATCACAAAAACTGATGAAAATACTTACTGTGTTTCTTAATACAATCCCCAGATCATGTTAAATATAGAATGTGGATGAAGTGTGCTATATTAATTTTATTAGCAAAAGCAACTATAAACGAAGCGTAATATATTGCAAAACTGACTAGAAAGAAATTTTGTTAAAGTAATAAAATCTAATAAGGATTAATAAAAACTAATTCGAAATCTAAGACAAATAATGACTTGAAATCGATTTCCAAACATTATCTACAATCCTTTCAACCCAGATATTTTTAAATTTCATCTAGCCATAATCTTTATATTCCATGTATCATCAATCAGATAGGTAAGTTTTCAACATATGTCACATTATATAGTGTAGTAAATAGTACTATTATTCAATAGTAATCTTCTTTTGGCACTTTTATTACATAGCAATCACCAGTAATAAATTCATTTATCAGAAAATGTTTAGAAATTTTTAAACAATTTTAGAAAATCATTACCGATACATACTTCAAATCACAAGAGGATAAAGACTACAACCTTCATGTACTTTTTACATGTTCCACTTAAATTATAATCTTTTCTCTTTATAATTACTAATTGCAGAAAACAGCTTTGTATGGTTTAATATATTAAAAATAAAAGATTCTCAAAGAAAAAGAAACAATATAAAGGAATACAAAATAATTTTAATATGTAACTTGTAAAAAGAGCACTATATAATAAGATCGCCAATTTTAACTGAAACTTTTTTTATAAATTTAAGTTAAGGACACAGTTAAAATAAATTCAATTCTAAAAGTTTAGCAAATTAAAATGGACATTCTTTTATATTCCTACCTCTTCACCTAATAGGTCTCTGCTATTTATTATAATTATTTAACTATACTTCTTACAATTAGAAGAAAAATTGCACTAATACGTATCAATGAAATTAAAACTTATAAAAACATAAAAACTAAAAATATGAAATAAATCCTACAATATTGTCTCATATGCTAACCATCTTATTAGAACAAAAATATTTGTTAAGGTAACCAAGTTTTTACTATGTGCTACACACGTACCTGTTCATTTGTATTTTAAATTCATAAAAGAAGACTGTTATTGATGATCTTATTATTATAAGCTCTTTCTTTGTGAGCCATACAGGCGTAGGCCAGCATTGTACTCGCCGTCGCGGTTTCTTAAAAGACTTTTATTCTTTGTCCCCTTATTTCCCTATGAATTCGCTAAAAATTTCGTTTCCAATTCCATAACGCAAGGATTTTTAATGAAAGTTCATCGACGTGTACGTATATATCACAAATGATGACAACACTTTATTGTTTACTCTACTAAACGTGTCAGCATCGTCTTTTCTTTAGTTGTTTCGAAGGGCGGGTAGAAAAAGCGAGAAAAATTACTAAAGCAAGTGCGGCGGAATTTACGAAAAGCAACTACGACATTACTTTTATTACGTCATCCTACGTATAAATACCGAACATCGAATTGTGTTTGGGTTAAGTTTAGCTTGTTCGATACGCGTATCTTCGTTTTTACTGCTCAATTACAATAATATACTTTTGTGTGTATATATACACACTGTGTTCTTTGTGTATTATATTTGTGTATGTATATGTATGTGTGTGTGTGTGTGTGTATATATATATATATATGTATAATATATATCGTATATTATAAATATACATGAGTGTGTGTACGTGTTTGTGTATGTGTTAGCTTTTTTTTTCTCTCTTTCTATATTATAAATGTAAAATACTGACATGCATGTACTTGCGGAGTCGTGACTTAAATCGTACGCATTGCTCGCCTCTACGGAACCTGCGAGTATCGTACATGCCTCGCGAACGAAATCGAGGTACACGAGGTCGGTCGGTTGACAAGAAAGAAAGAAGTCTGTTCTGGTTTTACACGCGAGCCTTTTCAGAACACCATACGTGTAGACGTGCGATCCCGCCACGCTCCGATTCCAAAGAATCGTTTTGTACAAGAGTGCTACATTAAATTCTGTCAGGGGAAAGAAAAAGTAAACGAAGTTTCAAATCGACAGACGAACGAGGCTGTTTGATTCGAATAAAAATATTACAATTGGTCTTGTCCTTACGGAAGAATTTCCATAATTTCACCGATCCGTTTTATAGTAGACAAATGGGGACTGTTGTTCCCAAAAGAACAGAATTTCCAGTATTTGTGATTACTACAAGGTTTTTTATTATCAATGGATCGAAAAATGGCAAACAACGATGCACGAACGACGACGAAACACACAGGTAATACAGCAGAACCATCTTAAACGATTGAATGAGAACTTTTGTTTTTATTGTTCATCAAAATAATTTAGTACCATATATATATATATATCTCTCTCTTGGAGAGGTTTTTGGGGGGACAAATGGACAGGGGAATACAGGGCTTTTACTTAGACGAGGGAGGAAAAATGGTAGGAAAAATGTAATAGCGGAGAATAGAATATATCGTCTGAAAAATCGGCCTTAATCAATTAAGCATTGTTATACGAGGTCTCGATGAATACCTGCGTAAATATTATATATGGTGTGTGTTGTGTTTGTACCGATCGATCGTACACTCGTGGCCTGATTCTATTTTTCTCTTTTCTTTTTTCTCATGTTTCTTGTCTACGTTACGTCTGCACTACCGCTAATAGTAGTTTAGAGCTAAATATACAACTAATACCCCTCGTATCTCGGGACCCACGCAACGAATTATGCGGCTCAAGTACTTCCATACGAATACATGCTTGTACATATTTTCCTCGTATTTTCTTCACGAATCGCACGCTCCATTCGGCCGTCCCTTGCTTCTAGTATTATCGTTAATAATGCACGTTGCTTGGACGTCATGCATTGCCGAAAACCTACGTCTCGTTTATCGATACATTATATTATTCCTTCCGCATTAGGTACGCCTTCGGCCGATCATATTAGATGTTCGTTCGTTCGTTTAACTCTTTTTTTGTCAGGGGAACAATTTGAAATAGTCCACTTGTATGAATAGTACGCACATACGGAATATGGAGTATGAATAAAACGTTCCAAATGGGCGCTACTCGATTCTCAACGTCACTTGAAATCTGCTCACCCGTTTGGCACGTCCATTCGCACTTTGTTATTATTACATCGTGTATCCTTTTACTTTTTTGTACGAAGGTATATGCCACATACTCGGTCAGAGGCTGGATTCAATTTTATCGACGCTCACAGTACACGACAAATGATGACGCCTCGCATACCTTTCTTTATACCTTTTTCTTTTAATACGTGTATACGCACGCGCGCGCGAATCTCTGTTTGCTATACGCATCGATGTCATTTTCCGATGTCACATCGTCAAGAACGCTCGAGGAGAGGTCAGCATAGCAAACGAGCGACTATGTTCTTTTCTTATATTCCAGAGACGCAACACAAGCCGAAATTCTCGTCATTGTCGATGGATCGAGGAGGACGACACGTTCGAACGAGCCAGATGTACAATTATAACATGCTTCGTAGTGGGATAATGTTTCTGTGAAACAATCAACCAATCGTTTCGATGAAGCAATATTGTTATGTCGGTACATTTTTTGTCAGTCAATTCGAAATACTTGAATTTCTTCTTCTCTTATTTTTATTTTTCATCGTCGACGAAATTATGGCAATGTCCTCCTCATGAAAGAAAGTTAATTTCGACCGACTCTCCTCGAATCGTGCAGTTCGTTACCGTAAAACGTATATGTAATATTAATAATTACTAATTATACTTTATTATAAATTAATTAAAGAGCTCTTAATCGTACGTGTTTATGTGTGTATAATAATATTAATATTAATAATAGTAGTATGTACGATAACTTTTTTTTTGTAGCAGCTTACTCTCTCGGCCCTTTTCATCGAATTCGACGCGCATCGTTCGCCTTCTCTCCAAAATCTTTCTTCCTCGACGAAGGTTTAACGAGACCCTGATGTTTTGGTGACTAGCGGCACTCCCAAATCTTCACCGTTTGATCGACACTACCGGTGACCACGTAAGGATGGCTTTTGTGAAAATCTGCAATTTATGAGGAGTTTATGCAATAATCAATAAATGCAGATTACTGAAAAAATATTTTTTTCATTTTAAGGAGTTTAAACATTTATTCTTTTGAATATTTATTATTACGTTATATATGTAAATAGTGTATTTTATAATATAGTATCTTTGATACGATATATCATGGCAGAGTTGAACTATTTATATTTGAGTAACAGATTACATAACTATGATTACTCAGAGATAAGATATTTTGTCAAAGATATGAAATAAAAATTGTTTTTTCCTTTAACTACACTGACATCACTATAACAGTTCTTCGAAGTTTGTGAACTTTATTCTTTTTTTCTAATTAACAGAAATTTCAAAATAAATTTACCACATATAGAGTAAGTTACAAAAAACAGAGCACTTAAATAAATATTATTAAGATTTAAAACTGTACTAAAAGATATTTAGGCCACTGTTTCAACAGTTTCGAGAAATAAATAATAACTTTTATAAGCTTATCGCTTTTAGATTCACGTAATTATCGATTCATTTTATTTTTACCACTATAGATAAGACGATATATTAATCATGTTCCAGGATTAAAGAAGTAAAAACATTCGAAATTTTTGCAACGGCAACGTAAAAATTCATAAGATTTATCATTCAACTAGTAGTTATTGATGTATAAATTGTTCCGATCAATGTATCGTAAAAATAGCACACCGGTGGTGTATATATCGAATAATCTATAAACTCACATTATATCAAGGCCATATTGTGATATGCAATTCAATTTATTTTGATATTAATTAGGATATAATGCTATTTAGAAAAATCTTCGATAACCGTAAACATTTTGAGAAAGTAATCTTAAAGTAATCTAAATTTACACTTCAATTAACCATTTAAAGTACGCATCTATTTATATACATAAATTATTATTATATATACATAAATTTTATGAACTATTTCATATTCAAACATAAAATACAGAATATATTAAAAAGATTGATCAAAACGAAACTTGAGATGCAATAACAATATCCTAACTTATGTAATCGAAACACTTAATCATACGTAAGATAACAAAAATGATTCAATATGTTATATGATCACTTAATCTCTTTAATCGGCAACTCAGCTACACCTCTTGGATGATTAAGTAAACCTTCGTAGCTTCTTAAATTTCCAAGTAAATGCGTTTTGTTAAAGCTATGAAGGCCGCTTGCGAATTGTATACTCACCAACGGAAGTGCAAAAGTGGACGTGCGCTTCGAGGGTTTTCATTACCCGTTTGTTGCGCGTGTCCCAGACTCGCAGGGTCTTATCGTCAGAGGCACTGACGATAAACTTGCCACCGGGATGGAAGACGATGCCGCGAACCCAGTTGTCGTGTCCCAAGAGGGTAAAGAGACAAACACCGGCACCGACGTCCCATATACGAATTACCTTGTCTCGCGAGCCAGATGCGAGGAAAGGTCCTTCGTGGGCACCCTTGTTGTCTGCTCCTGCCGCAGCATTGATCGATGCCCTTGCACTGTCTGGTGCCCATGCGATACATTCCACTACGTGTTCGTGGTCTCTGAGTTCCACCTAAATCAAGAAATGTTCGTTAAAATGATATATTAAATAATGGAAGCACTGGTGAAGCTTAAAATTCTTTAGAATTTATTATTACTATAAATTGTAGATGTTTTGTAAATACAATTATTTAGCTTTACAAGTAGTAGTTGTTAATAAAACACTACTAAAAATGTGATCACATACATCTGGTTTACTGCACAACAACTCAGTAAAATAATATAGTAACTTTATCCAAATCACTTAAATGCTTCGTAGGATTACTGTCATCAGATTTCAATTTAAAGTACCTCGTTTTTAACATTCGTTTTTAATCTACTCGTACTAATTGATTAATTTTTACCTGGCAGAACAATTACGCTACGTAGCCAAGTGTCTCAAAATCAACTTAATTGCGTTATATAATGCTTTATTATCACACACTTGTGGTAATAAAGATTCTAATACAAAATACTATCCGACGATCAACAAATTAGTAGATAAGAAAATATATTCAAAAAAATCCTCTGTTTCAAAATGAAAAGAGACCCTACACTAAATGCATAATTTTGAATTACAAATCACAGTAAAATTATATCGTAAGGAATGAACCTTAGATTCTAAAATAAGTTTACGATTTGATCGTATGAAAGTACCTTCGTTTCTTTTGTTGCAACATGCCAAACCCGTACCGTTTGGTCATTCGAGCAACTAGCAATTAGTTCCCCGCAGGGGCTGACTCTGGCCATTCGTACCCACTCTCTGTGTCCCGTCAACGTTTTAACACAATACCCTGTCGCGACTTCCCATATTTTGATGGTCTTATCCCTAGAGGCGCTCACTACGAAATCCCCTTGTGGCACAAATGCGACAGAGCTGACACTGTGATCATGCCCGTGCATGGTTTTCACGCAGGCGAATGACTGGTGAAAGTCCCACAACTTAATAGACATGTCTGCACTGCATGAGACTAACAGTTTCCCGGAGACATCGAAAGAAACGTCCTGTACGCTGTCAGTGTGTCCTTTCAATGTTCTTTCAAATTCGCCGCTTTCGAAGTCCCACACCTAAGTGAAATTAACACAAATGAGAAAACCAGTTTTAATAAAAACTAAATAAGGATAACTTACAGAGAGGAAACACGGCTGGAAAAAAGTTGAAAGCAATTGGCTTGGCTCGAAACGAGTATATCGAAGTCGTTTACCATGAATATCGTTTCTTAGATTAAGAACATACTCGTTTCAAAATATCTGCCATTTAGTTTCAACGATTCCTGTCTACTTTGAAAAGTAAGTGATCCTACCTTAATGGTGGCATCTTCGCTGGCAGATACTATAAGACTAAAAACCGGATGGAAAATGACTCTGTTGATGGGAGCTCTGTGTCCAGTAAGACTGTACTTTTCGGGTGGCCTTGGTATCCACTCGGATGGTGATCGTTTGCTACGTGTTGGTGCTCCTTCGATGAACTCCTTCTCTGCTTCAGAGAGTTTGGATTCCAATTCCATTACCTAGAACATTGAAACAATATTTCATTAACTATTTACTCATATTCATTTTATGGGGTCGCCTTTTATCCTATTTATTACAATTACGTGTAACAAAAGCAATTAATTTCAAAGGTAGTAAGTCAATACTTCGAAATTAATGCCTGATAACAAATAATAGACAAAGACTAATTGATGAGTTCATGAGATCAACAACACCTATAACAATACTGCAAATTGTCTTTGTACTTTTCAACAAAAGTGAACGCTCTTATAATCTCTTTAGTTTATAGGAGTTATCTTAACAAAAATTAGTCCAAGGAATAACTTGACATTAAGAATCTATGTTAAAATTCTAATGTGAATATAAAATTTGGAAAATAATATTTCCATACATATTAAAACTAATGCTTCCAGTACTGCAATATCTTTCATACATATTCAGAATTTGCCAAAAAATATTTACATCTTCTCTACAAACTTTGTTCTCTGTACAAGTAATTTCTCTTAAATGTACTTTCTTACATCTACTTATTAATCTACTTACCAGTAGAAAATTTATTAACTAGCAGTTTTAGAACTGCAAAAAGATTCTAAAATCTTTTTACCTTCTTCTGCAAGCGTATGACGGAAGTCCATTTCTTTTCCAGAAGACCTCCATACTTTCTTTCTACTTCCCCAGGCATATCAGCTTCTTTTTTGAACGCTTCCAGCGCATCTTGATAGCCATTGGTGCTTAGATAGTCCGCAATCGCCTTATTTCTGAAATAATAGATTAATTTTAGTATGACATATTGCGGAGGTAGCTAACAACAACGCCTCCGATATTGTGTGTAACCTTGTAATCAAAACCAGTTTTAAGTAGGAAGCATAATTCATTAAGCACCGCGTGTGTGACAACTTTTTCCTGTATAGCAATTATCGATGCAAGGCAATTTGTTTCGCACTATCTTGTTGCTTATACGTTAGTACATAGTTATATTTAAACTCCGTGTATCTGACATAAAGAAGCAACACTAAAAAAATTAAATAATGTATGATTTAAATAAACATTATTGGCAGTATCACATATATCTTTTCATAAGAGAATTCAAAGTACTCAGGATTCTAAAACATCGTTATTTTAATTTATTCGTTTAAAAAATTGCAAATTAATTATATATCCTTTTCGTGTAATTTACGGTTCTTGCTTCTTGCTACATTAAGAAAGAAATTTTTCTATGTATGATATTATTAATTTCGAAATATATGATACATACTAACAATACGTTAAAAATATATGAGTCGCTCCTGTATTTAAAGGATTTCTTTTCATGTATCAAAAAATTTGTATTAATAAATAGCAGTACTGTTGGCCCAAACATGATATTATAAAATAGATATTAGAATCATTAAACAAGCACAGTCTAATCTTCGCAGGTTTAATCTTATCGTGTTTGTTTGCTACGTAAACCAATAATGTCAAGAGGTTTCCTACTTTCAGTCACTAATATAAGTCATCAAAGTTGAACCACCGATTTCTATGTGTATTTAATAATCTGTTAATCCGTATAGTTTCTGAATTACACGTTTTTGTTTACAAATGGAACGTTATCGCCTTTGAAATCCCCGTCGTGATGAAGGAAGATGAGATCTTTGCATTAACGGAAGTAGCAGAGGTACTTGAACATTCTCCGTTAGCCTCATTTCATGAAACAAACTTTCTTCGTCGCTTCAACGTGTGAAATAACTCTGCGAACTTACACGCGTCGCTCCTCCTTCGCAATACACAGTGCTTCACAGATACAGGTCGCTATTCTTAATATTAAATTAAACCTTTTTGTTATTTTATTATATCATCGTTTTATTAATTAATAACAGGTAGTTAGATAGTAAATTAACTTAAATTTTTTATAATTATTAGTAAATTAACTTCGCTATAATGTTTTTCGAATTTTTAAATCGACAGTATCTTGTCAAGAATCGAACCACAATGACATAATACAATAAATCATTTTAAATAAATATAAAGTAACAACTGTATACAATAGTTCAAAATATTAGTGTATCGTCAGTCTTATTTGTACTTTTCTTTTCATTAAAAAATTCATATTCTCGTCTTATTAAGTAGTTTCAAACTTTTGAGCAGTAGTGTATATGTATATGTATATAATTTATTCTTCTTTGGACCTGTACTAGTACAGGTAATCCTGTTATAACACGAAGACGTGTTTCATGGTTTATCGAAGACATGTTGTAGGAAATCGTGTTATGCGAGAGCAAACACGTTTCATAAATGCAAAAAGTAATGGATACTACAGACATTCCATTTTGAAAGATATTAGAAAAGATTCATATTCGTGGTATTAAAAGTAAACAGATATAAATGAAAATATACTCATAAAAATGAGATGATAATATACGATAAAGACATTGAAAATTAAAAAACAGTTCACAAAAATGTTTCACTGTCGTTTGATAACAGAAAAATCTTCATCGCTCGATATTTCTTCGTGAAATCAGTTTTCGAAGATTGTCATCCCTACTAAATTCGCCTATAATTTCAGAGGAAATTAGTTTGAAATAGAAAAAAAATCCTCACTATAGCCAACAATTTTGCAATGACAAATTTTCTTTTTCCAATGTAGGAAATATTCCTATTTAATTTGATCTGATATTATTGATAAATTGAAAGATTAACTTTATTAATTTAATTTTAACTTATCGCTTTTCATATAAAAAAAAATTTAGTTTTAGATCGAGTTGTATCGAAGACATTTAAAAGAATCCTATTATACAAATGCTCTCACAGTATTCACACCGTACTATAGTTATTCTAGCAGGCTTATTACCTGTATACAATATCAGCCAGTCTCCATTCCTACGTGCAACATTTCCATATAGCTTAGATTAATATCTCCGAAGTATTTTAACGCCTCAAATGCGCCAACCACCGTATCACGGTCAGTGGTCGAGCTATGGTTTTCAATAATGACATTTCACTAACAACAGTTCGCAACGTAGGCCGATACAATAGAGGGCACAGGTTGAGTACGTGGGAAAGAGATTGAAAGTCGGGCAGAATTATGCCGGGGTGAAAGGCCTGAAGTCGGTCGTTCGTCTCTGTTCACCTGCTTCACGTGATAGTACGTAGCGAATTATCACCATGAGTTTTGTTCCGCACCGTTCAAATGCCGGCAAACAAAGCAAATAGCCGGAAAGCGCGATCGATTCTCTTTCAACGATCCACCGAGACCTTTCACTTGATCGAAACGAGAGACGAGACGTAATAAATTACTATCGCCGCGAACCACTTTGCTCTTCGTTCCAGTTATCGGGACATGGCCATTTCGCTAATTATTCAACTGTTTTAGGACCCGGCCGTCGATTAATCTCGAGCAGAGAAAGTTACGCAGGTGAGCGAAAACGCATTCGTCGAACCGTCACTCGAGGCGGCGTACGCTGGTCCACATAAACGAAATTTAATCCAGTGGTTTAAAAAAAATAAATTAAACGACCGAAAAATGATTTATTTATTTATAGATTTCTTAGAGCTATTTTCCAATGAATTTACCTTAAGTAATTCAAGTAGCAATTGTAAGTTTGAAATTATTAAGAACGCTTCGAAATTTAATTCTTTTTCCAATATTTTCGAAATAAATATTACTAATGAATTACTGTTTCGTTTATTATTCACTCGTCAGTCGGATTCCCACTCTTTTGGACATAATAATTCTTTTATTTATGGATTTCCTATTTCTTAATCTGTCGTGTTATTCCTCGCAAAAATCAGTTACGTTATATATTTGCAAAAACCAAAATTAACCCAACTATAGTTCATACGTCTATATTATCTTCTAGTCCTATCATTACTTATAAAAGTTTCTAGCGAAGAAATTGATTTTCTAACTTTTGGTCTGTTATAAACGTATTAGGATTTATTTTTATGTACAAAAATTTGTAACTAATTAACGACCTGAACCTTTCGATTTTTCGATCTTGGGCCAGTATGCGCCATACGGAAGAAGAAAGAATGTTGATCGATTTTCGATCGATTTAGTGGGTCAAAGATTGCTATGCACGAAACAGGTCAGACAAAACGATTCTGGTTGTTTTATGCTCGCGTGAATTTCAAGGATCGGAGGTCGCTCAGCCGATGTGATCTTCTTTTATGCGAAGACGATCCCTTTCCACTCTCTTTTGCTCTTCTTTTTCCATTTACCTTAACACACCCGTCAACGGGTATCGCGTACTCGAGATATAAGGTTTCCCATCGCAGGTACGCGCCACGAGAACTGCATCCGTACGCGGTTCTACTGCTTAGATTCTTCGCCTGAATTTGTTTTTGCCCTTCTTAAATCAATTCATTTCATACAAATAGCGTGGGTAATTTAATTAATTTATTTAGACGGGAATTCTCTTTCACTGTACGTATATTTCATCAATCATTATGGAGTATCTTTGCATTAAATTTTAAACAGCTTGGAAATATTTTCATATTATGTACAATTAATTATGAACCTTATATTTCATTGCCAAATTACCAAGTGTAGTAGAATAAATGTAGGGTAGAGTAATAGTGATATATTATCTAGTACTTTGTTCTATTTAGTACTTTGTTAGTATTTCTAATTACGTAAGTAATGTAATTATACACTGTGAAGTCCGCGTACCTTTAAGAACAATACAAGGTTCATCTTTATCTGGGTTCTACACATTAGACTGAATAAAACCTACGATTCTTCTGTATTAGCGTGATACAAAAGACGTAAATAATTTTTCTGGTGGTTATTGTTACGAAATTAAAAATCAGCTGTCATGAGATTAAAATCCAAAAGGTATTAGCCAAATTGTAAGAGAAAAAAAATATCCATAACTAAATAATTCAGTAATTAATTACTTTCTATTTTCGAAATTTAGTTATGTCATTCTTCTAGCAAACCAACAATACGAACGAATTTTGCTTTAAAATAAAATACAAAGAATATCGTCTTTTTCACCAATTTGAATGGTATAATATCTAATAATTGCAAATTACATGAAAACTGATATATGTACATGTTTACTTAATATTTTCTCCAATAATTACATTAACCAGGCACCCCATTACAGTAAAAACGGAATATTATCTTTGTTTCTAACGCTCTTTGTAAATCATTTTCTATTCACACTCGAAGCCTTCTTCAATCTTATGCATAAAATAAACGTAGTCACGGAATACGTTCTACTAGATAATCAACGCGTTTGTATCATTAATTGGCTATTAACATTTAACAGGGCACACATAAATAAAAGTATGCGAGATAACGCAGATTAATTTCTCTGCAATAAAATCTATCGGCACGGCTTGCTACTTATGATTTACGTGTAAATTTCAACTCTTTAATTATAGTTCCATATAAGCCGGAATAACAAGGTAGCTTTTAGAAAGTGATTCTTACATCGATCAACGAAAGTTTTCTAGTTGAACGAGCCTGTTACTTTCGTAAACAATCCTCTTTCTTTGAATAACATACCAAAGAGAAGTCGAGGAAGTAACTATTCCATAAATAATGCATTAGACAAGAGCGTGCGAGATGCTGAAACAAAGATTCTTAAGAAGTTACTTGAATAATTGTGAAGTTGAAATGATAAAAGACGTAAGCGATAAAAGAGATAGTAAAAAAAATATTTTTAGCGGAAGGAGGTATAAATTCTGCATGGTAAAAATATTTATAAATATTAAAATGATATATTTCAATTCTTACATCAGTTTTAGAGAACTTTATTTTGAATAACTCGTCTTTAACTAAATATATTCTTTACCACTTATTCTTTCTCTGGATTTATAAATATGTTAAATACTAAAAATCAATTACATGCAAGTGACAAATAATGTAAATGAGATAATATACATAAAAAAGTATTTTATTTCCATTGGAAGTCTTCAGTTCTGACCGTAACATAGTCTACTATCATTTCAACTCTTCAATTGAACAATTCACATCAAGTGGAATAAAACCCTTTTCTGCTGTAAATCACTCACTGTTTCGTGTCACGACCATCCTACTACTTATAGCAATTTCGTGGTAAGGTTTAAGATGCCGAATATACAATAAATAATCTAGATCTTGTAACAATAGTATGAACGTATTAATGTAATTTTAAACCTGATCTCACGATTTTATTCCCTTTTTAATTTTACTAAGACTATAAATAATGTTTCATTTATGCGTAAAACCGACATGATTCCGAGATCGTGTAATAATAACTGTGTTGATGAATACCAGGGAGTGAATATTATTAATATTGCCCATTTTAATTTTAATTATTACAAATGATGTAACTTTTAAATTATAATAACAAGTAAAAATCTATATAAAGAAGTAAGTTTTCAATTAAAAAAGAAAATTATGCGTTAATACAAGTATATAATAATATTTATAGATATTCGAAAATAAAATATTACTAAACGTTATTATTAAAGTCAGAGAAAGATTTCGATTAAAAGAAAATAAAAAATGTTACATAAATTTGAACCAAAAAAATCATTGTCTTTTATTACTGTAATAACGTGCAGCACGAAACAAATCCTTTTTGCTGAACGCGGAACGCGTCGTTAAAAAAGTCGTCTCTCGAGGCTGCAATTCTCTGTTACATCTCTTCAAAAATGAATGCTTTTGAAACCCTTTTACACGGTGGTTCGTATCGATCGTGTTGTATACCACTTTCACCCTTCTCCCCTATTATTTTCCACTTTCTTACATGGTTAACGAAACAGAATGGGAGAAACGTTGACCAACGCGAAGGGGAGGAGCTTTATCGATTGCTAGGTCTCATTGCAGCCAAGACGATCTTCCCCAACTTTCGTGTATACACTCAACTCGAGTGTTCTATATGACTTAAAGCACAGTTAAAAAACCTTTTTCCACGTTCTTTTACCCTCTATTGTCTCGTTAAGGAATTCAGCGAATCTCATTTCCCTTTAACATCGTGCTCAACCGTGTGCATAATTGCGATATCGTAATTACCCGTAACTTAAAGAAATAAATTGAAAATTCCATTTCACTTGCCAATTCAGTTGTAAATTTCACTAGCCTACAAAACGTTAGTTTCTATCGTTTCTTATTTTAACAACTAAATGGGGAGATTCCAAAGAAAATAGTAATAATAATTACTTTTTTAAACTTAAAATTATTAATGAAAGAGCCACCAAATACTGAAATTCACAGAAAAATTGTAAATTTTTAGAGCAATTTTTATAGTAATTTTTTAATTATTAGAATATGATATACTACATATTATTTTTATAGTAAATTACAATTATTGTATAATTTTTGTTAGAACTTACATTTAATGCACTAAATATTAAAAAATTATTAATTTTGCTGATCTTGCTAACTTTCCAATTATCATTAGACTGTGTATTTTTACACATCTATGTGAAATTTAAAGGTGCAAAGATGCACAGAATACATATAATATGCAAAAGTATAGAAAATATAGAAGTATATTACTCGTTATAATATCTATTCAGTGGTTAAAACAAATTGCTTAGGTTCCATTTCTCTACTTGATTGCATTCATAAAAATATAAGTTTAGATGAAAGTCCACAGTCTAGTGATAATAATTGGTTTGCGTCAATCATGATTAGCTCACTAATTTCGTTGTTTCATAACTTCTGTATTAATGGTCGGTTTGAACTCGAACAAAAAAGAACTGCTTCATCAAGTATTCCGAGTTGAAATCGATCGTTTCCTGCGACGAAAGCTAGCCAACGGTGGCTCGTCAAATATTCCTAGGTAGCAATTTCCTTGTTTCCCGGATTTCAATGTTTTCGTGGCCAGACGATTTTTACGAACAAAATACAAACAAAATAAGAAAGAAAAAAGAGCAAGTTCAGTTATCGATCATGAATGGATCAATGAACGTTTTAACAACGAGGCGTAAGTTTCACTTGACTCTAAAGAGCACCGAATCGTAAACCCCGAAGCCTGGTAAGAGGTAGATATACTCTAAGTGGCCACCTGCGATGATCAATGAAACCCTTTACCACCCTTAGGTCTTATATATTCTTTCCAAAGATCCTATTACACTTTAATATAATGACGCATCTATGTAGTCATTCAAACTTCCGGACATCTACTCCGAAAACGTTCCTGTTATAATTTGTAAAATTATAATGCTATCAGGTAGTAGAATTTATGTAAATTAAAGGACAGTTTGATTATTTCTTCTTCGTTTTGTCTATTAACCGGGACTTTTATCGTTCCATAATTGGAGCTATTATCCAGTTAAGAAATTTATCTGCAGCATGAACTCAACTTGCCTCATGTATATTTACATATAATTTTTTCATTTCTTTTGAATCGTATCCTGGATATTTTCCTGACGTTGTAATTTTCTATTAACAAAATTCACGTCATTTTTAGGTATTTTGAATGTCTTAACGGTTCAATGTCAGTTTTCTTAACACTACCTATCACTATCGCTATCTAACTATCAGAGTGATCAAAGTGATTAAGAATTTAAGAATTTCATTCTATGCAACAATCATTTTGCATATTAATTTAAATATTTTAACATAATTTAACTCTAACGAAAAGATTTTGAAATAAACGAAAACGGGAAAATGATTCCTTCGCAATCGCAAAATTTCGCAGAATTTTACATACGCAGCGAAATTCGTACGTTGTGTAAACCTAATCAACTGGCGCGAATATGTTTGCTGATAGTGAAAGAAAATTAATTCGCTCTAAGTATCCACAACTCGATCTAACTAAGGTAATAGATTCATTGAGTGAAGTATTCCAAGTTCAAGTTCACAGTATCAGAGAAACCTATAATCATGTTTTCGCATAAATTCATAAAATTAGTATGCTGACGTTCGTTGTATTCGTTCGTTTATTACAACATATACTTTCTACTATTATCAACATTTTTCAGTAATACTAGATATTTTTAAATACCTTAAATTTTTTAATTATTCCCTTAGAGCAAAACTAAAGACTACAATTAATAGAACGACCTCCTTTGTCTAGCATACTAATCGTATATATAAATAATATGTATATCTAAGCTAGATAAAAATAAATCAAATGAAATCATTTCGGTTTCGCGTCATCTTGTTAGAATTTAAAATAGTTCATTTGCATAAAATTAAAAGTGTTTATGATAAGAGTATATATTTATTACAGATAATTTAATTAAGACAAACGATATACATATTTACCACCTGTTACAGAAAATTTGTTTAGTTATATAATTTTTATAAATAGTACTCGTCACTGTTCATTTGTCAATGGATTCCTAATAGAGTAGTAGCTGAAAGAGTCCCAATTCATATGTTAACGAGGAAGATACTTGAGAATTTCGCACTCACAATCAGCACACTACCTCAAACATTCTATCATTTTTATTTTTAGACCATCGTTCTTCAAAGTGTCGATATTATTTTAACATAACTTTCCCACAGTGCGTACCACTCATTCGATACATTGTTCTTCTATATCTCTTTCGCAATACCTGCTGTAAATATCGTTTTGGCTTTCAATAAAGTTTTTTAGTACCTCCATATATGCCGCTAAGAAAGTTCTTTCGCAACGCACCTGTCCATTACGAGTATGTGCGTTGAAAAGCTATAATCAACTATCAATAGGTATATCTCATTATCAAATAACTACGTTGTCGCAAATGACGTTTCTAACTTGTGAAATTTAATAATATAATTTATTTACTGGCAGATTTTAAATATGATAAGATCAGTAACTCGAATATTCATGTAAATAAATTGTGTGAATTTTCAAGTTAGGCTAGTGTACGTATAAATATTTACAACAACTAATAGAATTGATGATAAATACCGAAGCAAATTCAAACACGTTCCTATTCGTATTATACGGTATTGAACGCTCAATTTCTACCGTATGCTTTGCTAGAGGAGTGACGCAACTAAAAAAAGAACATTTTTCAGGAAATAGAAGATTCGACGTAGAAAATTATTACTCAACTATTTGGCAACGAAAACATCTTTTTCTTTCGCGATTAATATAACTCTTAGGTTTTGCTTCGCAACAATTTTGAATTACAATGGCGTTCTTTTAAATTTTATTTTATATAGTAATTTTATTTAATATTCATGACACTCCTCAATAAATATGTTGTTTTATCATTTTTGCAGACTTCTCGAAATTAACAATTTTTAAAAAAAATATGTCATTCCTCTAAAGCTATCGTCCACTGATGATGTAAGACTGAGAAAAATTTATTTCGCAATCGAAATTATAACATTCATTGCATGCAACACATTCCCTGCATATTATATCATGCTTCGATTCTACATTCTGACCTACTTAATCCTCACAACCATATTTTCAGCCTGTTAATTGTAAAACCATGATTTTCGTTCGTGATTCACTTTTCTTCCACAGTCTTGCGAAATCCAAGCTATTTACATAATAGTTTCAAATAATATAATGATATATACAATTTGCACGAACGAATAATTCAATAAAAAAATAAAGCTCTAAATAGGTATGGAGAAAAATGCATTCGTTAAACTACAATGTAATCCCTTTTTCGTTTTACACGCGTCTTGTGTTGTTCCAGAAATGTGCGAAAGAGAATAGAAAAATTTTCTTGTGGAATGGTGTTTAGATGCTTAGTCACCGCTATCTGAATCCTCTCACGATCAGAAGTATTTTCACCTCCGAGAACAGAAAAATGTATAACTGTAGGCGGTCAATCAAATGAATAGGAGAGAATCTAGTTGATAATCGAGCTTCTCAGCAGTCAAACTGATCAATTACACTTTCATTTTTATCCCCCTATATGATTAGCATTGAATTTCTCCATAAAAATAGACGATCTTACTTCCGTAAGGTTATTTATTACAAGAGGATGATATGAAGAATTGAAAATTCTTGTAGTTTCATCCTTCTCCTCTGCTATTTCAATTTATGGTATCGATCAGTGTGCCTCCTGAGAGATGCAATTAATAACACACAAGCGACAGTAGGAAGTTGCTTTCTTTAAAAATAATGGCAAGAGAGTAAATTCGCTTAATTCCTTACGAACCTATCCCACTCTTTCTAGTTGTAACATATTAAGCCAAATCAACACTATTATTCTTGTTTCCTTTTTTGACGCTAATATAACTTGTCAATTTACTAATAACTGTCAGTTGATGAATTGCCCTGCTTCAAACATTTCAGTTCAGCTAAAACCACACGCATCGATCTTACAGATTACTTTACTATGTAACATTCGCGCGTAAAATACAAAGAAAAAAAAGGTTTCAGAAATTTCCTAGACAAACTTTGCCGGCGAATATCAGCCGCGTCAGTTTTCATTTCTAACCACTTTATTAACGGTTGCCCAAAAAGAAGAAATTAATAACTATTTGAAATGTTTCCTAGCCATCTATGCGTAACCAATTCGTTTTTTGTCCGCGAATATCAGCCGCGTCCTTTTGCATTTCTGATCGCCTTATTAGCAGTTTCACGGGGAAAAAACAATTAATAAGTATTTAGAAAATTTCCTAGACCAATTGCATCTACGCATAACCAATTCGTTTTTTGCCCGTGAATATCAACCGCATCCTTTTGCACTTCCGATCATTTTACTTTATCATTTCCTCGCCAACTAAACCTCATCTATATATAGAAAACTTTAAAAAAGACATAAAATATATATACTGGTATTTAAGTGCAAAAATAAATTTTTGCATAGGTCCGCTTCATTAACCAGGATAAAAATGTAAGTTCGCATAAGCATCCGCGATCTATCCATAAGCACCTGTTTCAAAAATTTCCTAAACAAACTGTATGATCTTATCAATTCAAACTGTATCAATCCATTCTTTATTAACGGATATCAGGCTGCGTCGTTCTGCATTTCCCCGCTCGTTCGTTTCTTCCTCTCCCGGGTCAGGCTGGCAGCCGTCGTCCACCGGTTCGACGCGTTATCGATCCCGCTATTCGCGCGTGCTCAAGAGACGCCCTCTCCTGCGCCAGCTGCCGCGCACGACACGCGCCGATCCACGACCGATTTGACGTCACCGGAATTAGTCGGCATCGATCGACACCACGATCGATGTTGTCCCGTTTTCCCATTAATAACATCGCGAAGGGTGGGCGGGGGGTTGTATCGCGAACACCGACAACCCTTGGCTCCCGACGCGACAACCGACCGCGACCGTCAGTCCCCCTTCAAGGAGAAAATTGTAGAAACGCACAGTTTTTCGTCACGCTGACTTATTGATTTTTGCCATGCTAATTTCAGTCCCTTCGTTTCGAACGAACCCGATTAATTGATCGCTCGAGGATAGTTATAAGGTTTCGTGCAGACACGATGAAAATCACTTTCAGTTCGACGATAGTTTTAGCTCTTTCATTCATCAAGAAAATAAGCAAATGGAATAAAAAGTGGCGATAACTGAAGGAATATCGTAAAGTATATACACGTGAGTTTGTACATTTTTAACGAGATTCGTATAGATTTTTGAAAGATGCATATAAATAAAATGCTGATATACTGAAAAAGGAGCGAGATAAATAGCTTCAGAGGAAGTATTTGAAATTGTAAGGCCTCGGGAGACTGAAGGTTCTAGCGAATCGAGTATATACGACACTTAATATTTCGAGCAATATATACGAAATATGTAATGATAATTGAATGAAAAACATAAAAAGAATTTGATGCGCGCAGTGTAAAATTAATCATCATTTGGTGAGAAAAATCTTCGAATCAGAGAAATTTGTCACGAGTGAATTTTGAAACAGATATAGATATCTTAATTTTTTACCAATGTTCCCTTAATTTGATTCTCTTCTTTACTTTTTTATAATTGGAAAAAAGATGGATTTAGGTATACAAATTTTGAAACAGACTCATTATTTTGAAAATATTACACGCCTCATCACGCGTTCATGAATGACACTTTTATACACTATGGCTATCCTATCGACTACGTATGACGTCATTATGACAGGTAAAACATTCCGATTGAAAGTAACATTAACTTCATGATATATATGCAACGTTTACTCTTATTTTACGCGCTGAAATTGGCTAAACATTAATCAATTCCTTTATTGAATAAATTTATTTTAAGATTAACTTCTCAGAAAATATTTACAAAACCTCCTCGATATTTTTCATTGAAGTAACTTGCTTCCATTTACAAAATTATTTCACAATACTTCCACAGGGCGTAAAAACGTTTTCTCGTTGAAACACAACGTGGAAGTGTGTTATGTTCGTTTGATCTTTAGCAAGCTTGCATTTTCGAGAAAGATAAATATATTTCTTCAGAAATATTTGTTTAAAACGGTAGTTTCGCTGGGTTTCTCTTTTATCGTGAGCTCGTTTCTTTCTATTCCATTTGCTATCCCATTTCGAAATACGAGGTATAGTGATTCATGATTGATGACACTGGTTAATTCATGTACCGAACGAACCTGAGTCAGATTTATGTTTACAGATCATTTCGTGGGAATCGAATGAAAACGTATTATACGGAATAAATCATCACACAGTCATCATATTTGATTTCCGTATGTACATCGAAATACAGAAAATACACGGGTACAATAAACATTTTAATTTACTTATTCATCCACCAGTAATTATTATTCGCGTTACTCTATTAGCATTATTATTATTTTTATCGTTACATGCTCGATATAATTTCTCACGTGTATATCTATTACAAGTTCAATAATTAATTCAAAATTCGTCGACTAAAAATTTTAAAAACAAAGTGAAAAGTAAATATCTTTTAAACTACCTTTTTCAGTTACGGATAGAGATAAATACTTAATAAGTTGTCTTTTCCTAGGTTTTCAAATTCTAGAACAATTTATCATTTTACATATTTACTTGGGTTTCACTTATTTAATCTGTATATTTAGTTTTCTCGATATAAATTTCCAACCGTTGGATCAAGACATTTCAAGATAAGAATAAAACTAATTATGCTTAATTCCAATGATTAGCATGTGGTGCTACAGCCAGAAAGGTATATGCAAATGCAGTTTAATCCAAGATTTATATGAAAATTATATAATTTCATAAGAGTTCCGTATTATCTCAATTTTTCTACCAACTTCGCTAGAATTATTTCGTCATACGTTGCACTGTATATTTTTACGAGACACGCCTGTTTTTCAAAATGAGAGAAGCTTTAAGTAGATGTTAACTACTTAAGGACATTCACTTTTCTGATGTTTACAATCGCTGTTCAAACAAAAACTCATTAGCTAATTAAACTTCTATAAAATTAAGGTGGAGCCACTAGATTTTTCAAAATTCTTCTCGAAGAATTCATAATATTAAGAGAAACAAGACTGTGGTAAATATGTACGATTTTTAACATTTTACAAGCACTCGAAAAGAAATACGAAAACATTTTTAAGTTATCATCATCGCTCTGTTATCACCATCTTTCTCATCAAAATCGTACTAAATATTAAGAGCAATACATCATCTCACTCTTAAAGAATGCATTACCTAAAAACCATCATGGTTCCATCAAAATTCATGGAACAAATTTATCAAGATACTTTTAACAGACTACATTTCTCTCTCTGAAAACATCGCTATGTATAATGTAATCTAATTTCCTCCCAAATATCCTATCATCTTAATAATTGATTATTCTTAACGAAGATGAAATCAATACCGTCGTCTGCCAGTGCTATTTTTGTACGTCACATAACATTTAATTGCATTTTATTCGTCTCATTTTTAATTGTACTTATCAGTGATATCTTAAATGTTATACGTTTTGCAATACTTACAGAGTGATCTCAGAGTTCGATATTCGTAATGTTTTGAATCCAATCCCTAAATTATATCACCATAAAAATGAAAGAAAAGGAAAGTGGCTAGTACGCAATAGGATCTTTTGTTCTCGCGTATTCAACTGAGATTAATGCGACCTTACTGGATAAAATTTCGTTACGTTGCAATCCCTTTCATCTTTTCCTGTTCTCGCGGTGATTCTACTCATTATGCACGCCTTACATGCGCGTAACAATTGACATGTTGGTGCGTTGCCTGTGTTATTACTACCATATAAATCTTACAATTCTTACTAGAATCACATAACATGTATACTTTACCGAACCTTAGTTTCTTTCAGTAAATAGTATGTACTTTCATTTACAAACAACTGTTCGTAACATATTATTTTTTGCCCATTTTATTTTGAT
Source organism: Bombus pyrosoma (assembly GCF_014825855.1). Taxonomy (NCBI): domain Eukaryota; kingdom Metazoa; phylum Arthropoda; class Insecta; order Hymenoptera; family Apidae; genus Bombus; species Bombus pyrosoma. Next base: position 1,234,157 of record NC_057778.1, on the reverse strand, counting down.
CGACTTATTGTTATCTATATATTCGTTAAAATAAAATGTATATCGCTGAACAACTTCCTTTCATAAAAAAAGTAAAGAAGTGAAAAGTTGTAGATTTATTAAGATAAAAGCAATGTCTAAATAAATGTTTTAAAGTATCTATCTATCTAAAGCTTTATTTTAATTGTTATGAATATATTACACAGAATGAAATATTTTGTGAAGTTTAATTTAAGTATTTTTAAATAATTGATGTACATCTCGAAATTATTAATCATCAACTACTAACACATACATTCTTAAATCTACTTCTATTCATGCAAAATTATTAAAATACAGAATTAAACATTTAACACTATACACGATTAAAACATTTAGATACATTTTATCAAATTCCTCATATACTTGGAAAAGTATTTGAATCCAAACAAGAATTTTTCAACACTTTCCAATCCTACAACTACTGTTCAGTCTTTCATAAATTAGTTTATCGTGGTTTCCAACCGATTTGCTAAACTAGTTCTACGAATAAGGGTTACCCAAAATCGAACAAATGTTCTTGTCTCTTTCATTATCAGAATATTCTAACCCATCGCTAGTGCTCCTTCATTACTAATTAGTATGCATTGCGTGTTACAAAACATGCTCCGGCTATAATCGCGCGATAAAAATTTCACGCAGCGTGCTTCTTTCCTGTAGATGTTTTGCAATAACAATACATCTTTACTGTTCAATTTCGATCCCGTTTCGATTGCAAGAACTGTCACAGTTATAATAACAATTTAAGATCTTACAAGGATTGATTGTTCAACAAATTTCTTCCTATGCATATTTTCAATTACATTTTAATACCATGCTATCAAGAAAAAAAAGAATAAAAACATAAAAATTATTATGTAAGAAATTTTGAAGTTTCAATATACAAAATAAAAAATTTTAAATATAAGTAGATATACAAAAGATATATATGATGTTTATAAGATGTAAATGATGTTTAATAATTATTTCTAAAGAAGATGACTTCATTTCAAAAGAAACGATATTACTTTTTATACAATATTTGTAATTACACTCGTTAATTTAAAGAATTTTTAAATAATAACAGCCAGAAATCAATTCATTTGAACTTCGTTTATTGAAACGAAATTTTAATTAGTAAATACTCGGTCAATTGAATACCTATCGATTAAATCTACGCATCTGAGTATGAAGTTCTACTTATTTGAATAAAAAATCGTAGGAAGCGTGGAGAGTCGATGAATTCCTATTATATGAACGGTTATATGAACTGTCTCCTTCCCAGACGAGTAGAGATAAATGATATTCTTCTATTTGATCTATTTGATCTATTTGATTCTATATAATCAGAATAACGTTATCAGAATAACGTAGTCAGAATAACGTAATATAATCAGATTTTCTAGTGGTTTTGATAAATGAGAAAATTTGGAACTTACAACTCCTCCCTCTGACGTTGAGACAGCACCATTTTCATGATCCTTGCGTGTGTTTATTGGCTGATACTCAACAGTGATTCAAATGAGCGCGACTAGATTTTTCTCCAGTCAGCTCCTGGTTGCTTTAATACCCAGCCATCGACATCGCCTACAATAGGAAATAAACAGTTTAATTTTTAACACAGTTTCATGTTTAAGGAAATAGAGTACGTTGAAAATTATAAATTTTGATTATGGTCATTATATTCTAGAATCAAAGATTGTTATTAAACAATTGTCTATTGAACTGAGATATACAGTATCTAATTTTTATAGAAGAATTATAGTAATTCTTTCGTTGAATGCTAAAGACTAAAATGAAATTACACTCCGAGAGAAAGTAATAAAGTTTCCTTTTTATATTTGTCTTAGGCCACCTAATTTATAAGATTATTTTTCTTATAAAATTGTTTCCTTTTTCTTAATTTTATCGGGATCTTTTCTTATATAGATTATTTTGATTGGGAAATAATCAATGTTGACAACATAAGGATTCAAATTTGTAATTATAGAGACTCTTAGTTCGTTCTTTGTTATGAATATAATTAACTAGTGAAATCTACAAGTAAAATGTGCAATTCTAAATACATAAACATATCCATTTTGTTCAACAGCTACAGTTACTGCGTCTAAAGAAGATCTCACATGCATAACAATCTCGCCACGTGCTGTCATTCCTCAGTCGCAAATGATACTTCAACATCATAATGCAATACATCTTCCTCTTGGTCAATCGATCGATTAAAATTAAATAATACTTTGTTTTTCATTGAATTTTATGGGAAAAGAGATAACATTTCAAAACGATAATTAACAGCTGTTACCAGAAAAGAAAAGAAAAAATTACTAACAATTACATAAATTAAATAACAAAAAATGAAAGAAGAGCAAATATGATTTTAATTTCTCAGAGAGAAAACGATAATATAATTTTTTGTATTCCTACAAAAGTTACTGTTTAACTAGGTTTTACCGTTTAAAATGCTTCCAGCGTAACAGTTGTTTTCTTATTTAATAAAAAAAATAAGAAAAGAAAGGAAATACACGAGCATGAAAGGAAATTCAGACGAATGTGTGAGAGCGGTTTGTCCTGAAATCCTTAATCGGAACAATAACATGCTCCTAACTCTCATAATTTATTTTACTTTCCATCGATGGTAAAACAGGAGGTGATTCAACAAGAAACTTCGTTCATTTTTTTTATCTTCACTATCAGAAACATTAAACTTAACAACAATGTAGAAGATTTTTGCACACAATTGTAATTTTAGTTTTTAAAAAATGTCCATTTCAAAATTTTTATTTTATGTTATAAATCAGACATCATCCAAAGAATAAAAGTATTTATTTTCTTTGAGAAGTTGTATCCTAACCCAACTAATAACCTTAACAATATATTAAATTTTTATATCAAATAATTTTATATGAACACTACACAAAATCAAAGAAGAAGAGAAAAAAAATTAAATACGTACGGTATTTCTGTATAACTATACTGATCGCTTAGATAATACTTAAACGTAGTATTTGTAAACAACGTTTGTAAATATCAACATATCCATATATTTTCCCCTTTGCATCACTAAATTTTCTTAATTAATACCTTAAATAAAACCTGATCATGTATATAAAAAACTGAAATTGTGAAATTTTATTTGTAACGAAAGTTTTCGATGGTATTGCAACACTTTATTCAGCTAGAAACAGCAAGGACCAGAATATTGATTATATTCCTTAGCCCCTGCCAAACCCACCCTCGCGATGCGATCCGTGGAATGACATAACATTTGGCAAAACACGCGGATCACGACCAAATAAACAGGAACGCAATTAGACGACGATGATTGAACGGCGGTCACAAAAGTCTACTGTAATTGGCGAATACGAAACGAAATCAGCCAATTAGAATGAACGAATCGAGAGCGGCCATCTTTCCCCGGTAATGTTCGAGTCTGACCCAACGATCAAAAAACGCTCTCTTCAAACAATCTTCCTGATTGTCTTTCATACGCAAAGAAACGTGTCGTGGGAACAAATACTTTAAAAGGAAAGACCTTGACAATCGAGAAAGCGCGCTGCGTCGTCGCGACGCTTTATGACGATGCTTATCGGCGCGATGCGCCGTAATCGATAAACCGGCTGTCCGCCCACCCTCGTTGCCGTGTATTTCACCTTACGGTGCATTCAAATATTCATCACGGCCTGCTTTAATTCCCTACGGCCAGTCACGCTAATATACACTAGAAAAACTCATAATAGAATTGTTCAATCAATCAACGAAATCTCTTTTAATAATATCAACAATGGTATTGATACGTCTTGTATTGACGCCACTTCGACTAGATACAACCCCACTTTTCGAAAGTGTTTTATTACGAATTGAGTTAGATGTAGATATAATTCGATGAAATTATATCTCTGAGCAGAAAACCATGTTTAATAAAAGGAAGAAACTCAAACTCGTAGAAAATTTTCACAGAAAAACATGAAGGAAAATACAGATATTATTTCAGACGGTAATGATTAAACCATCGAGTTGCTTTCTAATTCGCGATTTTGCTAAGGCGCATTTGTATGTGATATTAATGACCAATGAATTTTTGCAACGACTATTTCCGGGATCATCAGTACGGGTGAGCGACTCTTGGCCTTCTCGACCCCGTGCACTGTGAATCTACCTGTGGCTTCGCTTCTCTCGACTCTAATCTCCTTACATATTGGCACGAGTTGATCGAAATCGTTCACTGCTTCAAACATTACCGTGACTCGTTTACGCGCGTACGAATAGGACGAATTCAAGACTCGTTTGACAACAATGCTAATTTTCATGAAAAAATTCGCGTAACCTTAAGAGATATAAGCCAGCGACGAGGACTGACCAAATAATCCATGTTATAACATTCCGAAGATATAAGAATATCAGAAAGAATTCAGTTCGCTGACAGACTCGACAGCTGATCGCTGAGTCGACAGCAACTCGCACAAACAACGTCTGTCAAAAGATGTAATCTGATCATTTCTCATTGTTTGGTAGCTGACAGATAAGATAATGCTCGAGGCTGAAGAAAAAACTGAAATTCGGTACAAACGTTTAAGTAGGCTGGCTCGCGAGTTGCGGCAAAGCGGTTGTACCACCGCACGACGCAAACGGTCATTCGCGAAAAAATCAATTCGAAGTGACGTGCAACATGTATGTTGAATATGTGTGGAACATGGTTGGATGACTGGCCGAAAATCATCAACCGGTATCTTAATCGGTATTTGATCGAGTGTACACTGTCAGGCAATGTCACGTCGGTCAGAAAGCGCTGCTAGAAGATCATCGGGCGAACGCGGAACAACCGTTTGTTGTAAATCGTGCACGGCCATTTTGCTAGAACCTGTCACGTCTGGTTGCAGTATATTTTACAGTCAGATCAACGTACTAACTATCGAATGCAACGTGAGAATAAAAGTCCGCGTACTTAGAGTCCGATACTCACTCTTTTTAACGGAGTAGCAGTAACCGGGATCCTTTGAGATCGGAAAAAATCACGGGAAAACCGGACTAACACAACCACCGAAGAACTACTCGAAATAACTTCTGCGATAGGACTGTCTCACAAGGTGGCGCCTGCGAAAGTCTTCCTTTCTAACGCATGCGCCAAGTATCGATGTCACTAATCTTTTTCGCTCTCCGAAGGAACTCACTGATGTGAAGGAACTACGTTTCGACCATAGACTTATACAAATAGTCTGCGTGTTCTCTTAAGAACCAGTGAAGAGAACACAAGAGTGAGAGAGCAATATTCTGGGCTGTAATTCGGGGTATCAGTTTCTGTTTCTAGTGGGTATTTTGGTGGGAAAAGAAACGAGCGCGATCGTATCACTGATATATATATTCTATGGATACGAGATTCCGTGAAGCGAATTGATCACAGCCATAGTGGCTTTGGCACGAAGCGCCACTGTTGTTCGCCCAGTGTACTTCATTCCTCTCTATTACTGATACCAGTGTCCTCTATATTCATTTTCCCTCGCACCACTGTCTATGTATACCAATCCGATATAAATATACGTACACAAAATCAAGCGCAACAATACCTTACTATGTAGAATTAAGTTAGAGATTATCGAAGATACGTAAATATTTTACACGAAACAAACATTTGACATTGTAAATAATTTTATGTCAATAAAGAAGTAGATAAGTAGTTATAATATCGATAATGGCAGTTAAAGTATTGGTATAGAACTCCGTTTAAAGATATTTTTTAGGAGTTTTATGTTTTGACGAGGTTAAGGTAACGCAAAATGATCAACAATGAAAGTATTAGCATGATGGCGAAATTATAAACTGTCAGCAAAAATTTATTTAAATTTAATATCCCTTTGTTAAATGTGTCTTTTATATACTTTTTAGGTAAGATTTAATAATAAATTATATCTGTTGCATCGTCAACGGCGCATCGTCGCATCAATTGGCGACGTAACCTATTTCCAATTTAAAAATCGAAACTTTGATGGCTTTTTCACAATCAAATTCGAGAGGTAATACTATTTATAATTTTTTTTTTTTTCAATAAAATTGATACTAGATCTTTATTCGCACTGATTGTAGAATTACAGAATAGAAAAATCTTAGAAGAATTGCAATTAAAAAAACAATTGCTTTTAAAGCAAGGTGTAGCACCAACATTGAATACATCATTAGCTGTTACATCAACAGGTTGTCCTTCTAATTTGGTAAATATATATTTCATATATCATATTTGTTTAGATTGACTGATAAATTATATGTCTGTTTCTTAATCATCTGTATTCATTAGCCTCCTACACAGACCTCTGATGGTGTTGTAATGAATGCATCCCAAAGAGCTGCTTTACATAATGCACATGCAGCATCATCAGGTTACTTTGTAACACAGGATTCTTCCTTTGGCAATCTTATTTTACCAGTTCTTCCAAGATTTGATGCTAAATAAGAAAATTAAGTTACAGCTTCAAATCATAAGTAATAAATAATTCTACAGACTTTGAACAAGTGTGATAAAGTGATTTTTAATATGAACTAAGTACCTCCTTCTAAGGGTACCTCTTAAAAGTAATAAAACTAAAAGTATAACACTGGGTGACAATTGATGATTAAACAAAGAAAATGGCTAGCATTACACTTCGCAATTTAGAGGCATGGTTGCAAGAGTTAGACAGATTTGAGAAACCAAAAGTATTGCTTGAACAATATTGTACTAGTGCTCATGTAGCATCACACATGTTGTACTGTGCTCAAGTACAATTTGGTGATATACAAGGACAAACAGTTGCTGACTTAGGTTGTGGGTGTGGTCACTTATCAATTGGAGCGAAAATGCTTGAAGCAAGTCATGTAACTGGTTTTGAAATAGATCCTGATGCACTTAACATTCTTTCTAGAAATTGTGATAATCTAGAATTATTTGTGGAAACTGTACAGTGTGATATACTACAATATCTACCAGGTATAGATATATGAATATGTAAAACTCTGTTTTAAAAGTAAAAATCTTTATATTATATACAATCTTACAGGGAGATTCGAGAAATTCTTTGATACAGTTATTATGAATCCACCTTTTGGTACCAAACATAATGCAGGCACAGATATGAAGTTTTTGGAAATCGCGACTAAATTAGCGTCAAATACTGTGTACTCGTTACATAAAACCAGCACGCGTAATTACGTTCTTCAAAAAGCTGCACAGTATGGAGCCAAAGGCAAAGTCGTTGCAGAAGTGAAATTTGATATACCACAATCATATAAGTTTCATAAACAACATTATGTAGATATTGAGGTGGATTTTATACGATTCGAATTAAATTAATAAAATATTTTCATGACACAAATTGTATATTCTAATTACTCGAATTTCAAGCCTTGAGCCAATGGCATTTCATTTCCACAATTAAGAGTTATAGTCGAACGTCGCATATAATTCTTCCATGCATCGCTTCCACTCTCGCGTCCACCACCTGTAGCTTTCTCTCCCCCAAATGCTCCACCTATTTCTGCTCCACTAGTTCCAATATTAATATTTACTATCCCACAGTCAGAGCCATGTGCAGACAACCACTACAAAATATTTATGTTTCAATATTTTGAGACATATATAATGCAATCATGTAGTTATATTCTTACCTGGAACATATTTCCTACATCCTTGGTAAATAGAGTACTACTTAATCCTTGTTGTACATCATTGTTAATAGCAATAGCATCTTTTAAAGAATTTGCTTCAAGAATATATACAATTGGTGCAAAAGTCTCCCTTTGAACAATTTCAGCTTTAGGTGATAAACCAGTAATAATGGTTGGTTCAACATAAAAGCCAACTCTGTTTATCTGTTTTCCACCGAATTCAATTTTCCCTCCATTTTGTAAAGCACTATTTATTGCTTGCTATAAATAATTGTTAATTATATTATCAGTTGATTATTTGTAGTTTTGTATTTTTATATTTTATATTTGTTAAATCATTTGTAAATCGTATTAATAATTGATTTCATGATATTAACACAACACTTGTACCTTATATTTATCTAATGTTTGTTGATTGTGTAATGGTCCATACAAAACATTATCATCTAAAGGATCTCCTACTCGTTCCAAAATACTCTTATATCCCGTTTTCAATTTTTCTATTAAATTTACACATTATCTTTTTATTAAATGCTTGCTGTAATTACAGTTAATTGAACTAAAGTATAAAACTTTACCTAAAAATTCATCTTTTATCTTGCTGTGAAGAATTACTCTTCTAGTGCTGGTACATCTCTGTCCAGCTGTTGCTACAGAGGAAAATACTACTGCTCTAACTGCCATTTCTAGATCTGCATCTGGAGCAACTATTACAAAAGGTAATAAATTAAATTAAATTTAATATACTGTAATCATGTGATAAAGATATAATTATTGCTATTAGTATTGCTTAATTTACCTATTGTTGCGTTGTTGCCTCCTAGTTCTAACAATGATCTTCCGAATCGTTGCTGAACTTTAACAGCTACATTTCTACCAACTTCAGTACTTCCAGTAAATGAAACTAGAGGTACACTATAAATAATAACAGTAATTGCATTGATTATGATATTACAAAAATTTACTAAGGTTTAAATATATTACATCTTACCGTGTGTCGTTAACTATAGTTTCACCAACATCTGATCCACCTGTTATCATACATGCAACCGAACCTGGTACACCATTTCGTTCTAATACTCCTGCAATTATTTTTGTAGTTGCAATAGAAGTCAATGGGGTAGTAGGTGCACCTTTCCAAACAATGGTATTTCCGCACACCATTGCTATAGCAGTGTTCCAACCATATACCTAGAATATCTTTTTTCTTAATTCTAATTATTTTTTTTATTTACCAATCATTTTATTATTTCAAATTGTGCTCACTGCAACAGGGAAGTTATATGCAGAAATAACTCCAACTACTCCAAGAGGATTCCACTTCTCAAAAAGTACATGATATTTCCTTTCTGAAGGAAATATACTACCAGGGAGCATTCTAGATAAGCCAACAGCATAGTCACATATGTCAATAAATTCCTGAACTTCGCCAATACCTTCTGGCAATATTTTGCCTGCAATGTCATATATTATAATATTAAAATTAAGTTACAATATTAAAAAGTAGAATTTTGTGGATAAACAAAGCATACCCATTTCTAAAGACACTAATCGTCCTAGTGGTTTTAAATTATTTCGTAATTCTTCTCCTATTTGCCGCATTATTTCGCCTCTTGTAGGAGCTGGCAGTGATGCCCACTGAGGCCATGCTTTACGAGCTTCTGTAATAGCATTGCTTGCTTCTTGAGGTGTTGATGTTCGAACTTTTGCTATTACTTTACCAGTTGCTGGTGAAATTGATTCTATTACCTGCATTGTATCATTAATAAAACCATTTCTTGTATATTGTAATTGGTATAATTTTAATTACTATTAACTAAATCAATAATATTAATTAAATTAAAACTCATACGATATGATTAAATAAACAGAAAAGAATACTTTGCCAGATCCTCCCCATCGTCCATCATAAAGACCCGGATTCTCGGTTGTAAGGCCTAACTGCTTTAAGAATCCATATTTTGGATCTGTTACTAAGTGCCTCACTTTCTGTAACTGAGGAATGTAGATGCTGTTTCTTGACAACGCACGAATCATTGTTAAATATTTACGACTAACTCCCTTAATCTTCAAGCCGCAATATAAAAAGACTCCGGGTTATCAAAACAACCGCTTATCGACAAAAAGAGAAGGGGTATGATAAGCTTAAATACCACTAAATATCACAAAAAATTGGAATTGAGTTTAACGTTCATACATGTTACAAAATAATTACAATGCTAGTTTGACACTAATATACAATGTTTTTTTAAAACCTGTAATAAAAATTCTCTTGCGTATATTCAGTTCTCTAACAGGAGTATGTTTCTTCAATAAAACTTCATGAAATAGATTGAATTAGAAAGTATAAATGTAACACTTAAAATATTTAAAAAAGAGTGTTTTATCCTAACATTATAATAATGTTAGTAACATCACAAGGTGATACGGCAATGATTGCAAGGTGACACAGAATTGTAACATTAAGAAACATTCGTCTCTTGACATGTTATGATTTAAAAATGTTTGGTATATGCCACGAGACGCGGAAATTTATTAAAAATGTTGCTTTTTTTTAAATTTCATTACTGAAATTTTGAAACTTTTATTAAATATGTCATCGTAATGCATCTTCGCATTGAAATGCAACTGTTTCAGCCGGGTCGACAAAATTGATAACACCGTAAATCAGAAATTAACTGCAGCACTGATCTCGTCAAAGTCGGTTGATCCTATTAATACGTAATAAAGTCAATAAGAAAATTATTTATTAACTTACTTATGAAGTAATCTTTCTAGTTCTACTTACCGTAGACTTATCAAAGTTTCCTAATAATGTAGCTTTTTGCATATCATCTACACCTTCACAACTTGCCAAGAATGTTGGCAAAAAATGTCCGAAAAACCATGCTATATTAACTGAAGCTAAACTATGAATAGCAGTTGCAATCTCATCCGCCAATAAATTATGGGATCTAAAAATAAATGTTTAAGATATTTTATCACTTCAAGTGAAACAAATTATAATTCAAAAATATTCCACTAACTGTTGAAATAGAACAGTGAATAACGCCATTAGAAATCTCTCGAGTAAATGAACTTTGAACACAGCTCGTTGATAAAGCCGCCACCGTACATTTAACTGTTCTAGACTTTGTAGACTTTGACGAAATATGTTAACATCCGGTTGAAGAAGGGCTTGGCCGAAAGCTTCTAAAATTGCAACTAATTCTTCCTTGTGTTCGACGGATTCGTCTTCATCAGTATGACCGAGAGTGCGTAGTATAGAAGTATTATAAAAATATTGCCATCGATGCATAAGTATACTAAAACAAATATTTAAATTTTATTATTGTTACATTAATGATTCAAATAGCCAAAATACAATCCGCATAGTACCTATGGAAAAGTTTTAACAACACAAGTGTAGTATCTGGATATGCACTAAGATCATTCCCGACTGCAGGCCAGACTTGGCCTAAACATAGATTAGTCACTGAAGGAACAAATGCTTTAAATGCATTACTAGGTGCTGATACGACCAATATTAAGATTTCTAATAATTGATCTAATGCAGGTCCCGCGGATATATTTTCTCTGTAAATGCATCAAATATGAAAATAAAATTATATGATATAAATTAAATAAAATTGTTAAAAATGAAATGATCTACCTAGTATAAATGTGTAGCATTCCTTGAACTGCATTTTGAGTAAACTCAGGGCCTAGTTGCTGTTGTAGTACTGAAAACACTGAATGCAAGAAACTAAGCAGAATCTCGCATACGCTTTGACATCTTATCATATATGGCAATAATTCTAATGTTCGATTTATAGTTGATCCCAAACACGAATGTAACATTTTTTTTATCGTTGTGGATGAGTCAGAACAGTCTTCTAGTAATTGAGTTAATGGCACTACTGTCATTGAAATGGTAGATTCCGAAGGTACAGGTTGTCCTTCTAAACCGAGAGGTGTAGATAATGTCGATACCATCGTGCCTACGTGGATTGAAATCATACATGTATTATTAAGATTTATTACTTAGTAAGCATTTAATTACTTACCCAACAATCTTTCTCTAATAGATCCATCACCATGTGGTAAGACAATTGCATTTACTAATGCCCTTTGTAGTACTTTTATTGTATCAGGTTTAAGGAATGGATATGTTACCATTGAAATCAAGTTTCTAAACGTGGGGTCATCCCATAAAACAGGTTTCAACATAGCAGTGATACTTTGGAAAAGATGCGTGGCGGAATGAGTTAAATTCGCTGGTGGTGGATTGTCACAGAATGTTGTATAATCTAATGCTAAAATGCATGAATCAATACATCGTTGACATAATGATTCTTTTGTCTTTTCTGGCCTGATGGCTATCCAATGGCACCAAGCTTGGAGTGATGCTAACAACTGTGAATGACTGGTCAACAAAACGAAGCATTTATATAAACTGCATTATATTAAAAATTGCATAAAAATACTTTTCTTTATAAACATTACTTACACTTCTATAAGATCTATTACAATTGCAGCTGGTTGCAATGATGCTTTGTACAATTGGTTTGTCTTGGCAAATTTACAGGCATCTAATGTTTGAGACACTACTTCTTCAGCTAATGACTGGTCAATACTCTGATCATCGCCTTATTTTTTATTAAACAATTATATTATGCTAAATCATAATCATGATATTATTATATGTATAAGAACTAACTTACCGAGGAAAAGTGAATATAATCTAGCTAACGCTTGAGTAGTAGAAGCTAAATCTCGTAAATGCGCGTGTACATTTGATGCTTCTGATTCGTTTAACAAAATAACTTGATTGTTAGCAATAACAGCCCCTAATTCTCCAAACATTATTAATCCTTCCCTCCAAGAACGATACTAAAAAGGTTTTACACAATTAAAAACTGCGAGTTAAATGATATATACATATAATTGATGAAAATTTTACCAATAATGTAAAAATCGGAATCGGAGAAATATCTGCTATTTTCGCTAAACACTCTATATTACATCTTAAGAAATGCTGCCACTCTGTTTCTTCCTATAATAAAAATATACAGATTAAAATAGATCTAAATTAAAAACAGGACAAATACGATGAAATTTTGTAGATTTCCTTACATTTTCGTCTAAGCTTTCTGTATCAAGATCTTTCAATGTGCGGGTATTGAACTTAAAACTCATTTTTTGCAATACTCTCTCGGCAAGAGCTAATGATACTGGTGAGTACCGAGACTGAGTGCTTTCTAAAAGTGTAGTCCAAACATCTAAGCATCGTAGATATCCGTTTACTGTTGAACACTGTTGAAAGGTATGATGGCACAAGACTTCTAATAACGTATTTACTGGAAATTTCGGACACGATTCAACTCTCTTCAGATGATTTGTTACAAATAATTGTAAGAACTCTGTCAGCTTTTCCATATAACTAAAAATATAATAACTTTTTCACAAATGTAATGCCTTTAGTTACAAAAATTTGTCAGATGCATCACATCATTCAATACCTTTCATTTATAGAATCCAAACGTTCCAAAAATTGAAATAATGTGACTCCATTTTGAAATATTTCTACTAATAATCTATCGGTTACGTCGGGAGAACATAGCGGTCGATATAAAAGTTCATTTATCGTAGTCACAGCTTGTACGGCCATTTCAATCTGTTTGCCATTCTGTTGATAAAACATATGATTAATATTTGCTAATTAAATTACAATATATTGTGATATTTGATACACAATCCTACCATTGAATCGTGATACCTGGCACAGGTAAAGATAGCATCCAGTAAATTTGTAGAAATATGTTCTGATAATTCAATCCAACTAAAGAGATGTGCTAACACATCCAATGTTGCTATACACACTTCACTGGTTCCTGTGGCTAGCCCTTCTACGTCTAGAATAGCTCTTGCAGGTGCTACTGTTTGACCGCTAGTGGGTGATGGGGGTGGTGTAACTGTTCCAGAACGACTTTGCAATTTTGTTGCTTCTTTTAGAAGTACTAAATAAATATTTTAATAAATATTAAACAAAAATAATAATTACATAGCTTTTTTTAATGAAGATAGAAATAACTTAAGATATATGAACTATACCTGTAAGAGAATCCAAAGTCAATGGTACTTGAGCACTAAGAAATCTAAATAACTCATTTTTCCTTTGTATTGGTAAATCTTCTCTTGGAGTGGCTAGTTCCTCCGAAGCTGTTCGCAAGTAAATGAGACCCAACAGTCTTGTATGCTTGTGACTTAATAACTATCAATGCATACAAGGAAATTAAAAATTAGATCGAAACAGTTAATTGAAAACTTAAATTCAATGTTAAAATATATACAAACCTGTAAGATATTTGAATAAAAATCTGGATAGAAATGTGGCCAATCGTGCCTAGCAATATCTACAACAAGTTTGACTACTTTGTTTCTTACAAAAGGAGCTACACCTCTTTCTAATGATAATGTATATAAAGTTGATCTTGTGAGAGCTCTGTCTTCCCATGGCAGTATTGGCCATCTTCTCCCAATTGTCGTCTACAATAATTTTCATTTCATAGCTAATTTAATTTTTTACCCTTTCTTGAATTATGAAAATTTTACTTTACAAACAATTAAAATAATGGAATTCAATTATGTTAGTTCATACCTCTAATGTAGATAAAGCAAACATACTGACATAATGATTGTTAGTAGAAGACAAGAAATGTAAACACGGTCTCCAGGAATCAATTTGTCCTGCGAATTCCTGGAAACTTCTTTCAATTATACGTTTTCGTTCATTTGTTGTTTCTGGAGAGAAAAATTCAGTCATCAGATGCTCCAAATTCTGCAGAGCAACTGCATCATTGTCCTGTAAATGTAATATTTACTTTGTGTTTCAGTAATGAAACAAAATATCAAAATACCAAACAAGAACTATGCTCAATATTATATATGATAGAAATTGGAAATTATGAAAATAATCTTTTGTTCAGAATTTTTTAAATTTTTCTTTATGGAAGTGGAAAACATTCTCAAAATATTCCTTAGTAATTTTCCGTTATTCAGTTTAATTTAATAATTAATGATAATTTTGACAAAGGAATCTATTCATTTCCTAAATAGTACATATTAAGAGATTTACGTGTTATCTTTAAAACCCATTAACGATATACCTGCATTTGTTTGTAAAATAATTCACATTGATTATCATTCATATAATTATTTAACGATAACGTATATTTTATTTTAAAACGTACATATTTATTTTAGAACATAATATAATACGTGTGTTTAATTACATCAAACGATAATTATTTCACGTACCATGATAGCTACAGTCAAAGAGCGTGTATTACTATAAATGCCGTATATAAATACACAAATCACACAAGGTTAGGCTCTCACTTGTCAAACGTCATGTTTGAACCAACAAAGTAATTAAATACTCGATCTCTCGATTCCTGCATGTAGGTACTTAGATACCACATGAATACATTTAATATACTTATATTTCTGGCATATGTGTGTACGAATATAAGCCATCATGTACCATTACTAGATGTATACCATTACTAGATGTAGCCAATAGTAGGAAAGAATGAAAAAAGCAACCGTTTTTATTGAAGATTCGTTTTAGAGCTTTAGTTCCTTATTTCAACCGCGAAAAATGAAGTACCTGTAATGTTACTTGAAATTTATACGATTTTTTTTATTTTATAGGATTATATACATATAGGTAAGTATATGATTCTCTATCGTATTTCTCCCTGGTCTTTTCACATCTACGATGTTTATTTCTATGCCGTAACTTCATATTTCTTTTCTATTTTATACACATTGCTGTTTTGTATAAATATTTATATATATCCGGTCAGAAACCGATATTCGTTCTTTACTTAGTAAAAATTAGATAGCTCAAACAGTATCTCCAAAAAGAGAAGTATAAACATAGCCGAGATATTCATATCTATGGCATAAACAGATCTATTGCACAACGTATCACATAGTCGTGCAGTATGTAGTTGGTGAAATTGAAAAAATGACGTCTTTGATTAAATTATTAAGCAATAATAGCGATTAAAATAATTTTGTCGAGAATTGTTTTGAACCTTACACTGCAGGTCACCTTTGATATTTAAGATTATTTATAAAATATGTATTGCATTACGTGAGAAGTGAAATATAACATAAATTATATACGATTCTTGAACCTGTTTTCCGAATTGTATACTATGCAAAATTTTGTTAAATTAAATGCAAGCAGATATTGGTCTAGTCTTTATCTTTACTTACGTAGAAAAATGTAAATTCGTGTCATATAATCCAAAGACTACGTAATTTCCGTCTCCATAACTTCTGACGTTAACGATTCAGGAGAATTCTATCTATAGGAAATTTTAATATTTAATTATATTCTATTTATTTATTTTAATTACTATCCAAATATGTATGTATGTATAAACATACATATGTACGTTTATATTTACCGAAAATGTTATCTTATCATTTTTGTGTCTCGCACGACATTACCGACTCGGTGTTGAGAAAGACTGTAGCGCCAGTGAAATGATGACAAAAGATAAAATGTGTAATTACATATAGCGACATTACGATATTCGATTATTATTGATATAATTTCGTGCCATCAATCTATAATCTATAAGATTTAACGTGACAGTAGGAAAAGAAGAAAAAGTGTCATCCAAAGTGTCATCAACTAAAGATTGAGATCAATAGGTTTTAGATTTACTTTTACATTGTCAAATATTTCTATGATTTCCGGGTGTACAGAAATGTAGAAATAGGGGAAACTGATAAAGTTGGAAGCTATGAAGGACAGAATAAACCTGAAATGCAATACCTTTTTGTGCTTCACAATTTTGGAGATTTAGGTGAGTGATCGAATATAAGTATGAAATTTCAAATTAGTATCGTAAACGAAATAAAGAATTCTATATGTCTATAATAGTTGTCATCTTTATACACATTGAATGAATAAACAGCTTATTGAAATGGTAATTCTAAGCAGAAGCTATCATGCTCTTAACTTTTCAATGTGATCTGCCCGCGCTGTTTCATCTCCGAAATTATTAATAACGTGAACGTTATGCTTATCTCTTCTATTCTTGCTTCGATTACTTTGAATATTTGTCGAATTCAGTTCATCGTACTTTTTTTAAATTTTATCAAACAAAACAACATATGTAATTAAATTGATAATTTAACTAAAATAATCTTTAACATAACCTTATACATGAAAATAAAACGGAGTTGCCCGCGTTGAAGCAAATTGGATTTATATACATATTTAGTCCGAGAGATTTCGTAAATAACTGTTAACGATATATGCCTAAAATTGTTAAGTTGAAGAAATGTTTAATAATTTCAATTAAGTTGCTTCTATCATACATGAGATATAAAATTATTTAAGATTAAGAATCTTAAGGTTATAGAAAATTTTTAAGTTTAGTCACATCACCTTTATTTGCGTGAATTTCGGTTATCCATCGGTAGCTCGAACTGATTGCTTGTCAATATGAAGAAAAGCAAAGGAACTAAAAGGTATTTGATAGAAATAACTAGGATAGGAAGAAAACCATACTGCGCTACGCGGTTAATTTCGTTCATAGTCCGCTTTTATATTGTGGCTAAAATTTAAATCAAGTTCAGTTTATACCTTGGGATATCCTCAACCATACGTGGTTTATTCTCTGGATAATATTAGTCGAATGTTCATTGTTTAATGTGAGTGAAATGTGACGTGCAGATAAATGAACAATATATAAATATATGGATATTAAAAGATTTATAAGTGTTATTATAAGGTTGGGCTATTATTATTGGTAAAATACACACAAATGTTATAGGCCATTCTTCTCGAAAGTAAAGTTTCATATGATAAACTTAGAGCCATTTTCTTATTTTAATTTTCTTTGAAATATAAGATTGGATCGCTATTCGTAATGTAAGTACAAGTCAATCGTTTTATTTTGTTTCAAAAGTAAAGCTTTGCACGATAAAAGGTTATTTTCTCATTTTAATTTGTTCTATAAAATCTCCATAAAATCTCTTGCACTGCTCTTGTATAGTAATAAAGCAGTGATATTGAAATTTTATACTAAAGTGAAGAAAAGAATATTTTATATATTACATATATTACATATTTAATTAATATTTATATTCCAAAGAATATTTTTCTCTCTTTGTATATACTCCAAGATAAATAATATTATAGAAGATAAATAGAAATCATTTATTAATTATTTATCAATTACTTATTAATTGTTTTTTTGTTTGCAAGAGAATATATGTTCATTTATCATAATTTTCTGTTATTAATTCGTATTATAATTTATATTATCGACAAATTTCGAAGTAATTATTTATTGGTAAACGGACAGCGAATGTTTTATTCATTTTCTTATTCATTCGTAAATTAATGCTGTTACGCAATATATGAGTTCTGAACAAAGATATCTATGTATGATCATTGAATAATAAATTCATTCCCCTTTCAATAATGTATAATAAGGTATATAAACATTTTAGAAATAATATTGAAGTAATTTCAAGTAATTTAAAAAATTGAGTTTCATTAAATTTTAATTTTACATAACTTAAAAACTTTAATTTTTTATTTTAAATAACATACAAATTTATTTTATTTTGAGATACGATAGAAATGGTTATAATTTTATTTATAATACCTATATAATTGTATTACTATTTAGAAATCTCACGAGAGTTCATTAGAAGGTTTATAAAATATAAAAGTATACGTTCAAAAAATTGTGTATAAGGATACAAGCTGTTTTAAAAAGATGGGATATTTAGCATACGTATTAACGGCAGATGTAAAAGAAAGTAGAAACAAAAACTGGGATTTTATATGAATTTATAATTACTCTAACTGTAATTGCATACACTGTTGTGGGAGTGCAAACTTTTCGAGAAATTTTTGGGTCGAATGTAGAAGAGGAACATTTTGTAGCTATTTTCTCATTATTTTAAAAGTATATCGTTAAATGGAAAACGTATGTTAAGAATATTATAAAACTTATGGATACCATCTAATGAAAATTGTAAGAAATATTCATACAAGTCAGCGATCCTTTTTGTACCATTCGGTAATTTTAGTTATAAATAAAGTTAGAAATTTCTCTGTTACGAAATGTTCTCATTAAAAATATAGATTGAAATATGTCATATTGTATTAAAGAAGGGACTAAAAGTAATTATCAAAAGCATTTACAATGTATAATATATATCCACCTATATTGTATAAACATATGCGACGTACGTTTATGCTTAAACGGTCAATAGTATACTAAAGCAAAACATGTTAAGTTTAGTTAAATATTCTCCAGTTTCAACTTCAACATCAAAATCTAATTTGAATATTTAAAACTATGAATATCGAAATTTGTCTTGGGATAATTCTAATGATGTTATTGTATTCTCATAAGTGCTTCTCGTTTACATTATACCGATTATGTAAACAGTGGAAAGCTTGAATTATTGAAATTTGAACTAATGCATGCTCTAATTAGTGCTATTAAAATGTACTCATAGTTGATTAATCGATATTATTATTTTATTAATCTTCAAAATTTTTGCTGTTAAAAGCTAAGAAAAATACGCGATTTTAATATAAATTGAATTTTCGAAACACACATTGGCAAACAGTGGCATGCACATATTATCTGTGCACATTATGCAGATAGCGAGTACATGTACAAAGGAAACCTTATCAGAGTTATATCCAAACGTCGTCTACATCAGTGTGCTATTATTCGCTTAATCGTTGTCTCCGTAATATACATGTTCCTCTTGAAAACTGTGTTTCACACGTCGAACTAATTTAATCTTTTTTTTCTTTAATTTTTCATTTTAAAGTTTGGTCAGCTGTATTTTCTGGGCAAACAGTTGAATCATTAACTATTATTCGTTTTTCAAACATAAAAAGTTCTTTAGAGGTCGTTGTAATTATTAATTCAGACGTAACTAGTATTAAGAAATGGAAAATAAAACTGACGTAATTTTCTCATCTTCACTTTATTAAAAATCTTGAACTGAAATTAACAGAATTTATTAATTCATTACTTCATTCTATTGATTCTTTCTCAATTTTAGATGAAACAGATTTTAAATGGAACAATGTAGATGAGTAAATTAAATAAAGTATGTATCGTCATAAAAGCAGGTGTAAAATTACGTTTTATAGAAAAAGTATTGACTTTGTGACCTACATATGGTGTCCTATATTGATTTAGGCATATGTCGATATATGTCAATACCTCGATGAGTACTATAAGCTTCCAGAGCTTTTAACGTCTTTTTTTTTTTTAAATACGTCGTATAATATCTAACACGTATAGTAAAGAATATTTAATTTATGTTTTAAAAGGATAAAGTCAAAAAATGTCTCCTTTATATGTTTTTCTAACGTATTTTACTGTCAAAAATAAAACGAAGATCTCATATACGCATAAGCTATACATTTTTCGCTTTTTTAGAAACTCTTTTACTACTCTCTATTAAAAAGTAATAATGAAAATTCAAAATATAAAATAAATGATGGTTAATGGATTCATTTTTAATGCGATACGAGGCAAGAATATGTACATAAATAACGTATGCGTTTTCTACTGATTTACAGCAATAAGCATAACGCATTAAGTGTATTGAATAATAAATAGACTTGCTGAATAAATCCGATAATACATTGATGTTACATTATATCTCATATTTCGAGATAATATCGATTCTATAGCTTGTATTGGCGTACAATGTAAATTTTATTTATCTATTTTTGCCCTGTCCAGAGAAGAAAACAGAAAACCATTGCCATTTTCCTCATATATTGTGCTTTTATTGTAACCTTTTAATACACCTTTTAAGAAGCTTTGTTTCATGAAAAACCAAAAAGCTGTGTTTCATGAAATATAAAAATAACTATAATTTGCAGGAAGGAGGTCAAATAAAATACGTGTTTTAATTTAAAAAATTAGGAAATTTTTACACAAGTACTTTGACAAAAAATAAAGAGTGGGTGATTATTCTCAAAGTTAGTTCCATATATTCGTTTTCTCCTCGATGAAAAAGTTGGCACGAACTTCTCGAATAACCTGACACAATTCCACTTTTTGTGGGAAATGAAAAAGAAGAAAAATTAGATTTAATAGTACTCCGATGTTCTTTATTTGTCACATAATTTATTTATTTCCAGAGCTCTTTTGCGCAATTTAGCTAATATTATTAATGAAATTTTACGAGTCATAAGGTCTCAAGTCACAACTTAGAAGTTAACGATATTAATACATGAATATGTATCTTGGTTACGCAGCAGTAACAAATCTTGTAATAAAATGAATAAAATTTCACAAGTAAATTTCACACATTATTGTAAGTTATTTATCTGTTCCGTTTAATATAAAATTATAAAATTGTAAAAGAAGCCTATAATATAGAAATTTTATAAATAAATTTCACAAGTTGTAGTATCCTATTGAAAAATAATAGAATCATAAAAGAAAGGTATATTACCTATGAATTGTTAAATTTTAACCAATTTACTAATACTTGGAAAATTATCGTAGAAGAGGGAAGCCAGAAAATTTAGTCATTAGAAAAATGACAAGGAGAAAGGTTAAAGACATCGAAACGCGTTATGACCTGTACAGATGGCAAAAGTCTTTACCGTCGGTTCGCATGAGTGGAATCTTTGATGCTCAGTTGACACGTAATTTCCTCACCTTCTTCCTTGATTCTCGCCGCGTGAACCCGGGAAACGGAGTAAGTTTCGACGAAGAGATCCGATGCCGGGCATCTCGACGTTCAAACTTATTCCTTTCACCGTGAAATCGAATGATTCCTCTTGGATTTCATCTCAACGGTGACGACTCGAAGAGGAAACGACTGTCGTGACTCGAGCGATTCAACAGTCTAAGTGTCTACCAATAACAGCTGTATTACAAATTCTAAATTGTTACTGTAAATCAAACTTGATGATCTTGGATAACTTAAAAATATTTTCGTGCAAATACAAGTCAAATTTTGATTTGTTTAGGGCCTTCAAATTAAATCACAGAGGGTTAACTATTTATTGGATTATATACTTGCTATTTATTGATGATATAGTATATGGTTGCTTATTTATTGGATTATATTGTATATATACAATGTATATTAACTATACAGTTTATTTCATGATATAGATATGCTATGGCAATAGAGAAGCGAAAGTAAATTGATAGTCATTTGCACGAAAGACAAGTTTATATAGATAAATTTTATAGTATAATCGCCGAATTTCTGCAGATACATTTTATTATATTAACTTCTTACTATAATTCTTTATTCCGTGTAAGATGCAATGATCGTTACTCATAGTAAAGTCGCGTCTCAGTTATAATCAATGTGAAACACTGTATCAAATGGAACACGTCCGTAACACGAAACACGATATGGGAGAGTCTGCTAATCGATGTCGGATTAATAGATTCGTGTTTCTCAAATGGACATACATGACCATGGTATTATCTTCCTCGCAAAGGAGACCAGTATCCGCGGGGATAATCAATCGATGGTACCTAGATCTTGATCAAAACTGATGTTTGTAATGGGAGAAGACCAAAGTAGGAAATCTGTAAATTGCAAATGGGTCCTATGAAGCTGCTATAACTATAAATAATCCCTGCAACCGGTGATTAGTTTCGAAGGAGGAAGTGCTCTAATAGTAACCGCACCGCAACGTGCGCCTTATGATTATCTATAATTACAAAGGAAGAGTAGATCTGAAATTTCTTAATAAAACTCTGCAGATATTTAAAATTTTGATCTCTTCTCAGTCATAACGAATAATTAATGGATATATTCTTACGGTATTTTACATTTCCTATGGTGATTTATTGAATTAGGTATGTTGTAACAAAGAAAAGGATATAATATTTTATATCACAAATTAGTTTACTTTCGGTACTTTTCTATTCGAAATATTTTTCATCTCTATCGATTCATATTTTTCATATTTCTATAAATTTGTAAGAATGTTAATAATACCTAACATCGCTGCATCATCTTTAGCATTAGTAAAATACGACCATCAAAATTTGTTTAAATGTACTATTGAATGAAACGATTTGATTAATCAAGCTATGTAAAAATTATTCGTAATCAATCAATGACATAATAGTTATTTAGCTGATTGCGCGATAACGTGATCGTGTAAACATAGTATGAGACACTGAGACACGTTCTGTTCTAATGAAATGATTACTATACAGAAGTGTTTATGTACGTTTACATCCAGTTGTGTCTACGGCAACTGTTGCGTAAACATGTAAATAGCATACATCCAGGTGCATTCATATGAAGCTTATGTTAGTTCAGAAATCCTATAAAGGATGTATCGGTATCTGTCACGCAGAGAGCAAATTGATTACGTTATACAAACATAACAGTTGATGAAAGCATGCTTTACAGTACCTACAATACTTTTCAAATACCGAGGAATACAATAAAATGATGCTGGTTTCAACTGTAATAATTATCTTGGATATTTTTACTCAAAGATTGCGTTCGTTTGATTACTTAATAAAAATTTTTGGATAATTATGTACATGATAAATACAAGTCGATTTAAACTTGATTTCAATATCAACGAATCACGTATTTAATTATAATATCTTTCTGATAATTTTCATAATGAACAATTGAAAATCATGAACAATTTGATAACTCCGCAAGAAGATCGTAGTTTATTGATATTTAGTCACTAGTTTGCAATTAATTTACATATGTTAATAATGTTCATTCACTG
This sequence comes from Bombus pyrosoma, assembly GCF_014825855.1. Lineage (NCBI taxonomy): Eukaryota > Metazoa > Arthropoda > Insecta > Hymenoptera > Apidae > Bombus > Bombus pyrosoma. The sequence continues at coordinate 1,210,732 of NC_057778.1, read as the reverse complement.
TTACGATAAATCAGAATGTAATTACGAGCGATAATTAACTTAATGGAACCTCAATTTAATTATAAAACAACAAAGAATTAAATTGATTATATATAGCGGACTAAAAATTTAATCTCGGAGGAGCTACTTTTCTATTTCTTACCTTTTCTGAGAATTTAGAAGTGGGTAACTGTTTTTGTTGGTAATTACGTATTTCATATCATTTCATTAATTTGGTATAAATACTATTGACAAATATACTTACAGAACACAAATGCCAGACACTTTCCTGTTCCCTTCTTTCTCCGAAAGATTTAGGTTATTCTAGAATCATTTTTCTACCCCTCTTTTAGCTTCAATTTTCCTCCCGTCGTCGTTAGTGTTTCAAATTCGCCTGATTAGAGGAAGAAAATGGTCGTTTTAAGTTAATTGGATCATCCAGGCAAAGTGAGGTTCTGCAGTGACGCAATTTCACACTCGAGCCTCAACGATAATTAAACGGCCTATGCATGTAGTTGCGCTATGTCGATCTCTTCTTTCTTCACTGATCTGCTAAACTACCACGACTAATATTATGACATTACTAATAAGACCATTCTTTCGGTTCCTCGTGAATTCGCATCTCTCTCATCCAGAAAATGCGACAATCAGTTTTTATAAAACAAACCCCATTTTGTTTCCGTATTGGGTTTTTGAAGAGGTACCGAACAGGCAATGAAATATTGAGTTACGTTAAAAGCTGTTCATAGAGTGAAAACGATGGAATATTTATTGGATTTGTACGAGAATAAAGTAATAGTCCCTTGCTTTGTACAATCATTTATTCTTTTATAGATGTTCTTTTGTGAGAGATTTGAATAACGTAATTGTATACTATTTTAGTATATGCACTGGTATTCCTTCCAAGACGGATGTTTCTTTTAACAACGACGTTAATCATGATTGAAATCAATGGCGTCAATAAAATACTAAGCCAGTAATGTTTCCAAATACTAATTTATAAAGTCTAAAGTAAGGCTATCCAATCCTTTTACTATTTTCTTCCGTTAAGACAATTTTTATTTTCAATAGTAGTATTTATTTTAGCACAGTAATTATTGATTCGTTTCTCTTTTTAAATCTTCTTTGTCGAAACGCACAAATTCAAGAACACAATAGCAGTAATGGTAGAAGGATTGCACGCGTCAATAGCAGCCAATCTGTTAATAGATTAATAGTCAGAGCTGCGTTGCATGGGATATCGTGAATTAATAAAAGTTGATTAAAATAAATCACAGTGAGTATTTAATATTTATATTCATGGTATATTCGCGGTGTATGTGTACCAATTATGCATATACACAGCTATGCGCGAATATTAAGATATTTGCTGACAGGTAATAGAAATTGAAGCCTTTTAACATTATATGTGCTTTATAATTTCAAACGTTAAACAACAAAATGGAAGAGTATTATTTCACTCACATCATGCATGCTTTATAATGTAAAATAATTATTGTACGTTACCGTACTTACAGAAAAAAGCCATGCTATAATGGACAGTGTTTTTACAAATTCAAAGAATTATAAAGTTTTTGAATAAATATAATCACTCTTATTTATATTCGACGGCGTATGTACGTAGATAGAAAATTACGTCGAAAGGGAAGCTTAATTAATTCCGTTTATTACATTTACTTTCTTACCAAATTAACTTCCTTATCATAAAAGTTGGTTTCTCGGTGGTTCGTATTTATGGAATTATTTCAAAGCACGATTTGGGAATTAATGTCTTCAATGCTCTGTTAATTAACACTCTAGCTCAATTAACGAAAAAGTGTATTCAAGAATCGTTTCTTCCGCTCTTTATAATGACACGCTATTACACGAATCGAAGAACGTCTCTGGAAAACTTTTCTTGGCTCCTCGGTAAGCTGCAACCGCAATCCCGGTATCCTTTTTCCTCTTAATTAAATTTATTGGACTTCGAACTTTTCAATCGATTATTACATCAAACGTAATTACCTCACCTCCATTCAGAGTATTATCGACTATATTATATCTGAAAGAAACTGGGAATTCGGATTCTGCGATAGCTATTTCATTTGCTCGTTCAACGTTTTCTATTTCAACTATATCGTTAGAAATATTTTTTTTTTACTTGTTTATGAAAGAACCAACATTCGTAATCCTGATATTAACGAGATGATAAACTACGCTAGAAATTACGCTAATAGTCAGAAAATGTATTTAATACAACACTGAGGTAGGTTCCAAATTTGTTGAAAAATGTAAGTTCTATATCATTTTTTAATACAGTATCAAATCTATCTTCTTATATTCATACTTATCTATGCACGTGACGATTTTTCCATCGAACTTCGTTTAGAATCGTACAATATCCTTTGAATGAAAATTTACTAGAATAACACAAAGTTCCTGAAATTGAAATTTGCTGGAATCCTAACAAAATATTCTTTACGTAAATACTTTCCTGAAAAATTAAATTTTATTAACAACAAGTACAGATGCAGATTTTAGTGCACATTTAATTGGATATTACAATGAATGTGATATCTCCTGTTCTTTATAGTTTCGATTGAAACTAACAACGAGATTACGTGTCTCGTATCGCATTCGCGAATAGAATCTATCCAGAGCTTCGTCGTTGATAGACGAAGTTTATATTAGAAAAGTTTTTATGTTTTCTACTGGTTGTATAGGCCCATCCTTTTACCTCTGTACCTGTTCTCTCCCGTAACACGATTGAGTCTCGTGACCTATTCGTGTTATAAAAATATTCCATTTCCGCCTAAGATGAAGCACAGCTTGTATTATTCCTTTTATGATCAATGGTGTGATTTTGATAACGCATAAATAGTATCTACAAATTCCTTCTGTGTTCTATTTTAACCAGTTGACTGCGTTCGACGTGTATGTACGTCAATCCAAAACTTTATTTCGGGGCGGTTGACGTGTAAAATAGAAAATTATCATTTACTATAAAAACTCAAAATTTTAGTGGAACTATTATCCCAGTAAAACTATGATGTATTTAAAAAAAAGAAAAGAATTTGAAAAAAAAGAAAAGGTTTGGTTATTTGATTATTCTTTTTGGTATATCAGTTATACTCCATATAATATATTGCTTTTTACAAATTGAGTTGATTATTTTGCATCGACTATTCTCTGATTTGTTTTGTGCATTTTACTCCGTATATCGACTATTCCCCGAATTGTTTTGTGTACTTTGTTATTTTTTGGCAATTTTAAAGTTTTTAATAACAATATCTTTATTCAACAATGATTTGTTAATTTTTTACCGAGTAAAAATATAATGCTTCCTTGTTTCGCTTTATTTTCTTCGTAAAATTTTTAATAGGGGCATTTACCCTGTGGCCGACGTATATACTTGTCATTGCTTGATTTTACCTGCGTACCCCGTAACGAATTTTTGAGATTAAACTCCGCAATTAACAAGTTAATATCCTAATATTACAATCGAATAAAACAGAATAGATAATTTAATAACATGGAGCAGATAATGCGGAAAATTATTACACAAATTAGTATCAAATGGAAAATATAACAATGTTTGAAGTATGTGATGTTCTCAAATTTCCGCTACATGTAATAATGGATATATGTAAATTTTGTAGAAGCAAACGATTAAAATTTAAACTTTATTTCACAATTTCATTTTATTATATCGATAGAGCAATTCAATATCGAATCGCACAAAGGTGTAACGCAAATATATTAAATGCAATTAGCATTTTCGATGTTTACCTCATAAATATGTATTCACATTATTATATTGGAACAATGAATCGTTAAAATCTTGCGCAAGAACGTGACATAAATAATTTAATTAATTAATTATAATTGTTAATGAAAAGCAAAGCTAATTACACAAACATGCTGTTAGCACGTTTCAAATAGAATTTTTTATAGCATATTCGAACGAAATTTTGGGGATATTATAATAGTTACCGTCATTTATGATTGTGGCAACTTAATTATTTGATAATCTTTAAAATAAATAAAATATTAGTAAAATATACAATATCAACGTACAAACATTTTTGATAAAAGAATATAAAAATTTGTTTATTTTAAAGCTTGATTATCGTTAAACTTATTTTTCAATTAAAAGAATATAAAAATTTATTTCTTTTAAAACTTTATGCAAGAAATACTGTAACATCTTGGAAAACTATAACAAAACTCTTAATCCCCAAAAATTCTAAAACTAATTCATTTATAAAAAAATTACGTTAAATTTCAAAAAAAGTTGCTTCAATCCTAAGTTCCTCTATGCAAAAAAATCTTCTTTATTTTCCATCCTTAATGACTATTTTCCCCGATTGCTTTTTTACATATGTACGTTGTATATGTATTGTTGTATCTACGATTTACTCAGGTGCTCAAGTTCAAAGCGTGGCAGCAAGTCGAAGTTTCGGTCATTACTTAAGTACAGGACATACCGGTAATTTACGATTGTCTGGCAGTGTGCGGTCGATCGTCCGTGAATTACATTTTGTATATGCGTACATCGTGTGGTCGCACACATGTGCAATTGTTGCTAAAGCATCCGTGACGTAGGACGGTCAGGTCAAAGTTCCTCCCAAACTCTCGTTAGGCAAGAAGAGAGAGAGACCGAGGGATTAACAAGACAACGGACAAACAGAGAGTATAGTTATGTAAAACATGACCAAACACTAAGATATAGAGCAAGGAGAAAAAAGGGAAGAAAAGAAGAGTGAGAATTTAAAGGAAAATGTAAGGTTGCGAAGAATGGAAAAGAGGAGAAGAATAGTAGATATTCGCAAAAATCTTTGTACACCGTATAAAAAGATTATTCTCATGAGTATCAAATGCTACGAAATCTCACTGCAAAGTTGGAATTATTTTATTATTTTTTATATAAAAAGAAATGTACGAGTTTAATTTTTACTTAACTGCTTCCAATTGTTTGCTTAAATAGAAATGGCTTTTTATAAGCTGTGCGAAGACTTCTGTGAATGATTAATATGTAATAACTTACGATTAATCCAATCTGTCGGAAATGTTATTCTTGCCTGTAAAAAGTTAGGCAGAGATACCTAAATTTGAATAATTTTCTTATGTTCGATGTTCAAAGGGTGATTAATAACAAATACTTCTAATTTACTAAAAATTTATTTCGTCACATATAAAAGTAATCCTTTACATGGCTTCGATATAACGTTCAGAAACTCATTCGTACATTTGAGCAAAGTTCTAATCGAGTGACAATTAAATTCGATTTCCCCAGGAGTAAACCAATTCGTTTCCATGAAATTTTTTCATCATCGTGGTTAAGAAACTACGCAAGATTATATCTGTACGCCGTATTGTCGAATGGTTGCTCCTAACAAAATTGTCAAATTTATCCTCCATTTCTTTAGAAAAAATAATTTTTACCAGAGGTTTGTCCAGACAATTTTAAACCATTCTTATATCTAATTTTTCTTTTACACAACTTTCACATATCGTCGGGTAAGATTGATTCAAATAGTTACGTAAAATTATGGAAGATCTAAGGTCGCGCTGCGACTTTACAACTTATTCTGGTATCTTTGCACGGACACTACGAATTTTCTTTAATTTCACCACCCTCCTTGTTAAAAGATTTATTTTTTTTTTCTGTAATTTCACTTATAAGTATGAAAGGTTACAGTCGACCACGAATATCGCGCTTAGATTAATTATGTAAATGAAATCTTAAAATACTTTCTAGCTCAAATCCACGAGCCAAAGGACAGACATATTTCATCTGAAACAGACATTAAAAAGTAGTTAGAATATTGCGTGTTCATAAAAAATGTGTCTAAATTGAAACAGCGTAAAAATAATTAAATCAGATGAGACCTAGGTGTCTCGTTTAAACGAGACATTCTGCATATTATATTGCACGAAATTATAATTCTCAAACTTATTTGCATAATCATTAGAGGAGGATCGAATATAAATATTTTATTGTATCTATATTTTTTAATTGCATTTCTATTTACATTTTGTAATTGGATAATATATATGCATATATAACGAGTACATATGCATTACTAAAAACAATTTCATTCACAACTCAAACATTACGATGAATACCAGCCTTAAGCAATTAAACTTCGGATCTCATCATAAAGTGAAAATGATTATTTTAGTACGTATATGCACAAGTGTACATAAATGTAACTACAGTCGTCTCATCGAAACGATCGCGATAGTTCGTTTGAAATTCAAACAAAACTGTGGCGAACTACCAATCTCCTTCGCAGAGACCAAACCTCATCCTCTTGCAAATACGCTGTTCGAACGTGTACGAGAATCTCTTGGCCAGATTAGAAAAGACTTTTTTCAACCAATATGTAGTTGGACGAGACGTGACAGCTTTTCTTTGTGCCGTATATGATGTCTCATCACCCTCTTTTCTATCAATGACCAGTGATTGTTATTTTTCAAAAATATCGCTGATATTTACATGCAGATATTCCAACTATTTGAGATTTCAGTTATTTTAAGAGAAACTTTTTCAAATAATTTTCTGTTTTACTGCGTTACTATATTTTTGTATTAAATCAGTCGTGAAAGTTTATTATCTGACGCACCGTGAACAAAAAATAATGGTCACGGGGAACAACATTTGTATTGCACTTTTATCAAATACAGAGGCAGTTACAGAGATATCCGTCAAGGGAGGGAAAGCTGTTCTCTGTTCTCTATACAGAGCATGTGCTGGAGTGATGTAATTTCTAGTCTAACATGGTGTAGCTAGTTCGTAAAATACACGAGTTTCGACATTGTACGCTCGCGTTCGTCTCGTAAATCTGTTAGCCCCAAGAAGTACGTAATTAGTTCTCACTGTATTAGAGCAATAAATTTAATGAAATGTACCGCATTGATAGAAAGTTTCCACTGAACTGAAAGATTTCTCCTTTCCAGTGGATTAACTCTTTCAGTAACATTAATGCAATTTTTCTACCACTTCTATTTCACAGTTACTTATATGGTGCCATAAAAAGTGTCGTAAATAGATCTATTCCTGACGAAAAACAGTAAATCTACTTCTTTCAATTGATAAAAATATAAAACGTAGAACAGAAAAAGAACTAAAATTAAAATCTTTAATTATTCTTTTGTATTAGTAATGTCAAAAACGTCTTTAATGTTTGTACTTGAGAATTTGAAAGAACAGCCTTATTTGAAAGAATTTGAAAGAATAGCCAGTTATGTTTTTTATCGTAACAAGTATGATTCAGTTAAGATATATAATTTAGTTGTTACTTAAGATTTATAAATTATGAATTAACAGACAATTTAGAGATCATACTAAATTAAAATATTTTCTAGTAAATCATTTTTGAATCAGAATCTTTCTTAAACACAGAATTACATTCCAACATTAATTAAATCCATAGTTTGGTAATTGTGCTGTGAGAAAATATATCTATATGGTGGATCAATTTTTTGAAAAATTTGTATTTCGTGCATGCAGAATCTTTTAGTATAATATCAAATACGTCTTCTATATATGGAATAACTGGAAATTATTCTTTATCCTAATAAGATAATTTTTCCTAATGTAATTTTTACAAGTTCGTATAGGATAATGTACTATTTCTTAAAATTCAATTTAACGACAAAGATTTTACTAGATCGTAAAATTAATTCGTACGAATACTTTTAGTCAGTACAGTATATGTAAAATGTGATGTAAAAACACAAAAAACTGGCCCCGTTGTTTAGTAGTACCTTTGAATCATCATCATCGCGAGAGTAGCTTCCTTCCACTATGTTTTTGCTTTCGTTCCTTCCAACTCGACTGGAAACCAAGTAATCGCTTTGATCAAGCTACCGCTTTTCACTATGTAAATTTTTTTAAATCCGCTCATGTATGTTCCGTCTGATTCGACTGACTGAAACGCGAATGCGCGAAATTTCCCTTTCTCGGTTTTGTTACTATTGAAATATATTATCCTAGCTTTCAGCCATAGAAAACTTCGCAAAAGACGCTTTCCCCTGGAAACCTTTGCTTTTATTACATTGCTCTTCTATCTGTCTTTTATTTCGATTCATATTATTAATAATTGCATGTGAAATGAAAGGCAACGCACTAAATATGTTCCTTGTTATCTTTTATATGTTGCACAGTAAAAATTTTTATTTATATGGAACATTTTTATCGAATCAATTTGACTATGTGTCTAAACAAATAAAATTAGTAATAGTATAACACGAGTCACAATATTTTAAGAAAAGAATTTATTTCATTCTAATACGGTAAAATAATTATTCTTATAAAATTGTAAGATCCAGAGGAATAGAACTTCTCTAATACATTTTTTTTATCGCTGTTTGAGAGAAACTAGAAATAAAAAATAGAAATTTATTTATTTGGCTTTATTCGGTAGTTTGGAAAATATCAATTTGTGTTCTGTGTTGTCTATGTTCTCAATAATAACTACCATATAATTTATGCAGAATAATACAAGCGGAGGTTTATACTTGAATGAGTATAAATAAAGCGTAAAATATCAAGAACACTTAGTAAACTGATTTTATTAAAAGCAACTTTAAATATTGAAATTTCAACACCATCGCATGTAAACCATTTTGTTTTGTCTTTTTTTTTTTTTTAGATATTTTGAATAACAATATCGAACGTGGGGGTACATAAATGATTAAAATTTTAAAAATTCCAAGTTAATATATCAACGGTGTTTTTCTTCTCCTTCTATTTTTAATTATCGATGTTTTCCTTTGTTGAATTGCGTGAAATAATTTCCGTTACCGCCAATGTACTTCTAAGTTACGTGGCACTTTGCCTGACGTACATCAAAATGTCTACCCCTGTTTAATCAATATATCAGCAACTAATTACAATAACTTCCTGGTCTCAGTGATTATTATTGTGTTATGTAAATTTAATCAACCGTAAAATAATTGAGGCGCTTCGTTGCGCAGCTTGTTACGGGGCTAGCCGACGCAAGATACCAATCGACCATAAATAAATTTCGCAATTCTAAATTAGTAATTCACGCGAATAACGACAGTCATAATCGGTATATCAATTTGAGTACAGTTCGTGCATTGATTTTATTCGATGAAACTTTATGCTCGTGTACTGTAATAAAATATTACTTTTATGGAATAATTTATGAAAACATCAAATGTTTTATTTGTTCGTTAATGATATTTATTCCTTATAAAATAAGTATTTGCGTTGAAAAATTTCACAACGATAGATTTGTGTCCTCTTGGAGAACAAAACTTTTCAACGCATAACAATATACAAAGAACCTTCCGTTATATTCTTCACTAACCACATCACAATAATCATACAAGAATAAGCGAAAAGCTGAAATTTATCGGAAATTTGTTGTAATATATTAGAGTATATGGAAGTAATACATTATCATAAAGTGGTGGTTCAACAATTTTCAAGATCCTGATTTAATTTTCAATCGAATATTATTTACGTGTATTCCATTCATTGATTATAAACGCGAAATCAACGAAATTGCGCTAACTCTTTCTCACGTATAAATCAATTACGTAAACAATTATGTGATGAACAATTACCTGATGAATTTTGGGACGATTATCGATACAACGTGCCTCACGTTCTGCCCCTAGTAACACAAGGCGCACAGAAGAAGATTAATATCGTACCACCGCCAAGGATTAAAGCGATCATGGCCAAGATCGTCCATACGGTAGAGGCTGCAGTCACACGGGCAGATAACAGTCTTTTGGCCGCTGGCAAGCCGACAACCTCGTCGGTACTCAAACCTAATCTCTTAGTCTTGCTGAGCAAGAACTTGAGACGCCGCGATGCCTTCTCACAGGACATCCTGGACGTCCTATTCTACTGTACTTTCCAAACTTTCTCAAATTATGTTCCCTTGATATTTATCATTATATTCAAGTCATACGATATTTCTTGCCATTATTTATATTCTCGTGTTATTTGCTACTTTTTCTCTTTCCATGAAAAATAAATTTTTCTTTGTTGATATGAATTGTATTTTTTTTTTAATATTTCACAATGAATGTTCCCAGAGGAAGAATTATTACATGAGAATTTCAGTGGCTCGTTTCTTCAGAGATGATATAGCGATGATGTCCTCTTGCATCGTGTAGCTTTATTTCAATTAATCTGTATTCAGTGTGACAATATAGAACGTTGAACTTTCTTAAGATGATTCGAGGATAGTAACTGACACAGTTTTATTTATGGACTCTTTCTAACAGAGACGTTCCAGGGCAACATTTATTATATTTACCACGATTAATCCAAAGTATAGTTTACCACCTGACAATGATATATCAATCCCTGGCTACATGGAAAGTGTATGGCATTGTGAACCTCCTTAATCCTTTGTAAAACGCTGCGAACAGAACAAAATGGAATTTTTTAGTAATTTCCATTACGAAAAATTGAATGATTAACGGACAAATACTACTTGGTTAAAATAAAAAAAGGATTGAATATAAATTTGAAATGAATAAAAATCTGTCACCTGGAAAAATTGCGAATTTTATAAAATTGATATTTACGAGCTTGTTTTTTGTGGAAATATATAATTGCGTGTGAAAGTATTTTGATGAACGGATTGGCGTTTTTCTACATTTCTCACATCTTTTGTTTCTGTCATAAGGGATACGACAAAACTTTCTTGGTTATCTGATATAATGTATAGTTCCCTCAGGTAGTGTCACACTGATGGAGACATTTTTCCTATTCCTCGAAATAACGCTGGATGCTTTAGAGAATTCATTTGACCGGTCATGGTCTTTCGAACGTTTCCGCTCGCAATTCGAGAATAACGATGTTCCAGATTAGTTTTAGAAATTGCAAGGAATAAGCAGTCACAGAGAATGATATCTCTAAGGATGAATTTAGAAAAAAATTTGTTACAAAAGTTTTGCTAAAATTTACAAAAAATCTATTGATTCGAGAACGTTATAACTTGGATAATTAATAACAAGGATTATAATAGAAAGTATTTATTTCCGTCGTGGTATACACTATAAATATCGGAAAAATGTACAACTTGTCATCAGAAATATCTGCCAGTTACGATTTTCTGTTTTCCTATCAACTTTTATATACATATCATTTTTAGTATGTTCGATAAATATTTGACATAGATTTATTCCAATCTGAAGCTTGAACAATGAATATTGTTTCATATTTTTATCTCATATTTTTATATTAAGTAATTCCTCATGAATTAAATAACGTTCTGCATAAAAATATCCAAATATTGCATTTCTGTTTAAAATAAAGAAAATTGTTTATCTCTCCAATCGTTCTAAGCATCAACAAATTTGACAGTTTATACGTTGAAATGCAGTTTTACACATTGGTTTCGTTTGTTTTTCAACGAATTTTTGAAATATCTTCCGGAGGAAATGCGTTCTGTACCGTTTGATTTTCTAGCTATACCCCCTTGTTATTCACTACAATACTGAAACGCGATAAAAAAAAAGAATTGCAATAAAAATAGGAAAAGAAATAGTTTATACGTATTTCAGAATAAAACTTCAGGAATCTATAGATTTTATATTAATTGAGATAGAAATTAAGAAAATTGCTCAAATATAATTCGCGCAGTTGTAGATTGAACTGAAAATTGAAAGGTCGAAAGTTACGTTAAAAGCATTCAATGCAGCTACTTTCTTTACCAGTATGAGATAGTTGAACACGACAATACATTGATTTCGAGCATTTACGTTTAATCCGTGCCAAGTGTTCTCAGTCCGATCTCAATTCTCGTTTCTCAGTCTCTTTACCCGTAGGCTAATTACGTCACTTAATTATAGAGAGTTTTTGCAGCAGTCTGACGCGTCCACACCCTTTGAAAAGTAGTCAGCAGTGTAAGCGAATTTCAAAGGGGAATCAAGAAAGAGAAAATTAGGGAAGATAAAAAGGGAATTATAATCCCATCGATACGTATTTTGTCCGAGAATAAAGGACATCGATGCATTAAGCATGAAATGCGTTAATTCTTTCCCTGAACTTCGAACTTCCTGCTTCGTCATTCTAAAATTACTGAAATTTATTATGAATAAAAAGGAAATGTCTATTGATGTGCCTGACGCTGTATTCTTCTCGTGAAACTTTTAGTTAAAAGACTAATTGTGTTATAATGCATTTTATGTATTCTTTAAATGTATCGAACTGTAAAAACGCATAAAATTAAATGATTAAAATGTTCAACTTAATCAAATTCTCTTTCTATAATATATTATATTATATATTTTATTCCTATATAATTATTTATCTTTATGTGTAAATAAAATATGACAGAAATTGAAAATTTCTTTGTATTTATTGTGTAACACAATGGCAAAGATTTCTTATATCCTCTTCTTTTAGAAAAGTCAGTCACGTGAAATTTTTTTCACGAAATCGTATGATTACTTCTTCAGGGTATTAGGGTGGTAGATTTGAAAACGAATTTAATAAAATTCTTAGTTGAATAAATAATATAATATTATTATTCAATTAGTATGAAATTACGACAGCTCCAATAAACAATAGTTAAGCGTTTCAACCTTAGAAATCGAAAAAAAACTAGCATTCCATATATTTGAAGTAGACTCATTATCGATTAATTACATAAAATATATCGTAATTATTAATTAATTTATTGGTTGGAAACAAATTTCCGATTGACATTTATGACATTATTTTTAATTTGCATATATTGGATTTTTCACTAATTCCTCAATTAAAAACTAGTACCTGCAATTCTCATAGGTAAATTGAAAGTTAATGGAATAACTTATTCCAAAAAAGTCCTATTATTTTCTCGAATTGGAAAATTCTGAAAACGCTCCAATTTATTAATACATAATTTGTACTCAATCTTAATTTGTGTACTCGCAAATAACTGTGTTTATACCTTTTTAAGTAGCTTCAATGACCCACTTACGGATCAATCTTCCCACGATAACTTATTTAATGCACATACGAATGCACATAAAATTCTCCAATGTGCAAGTTCCACGATGAACGTGTTAATCCAATATCCAGTCCCCGTATTATAAATTATTTCGGCAAAAAGTATCGTTTTATGTAGATCCGGGATTGTTGCAGACTCGAAAAATCGCAAGAAATTTGAAAATAATAAAGAATGTGAAGATAAAAAGCGGCGGTTCGCGCGACACGACTACACCCTCTACCCATGATCGCTATAATTCAAAGGAAAAAGTCACGAGAACGAGCTCCCAAGTTCTTGCAATTCATCGCGCTTTTTACTCGCGAGGCTTACGTGCGGATTTCTCGAGTTACCTAACTCATTCTTCGGATGATTACGCCCCACGCTTACACGGAACCCCTTTTACGTACACTCCACCTTTTCTGAGTTACGGCACCCTTCGTAATTACACCGGGGAGATTCGTTACTGCCGCTTGGCCACGCTATTGTACAAATTACTCGATAGAATTTATCGCGCATTCTTAATACAAATTCGTTTCATCGAACCTGACAACGATTACTTCTGCGAAACTTCTATCTAAGCATGATTAAATGAATTCTTATCAAAGATATACTACACGTGGTGAGACACCCGATTGTATCATTTTAATTCACATCCTCTTTAGTTATTGCCTCCACCAAGAAACGCTGCAGATCAAGATTGCATAGTTACAAACAGGACGAAACAAACAGAATATGTCGAGAATAGTTACAAACAGAAGATGTCGAGTTTACTATCTTAAACGAAATCATGCATTTTTAAGTACATTAACCGATGCAGTTCGCCATTGTTTATAAAGGAGCACTAACCCATTATTTAATTTTATTATATAATTTATATAAAAGAATCATTAATATAGAAAATATTTTATTTTATTGACTTTGATCTTGATTTTAGACGAATTTTTGCTTTATTGCGATATCATACGAGTAATACGTGAATTTGTGTTACAACTGTTCATAGTGGCGATTGTTTAATTGTTTCGCGCAGTATAATTATTCGTTAAGTAGAAATGAATGGTTTAGTACAGCCAATTCTGCGATGAACGCAAGGGCGCTACTTCCATACAAAACACATCTCTTAGGATTTTTAACAGTGCATATATTAATAAATATTAATATAGCGAGGAAGAGGTTCTGTGCGTTTTTTCTCAGCATACAATTATGACGAGGTGAATAAATTAATTCGAAATAAGTCAAAACGTGGTTGATATGAAAATTTTCACCAAAATAGTAGTCCATTATTATATTTTATAAAATTACAGTGAAAATATTCATTCCATCATTTATGTGGATTAAATATTTTTTATCTCTCTCTTCATTTTTATCTATTTTGGAAACATCCTGCTCTTTGCGCCAGTATATTATTTTCCTCTACGCTATTTCTCAATCCCTCTGATCTTTATTCTCTTATTTTATCCCCTACTTTATCTTTTTTTTCTTTCTTAAATATTACTCGAGATTATGTTCAAAAATAGCATTCGTGAGATCTCGCCTTTGTATCTTAGCTCTAATTCTGTTATGTATTTTCTCATTATATTCTACCGTACCGGTAATCTTACGTAATAAAGACTGTTGCGTACGAATTCTCCAAGGAGATGAAACACGCGCTCTTTATGCTAGTGAACCTCTAGGTAGATTTAAGTCACATCCAATGACTGCATTCCTTCCATATGAAATATTTAATATATACCATTATTAACTATACTGGTTTCCAATGGTATGTAAGCCGATCAAATTTAGATATCTAGAAGTTATTCGAAACTTTGACATTCCGTAAGGTTCGACTCGATTCTAGTTAAAAGTAACTCTTCGTAGATTATTCAACAGATAAAGTATTAATAACAAAAAAATATTAATATCTCTGAAATTACATCTGTACTTCTTGCTACGTCAATCAGTCAAGATAGATATCTTTTCCGATCAAAATCTTTGGATACGTCGAACCATACGTTATAGAATAGCCTTAACCCCGAGTTACAGACGTCTCTTTCTCAGAATTTTTATCATAACCCCGGGCATGTTACCTGCAATCTATTTGCTAATATTGTTCGAGGTTGTTTTATAATAAATCGTTATGTTATAACAATTAATAAAATATGATTATGCTATCTAATAATGCACTTTTATTTGTCAAATTATTTTGTTTTCATTTAAAGCGTTTCTTTTCTTTATTTTTTAATTCCTTGACGTACCGAGGAATAATGAAATAAAATTTTACATTCCTCTTACTCAGACACGAATGGCTTGTAGTTAGGAATTAAAAATGAAATAATTTTAAGCATAGAATAATCTTAGAAATGGAACAAGTTTAGCTATAGAGAACTATAAAGGGGCTAACTTCAATTTAACGTTCCATTTGACGAAGAGATTCCACAGCACGTCAAATGTTTCATCCTACTGTCGAATCGATGGAAGTGAACAACACTTAAAAATATAGAAATATTGTACCTACGTATAGCTCACGATGAAACAGCTCGCAGCGTGATTTTTACAAGTGTAAAATTTAAAACCGTGAAACTTTTTTTTAGTATTTACCTATTGTATAGAGTTGAGTCGTTTAGATATCTGGATCAAAAAAAAAAATACGTTTCAAGATCGAGTATCGCTTTAAAATAAAAACGAAAGCCAAAATAAATAGAAAAATTGGAAAAATTGGTTACGCAACAAAAGAATGACGCACTCAAATATTTTTCGTTTTTAGCCTTTGATAAGTCGTAATAGGTCTCGTACGTATAGAGGTTTTCCACGTTATTGGTTCTCAGTATCTCGAGATAGTGCGGACGTTTCGAAAAACAAAAAATATTGAATTTAATTAAGGTGTCTTTTTAGATAACGTTCGCAGTGCAGCGAAGTATTAATTAAAGTGGAGAAAGGAAAAAGCATGAAACATCAGGAAAAATTATTAAATTAAATAAACTTTATGTTTCAGCTTCTGCTACAAGAAGATTTCTATAAAACAGTTTTAATGTCACAAGTACCAACTTTGCAAGCAGTTACTAAGTTACATCGCGAAAGTTCTGCCTTAACATTCATCAAAATTTCAGGTCTTTATTCGAACTGATCCCACTAGACTGAGTGAAGTACATAAATCATGGCAGCGTGAAGTTATGCCGCAGCTGCTTTAGTAACTCCATGTCTGATTTAAATAGCTATCTGATTTCTCTCCACTGAGAAAACATTTTATCGTATATTTTATCGTGTTAAGTGTAAAGTAAGGAATATATATATATATATATATATATATATCTAATCCTTTAAATTAATTAATTTTAACTAAAAGATATAGAAAAATGAAAGGAAGTTAATGGGATGAAATGAAGTTAAGAATCGTTAATACCAGGATAAAGTTATGAGCTTTTACTCAGTTCATATCATCGTTTTTTACCTACTGAATATTTTATTCAGACAACGTTGCTCATACGTGACTGGGTATCACGAAGTTAGTGGAAGATTGGACTAAATTCTAAAATACAATAGCCTTTCTTTTAAAGTATTTAGTACTTTTACGTAAAGATGTTTTATCTAATTATCAATATATTTTATCTACTAACTTAAATTTTCTCAAATTATCATTCGATTTAATGAGATTTTATTTTACTTGTAATAATTTCGACAGTTTTAATCTCGTTTTAAATCGACGTATCGTCGGTTTGCTAGGGAAGTGACATATCTAACAAATTTAAAAAACTGTCTGCTCTGTCCAGTAGAATTACTCTGCTTAACAAGAGGCATGTCACAATGTGAAAACTATTTGATGCTTTTTTTAATAGCGTAACAATGCACATAAACGATATTTTACTAAAGATTCTAAAAATCTATTTGTGTATTAACTAAATCGAAAAGAATTAATTTTCTGATTATTAAACTCTTGAATAATTACCAATTATCTATTTCGAAACAATTTCCTGAATTCATTTTTCTTACTTTAGTCGCTCTTCCAGCAAACTCGCAATATGTACCAGCATAAGCAACTACGTATAACGCTGTACAGTAAAGAAAAACTTACTCATGATGAACCTTCGCGATCATCTCCGTACGTATAGCAATCAGTTCTGTATACGAAATAATTCACATCACACAGTCACGAGAACGGACGTGATGATATTCCAATAAAAAAATGACACAACACTCATATACTTCGAGTTTCTTTCTATCTTTCAATTTGCAATCGTCGTCATCATTATATTAGACATTCGCGTAAGAACGAAGAAATAAATACTAAAATCAAGAACATGGAATTTACGTGTTCGTATTTCGAGCAACCACGTGTCAATCTTGACGCAGAGAGACACCGCATACCGCATCCTCGATGGACGACGCGATGCTTACTGCCGCGGCAGCGACTAGTAGCGACTCTTTATGGGTTACGGCCTCCCCTCGACCTCGCTCAACCACCCTCTCCACCGACGTTTCTACCTTCGTTTCCACCCCTCTTGTTACTAGAGTGCGGTATATAGATTTAGGCTCGAACTCGAAATTCGATAGGAAAGCTTAGTGGAAGTGTGAGAGAATTGTAAAAAATTATCTGTTAAAAACGTTTGATAGATAGATGGATTATTGCGTGGCTGAATCGCTGAAATACTTCATTCGATCGTGACAATTTTGGAATAAATCTCGTATTCTTCTTTACAACATTTTACATAGTCAACTTGAATTCGAAATTCGGTACAAGAAGTTAGTAAAAGCGATGTGACAATTTTTGAGAAATCACCTTTTAGAAACTTTCCATAGACGTACGGATCATTGCGTAGTCAAATAAATCGCTGCGCGACCGGATCCCGTGCACGGTCGGATCACTGCGTTATCGAATATAGAACACAACCAAATACCAAATCAATGCGTGACTGAATCTACTGCGCGATCAAATGTATTGTGTGTCTAGATCTTCTACATGGTCGGATCACTGCGTTACCGAATCTACTGCGCTATCGAATCACTGCGTGGCCGAATCAGTGCGTGGCTGGATCTACTGCGCGGCCAAATGTACCGCGTGACTAAATCTTCCGCATGGTCGGATCATTGCGTTGCCGAATCTACTGCGCGGTAGAGTCACTATGTTAACAAATCTATTACACGCCCGAATCACTACGTGGTCGAATCACTGTGGAACCGAATCAATTCGTGACCGAATCTACTGCGCGGCCGAATCACTGTAAGGTTGAATCAATGCGCAATCGAATCATTGTGTGGTCAAATTAATGCCTGACCGAATTTACTTTGCGTCCGAATCTACTAAACGACTAAACCATTGTGTGATCGGATCAATGGGTGACAGGATCTACTGTGTAGAGCAGAATAGCTGTATCTTCAAAACACTACATGACTGAATCTACTATGCAGCCGACAATTCGATTACGCCGTATAAGAAAACGTGAAATTTCAAGCATTCGGTTTTCTGTTCCATGGAATTTAGGAAGAGAAAGCTTGGCTTGAAAACTCCAGGGTGTCGTAAATTAGGTTCCCCCAGGTACTACATTGTGGGCTAAGAGAATCGATTGTTTTGTAACCACGACATAGAGAACGAACATTCTTTGTAGAGTTGTCAAGGAAGACAAACGTTCAACGTTCTTAGTTTATTAAATTTTACTAAACGCTAATCTGATTGAAGGTCTGAGATAATTGCCACGTTGTTTCTCACAGAGTTTCTCCGTGATCAGGTCTTCTAGAATACCGAAACAATATAAAAGAAACATGGACGGTAAGCTTAGAGTTTAATGAAATGAAAGAAGTTCGATTTGAAATATAAAAATAAGCAAACTCTAGTGAAAATTATTAGCTAGCTAAATCGAAAGCTGTTGAGGATATAAAATTATCCTCAGTTTACGACGCGGACAGCGGACAGCGGTTATTTTTGAGAAGTTGAAATTTCCCACATTATAAAGTCTACAACTCGGACCATGTCGACAACATAATTAAGCGCTCGACGGGCCCGCTCAATAGCAAACGTATCATAAACTTCGACACCAGATGAGAACTCGACAACAAACCATCGGACAATATCGCTAACGGGAGTTACGCTACGCACCCTCGACCAGGTACGTACAAGAGGCAGAGTTGCGAGACGCCCGCGACAGTTCGACAATCACAGATTGGACAAACACAGATTCGCAGCTCACAGGAAACGTTGACGAAAACCCACTTCCTAGATCGACACCTAGAACATAAATACCAGGTGCTTGAAGTTATGTTCAACACGCTCACGTTTACGTTTGAAGATTCTCACTTCCGTTTAAACTAAACTTACTTTTCATACTAAACATACAAATCACAAGCATACTAGAAATCTTTATCTCCCTGCACCTTGAGCATTAATATCGTTCAAGGTTCACGACCCCAATAGAACAATTGCAATTTAACTGATTGCCACCTAGTTAAGAGGTCGCAACAAAAGCCGAGATCATTAGCTTTGAATTAAACGTTGAAGTTGATAATAATCAATGATTAATAGCGAGTTGGAACGTTTCGGTTTCTTAGAATAACATTCCTAACGTTTAACCAAGTTTTGGAAGCAGTCGTCATAAACATTCGAAACGAACGATAAATGGTAAAAGTTTGAAAGTTCGTGGCCGCCACAATAAAGTTATTATTTGTTGGTGGTATTAAATTCTCGCAAACAACAAAACATCAGAAGCCTAGCGTGAGAACTTCGAAGTTTCGTCTGGGACTTGTACATGACTGGAAGATCGCTAATGAGCGCGAATGGACTCCTAACGGCGTTAATTGTTGCCACGGGCCAAGACGGAAGTGCTTGCATTCGCGTAAGTTCCCCGTTCAAAACATTGTCATAATCATGGCGGAACTTGGAATAAAGTTTCCAGGAGAATATACACATATACATATACATTTATATGTAGTTCATACAGAAATGTTAATGACTACCAAAATTACTTGGCTACGCTGACAAGTTGGGATACACGCGCGGTCTAATAATTACGATTGTACGGTTGTCAAGGTTAAGCTTTGGCTCTGTTAGAACTTTAAGTTCGGGGACAAGCGTTTGGATTCTAGACGATCAAAATTATTATTAGTTATTTACAAAAATTTTTGTTGTTGAAATATTTTATACCGGCTTAGAATAGAAAGCTTTTATACCCGTATTGTATTCATAATATAAATATAATAATATAATATAATAATAAATTCATTATATAAATCATTTAAAGTTTCATTAACGCTGTTGTGATCATATTGGTCAAGTTTGAAACCAATCTGAAGATGATATTTATTGCAGGATATTTATTACAAACGTATATTTAGTATAAAACTAGTATACATCTTTATTAAATTAGAAATTGAACTTATACATATCTTCGTTGAAATTCTCCATATCTAAGCTGTAACAAACACTATTTAACAAGAATTAAGAAGCAAAAATGTATAATAAATGGGTGAGCTAATTGTCAAATGATTAAATTTTCATATACAGACCATTTTTATTAATTCTCTACCGATTTTTCAAGGAATTATTGTTTACGTTTATGTTACTTATTTACAGACTGATAATATCATCGAATAATAAGATCAAAATCGAACAGTGATTATTTCGATTTTTGCCCACTGCATACCGCACTGAAACTATTGTGTCGAGTTTATACTCGACGTAAGGTTGAACGCATGCAAGCGACATTTTCCATGCGATTCTACTGTCATCATATGTCTTTCTTTGTTTTCGTATTAAGAACAATAAAGATAGACATATGATTGCAGCGATATCACACGGTAAAATATCGTTTGTGAAGTTCTCGCGTGAAAGTAAAATTTACAGTAGTCGCAAACGAGAAAGTAGGAATTTCTAGCATCGAGATTTCCCCGTTAGTGTCGGCTGTAGCTTGCTCCACTTTGAACACGATTTCTCGGTTAAGGAAGCACATCTAATGTCAAAAGCTTCGTTGAAATATATATGTAAATACGTATGCATTGGCAGATTAGAGCATTTTCACGCTGGCAATTTTCACGCGGTTACTTTGCGCGATAGTTAGAGAAATGTTATTACTAGACTGCGGACTTCTATGCAATTCTAGGAGAATTTTAAAGATATAAAAGTATGCACACGAGATATACAAAAACACATAAAATATTTATTAAGTAAATCACATTTTTCCGTAGGCCCTACTTTTTTAATTGTATCTATGAAAGTATGAATTTACAGAAAATTCTAGTTACTGCAGGAACTGTAGTTTTTAATAATTTATTAAGGGCAGCAAAGGAAAATAACGTTTCAAATGAAAATAAGCCATTCTTTCTAATATTATCATTCGTCACTTAGCTCGAGTATGAGGGATAAAGAAAATGAACAAATGGGTTTCACGTGATTTAAGCGGCATGCAAAAATCATGACGAATGGATACAGCCACTTGAAAGAAATAAATAGGATGGATTAGAATATGAAATTTTGTCACATCTCGCCATTTCTCTTCTCCTGCCACCACGGATTTTCATTTTTTCTCAGTACTTTTCGAATATCTCATTTTGGGATATTTTTAACACAAATATTCAAAATAACATTTGCAATTTTTCACAAAAATTTTATGGATTTACAACGGTGCGTTTTTACGGGGTTTTAATAAATTCTTAAATTTATTTCACAAGATTTTGAAAGATTCTGACTTTTAGACAATTATATGTACTATACCATAAAAATTCTTAGCACAGTAAAAATCACCCTATGTCCAGTTTCAATATCCTTGCAATGACATTTAGCATGCCAAAATTTAATGCGAACTAATTGCGGAGCAATTTCCTTCAAACAGCACCTTAAAAAGAAAGAGTTAGCACGAATACAAGAAATAGAGCAACAATGAGAAGAATGGAACAAATCGCTGGTATTTTACGTTGCGGGATCACGTTATTTAATTAAAAACGCGCATCCGCTAGTTCTATCTACCAGTATCTAGAAAAAAAGGAAGAATCGAGAGTACGGTTGAAATAACAAAAAAAAGACACACGAGAGAGGGAGAGAAGAGGTGAGACGAAAACACAAAGGTAGAACAAAGAAGCTAACGAGTCGAATAGAATGCAAGGGAATAGAAGAGCACCGCAACCGACAAACTACAAAAGAACTAACAATACGTATTTTTCGTTGCTTAGTGAGAATTCAAGAGTAAGATGGAAGGACAGTTTTTATTAGTAGGAGAGCTAACTGATTGAAGGATTTCGTCTTGGAAGTTACTAAGAGGAAATGGCGATTTTGTAGATAGTAAAGGAAAGAGAAGTACGATTGAAATCAATCCGCGAAGTGTCGGCTATCTACAAAGTAAATAAAACGAATTCACGAAGTACGCTTCTATATAAACGTAGAGAATTGGTGGAAGTATTTGTACTTCCTCGATTAATTATTTGATTTCGAGCTGGTAGAAAATAAATGATGAATAAGTGTACTCGATGAATCTTCATATCGATTTATTTAGAAATAAAATTCTATACGAAAAAATGTAGTCTATATTTTCGACTTAATTTTTTATATAGATCAATTTTTTTTTTAGGTTGTGTTACGCGGAAATATATGTATTTGTTACCTGATTCGTAGTTTACTAAAAAAAATAACCATTGTAATTCTTCCATTGTCAGTTATCTTCATCGATCGAATGATATGGATAAAATGAGATTGAAACGAGTAAATAAATTAATTTACCCAATTTCCAAATGAAGTTCAGCATTCCCGTTTTACAATTAAATTTACATTTAGGGTAATTTAGTGATTCAACTTTGCCATTTTTCAATACAAAATGCCCCACAAGCCGTAGAAAAATACATTAGAGTTTAATAAATATATTTTAAACAACATTCTAAATAATTACAACCTATTTATATAATAATTATTTTTAAAATTCCTATATGTATATATAGAAGATATTATGTAGATTCAGTGTTAAATAGCAATTATATAGTACATATCATGGTGTAGCAAAGATTCTTGGCTTCTGACCAAATATCTAAAACGCAATTTCAGGGTAGCCAGTTAGCCAACCATGGAACGTATGTATATTAGATATTTCGTTACATTAATTTGGTTTCAGTACCTGCGCTTATGGGACGCCTGGTTACATATACTCTAAAGCAAATTTTAGTACGATGTGGTTCCATTAATCTGGATCTTTACACAACGTAAACAAAACTTTACTTCAGCATCTATCTTTTCTAAATTACTCTCTCATTTCATTATCTACTCGCTGCTCTCTTATTCCATTCTTATTTTTGCCAAAAAAAAAGGATTATTTCTTCGACAATGATAAAATAGAATTTCATTATTTTAGATTAAAAAAGAAAATATCTAAAATTATTGTTTGATTTGTTTGATCCAATTCACGTGACAATATTACCAAAATATCCAATAAATTATTATTATAATATTTAAGAATATTTTTAAACGATTCCTAATTCTTTACACCAAAAGACAATAAATTTACTTCAGCTAAAATAAGATAATTCCTATTTCATAGAATTGAGTGTTTTTACGATATTTCAATGGCACAGATGCCAAGACAACCTGTGGATTAATCTTGCAATATCCAATATATAATCTGATCCTCACGCGTCTGCAAACTGTTTACTCGCGTTTAACTATGCTATACTACCGAGTATTTGAACCTGTATTTGAACAAAGGTAAACATTATATCTTTCCGTTAAATCATTTTAGTATTCTTGTCAAATCTTTTTCCTGATTAATTATACTACCATAACAGAAACTACAGAAACTTAATGTGCATCCTCTTGGGTATATACTCTTGAAACAGAGATCGGAAACCTGATTAGGTACATATTTACACAGTACTATACAAATAAGTTGTGAAGACGTAGACGTCAAAGTGAATTGGTAGAACTACTTTAACATCGAGCGTATCCATGCATTAGTATTTTGCGTTTACCGGGAGGAAAGTTGAAAACGGGAATACGACTATTAATTATTGAGACAGTGATACAGTGTAATGTAATATCATAAATAATAAGGAGCCTGGTACTATGTATCAGAGACATTTGAAACGGATTTTCTCTCATAAATCGATTTAATTCCACCGAGCAAATGCGATTTTATTGCAATGGAATACCATGTATTATTAACGAATGTCAACAATTAATATGATGATAGACATTCATTATAATTTATGCCTTTCTTAATAATAAATTCGGTTTTTACGGAATTTTCTGTCTTTTATATTTCCATTTTGAAAAAGGATTTTTTCCGTTTATATGCGTTATTAATTTTTGTACTGTATATATTATACAGCAGTGAACATTTAAGTGGACCATTTTGTTTACATAACTCACATGAAATATGTATATGTACTATTTATTTCGAAATGATTATCATTACGCTGTGGAATAAAATATTCGTAAAATTATAATAGATATTCGAGGCAAGAATATAAACGACCTAAATTTATTTTTAAATTAAGTAAAATGAAATATTCGCAGAATTGTAGTGAATATTCAAAGAATTCTGATAATAAAATGTACATATAAAAACATTCAATTGCCATGTACTTTCCTATCTACTTATATGTTTACCACTCTATATTGTATATTGGATGAAAACAATATCGCGTAGAAGATAGTTCGTACTTTGAAAGTAAGAGTATTTTACATTTTTTTTAATAACTATTTTAAGAAATGATATTATGTTTTTATACGATATATAACACTTTCTATACGAATGCTTTATTTTTCATATATCTCGTGACTGTATATAATGAGGAACAGGAGAATGTTCGTTGCTTAATAGACGCAGACTCGAGACTATTATCAAGGGAGGTGGGTGTTCTGGGAATGCCGACTGTTATCTCTTCGGTTCGCTTGCTTCTTGAGTGCAACAGAGACGAGAAGCGTTGAATATGATTTTATTATTATTATTATTATTATTATTTTCTTATTTGTTTATTATTTTATTTCATTGCTATTGTTTTTGTACTAAATGATATTGAATCATTAAATCATAAGTTGCAAGGATATGGCAAAAAACCAAAAAAAAAACTGATTAAAAAATCCAGAAAACCATAACACATACATTAACATAAATTTCTATCGTAATAATTCAATGTACTTATTTTATTCTGCTCACTTTTCTCATCTGTGAAGAAACATATTTGCCTTCGAAGAATTAGAAATTCGTTAACAAGAAAATTTGAAGAAGCTGTAGCGGCACATGAGTCATAGGACGATTCGAATTGGGAGTGACTCATGTTGTTGTGCCTCGGAGTATTAATGCTGTTTTGGATTTGCGAAGTTCTAGAATAAACGATCTCCAGACAGAAACAGTATCGGCCTTATGAGCAATCGTCAATCTGAACCAAATACAACCTTCTGTAAGTCCGACGGACAATATAAATAGACGAGCATCCCCTCTAGGAGGACAGTATAGAGAAAACGAACCAGTATAGCGAAGAATATGGCGAATTATCACAGCGAGTCCTACGAACGACAGTTATAACCGACCTACACTATCTCTGTACTTGTACTTGAAGTAACTTTAATATATTTGACTATTACAAATTTCCACTCGTCTCGTTAATAACTAACACGTTTAACACCACCTCAGAGCTTTCCACGGAAAGGGTTCGTAAGGTAAAATAAACTCCGGTTCTATCTTAGTTCTAGTTTCTTAAATATTAGCTACGTTGGTTTTGATAATTGTAACGATTAAAGAACTTCGTTCTTCTCTTATTCACAAAATCAATTCGAATTTCATAATAATTCAGCTACTCGGCCAGAAAATCTCTTAAATCTGAGAAAAATATGAAAAGATCGGTAGTGTGTCTTGTTCGGCGAGATCGAGACATATAAAAGAAGAAATCGAGGATCGCGGTAGAGTTAAACAGTACGTAGCATTTCCCAACAAAACAATCATCGGTATGAGATTATATTCGAAGCGAGTTGAATTTTACATCACTGTTGGAAAAGCACGGTTCCAACATCGAATACGAAGGAAGTTTAGGGAACCACGAAACGCAATAGAAACTAAACGTAATTGAATGTCATGTTTCATATCTGTCCTTTCTCAAGCAGAAGAAATAGCAACATTGCATCGCGCATCTCTGAATTCCCGACATTTTCCGGGGATCCTTGGTTGGATTCGCGCAACCTTTCTAGCCTATGGTGTTTACTCAAACCTGTGCCTCATGCACGTGGAATGCACGCATGTATGAGACTGATATGAGTTCCGGCAGGGAAGTGCATGGCCATGCAATGTGTCCTGGCATATCGAACGTAGCTTCAGACGACAAGGCGTCGAAAGGAAATGCTTCCGGAATGTAAACTCCCGGTCTGCGGAAACATTGAATGTTTGGGTGGCTCAGATTACCGATATTTTAGAAATCCAATGTCTTCATATCCATGATTCGTACATATTTTATAGAACACGATTTTTTTATAGATAGTTGCTATCCTATAGCGATACGAATAATAGAATTTATATATGTTAAGGTTGAAGTATACATTTTAGGTTCTTATTCTATTCATATATAGAGTAATTGTATACGTATATATGTGTGAATTTTTTGATAAAAAGCAATTCGGTAATAGTTTTCTATTTTCAGGACTCAAAGTTTGACATTCGTGACGAAGATACTAGAACGGTTCAGGTACGTGCGGCGAAGATATTTCTAAGGTACATCTATCTTCAGAAATCAATTCATTTATTAGGTTGATTATTCTTCATGTTCCGTTGACGTTGAAGGAATATATTTTTGATGAAATAACTGATTTTTATAAATACAGCCAGTATGTGAATTGATACGTTGACCGTTTATTTATTTTAGACATTCTATTACTATATATTCTTCCTTAAATTCATTTTTAAAATTTCTTTCCGTGATATTATCTGATACAGAACTTGTAAAGAAATTCTCTAGAATTTAAATAATTCTTCCTTTAAAATGCACGATAACCTCTTGCAGAATGTCGTTCAGAAAATAAATGGTATCAATAGGAAACAGAATTTTTGATCCCGTGAAAAATAACTTGATAGCAGCACTCTAAGGTCTATAAGCCTAATGCGCCCATTAAAGGGGACGAGATCTTACGTAAGCCGCAAACATGACTTAATCTTTAAATCAAGAATTTTATTGCACGTCCTTTTTCCTTTTTTATAGAGAAAGATCGTATCACAACCGTGTTATAGTTATAACTTTATCACGGTTGCGGGGCACGTGGCGTATATCATTAGAACTTTCAAACTTTTCATCCACAATGTGCAATCACTTATGGATATTTCCCTACCTTCTATAAAAAAATAACACAATCTAGTCTGAATAAAACTTTTTCAAATTTCATCATAGAAAATTAACGTGTTTCATTCTAAGGAGGCTAATTAAATTGTTTTATCGACAAATAGACCTCAACAAAATATTAATATAACTTGTAATTTGAAATAATAAGAGTGTACAAAGTATTCATTTTCTCCTTCATTTATTACATGTTTCTATAGAATAATGCGTTTTATTATAAAACTTATTATTAAAAAATAAAGAATAGAATAAAGAGTATTTGAAAAGAATAAAGAATAATTTAATAAAACTACTCTTTTATAAGACGTACCATGACTATCACGAATGACTATAGCTCCGTTAACGATGTCAATCGATTCGCTTCAAAGGTTAAACAGTTCTCAATTTCGTTATATTATATGTATTCCTATCAACAAGAACAATTTTTCAAAACGAGTTACACCACTTGTTTCCTGCATTCTCCACATCGTGAACCTTCGATCTCACTTCAGATCGTGTTTGCGTCCTTCGAATCGAATTTGCGAGCTTTGACAAATGGTTCAAGCTTGCTTCTGACATCTTTCTAATCTCCTCAGCTTTCGATCTTAATTCACCTGCTTTCCCGGTACATGCTGAGAAAATCCATCTTCCAGATATACTTGGCTACTTCTTCTAAGAAAATTCCCCGTAATCAAATTCTTCCAACGAATTATTTAAAAATGACTGACAGCGAATACCTTTAATAGTGTAATACACGATGTGACTCTCTTCAATAATTTATTTTTCATTTCGAAATCGTGCAAACTTTAATATGTCTGCTATCATTAAACTTTATGAAATGTTTTAATGAAATTGAATTTTAATTAACAAATATCGATAAACGCATCAAAGGAAGATTCTATATGGCAGAAAAGTTATTTTGGATGTTAATGAATTTTCATTAATCGCTAAAGTAGCAAAGAGGATGCAGAGAAAATGTTTATATTAGATGCATATGAAATATGTATCGTTTACTCAAATAAAATAAATTAAAATCCTTTTCCATACATTAAATGAATATCTGTGTAGCTTATTTTTATATATCTCTATTCAATTATTCTTTCTGTACATCCTATGAATTTAAATAATTTTTTATGTAAACAGGTTTGTTATCAGTATAATTATTAATCTAGTGAGATTTCTCGGTTACAACATCAATTAATTGAGTACGCCTAATTAAGAGACTTTAATTGTTGCTTACCATAGTAAATTACCAAATCTTAACCCCATTTCCAAAACATAAATCAAATTTCATGACTATTTCTGTGTAAGATATACTTTGTTACTACTTCGTCTAAAGTACGAACGTCATATGTTAACTAGACTACATATTTATATAAAAAATATGTATATTTATATAAAAAAATATACATATAAAATATCTGAAATGAAATACTCATTATAATTAAATCCTATAATATATAATAATATAAAATATATTATTTATTTTATAAATATATTATTATTATATTAAATATATAAAAATACAATAGATAATAATATAAAATAGGCAACAAACCACTTGTTTAGTTGATCAACTGGTATTTCAATTACCACGGCCAATTTCATACATGAAATTACGTAATGTAATTAATATTCCAGTTCACGATGTCAGGAAAACAAGAGACTTTCTTTGTATTCGAAGTATGACTATTTTACTCGCAGCTAGGTCCCATAAGGGTCTAAGTAAGGTGATAAGTACATCCTTCAACAGAACTCCCTCATTAGGCTCATTAGCCGTCGCTCTATTTCATTAGCGAAGTGGCAACGAGCAAGGGAGCGTAGTCAAAGAAAATTATGACTGTCGCACGTTTTGTGCTCAGACATGTAACTTCCCTCTAAAGTGCCTTCTCTATTTGCTTTGTAACGATCCGTACCAACCCGCGGAGATTCGAACTTCTCTCCGCTGTCTAGCGGCGGCGTTAAGCATTCGACTCTGGTCCAGACTAACCCACGCTGAATTTTTATTCAGCCAGAGGAATCGTGAGAAGCTTCATGGAAACTCAGTTTCTTTATTCTGTGAGAAAAATAAAAAACATTTTCTCGATGTTTCGTAGAAAACATTTATAAGGGAATTTGTGAAAGTAATGTAATATGTATGTGATTAAAGTTTTTGGATTAAATTTAACTCTTAACACTGGAACTACTGATGTAACTAACTAAATACCATAAGCAAACACCATATATATGTGCATAACTAATATACATATTCATGTAATGTATATGTTTCTGATTAAAGTAATATGACGGAAATAAATTATAGATAAAAACGTGTTCCAGTCATAATAAAAATTTACATTAATCTTGTCAAAAATACCTGCATGTTTTTGATAATTACAAAAACAATTAATCTGAAACTCGTCATTTAAATAACTTGATAATTCCATAAATGTATGATCCTTTGCAAATACATCTACTAACACTTTGAAATAGTAAATTTATTAGATTATTTTTAATATTTTAATAAATATCTTACGATATAATAATAATGAAAATTTAATAAGAGTTCGAATGTTATTAATCCTTTGCATTCGATGCTTATAACGATTCAATACGTACATGTATGTATCAGTATCGAGTCGGTTATTGACATTCAGTAGTGCATGGCGATATGTTAAAATAAATATAAATCCAGCAAATATTGGAATATTTCCCTGATAACGTTTATCGTTATATGCGCATTTGTACCTGTCATTACAAGAGTTTAATTTTTTTATTACTGCACATGGTGCAAAGTTTTCGAAACAATCGCTCCACACCCACAGCTGACTTATCAAAGAATCGCAACAGAATTGTATAATAACTTTCCATATTCAAATTTATATAATATCTTTCATTTAGAAACAAACAGTTCGATGAAACAGTATACGTTTATCAATTGTTCGAGATTTTCACGATCATTTAACACGTAACCTCAGAAATTTTAAGAATTTACCTTAAAATTTACGATATTAATATTGTCTATTTGTGAGAAATAAGTTTATGAAAGTAAGTCTTTTGCTTATTCAGATGTTGAATAATAATTATGTGCACAGAAAATGAAATTGAAAACGAATCGGTTGATAAATTCCGATTGTGACGTAAAAGTCAAACGAATTAGTGGACCAACCAAATAGTATAAGGGTTCTGCTGTTATTCTGACGAACCTACGTTTACAATTATTTAGATCAGCGATCGTCAGTCTGTTTCATCCAGTGGCGCGCATAAACTAATTACTAAAATTCTGCGGTATATACACAAAGTAGACTGTATTTGCTTTGATATAACGTATTCACGTCGGATGGCTATTATTTTTACTTGACGGTCTAAGGAAAAAAGAGGCAACACCCCTGACTAGATAGTCAGGCATTGCATGTTTTAAGAATCCTTGCGGCACACCAGTACGCCGCTGCACGCTAATTGAAAATCGCGGATTTAGGTCAAGTAAAAAATCCATCGAGAGAAACACAAAACAAGAATAATCTTTTCCTAGTCACGGCATAACCATCGTCTCTCACTGCTTCGGTCTTTCTCTCCATACAGTTTCGAGCGATTTTCTTTCCCCTGATTCGTCCGCAAACAACGGCACCTCACCATCAAACGCAATCAGTTAGGAAAACAGCTCGTTCGTCTTGCCTATCTGCTTCGTATGCGCTTATGTTGGGACGAACTAATTAATCCGCAGCATGATTGCAAGTAAATCGAATCCGGACAGCGTGGCAGAGAGTGGCGAAGGATCCCAGGAAAGGACACGGATGGGTGGAGAGTATGTTAAAGGAACGGCGAGGGTTCAGCACGCTCGTCGAGTTAAATATGCAAATCGAGTTGCACTTATGTCTCGGGCTGCAGAAGCTACGGGAGAGCTTGCCACAGGCAGGTGCAAACACTGCCTTCGTGCATACCCTCGAACCTGTCGGCGGTGGCGTACTTGAAAGGAAGTGCTCCCTGACCCGGTATGCGCTTTCTAATGTTTGTTCAATCGAATCCCATCCGTGAGCTACTGATTTCCTTCATCTCCTCAGCCTCGTAATTTTCGTCTTTCCCGTGCAATCTCTGCAAATTTATTACCCCCTTTTTACGTCGTGTAATTTATCGACGATTCCTGGAAATCTGAATATGAATTAAAGTATGGCACGTAAAATACGGGTTTCGTGCTTTGGAAATTGTTTCTATAAACGGTGAATAACGCGGTTTCTACATAAGGCATTAATTCTTAAAAATAAATACTAGCATTGCGATTAAAAGAAGAAGAAAGTATTTGATTTATTTAGAAATTAATATCATTTATGTATGTATAGCTAAGAATCTGATAGTATAATTTTGTACATGAATAGTACAAAAGACAAGGCATGATCTATGATGTAATCACTATAGCTTCTCTACATATAGTGAAACTGGTAATAACAAAATTCGGTAAAACATTCGAATTCCCAGAGATAGCAAATGCAAATTTGGCCCAGTTCCCTATTAACATGAATGGAGGTAGATTTTCCATGGTCAATGGTATTGTACACGTTTTTACGTTCGACGATATAAATACTGAAGAAAAGTAATAAATCTAGCGTGAGTTTTTAATTAAAACTTTTTAATTAAAATCTACTTCAGTATTTTTTTAACGAAAATAATTCCTTTGCTCCTTTGTTTCTTGGTAACACAGTTCTAGCAATCTATACATCGACGAGTTTACGAAATATCTTTCCTCAGAAATGATTTTACAATAATTCCGGATAATCTTTCAGCGCTTTCTTCAATTTTATATAGTTGTTTTCTTATTAAATCCATCAACTTTATCCTGTATTTTCCCAATAGAAAATGAAAAGTTATAATAAACACTTGATCATTTGGAATAGTTCGTTTCTGCTTTTATCAATTTTATTTTAGAAATTTCAATCCATGTTCGAGATTGAAATAATCTAAAATACATTTTTTAGTACGCTAAATAGTTTTTTTTAGTCAGAATACTCGAATAATTGAAACTTCGCAACCTGTGTATTCAAATGGCAGTGGATACGCATAGTTTTACCAGAATTACAAAATATTATAAGTAAAAAGTTCCTTTTAGTACTTTGAGATGAGACTGTCTCATCTACTTTAAAAGCCAGTTGTTCTTTTACTTGTTTTAGTCACATGCTAAAACATTTTCATTTGCATATGGTACAGTATGAAAAATACTTATCTCGGTTTTTTTTTCATTATTTTTCTCTCATAAGTTTCATATTTAAGCACTCACTTTTACGGCAAGCTAAAAAAAGAAATTTCAAAAATCGGTATATTCTTTAATCTTCGAAAAGCACTAATTCCTTTTTTACTCCAATTCAACTTTGCACCAATTCCTT
The DNA here is from genome assembly GCF_014825855.1 of Bombus pyrosoma. Classification (NCBI taxonomy): domain Eukaryota; kingdom Metazoa; phylum Arthropoda; class Insecta; order Hymenoptera; family Apidae; genus Bombus; species Bombus pyrosoma. The sequence continues at coordinate 1,178,208 of NC_057778.1, read as the reverse complement.
CTCGTATTAATTAACACTGTGCCAATAGAATATAAAACATTTTACGCTTTCATCTCTACCATTTCTCGATGAGTCACGAATTATTATATAGACATCCATTAATTAGGATGAAAATCATAATAACTAATATTATATTAAAAAGCTACAACACAATTGCATAATACGTTATATTATATAATGATTGCATAATTGTTCGGACTCTATAAATCGATGTTCCTAAATTAAAAGTGTGAAATATAGGCAAACCAACTAACTTTATTTTAACGAAATAATACTAATCATATCATGTTAGAGTTTATAATGTAAAAGAAGTGAACATACCTGCAAGGTATGCGAAACGAAAACGATAATTACCATCCGGAAACAATACGAAAGTTACGAAGAAAGAAATTCTATAGTCTGGCAAGCTGCAAGTAACTCGATGAAGAGGTTGAATCATGAGTGGCGAGAGAAACAATAAATCCTTCATACTGAACTGAGTATTATAATTAATGGACCCTCGAAAGTGGAAAAAAGTTAGGGGAAGCGAAGTATGATTGGTACGAGAGGACTGTGCTTGAAGTTATGGTAAGTTGATATGGTCAAGGTAAATGCAATCCCTTAAGTTTGTAAATTATAACAGAATCTTTTTTGAGATAGAATAATTTTATAACTTCTTTTTAAGTCGAATTTGACGATGTTCTCAAATCAATACCTGAAAAAATAGACTTATATCTAGATTAAAGATAATCATTTCGAGCACTTGCTATAGATGTAAAGAAATAACTATTTTTGTAATATAAAAATGACTATACTTGGGAAACGTGTAAAACGAGTGAAAGTAGAACTGGAAGACTTGTGTCGCTGTACGTATAAACATAAATTTCCAAAAATAGCTTTTTAAGAAAAATAAGATACAAAAAGCTTGGCAATATATGGATGAAATTTGAAAAAAATCTAACATATACCGAATCGCATCGAGTACGAACATATAATTAAAACTAAATCCATAAGTTTATTTCTTGCAAAATGGTATACATACATAATAGTAAATTCTAAACTTAAAGAGCATAATCCTTATTATAGGATCTTTACTACAATTAATTTATTTACAATAAATGGATTAAACAGATGTTGGTTAAACAGGAAATGATGGTTTTTTTAACGTGAACTAATCACAATAACGTATTATAATTAAGATAACTAGATAGTTAATTTGCACCTCTTGTTACCACGGATCCAACGCTCTCTCTGTCATGCGGACCACGTTCTCTCGACAACGCAATTCGCACTCCCTGACTTCTCGATTTACACTCTCTGACTTCTCAACTAACACTGACTGTTAATTCGTCTTTCTCCCTTAGCATCCCTTTGTCTTTTGTCTTAGCCCCACCACGCACGTGTTTCGCAACTGCTCATAGCCAGGGTCACGCAGGCCTTTTTCGCGTAACTATTCGATTGAAGGACCGATGAAACATTGTTGGGCCTGTCGGCAGTTAGGCTTTCTCGCGACATTGTTTATAGTTCGCCCGATATCTCTTAGGCCTCTCGTCCACGATACTACATTATATTACGATATATGTATGTCGGAGATGAAAGAACACCGGAGCCTTCCTTTGAAACTTTGGGAAAATCCCGTAATATTGTAATCTAGATTCTACCATAGCCGTAATTAATCAATTGCCATTCAATCCGATTGTATTTATTCGAGATTTGTAACAATGAGCTTGGGCTCGAGGCGACAATCAGTCGCCAACGTAGCCGCGGTCAAGGGATGAACGTTTGTCTAACAAAGGTATGGAGTAATAGTATAGCTCTCCCTTAGTTATAGTTAAAGAAATAGTTGTAGCGACACTCGACAGTAAACATCCCAACGGTCTCTGTCCCGTGGCTCGCCACACGCAGGCACTATTCTCCGGGTAAGATGATTACCAGATGTCGATGCATCTCCACAGTATATATTCAGCTAGCCTGAGGACCCGTTATAAGTCTTAAGATTTAGTTAACTAAAGTCCTTCAAACAGACAAACAGTCTTTGTCCCAACTACGGGAAAATAGGAGAAACTTACTTTATCACGAACGACGCTTCCCGCTAGCAACTTTTCCTCAAGGGCGGCTAGCATCCTTTTCTAACCACCGATATGGAAATTGACCAATTAACAGCAACGTCAATTTCCCTCACCTTCTGAACGAAGGCATCGCTCCAGGAATCCGATGATCTCGTGCCCTTAGACACACCCCGTCATAGTTTTCCTCTGTGGCATCATCGCGACGGAAAGTCATTCTTTTCGTGCGATCTCATTGACGAGAAGGAATAACGTCTTTACGATCAATGAATATTTCACGAGTCGGACTTAGGTTTTGTGAGAGCGTACATCTATTATCCCGTTGACCGCGGATTCGTTATCGAACCTAGGATCATTGTCACTCGCGTCTCGAGTATCTAATTACCACGGTTACTTGTCGATATCTGTAACAATCATATTTGCACTAGTCAATATCTTCTCTATTGCATAACGACAAAGTCTAACCATAAAGAAGATTCGTTTCACGCCCTTAACCCCAACCCTAATCATAACGCTAACCCGACATGTATATATCATCATCTTGCTCTATTTTTCAATTTACGCAATTGATCAACGTGATTTCAAAACGATTTAATTATTTCCCCATTAATTTATCTCAACGCTTAATTAAACCATTTTTGTTATTAATTAACCGTATATGAACTTTTTTCACCGCGTTTGTCCTCTGAATTCAGTGTCGAAACATGGCACAACATATTATGAAACTCCGTCACGTTTAATAAGGCGCGCACCTGGCATGTATCCTGCGATATACATACATACATATATATGCCATAAAGTGACGCGATCAGATGAAGTTACATACGGCAACTGCAAATATTTTGGCTATACATGATTCGCGCGCATCGTTCCGTTACATGAACGCGTATAATGTGTCAATGGCAGCCGTTATCTTATTGCACCTCCTATTAACCCGTGAAACAAACAAGGCCTCCCCTGCTCGTATAACACGCGGTATACATCATCGATGGACTGTTTCCAATAAACTATAGCAGCAGTTTCTGCCATGTCATTAATCATTCGAAAGACGGTGCCAAAGAGAGCAATATCGAACAGTATGGAAACAGAAATCCCTTCGGACTAATCGTTCAGAAGTTTCTTGCGTGAAATTCCAACATGAATAGTTGGCGACTAAAACGAGATTTGACAATGTAGAATCATGACGAATCATTTTACAAGTAATCCTATAATTTATGATACAATATGATTATAAAATTATTTGAAATAAATTTATGTAATATAATTGCTACATCGCTATCGAAATTTACTGAAACTGACGTTCAGTACGGCTTTAGCATTCTCGATGAACTTAATATGCCGGGATTAAACATGATTTGCCACTGTTAGGATAGGGGAGATTACATCGCATCAGTGATTGTATATCGAAATCAGTATATTTATAAGACAATATTATATGGCTAATACGTATTATACTTAATCACAAAATTTCCATTGTTTCTATCGACGTAACTTATAAAGAATATAAATGGAAGTTATAAAAGTAATAAAAAGACTTGTTATCATCTTTTAGTTGGAGTTGCTACTATATTTTATTATAAGGTAGAATCTCTGTTTGCTTACGGACTATATGTAAATATTCCTGTAGTATATTCTGTGAATTGTTATTATTCGTTCTCATGGGAAGAATAACTTCAAATAGCGTCAAGAGCTTCTAGTAGTCCCTACTGTAAAAACATATAAATATATTAACATGTGACATATAGATGCAAACTTACAAAATTAGTTATTTTAACAATTTAACAATACTAATTGTTATATAATCCGTCCTTACATTTCCTTCTACATTTCATTCGTTTCCTATTTTCCTGTGAAAAAAGACACATAAATATATAAATATATAAATATTTTTATACGTAACAAATGTTTAAAAACTCGAATTAAACCTTCCAACGTAATTTATTCAGTTCACGGCACCGTTCTCCCAGAAAGCACTTCAATTGTTCAATTTTTAATGCTCGAATCGTAAAGGAAAAATAATCCGATTAAAATATTAACGAATACTTAGAGTCATTTGTTATTGCGATTTATTCAGTGCATTAATTAAAGCAGCAGTAACAAATACGATACCTCTAATGTATCATATCACGCTTATGCAAAGATGTAAATCCACGAGCTTCAGCTAGGTTGCAGCTTGTTAAACTGGTTACGGAGACAGGCATAAGAGCCAAAAGCCTCGGAGCAACAACTATGTACAACATCAACAGTACGTACATATATTGTTTAATTAACAAGTCATCGCAGCGCATCTGCCCTGTTGTCCATTACAAAATTATATACATACATGTAATTTTAATTAAATTACTGCGTGTTAGTGGCTGAAACAAATCGATAACCGAATGCATTGGAGGGCTTTAAATTAGTCACTGAAATCGATATAGTGACCAGCTGATAACCTCTTTCCAGCAATTATTTCTTAAGATAGTGATTATTCATAATCACGTTGCATCAGAGTAAGTTATTTAAAAACGTAGGAAAATATAAAACAGATCATGAATTTTTAACAGATTATGCATTGCACGGTATGACCATACATATTTCCTAAATATTGGATATCTTTGGTAATTTTATATTTGGAACACTACCGTCAAAATTTTTATACGAACGATTTTTTTAAAGAAAGATTTTTAATTGTATAATAAAATTCTGTCATGATAATTGTGAATATTATAGAGAATATCATAGATATTTCTGATTTACATTGTATAAAAAGCTTTGGAAAATGGAGAGCAGGAATTTTATAATAAAATTATTTTATACCATGAAGTTATTTTGTCAACCTACCTTCAAAATTATCTTATTTTGTACTGAAAGGAACATGTGTCAAAATTATGATTTAAAATTAAACGACGATCGAGATTCAGATTGAAAGATATTTTGTCTGATTTGATGGGAGTATTAAGCTGATTGACCGTAGGGTATTGCTATCAAGATTGCCTTCCTACCCTATTTTCAAGGGATCGAATTTACAGTATATTTCCGCGTCTATTTAAAAAGTTTCGAACTGTTATTGCTAAAAAAATCGACCCCACGTTCCAACAGAACATTTTACAATAAATTCATATTAGCACAAAATAAACGTCAAATTCAGCCGAAGACTCGACAATTCTATTGCCATTTAGGTGTTATCGACTTAGGTGTGAATTAGGTGTTTTAAGAATTACCTAAGACAGAAATTATTTGCTTCAAGGCTTTAACGTAGATAGACTGAATTCGTCTGGATTTTTCAGGGTAATATAATCGTGCTTATTCTTAATCGAACGCGATAATTAATTTCACTAAATTTATTTTAGCGAAAAATAACCATCCGCTCTGAAGGATATCAAGTAATGATGCAAGAATCACAAATTTTAATAAAATCGTTCTTTCGAAACGATGGCAGACACATCTGGGTTAATTTCAAGCCATATTTAAGCAAGGATAATAGACGTACAAAGCAGTCTTTATTTCCTAGAGAATTAATTATTAAAGATAGATAGAACTATTCAATAAACAACTTTCGTCGTGCTAATCACGTTACCGATAATTACATAGTGAAAACGTAGTTATAGTTAAATCTATTTTGGCATCGCAGGAGAAATTTTCCCCAGGTAATGTTCTTGTCATTCAAGCTACCTCTGACGTCAATGTGCACCTCCGTGTATCTTTTGTTCTCCGCGTGTGTCCACTTGAAAAGCATGACGGTAGGAGGATTGCGTGACACACGTTGTAAACGTTCGTGGGGCGTGAACTTATAGACACATCGACAGAGTGACGCTTGACATGTAATTTCCTAGAAACTCCCACGTACCTGACGATATCAATAGAGAGCACCTAGTACGCGTCCAGCTAGTAGGTACACTTTTGAAAAAAGTTATCACACGAAAAAAAGTTCTCTAAATGGGGTGTAAACTTTATAATAATTGTAGGAGGAAAGTTTTCCTAATTAGAATAAAATTAATGTGTTGCACGTTTTATTACATTACGTTCGTAAAGATATAAAATAAAAAATAAAAAAATCTTAAATAAGTTTCTCAAGTTATAAAATTTTCTATGTTTGTGGCAAGATATTTAAAGTGATTGGAGCTTTTAAATATTAATTAACTATTAATCTTCTATATATATATAGAAAATTAAACAGGACATAAGATCATGAGGGAAGATGCGGTAAAAAAAGCGTATTCGCTGTGTTCTTCGCGTTATTTTAAATTCCCTGTCCAAATTTCTCTGAGGAACGCGATAAATATAGGAGGATCAGCGTTAGTGGTCAGGACTTAGAATATCAGGGACTACGAATTATATAAATCCTCCAACAAATCCCGATAGCTTTAGCCCGTTACGTATAAGGTGCAGCCGAAATCGCAATACGAAAGAGAAAGGTATTTACCGTGTAAAAATCTGGAGAAATTGAGAAATTTTTATTATTAGAAAGATAGAAATTTTTCTTTGTAAAAGGATGTTCTTTGTACGAACAAAGATTTTGGAGGATTCGCACGATATCAATAAGAATAACAAAATACGAGGATTAAGTAATTAAGCTATTTTAAATGTTTTATTTATTTTTGATACATTTATGTACAATTTATAATTTATAATTTAATTAACTAAATTTATTACTATAATATATCTTGTCGTGCAAATAAATTTTGATCGTAGGTTGTATAATTTATACTAGGAAATGCGTTTTATGATACATAGTATCATATACGTATGGTTGTACTACTGTCGCGTCTGAATATATGCATACAGCTTCCACTGAAGAAACACGCCATCAGCAAGAAAGATCTTCCTGACCTATATTTCTAGCTCTGTCAAGCCTCTGCCGTGAAAAGATAAGCGAAGTGAACTATTCCCGTGTTCTTTCTCGGAATTGATGCAAACCACATGAAATGTTACGAAAAATCTACAAATATTAGGAAACTGTCACAATATAGTAACGAAAGAAAGAATTCGAACTTTTTAAATTTATTATTATCATATAATAATGTCGTAGAAAATTAATTGTATTGTTTATTAATGGTCCCTTGCACATCCCTTACTGCTACAGAATAATCAACGAGTTTATATGCATTTTTTACATTAATTGATATTGCACAATTGAGATTAACACGATATATGAAATATGCAATAACACAAAATATTCCTGGCCAGATGAACTTCTTACTTTATATATCATAAAAGCAATATTTCAAAGAAATTCAGTTAATATTACATAATTATATAACAATGTTTATGTTTTATAGTGGTTTTTTTACTTACCATAACCTCATATCTAATATTAAATTAAAAATCTTCTTGATATTGCTTTTAGCACATAGAGTGAGCAACCTATCTGACCGAAAATATTTGCACATCGTTATAGTGTAATATAAATTATAAATAAATCACACAGAAACTGAGATATCTTTGCATTGCAGCGACAAAGACAGAGCACCTTTCTCTTACTAAACTTTCTCTCACCTCTGTCCCTCAAAATATTCAAATCAAAATTTACAATTATATAAATATTTCAATCGTAAAATGAAACAAATTCAGATTCGTTTAAAAAGTTCCAAGGAGCATACGATTAAAATTTGGAAATCTTCTTTGATATTGCGTGTGTTTGTCGCACATTTAGAAAGGCCTTGTTCCGGTAATGATGATGCTACTGATAATTTGGCTAAATGAGAACGTAGACCCTTGGGGAGAAGATACGTTTGAAACGTAATCTGATTACGTGTATCAATTACGTTTGTCGTAAGCTGTGCTAATCAAGCACAGTTGGTTCAGATAGCGCTGTATAACAGAGATAATACAAGGAAATGGCGAGGATGCGTCCGCTCCATTGTTCAACTGGCCTCTGACGAGTGACTAATTACTGTGCTCTCTACCGGCGAATGTATTATTGTTTCTCGAAGAATGCTTCGTCGCTTGTTCTTCGTCCATCGACGAATAAAAGAGGCAGGAGGAGGAGAAGAAGAAGAGAATGAAAGGTCGAGGTCGAGGGGGGAAAGTAAACGACAAGAGAAAAAGGTTAAAAGACGACGAAGGAGGATCCAAGCCGTTGCGCCTCTCGATTCAGCTTCGTTTCTCGGCTCATTAGCTTCAGAATGGCGTCTAATGTGATTTACACGGTTCCTTACTGCACGACAGACACGAGCTTCGATTATTTTCGTGGTAGAGTAAACCAAACGAACCCAATAACTGAAGGGAATCTAAAAGAAAATGTTTCTTCTGTTTGATTAAATGGGAATCAGTCTGTACAATTATCGAGCCAATTGAAAATTAACAGTTGTTCTTTATCATGGCCTGCTGTGCTTTCGATTTAATAATTTTCAATGGAACGAAATGAATAACCATTAAAATAAATTTTAAAACGTCGGAAGATGTTTCATTTTTTATGTAATTAAATTGGTAATTACTTCTTTGAATTGGGACAATTAAAATCCTTCGTTTGTGCAGTTATTTGGTATCGTTTCTATGGAATAAATTGTCGATTTTTAAATGAAAAACCAGTGAATTTTCGCGAGCTAACGAATTTTCGCGAACCAGCGAATTTTCACGAAAGGATCAGATGAACGGATATATGGCTAACGTCTAGAATCAGAGGATAGGCAAACATAGACGAATCAATGGCAAACGATCATTGAGAGTCAGAAACTAAGCTTTCGTGGATGAATTGGTGCTCGAGCATCATTGGAACCACTGAGGAAGCCGTGGATAAACTAAACTAGTGCAACATGATCATTGAAAGCTATTTGGATAAAGGATTGTGGATCTAGTAATCTGCTATTCGGTGATATCTTCACATCTTAAATAGTAAAGCTATATCGATGTGAAATATCCACCAATTAAACTACCAAGACATTAAAGTCTCAAATTGATGAGAGGAGGAGAACACGATAAGCCACAGTTTTCGTTTTTCACAAAGGAGCAATCTGAAAACTCACGCGTTGTCAGTCGATCCTTTGTTATTAATTCCTTTCCATTTGATTTTGTAACTAAATATCTGTTTTCCTATTCTTCCTTTATAATTTAGAAAATCATGAAACTTCGTCAATCTGTCAGCTATTTAAAAAAGAAGCTTCCAATCCTTGAGCTTAATAGCTTCTTCCTATTTTCAATATTTATATTAAAATATATTCCTTCCTAGTTATAAAGTGACATAAAAATAAGAAAGTCAACAAAAATATATTTTTCTTGCGATTTTCATACATTTATGTATTTATTGTACTGTATATGTATAAATGAAACTTAAGCTTACTAAGTATTGGGGTTAAGATTTCTATCAGAGTAAAGACTGATCCCGAAAGCATTTCAGGTCCTAAATATGCTTGATGCACAAAGCATACAGCCATTTGGTTTGAGTTAATCCTTTCTAGAAAGGGTATTAACCCAAACACACAATTCATTTCCATGAAGCGATTGTATGTACGTAATATAATATTAACCTATATCAATTTATATCTCTCGTAACGTCAATAAATATCCACTCCATAGTCTCAGAAATATACATATACAAGCCTGATTTTGATTTAAAATTTTATTAAATAATACTATATTTGCAAAGAGGAGAAAACCTTTTATCCCAGCAAAAATATATCTACCTATATATATATATATTATTGATATATATATTTAGCTATACTCAAATCATTGCTTTACATTTTTATTCCCTGCATGACTAAATCTCCGCTATATTTTATAATAAAAGAGTAATACGCATTTATCTCGTCCAAAATTCGCCGACTAAAAATGAATAAAGATTAATCAAACAATGTCTTTCAATATACGAGGGAATCACTACAATTTTTCCGAAAATGGAGATCTCTTTCAATATCGACCGTTGTGTCGTATGAATTTTCCACTTTGCTTTCATGTTCAAATATTTTACATTAGCTTTTTGTACGAGTGTTTTGCATCGTTCTTTCGTGAATTCTTTTACATCGTTATGGAAAATTTCATTCTATGAAAATGTTGTAAATCGCAATTAACATATTGTATTAATTTTCACGAGTCTATTACTGCTCCACTTGATGTTGTCAGAATTGACGTAACTCCAAACTGAACTAGAGTAGGGTCAGTGCATAACATCCATCACCACTGCGAGGCAGTTCGTAAATTTACTTCAACCAGAAACTCCGCCTTTCAGTTTCACCGGTTCTGCCTCCTTCACGTATGTTTTTTAACATACTGTCAACCATGTATATAGATCTACAATCTACCGTGTATTTTCCACTGCATCACCCATATTAAATAATACTATTACTCTACTTCTACGTTTCATCTTATTTATTAAGTAATATTAATAATTATTTTTATACAAATATTCTGATGTAGAAAGATGCAAGATATAAACAACGCTCTCTTTACGTTAGGGTGCAATATCTAATATAATTATGTACATTAAATAGATAAACAAATGTTAAACAATTATACATTTGTATAATGTAATAATAATGTAATAATAATAATAATGTATAATTGTTTAACATTTGTTTAACGAAGACTAACAATATTCTGTCATATGATTTATGTCGTTTCTTTATTTGACAATCTATAGAAAAAGAAGTTAGTGCGTCTGACTAAATACAGTCAGATATTTTAAAAATTCTCGCGACTGAAAATCGTTATTCTATCGCATTTAAGAAAAGAATTTACTTGCGAGTCGAAATTTAGAAATTAATTTTTTACATACAAAACTTGGAAATTTTTTAAGAAAATCGACTTAGAAATTCTATTTAAACGTGAATTTCTTTATTTCTTAGATGAAGACATATTAGACATTCCACGTAAGTACGACTTCCTTTCTCATTATCCCGATAATTTCAGGGGAGAATTCGCAGAATACATTCACCAAGCGACGAAGAAGGCCAATGACGATAATTCTTGGATCATAATTCCATTTGAGTCGGGAAAGATTCGTGACGGAGAACGGGACACCGCAATTGCGGGGCTGACGGCGATGTTCGAGAAACGAGGAAGGAATTTCCTGTTGTTCCTGCTTCATTCCTGCGAACGAAGGGGATTTAATTAGTCGAAAAGCTAGCTACCAGTGTCACGTGCATTCGAACGTACGTTGATACCGTGTCGCTAGGACGACACTAAAAGCGAGAAACGAACGAAATGAGGAATAAAGATGTGACGATAGAAATACTGCGTTTGAGAACAGAGAGAGAGAAAGGTAAAGAATGGGATAGGAGAAACAAAGGTACGCGAAAAAAATTGCAGATTTAGAGGAAAAAGGAAAGAGAAGGAAGATGATAAAAGAAGAAAAGAAATGTACAAATGCGATGAATTTGGCTCGTTAGAAATAGCGAATTTTCTTCGAATTAGAAAGAAAATTTTCTCTTCTATACGTTACCCAAAAGAGTTTCTGTAACAAATTAAATATTGTGCTATTCAGAGACACTTTGATCGCCAGAAATTAGTTCAAGAGATATACGCTACAGAAGTAATGAATTTTATTTCTTACAATAAATAATATAGGATCATTCTGTTCAAGTCTGATGATCTATTAATTAATACGCATCAATAGCAATATTTTGACATCGACTCCTCTTTCATTGTTTAATCAATTATTAATATATATGTATAAATAATTAAATATACATAGTATTTAATAGTAGCGATTCGTTAATTTTCAGGTTTAGCTTTCAGTATTTTCTAAAATCAATATTTCCCGAAAGCCCTTTAATGTGACCAATTCTTTAATAAAACCAATGATTAAAGGTTGATTATTTTGAAAATACGGCCTAGAATGAAAATTTATTTGAAAATGATCAAACTTTTACATAAAAGTAGAATAGATAAAACATAATTAAAGTGGATGTCCAATTACTGCAACTTCCATGTGGTGCATCGAGATTCTGGGCTATCGGTATTATAATGATATATAATTATTAATTGCGTCGTTATACGATACAATTATCAATTGCATAACAAATAATATGAGCTAATTGGCTGCGTTCGCGGTTACGTGTATACAGTTACACAATTTATTAAATTATTATCAATTATTATCGGCAACCTTATTTCACCAACGCCATACCAAGAATACAATTTTGTATCCTTAAAATTAATTAGTCAAACATGGACAAACATTACACCATATTACGCTATAATACATATACAATAGAACGGAGTATAGTATTAATTGAGGAGAAAATGTAATGATTTTTCGAAAACAACCTTTATCGAGCATCCAAAACTTACTCACTAACGTGATTTAATTAAATAATTCTTATACATAATAAATAATACTTTGTTATAAAGAATAAAAATGTACCGGACAAAAATAAAAGATGCTAGAGTAATCTTTCATCGTTCTAGAAAAAGACAAAAATATGGCCAAGGGTCATTTTTGTTACGAGGCCTTAAATCGTAATATACGAGCAGATTCAGTGGTTACGATAATAGGATTTCCCAGGGTTCGCCAAGGTAACCTCAAATTCGTCGATTTTTCCCATAGTCGTTATGTCTTCGCCGGGCATTTATAGCGTTGAGTGTGCGCCAGAATCTACTCGTTTGCGGTGTAGCGCGTGAAGAGAACCGGAAACCGTGGTTTCACGACGAACACGTATGCGCTGCGAGCCTGTATACGCGTGCAATAATTCACCGATCCGTAATAACGAGTTGGTAACTGGCTAATGAATAACCGGTGAAAATTAAACAGCTCGCAAATCGAGTTTCGAGTTTCCGCACAGATCTGTGAAACAACGGTCGCGATCTGTTACACACTTCTCCAACTGTGCTAATTGCGTGGTCATTGTAAAGAGAAGAAACGAAAACATCGAGCGCTACTTTCGATGGTTGCTTCATAATTCGTTGTTCACTGCATGGTGAACAATTATTAGTAGATTAATTAAGGAATTTTCCAGAATTTTCGTTTTGACTAACGCATCCAAAGAGTGGGGAGATTTAGACAAAATGTTTAGTAACAGATGATGGCAATTTAAATAGAGCTCCTATGAGCCAAAATTAGACGAAAATGAAGAATAATTAGATTGTGCTTGGTATTTTGTCTACTTATTTATTGATATTTCAAAATTAACCAAAGTATCCTTGAGGCATGATAACGCGTATGACATGTATAACGTAGCCAAAAGACTGCGACGCACTCTGATGGAGGATATGAAAGTTGGTCACTATACATAGTGTATAGTGAGTATAATAGTTATTTATTTTAATCTATAATCAATTTCTTTCTTAAATTTATTAATTCGCTCTGTTCTTCATTCGTTATTACATTAGAAATCATCTGAGAATTTGTGTCCCACCCTGTATCAGTTTAGTAAACCAGTAAACGTCTTTTTCTGAATAAAACTTACTGGTATTACATGTGTATAAGCCTTTCATATATATCAATGGACGTGTGAAAGCGTATACAGGGTAGGGCGATAATCGTAGTATAACCGAGCAAGGGTGATTAAAAAATAAGAAAAATATACAAAATAAGAAAATAAGAAAAAGGTTTGCTATAACATTTTTTCATCTGAGGCATTATTTTCGAGTAAATCGACTTTGAATATTTGACAAGTATACTAAAATTTCGTTAATTCCGAAATGAGCAAGGGCAAATAATCGACAGAGTTTAAGCTACATTTGAAAATAAATGTATTGTATTGTAAATATAATTACATGTAAAATAAATGTAACTACATTTGAAAAATAATAATTTTCGTAATGCTTCATTTCCGAGAAAAAAAAAATTAAAAAATGCACCAAGCGTACACATCAGGCTAGTTCGTTTTCAATTATACGTGTTTAAACGTTATTTTCTCGAAAATGAGGCCTTCAACGGAAACATTTTATTTTACATTTCTGTGTAATGACCTACTGCTTGTTGCATATTTATAGATAACCTGTACTTAGTTAAATTAAAGTATACTTGACAAATTTTCAAACTCAATTTTCTCAGAAACGGAGCGTCACATGGAAAAATTTTATTCCATATTTTCCACTCATCTTTTCACGTAAAATCATTCCCTGTTTGGTTGTACTATGATTACCGGCCTACCCTATATGTAAACCTTTATATATATATACAAAAAAATATTTACATACCACTGTATTTATTATTGGATTTATGTAGCATATATTTATATAGTATATAATATAATTATATATTATATATAATATAAATAATATAATATATATAATTATATATAATATATAATAGTATATTAAGTATATTTATATAGTTGCATATATTTTGCATAAGAATTCAAATACCACATGATTCAAGCTACAAAGATGATCCAAAATTAAATAATGGTAAATTATACAATATTACTTATCTATGAAAGAAAAGCACAGATCACTTGACTGGTGTAAAGATAAGATGTGTTGTGTTTAAATATCGACTATGTTCGCTAGACCGAAAGACTAACACGATTTGGACACAATCGCGAGTTCTGGCAGCTAGATTAACAGATATGCTGTGCAAATATCCACCTAATTATGTGCTACACTATGATCGTACGATACTGTACTCGTTACTCTCTTGGAAAATGTGTCCATTCGCTCTTCGTGCACATGGTTTACGGTTTAAACAAACGAACATAAAATTGGGGAGAGCACATAAAACTGTGGAATAAAAGTGTAATACTTCTACAGTGTATCTGTGGGTCACAGGTACAGATAATTCTTTTATTTTACTAACAATAAAATCGGATATATATATATATATATATCGAATCCAATTTGTAGCATAAAATTATTCAATTTATTAATATATTAATTTGTAATATAAAGATATTTACAATTATATTTTTATGGCTGATAAAAATTGTAATTGTCTTTTCTTACAAAATAACACATGCATAATTCATAGTACAACGGGTATTGTAAAACGGATTATAAACTTTTAAATTTTAGCTATAAACTTAATCGCTTTAAAATATTGACCTACATAAAATGAATGAATACTCGTAAATCCAATTTCATAAAAATCGGATATAAGGAATTATTGATAATATTGTCTAAAAAGAGATATTGTATGTATATATTGGTTATACATTCGAATCAATGTTATATGTTCTATCTATCTATAAAAGAATTACTACGACATAAAATATTATATCCAAATTAGAACTTTTTATCGAAATTTATTTGAATGTAGGCAGCGTTAAGGAAGATAATGAACATATAACACATGCGAAATTTTTCAAATTTAAGCTTGAAATATCTTTTAAAAAATATGATTCTATTTAAAAAATTAGAGCTAATCTTCAGTTCTATAAAACACCTCCACTTCTGTACACACGCATATATATATGCACCACATGATCATTTGAAACCATCTTCTTTTGTCTTTTTTTCTCTGGCATAAAGTTTTTAGTAACTTTTTTCTAGCTTCTATCTTTCCAAAGCTATAGCTTGGCCTAGTTATGTGTATACAGAATTCGGTAAGAAATTGTACGTGAGAATACATTATGTTGCTGTGTAGTGTGTACCTACATACATATTATCTGTACCTCTGCAGATATGTCGCATTATGCACATACCTTACATCCGATTATATGTACAGATATAGGATATGCAGTGGTTGCTGAGTTTAGATAAACCAATGCATTGATTGAATATGCTCGTAAATTCTCTATACCATGAATATTAGTATGTATCCAAATATATTTTGTAAATTTCCTACTAATATATGTAAGAAAGTACATGTAGCAATTCTTGTTTTGACTTTAATAACAATTTACATTTAACAATTAGAATTTAGGAAAGTCGCCTCTATAATTTAAATAGAGCAGATTAAACTCTTCATATATAATGATTCCAGTTTTCACGCAAACTCATTTCATAAATTAACTTCAGCTAACTAAAAAATAAGATTAGCCAATATAAATAAACCTAGATTTATATGCGAATAACACAAATAATAATTAACACGGTTACGGTTTCTGCTTTATGCCTAATAATATTTGTGAATATATGTATCTACGTTCTTCGTTTTAACCGACTTCTTTTCTTCAATATTATATGATCTTAAAAAGAAAGCCTTAAGCTAGAGCTAGAAAAGTACGATCACGTAATAATTCTGAAACCAATATGTATCAATTAAGAATCTCAATTCTTACTGTACCCTACTGTACTTAAAAGGATGTCGCGACAAATATCTCCAGCAGGTAAACGCATTAATTGTAAGTTCATGATCCTTCATACATATATATGGAAAGCATCTTTTTTCAACTTTTAAAGGGAATGTTCTAAATTGTAATTTTCCTCCTTAAAATGTTCGAAACAAACAGCTCCTGCTTTTTGTGAGCTATAATTTCAATAAATTCAGTGCCTCAATCAAGCTACTTTCTTTTCCTTAATATTTTTAGATAAACTAAAAAATAAATATTATATTTTTCTTGTTTTATTCAAGCTTAAACGTCAACATTATCAATTCAAGATTGTCTAATATTTTCTATTTGATAATAAAGCATCATATATAACAAATTGTTGCCTACTTTTGTTGATCAAGTATGTATCTGTAAGCACTTTTGCATGCAACGAAATAATATATTATCAGATACTAGTATTTATTGCTATGTAGCATAACCTGCCTTGAACTTTAGACTGCTAGCCACTGTCGGGATAGTAGAAATCGTATCAGAAGTTGTATTTGCATGAATTATTCGAAGTTGAACCACTAGTGTGTGTTTCGGCGTATTATAGACCTCTGGTAGCAGAGTGACAAGGTTGGCACTACATAAATACTTAACGCTATCTAATATAACTGAAATCAAAACAATGAAAAGAAACATGTCCTCAAATGTCTTCTCAATTAATTTAGAAACATTTTGTCATAACAAGCAAAATGTGTATAATTGATGTTTTGGAAATAACGTAATATTTTTTCTCAATCCATGGTGATAATTTTGTACAGAGCGATGTCTTCGCTTACTTTGAGTAAATTAAAAAAAGTGCCGATAGAGAAGATTGATAAACGGCGAAAAAAAATTAACCGGTTTGATGGATTAACGGAAGAAGAAGTGCAAAAACATACTTTGCCAGATTATTTGGAAATGAATTTAGATATAGTTTTCGTCGGTATAAACCCAAGTTTAATGGCAGCCCATCGTGGTAGATATTACGCTGGTCCAGGTAATCATTTTTATAAACTTCTGCATGAATCAAGACTAACACCTCGGTGTTTAAGTTACGAAGAAGATTATAAACTTCTTCAGTTTAGAATTGGTTTAACAAACATAGTAGCTCGAGCTACAAAGTCTTCTGCTGATTTAAAGCGTACAGAGATCAAAGAGGGTTCTAAAATTGTAGAAGAAAAATTAACACTTTATAAGCCAAAGATTGCTGTTTTCAATGGCAAATGTATCTATGAAGTATTTGCTAATAAAATAGATAATTTCAATTTTGGATTGCAACCAGAAAAAGTTGATGAAACTGCAATTTGGGTCACCCCATCAAGTAGTGCGCGTTGTGCAAATTTTCCAAGAATGACAGACAAATTACATTTCTTTACTTCCTTGAAAAAATATTTGCAGTTCCTAAAGGGAGAAATTAAAGATATTGATATGAAAGAATTCCTGTTCGAAGGAAAATGCAAACAGTTTATTCCACAAACGTCAAAAATGTGGCGGCGAAAAAATATGTCTACATTCCTACATGGAGGAAGAATTGCTAATAAAGATACAATATGTCTAGATACATCTGATGAAAATGTAGCAATAGCACATAGTACAGAATTCATTGTAAAGAAGCTTGAACCTGATAAAAGTGATAAAACTGATAAAATACTTGATACAGATGAATCTGATTCATCACAAAATTTTGAGGCATATATTTCTCAAGATATTGTAAAAACATTTTTTGGAAATGATAGCTCTTCACAAAAAGAACAATCACTAGCTGTAGAGAATATAAAAATCAAACAACCCAACAATCAAGCTATAACCAGTGATATAAAAAAATCTAAACGCCAAACAAACAGGAAGGAGAAAAAGACTGTTAAAAGATTTCCTAACAAACCACTTAGAAGTAAAGATCTTGAAAATAACACTAATGATTTTATAAATTTGATAAAACAAAGACTGATAGAAAAACCAAACAATTTTGATGAATAGATTAAATGTGTTTTAACTTATAACATTAGTTATTAGTAGCATATAATTCAATTATAATATAATTTAATATTAAAATAATTCAATAAAAATAGAAATAGGATACAGATGTATAATATCTCTTGCATGGAAGATTGGCATCTTTATACTTTATATTTTTATGTTTTGTACAAAACTGAAATTGTGGTAATGATAAAATTTTAGGTAATAAAACTTATTATAAAGATATTTAAGATATTATTCTTTATATATATTTACAGAATATTTTTCTTTTTCAATTATTAATCTTGGAAATAATCAAAATTCAGAATAATATGAAATTTAAATTTAATCAAAATTGAATATACAAATAGATATAACCTTTTAGAATATGCAATATAAAACTGTTTTATCAATATTTATATTGTGTTTTATCCCAAACCATATGTATAACTCAGCTCCAAAGCGAATAAAAATTGGTATAAAAATACTTAATAACAAAGACAATTATATATATCTCTCAATATAATAAAAAATATATCGTAATACTAATTAACCAATTATATTAATATTACAATTTTGATCTACTAGCTTTTATGAGTGATGTTAATTTTTGAGTGAGCATGATATTTCCAGTGATTTTTATCTTCCCTCGCATGAACGCCATTTGTGGAGTTAATTTACCTAAAGCCTGTAAACAAAGTAATCCATACATAGTAATTTAAGTGTATTATCATGAATTGTTTATTATATTTATTATATTAATATTATATTATTATAAAGAAACATATATTTACTATTTCCATCATGTCCGCATCCTCAAGAGTTAATGTTGTATCAGGGTTGCCTGATTTTGGATTTCCTCTATATACTTCACCTTTTTTCATATCCAAAGCTTTGGAACAATGAGAAGAATTAATAATAAAGTTCAGGAAATATTAATTAACATAAACAAATGTACTTACTCCATGTTGCTTGAGGCTTTCCTTTCACCAAAATGTGATAAAGAAATATTCCATTGATTTTCTTTACTTGTTCTGAATTTGCTTTTGTGTATTCATCCATCATCTTAAATAATACATCACTTTCAAGAGAATCGCTGCCAGATAAATGATTCATCATTGGTTTCATTGATACCGTGCGTTTCAAATCAACATATCCACCTGCAATCGAAAAATTCAAAGCTTAATACATATAGTAATTATACATACTTAATAATTATATTCCAAAAATTATATCATCAAATATACAAATATGTAACCTACCTGTTAAAACGGGTAGATTCCCTTCTACAGTAGATGTTTGGAAATGTATTCTATTTCCTTCTTGCCACATATTTGTTTGCAATGTTTGTCCAGGAACTACTGGTTTTACGAAACGTGTCTGCAATGTGTATCACGGATATGAATTTACATTAAATATTTATTTATTTAACAATAAGAAGAAGCAAAAAGGTCCAGCAAGTTATTGCACATTTAGTGCATCATAACATTGATTATATAACTACTTATCAACCAACCTTTACAGCCTTAAATAAGTTTTGATCGCCGTTAGCGTAAGTTTGAAGAACATGACGAACAGAAAATCCAAGAGAACATAATCCATGTAAGATTGGTTGTTTGAAACCAGCCATCATTGATACATTTAAATCGATATGCAAGGGATTTCTGTCACCACTTAATCTGTATAATGCAGCCTGTAAATTGAAACATGATATTTTAAGTAAAGATTAGTAGATACATCAAAATTATAATTACCTTTTACCTGATCATGACTTGTTTGTTGAGTAACCGATGCATCTGGTTGTCGATTAGGAGCATCGATAGTTGGTATAATTTTTGAAGATGATCGTTTTCCTTGAAAGCCTCCAGCTCCTGCTATAAATAATATCATTTGCCCTGTAGATAATTTATCTCCATTGCTAGTATCAAATGTTTCACCTGTAAAAATAAATCAAATTTAGTTAATTTCATTTTACATAGAACAAAATATTATTTGTGAAAATGACGAATTAGCATACTTTGCAGCACAAATACAGCACCCTTTTCCTTATCCAATACATCCACAACTTTGAGACGTGTTTCGACCGTAGCTTCCGTTGGTAATTCTTTATGAATTTCGATATATTGCTCCCCATGCAATAACTGAAATTATAATAAATCCATAAAAATACTAATATACCAAAAATATTATATAAAATAAATTACCTTCATTGGATTTAGTTCAACATTTGGTAAAGATTTTTCTAACATGGAGATATCCGTGGCGGACATTGCATCAAACGTAGTATAAAATGTAGGAAATACAGCAAAATTGCTGTCATTTTCGTACAAATAACGAAAGTCAGCTGGTATCTTAACAGAGGCACCAACTAAAGCATATTTTAATTTTGTGATTATGATTGCCAAAAAATAAGAGTAATGATTAATGATAATTAACAATTAATGTAATTATAATTAAAATTGAATAATAATTATACCTCCTAATGCATATAATATAATGTCCCGGTAATTATAAGTATTTCTGAGGACGCCACTACCCTAAGAAAGAAAAATTCAAAATAAAATATAATAATATTTAACTTCCAGTTACAAGATAATTGTTTTAACTACCTCTGATCCAGAATTTTCAGAATTTCTAGATTTCATAGTATCAACTGCAACCATAAATTGTCCTGTTACTTCCTGCAAAATGTAGCAATGTAAAAATATCACAAAGCAACCATTAAAAAATAAACTTTTTATAAAATGGAAAAAAATATGTACTTCAAGAGAATCAAAATGTTTAGCAGTTGACATATCGGTAACAGTCGACCATCTTTTTTCAACATCTTCGGGAGTGACATCGCTAGATAAATCTTGCCTTAATGTCGATCCTGATGAACGAATTACATGGCCTAAAAGTACATATTAATATATCAACTTATTTGTAATAAATAAAGTTCTGAAATAAAGTACTAAAGTAACTGCAAATTTTTTATTATTTATTCTTTTCATGATATTCATATCTTTTTCATTAAAAATATTCATATAAATTAAATATCTCAATTTTAACACACTAGTCACTCTGTTGTTTGTACATCTTTATAAATCACAAAAATAAGTACAAGGGCTACATTGGCATCACTATAGTAGTGAATACATTAAAAACTAGTTAAATCTATACTTACATTTTCCTGCCCAACCTAATGCAGATTCGATAATAGAACCATTTTCCATACATTTTTCATGACACAGCCAAACAACTACAGGGGCTATTAATTCAGGTTTTAATTGTTCAAAGAACTCTAGAAAATAAATAAAAGTAATATTAATACATTCAGATGTAATTTGATATATGTAATGTCAAGCATTGTTTTCACCTGGTGGTAAAATATCTTCTGTTAAACGAGAACCAGCTGTTGGTATTATTACATTTGTATGAATGTTTCTCTTTCTGCCTTCAATAGCTAATGTATTACTCAAACCAATAAGAGCCATTTTTGCTGCGCTATAGTTGGCTTGACCAAAGTTTCCATACAAACCACTGTTGCTTGCTGTCATGATGACTCTGCCATAATTTTGTTTAACAAAATAAGGCCAAGCAGCTTGAGTGACTTTAAATGCTCCTTTTAGATGAACACTTTGTACCAAATCTGAAATTAGATATAAATAATTGTAGTTGCAATCTGGAGAAGTATAAATTAAAGTAACAATATATATCACACATACCCCAATCAGCCTCTGACATTTTAGCAAAAGATCTATCCCTTAAAATTCCAGCATTATTAACAACTACATCTATTCGTCCAAATGCATCAATAGCTGTTTTTACGATTTTTGCCCCATCAAGAACAGAATCATAATTGGCCACTGCTTTTCCACCTATTTACAACATAAACACAAATAATAGTTCCTTCTTCAAGGTTATCTAATATACGTTGAAATCTTTTATCAACTGCGTTTAAAAAGAGAAGTTATACAATAAGGAGAATAATGACAAGATTATATGATATTAATACTTTCTGTCACAGCAATATATAATAGGATAAACTTTCATTTAAAAATTATAATTTTAAGATATGCAGATTTATATTAATAATTTGCAAAATTGTATTGAAAAATTTATAATAAAAATTTATATCAAGAAATAGATATTCACATACATGACTAGATTATGAATATATACATTTTAATTTAAGAATACTAAAATCTACAGAATGCATACAACACATAAAAATACATAAAAATTTATAATATTAGTAGATGAAATAAATTCAGGTTCCATTTTTTAATTATATTCATAGAAATATAAAACTGTATTTAGTTCATCTGCAATCTACTCATACAATTATGAATAGATAATTAAAAGTACTCAAATAAATTCCGAATGTATTGTTACCATTCTTTCTAATTTCATTGACAACTGAGTCTGCACTTTTTGTACTCTTTCCATCACCGTGTCTACTTCCTCCTAAATCATTTACGACAACACTCGCACCCCTTGAAGCAAAAAGTAAGGCGTATGCACGGCCCAAACCTAAGGACAAATCAAAATATCGCAAAACAAAATTGTATATAAGCAAACTAATCTCTAAAAATTGAAAACAAGAATAATTACCTGCTCCAGCTCCGGTTACAATAACTACGCGGTCAACAAAACGTAATTCTGGTCGTTTCATTATGCTAGCTCAAAATTATTTAACTGCTTAAAGTAAACTAGTAAATGATGACTTTATATATAAATTTCTTCCTTCGTAATGAAACAGCAGAATTAAAGGTGGTACAAAGTTCATTGATTTTTAATATATATACCTTTATATACATACATTATAGTATACACACCGTTCTCCAGATCGTGAGATATAAAGTCCAATATATATTATCAACCTCCTCGTTTCTCTGCATTATCATAACATACATATATGAAAATACATATTACATATTATCGTTGCGAAAGTATACATATATATTTATAAGACCCGGTACACACGAGTGACACTTTGACACTGCACTCTCGCTGCGTTCTGCGTCATATAATATCTGCCTTTGATGCTTTTAACTTGTAAAACAACAAAAAATATATAACGCAAGGTCAAAAAGTCATTCATCTGTACTGGGCCCTATTCTTAATAAGAAAACAAAGAAAGGCATATGGTCGTGGGATCGCGTGATAAAATGTCGTTCGTGCGTATTCAGCCTTAATGCATATAATACACTTTTTTAAACGTTGCATTTTTTTAATTAAATGTCTATGACTACTAAAACAAAAAATTGCATAAGATTTATCCGAGATTAGTATTGATTTTATTTAACACCCAATAATGTAAGAGAAAGGTGAAATATAAAATTGTACTTCTATATTCCCAATATTTTTAATAGCATTCACTATTTCTAATATATTTCATAATAGCATATAGTATGTAAAGTATCATCTAATATTATGTAAAATTATTAGGTTTATTTTTTATTTGTTCTGTAGTAGTTATATAACTTCTTCAGAACCTTTAAGATTATAATACAAATGTGGGTATTTTATAAATAAAAGAATTATATCTTGTCGTTTTACTTCATAGCAAATAAATAAAGAAAAAAACTGATTTCACTTTATTTTTCAAGTTTATTTCTTAAAACTATATAACATTCATACACAATATCTTTTTAAAACATATGAAGCAGCGATAGTTGCAATAATTGTAAAGTATTATTAAAATTAAGTCTCATAAATGTCGTGAAAGTTATTGCTTGAATAACTTCATAGTGTACATACGAATAATGAAGTAAACATTTAAATGATATCAATATGTATATGGTCATTGAAAAAAAGTAATGAAATATAACAACTTTTGTTTTTATTGCATATGCTGGCGCCTACGTGCAGCCCTTTGTTTGTCAAATCGTAATTCCATTTCCTCCAGAACACGTGGAGTATATCGCACGACTAGTTTCACAGAATTCTGTGCTTGTTTTAACAGTTCTACTGCTTTTTCGTGGTTTTCTCCTTCCACACACTGAAAAAGTTGTACATTGAACATAGGAAATTAACTATTTGTGTATTAAATTACATAAAGGTACAAAACAAATCATAAAAGCTATATTAACCACTCCATTCACTGAGAGAAGCTGATCGCCGCGTTTTAAGCCACCATGACGATCAGCAACACCACCAGGAATAATTCGTGAAATATAAATTGGCGAATTTTGCTCTTTGCCGCCCATCACATTAAAACCAAGACCTTCCTCGGTTTTTGGTAATTCCACCACTCTTGGATGTGCATGACCCTCGCTTGCTGCAAAAGCAGCAACTGTTGCTTTTGCTGTAGCTGATGCACGAACATCTTGAGATCCCTACAATTATTAATACTAGTATTAAATTTAAATTTTCTGGAGGAAAATCTATTGTTAATTATATAGTCTATAATAACTAATAACTAAATATATCATACCTGAATGTCCACTGTTTCATATACATGTTCGTATACTTCACGAACAGCACTAAGAAAATCACTTTGCAAAACTTTTTGTAAGGCAGCTAATTTTGTTGCAGGTACCTCACCGCCTAAAAGATTTGTGTAGTTAACATACATATACATATTAAAATTACAATTACTAAATGAACATTTATTACAAAATAAAATGACATACATGATCTACATAAGAAAGTAAATTAAACCAAGAACATTATGAAGGAACCAATATGAGGACCTACATCAATAAGGTAATTCTTGCAATAATATTTGACATATAGCTGTCTTATCCTTTATTTTTTGTTACTAAAATACACTTAATCAATTACCTTTTTGTAATTTGTCTAGTAATTCAATAGATCTTTTAACATCTGTAAATAAAAATAAAATGTTTGATTACAGTTCAAATTAATCTAGTTTTGTCATCTTAATCTGTATATTTATTATTTCTCATTTTATATTTTATATTCTAAAGCGAGTATATTTCATCAAGATTATTTAAATTTGAAATAGTCGTCATGTACTAAGCCCAGTTTCTATCTGTTGTAAAATTACACATATTATTTAAATAAATGTATATATTTATTTAAACAACTGTACATGAAGAAATTTACCATTTGCTAAAGTGAGGGGTTCGCCCATCGTAACCATGTCTGAAAATAAATAAAAATCTTAAAAGATACCTTATACAATAGTTATATTTCATTATTGTTGAATGATATACTGTAAATAATTTAGACAACCTACAGATACAGTATTTGCTTCAACTCTGATCGTAACGTAGTCACAAACTATCATAAAAATACGTCAACAATTTGATCTATCGACTATTGACCAACTATAGTCAGCCAAGAATCTACGGTATCTTGAAAGGTATTTAAATGTTTTTTCGTGATTATCTAGTAACTTGACAACATTAAAATAATTCCCTACCAAGAAATAGCGAATTCGCGAATGTAGATGAATCTTGTGATTTCCTTAAATTTTAATTATTATTAAAATAGTTACTAAATATAACTCATTTTATTTAAATAAATTTCGAAAGATGATAGACACATCAATGTAATGTGTAATATTATCCGAATAAAAGGATAAAAAGAGCTAGTATGAAAAACAAAATTCCTGAATGACAAACAACATTGCTGCCATCTGGGACTGGTAATTTAAGATGAAACATCGAATTTAGTTTAGCTCTTTCGCGCCAAATTTGTTGACCATAGTAAGTAGAACCAATAGAACCAGTTAGTAATTGTGTTTTGTGATGAGCTGTAAATAATTTTAATATATTGTGTTCTTGTAAATTTGAGGATGAGGAAAATAATCTCTTTCTCTCTCTTTCTCTCTCTCTCTCTTAACTAAATAATAACAAACAATTATATTTTTAGAGGAAAAATTTAAAAAGGATGACAGCTATTGCATTGTGATTTAATAATTTTACTATAGATAGTAATACATATGTTAAATACAAAGTTGTCATTATAGTAAAAGTTGGTAAAGAAAAGTACAAAAGTTTTAAGAATATAACAAGAAATTAGGAATTTGAACAATGAGTGAAAATAAGGATTTGGATAACAACAATGAATGTCACGTACAACTTGAATTTAGAGAATCTGAAATTACTGAACAATCAGAACAGTACACAGAAGAACAGAAAAACAAATGTTCGGAAATAAAAAACTGTTCTGACATTGAAAAAGAAAATATATTTAATGAAACTTTAAGAAAAGAAAATGAAGAACATGCTCACAAAAATGATAAACATGAAAATGAAACTAATTACTCTGAAAGTAATGTTGACAATAGTGACTTTATATTAAATAAATTTGTAAAAGAAAAAGATTGTGAGTCAAAGCAAAAAAATGATGAACCCAAAAGTCAAGTTAATAATAATTCTGACATCAATACTGACATGCTTAATAGAAGCATAAAAGATAAAGATAAAACACCTAACCAAAAAGATGATAAACTTAAAAACAACAATATTCATAGTAGATTATTCAGCATAATAGATAGTGACTCAGAAGAAGAAAATATATTTACTTCTAAATCCAAGAAGAAAAATGTTATAGATGATGAAGATAAAATTTCTAATTCTAAGCACGACAATATGTCCACGAAGAATTTAAATAAAAGCAGTACTGTGAAACTAATTGACAGTGATTCTGATGATACATCTAATACTATTCGTGTTATTGATACTGAGAAAACTACTTCAAATGGGGTAAAGGTTGTAAATAATGTGAGTAATAATTATAACAAATATATAATTCAATTATTAAGTAATTATTTAATCACATGTTCCACAGATAAAAGGCAGGCTTCAAGATCTAGTAGATTTAGAATCAGATGAAGAAAGAGAAGAATTAGACGAAGAAAGAGAAGAATTAGACGAACCATCAAGTCCTGTAAGACAAAGTAAAACAACTGAAAAACATAAAAAAAAAGATCCTAAACTTAAACTAAGGAAAGTAAGTTGTTGAAAGGTTTTAGTGATTAAATTGTATATATATAAAATCTTACTCTGCACATGTTAGATAGTTAAAATTAGTAAAAATAATATTGTATTCCAGGTTTCATTAAGAGCTTCTAAAGAAGAAGCTATGAAACAAATACAAAGTGAAACTCAACGTTTAGTACGAGAAACAGAAATTTCATTGCCATATCATAATCCAAAACAACGAACAATACAAGAATTTCTAGAAAGAAGGAAGGTAATTTCATCTTTTCCAGTACCTACAGTGGCATCTAAACTGAAAGAGTTTTCTGGTATTGTTAGGTAAGCATTTCTAAAATTTAATGTTGAATATTATTACGTTTTCATTGAACATAATAATGAAGATAATGACAATATTTTTATCAAACAGTGAAATTTTGAAGGAAAAAGAGAAAGAAGCAGAAATATTTTATAAATCTTCTGATTCAGAAGAAGAGAGTACAGAAAATAATAAAGAAAACGCAGATAAAGGGCATATAAACATACAATGTACAGAAAATGTTAAAAAAGATAATGTTTCGCGAAAGTTATTTGATGATAATTCATTTACTACAGAAAATAATGAAGAAGAAGATAATACAAACACAATGGAAGGAGAGAATGAAACTTTAGCAGAAGCAGAAGACATTGAATGTAATAAGATAATAGCAAATAATGGGACAGAAAATAATGCAACTAATTCAGTACAAACAATAGAAACACATTGTAAATCTAGTATAGAGGATAAGACTGAAGCAAAAATTTCAGAAACAGTTACAAATGAAAAAACAGATGGTTTATTACAAAAAGATATAAGTCAAAATGAGCACAAGGGAAAAAGCATATGCATTGATAATGATGAACATAGTTTAGAAATTCTAAATGATAATGCGAAAATTGCAAAAGATCCTTTTGGAATAGCTACGAATGAATCTGATGAATATGATGAATATGATTTTCCACCGCTCAACTTGGATGACTTAGATGACTTGGATTCACCAAATAGAATAAAACATTTACAGAATATAAGAAGTTTAAAACCTAAATTACGAGGTATTCCGGGGCAGATTATCGACTTGGCAGATGATATTACATCAGCTAAGAAAGGAATACATGGTTTGATAAATCGATTTGTAAAAAAGCATTCTAAACCCGATCGACCTGTTAAAAATATATCTAAAATTACAACAACACAAATAAAAGAAACTCCAAATGGTGGACTATCAATCATTAAAGAAACGCTCCCATATAGATTACCATACATAGAAAGTAAAGATCCTAAATTAGAGAAACCTGGTGCAAAATTAATACGCTTAAAAGAAGAGTTGAAACGTAGAATGGCAATAAAACGCAACGAAGAGTGGAAACAGAGAGAACAAGAAATGAAAGAACAAGAAATAGAGTGGAACGAATCTATAAATGAAGAAGATACTTTTAATGAACCATGTTCCCCAAATATAGAACCTCATATAAGCGAGGAGGATGACGTAGAAGAAGATGATGTATATACAAAAATAGAAAAAAAGAAAAAGAAAAAAAGTGCCTTTATAGAAGATGAAGCTGAAGTCAGTGAGGATGAAATAAACGATAGCGATGAAATCGAAGATGAGGATGAGGATGAAGGTGAACATGAAGTACAAGAAAGTTCGGAGGAAGATGAAAAATCTGAAAGACTTGATTCGGAAAATGAAAATGAGAATAGTACTTGTGATAGCAATGATGTACCTGCAAAATGTAAAACGTTTAAGAGGATTGTAAAACCAGTAGAAGATGATTCAAAATCTTCGGTTATTGAAAATGATAAAAATAGTAAAGAACAGCCAACTTCTTTTTCTCAAATTAAATTAGATGATATATTTGGTAAAAGCATTAAAGAAAATGAGTTAAGCAATAATGAAAGTATTCCAGTATCTCAAGTATATGTAGGAAGTGATCCAAAATATCAAATAAACCAAACACCACAATCTAAAAGCAACTCCTTTGATTTCATTTCTCCTATAACACAATTAACTGCATTAAATGTACACTTGGAGGAAGATAAAGAGTTAGCAACAGAAGAGAAATTGTTGTTTATTAATCCTTCTTTGACAGAAGTTATACAAACTCCAGAATCGCCTCAAACAAAACGAGGCGTGTCACAAAAGAAATTATTTGCCGTTCAAGGTGACGTACTGGATGAAGAACTTATGGAAATCTCTTCAGGTAAATTTCCAGAAGATAAGATTCAATTGAATTTTGCAAAAGAACCTAATGTGAGCGAATCACAATTACTAGAATTATGTTCCGGAACATTTAGTTCTCAATCAAATAATGATAAAGAGTCAATTGATATCACACACAGAATACTTCAGAGAACACAAACACCCAATGAAAAAGATTCATCAACTATTGAAACAGATGAAAAAAATAGTCAACACTTAAGGAAGGAAACACCACCTTGGAACAAGTTACGCATTTTATCTTCTGATGAAGATGATTCAGTTGAAGAAGAAATGAAGATGCGATTGAAAAAAGTTAGGAAGTTAAATGTATCTGACGACGAACAAGAAAATAGTTCTGCAGTAAGCAGTAATAATGAAGAAGAAGAAGAAGAAGAAGAAGAAGAAGATGAAAAATTTGTAGATTATGACTCAGAGGAAAACGAAGTCGTTGTTCCAAAGAAAGAAATAAGACAATATGCAGCTAAATTTTTTGAAGAAGAAGCCGAGCTTAGTGAAAGTGATTGTGATGTATCTACGGACGAAGATGAACAAGATCTGGATAAATTGGAATTAGAAGATGGAGACAATGAAGAAATTGATGAAACACAAGTTAAGAATCAACTAGGAAAACTTCATATGAAACAAATGTTGGATGAAGATAAAAAAGAAGTAAGAATGCTTCAAGAGATGCTATTCGAGGATGGAGATCTGTTCAGTGAAAGCACACGCGAGAGGAAATTCAGATGGAGAAATATAGGTATCTAAAAAACCTAAATCCATCTTTATTTCTTTGTATCAATTTACATCAATGATAGTAATTATTAGTCTTCTATTCTTTCTTTCAGGCAAGCAAGATGACAACAATGACGTTCAACTATTAGAAGGTAAAGACGGTTGGGTAGACGTATCTGATGACGAAGATCAAGAAAAGTGGCGTAAGATAAGATTCGAAAGAGAGGCATTTTTGGCAGCAAACGCGGTAAGATAATCAAATTAGAAAATTTGTGATCATTTAGAATCGTATCTTCTTATTTGATATATTGTCAATTTGCAGAAAAATATAGACACCGAAATCGAAAATGAATTAAATAGCAGTCAAATATTTAAGTTTGGTTTGAAGATTTTAAAGAAAAGACGAATTAACGAATTAGAAAAAGAAAATACGTTGGTAGAAGCACTTGATTCGAAAACGAAACCAAAAGTATCTCATACTGTTGCGGAAATGTTAAACACTTCAAGATTGGATGGAACATCGCGTACGATATATGTAAGTTTTTTAAAAACATGTTCACTGACAACTAGAATACATAGAGGTGATTATAATTTATATAAATTTTCTAGAATGTCATGCAAAAACGTTCGTTTCTTGCCAGAGGAGAAGAAGCGTTAACGCGTTTAGCTACTTTAGCCAAACGAAATAAAGGACCACTCTCATCAATAAAGGCAAAAAATTTTGTATTTACGAATATTGATTCGATAAATGATAATGCCTCAAACAAATGAAATCGTAAAAATAGAATTAATAGTTTATTAACTTAATGTTTATTTTTATATATACACATATATGTAACTAATAGATAAGTAATATGCAGACTGTTATAAAGATTTGTATAATTTTATTATATATTTGTTTTTTTCTATATGTATAAACATATTTTTAGAAATAAAGAAATATTTGTTACGAAACTAAAATATTAATCATGTTACGTAATAGTAGACAGGGTAATAGAAATAAGATTAACTGAAGACTGATAAATGTGATGGAATTTCGATAATATTTTTGATAAATAAATAATTACAAATAAACAAATATAATACAATTTTTACAGTAAACCCATTAACTAGTTCTCGATACAGGACAAATACTTTCTTTAAGAGGATTTGTTTAATTTGTTTAATTAAAGCATAATTGTTTAATTTGATATTTTAATTGCTTACTACGTCGAAAAAGAAATATATAAAAGTGAAAAAGTTTGACGTTAAAATTGCACATGTCTATATATGTATTTAAAAAAAAACATTGCTAAAAAGAGATAGAACAATATATCAAATGTTTGTTTAATGTAATTCAAGCCAATAATGTGCCTCCATGCCTAGGGCAACTTTCTCATACAGTATGAAACATACAGTCTGTTCATCTAAATCGTTTCGTTTCAAAGGGATATTTAGTTGACATCATAGACATTTATTTTACTTCCCAATTTTTGTACCGACGACATATCGATGACATCTATTTAATTTGCTTTTTTTACCAAAGAATTTTGATCTATGTTTATATTTCTTCATTTTGCCGTATTTTTATTTCAATATTTTGTTTAAATATAAAAAGTATTTGATATAAAAAAGACATAAATCGATCAAAAATTCTAAAAATCTGAAACAAAATCGTAATGTTCAATAATACAATCTTGTAAATAATTATGTAGAAATAAATTGAAAATAGAAAGCATAATTGATCACAGCATAAAATGATAAAATACAAATCGTAAACAACTTAGTAGGTAATATTAAATTCACAGAATCATTTATCACAATTTTCTGTCAAAACTAAAATACCTAATTGAATAATTAACACGTAATATTTCATATCGTCATTATCATTTGCTTCGCAATATAATAATCATGAACATAAATTTATAAATCGGTAATATAGGAATTCATTTCTGTATAACCTTTACAAACTACAATAACTTAATATTAATTGTCCGAATTCACAGTTTTATTTATCAATCTTTTCTATCGAGATTATAAACATTAAAAATATTCTAAATAACAAAACATTCCAATATAATACATATTTTCTTACAAATAAAAAATTACAGAACAATTATATTATCATCAGAGAAAACTACCAAACCGCTGAAATGGAAAACCATTTGTAATCCTCAAAACTATCTTTTCAACTACTACTTTTCTTACAAACAAAATATTACAGAGCAATCATTAGCATCTGAGAAAGCCAGTAATTTCTTGAACGCGAAAAATCCTCGCATTCGTAATCCTGAAAATTCTCCACTTCTTTACTTACCGAGCAGCTACTTTATATTTCCGCTCTTCTCTGTTTAAAAAGGGGCCGTAAAAAACAGCTAAATAAACGGAGGAAGAAAACTAAACGCAAATGAAAAACGAATGAAAAGGAAAATGCACGAGCGACTGCGCTGAAATGGCAGGTGGACTTTTTCCAAAAAGGGAAACAAAGATACTTATATATATTTTAAGCGTATAAAGTAAGCAGGGAAGAAGATCACATATAGAGCCGAACCGCAGAGTAACGGGTGCTGAGCGTCGAAGCAAGAGGATGGAGGATGTAGTTCGAGGCGAGGCAAGAGCGCTGCGCTGAGAACTCGGGATAAGGGTGGCTTGTTGCGTAAGCCGATTACAGCATCACGGCAGTCAGTGGTGCCTCGTGCGGCGGCCTGCTGTTCATGTTGCTATTGGTGCACAGAACGCGGATATGCCGGGCAGAGACATTAAAATCGCATCAAATATGTAGAGCCGTCCTCTCGCCCCTTCCATACCGGCGGATGCGGGAGCCACTCGTCGACATCCGTGCAGGCAAAAAGGTTGCCTGTCCTGGAAGTCGCTTTACTCTCCTTTCCTCTCCTTTCCTCCTCCTCCTCCTCTTCCTCCTTCTTCGTCCCTCCTACACTTTACTCTACACGTGTTTTGAGGACACTCGCATATTAGGTTAGGAATACAGTATATGAATTTATGGAAGAAAATACTTCAGAAAAGATTTTGTCGATTTTCTTTTGAGAGATTTAAAGTTGTTGTTAATGTAAAGAGGACTGGATGTATATTTTATGAAGTGCAGGTCAATGTTTTAAGAGGTTGTAGAAACTGGTTACATATTAGATTTGGATGATTTTGTAGGTAGGAAGAATTGGTTGGCTAATGTGATATTAATTTTTTATGGTAATACGTCGAACTGGAATTGGTATTGTATTTTATTGCATTCTATTGGTTCCTAACGCGTAAAACATAATATTTTGTATTATATATTAATCGTTCTAAAAATACGAAGTATGAAGATCTTTGGAAAGTAGTTTATTGAATATGAACATGAAAGTGTTCTTTTGTACAGACTTGGATTAATTACACAATTGGTTGAGTCGATCGAGCGTAAGGGGAAATATGACTACACAAGATATTTTACTCTTTTCCCTCATATATAAGTAAAAATAAGAAAAGAATGTTAGATAAACAGAAATTTATGAACGCTTCATTAAAAAGGTACGTGAGAAACACGAGTTTTTTGTTAGAGAACGTCATGATAAATTGAGGCTCTTTATTACTTGGCAAAGTTGGGCAGATAAAGTGTTCAGGCTAAAAAATAATTGTTAACTTCTGTTATACGCAACGTCTCAGTCTAATGTACATATTAATTTTTCGATCGGACGTGGCCGAATAGCAAGACTTTCTGAAATTCATACTTGAATATTCCAAGATACAGGATAATGGCTTTTCAGCTTATCCTTACAATATTTCAACGTCTACTTATATCATCGACATTTATTTAACGTAGAACGCGTTAGAACGGACCAATTGTGTCTATATAAATTAAATGAACAAAATGCTTGAATTCTTTTAGAAAAATGATGAAACACAGTATATGATCCAAAGTAAACAGTGTTATAGAAGTGAGTAACGGGAAATGTTGAACTATTATCAAGCAGATTTTCGCGTATAGGGTAACCCATTCCATTCGGGTATCTGTATGTGTGAGCAGAATATGGAGAAGCGAGGTTTTAGCGCTCTGTAATTCGAGTATCGAACGCGTCACGGTGTTTTCAGACGTTCATGCATACGTAGTCGGAAGCGGAGAGTGCAACACGTGGTAAAATGTTTCACGGAGTATCAAATAATCATGGCAAATCCGTATCGACCGACTTATTCCACGTTAATACCTATATTTTATGGCTACTACCGCAAGCGGTATTAGTCCACGCGATGTTTGCACGTAATAATGGATCATTTGCCATTTGTTTTCGTACCTTCAGCCAATAGAATGATTGCGTCCGGCATGAAATTTTGAAACTTATCCCCCCGTGCAAATACGCGATCGATTCGCGTGTTTTCAATGTTTTCGTATAAATTTTCATGTATGTTTTCATATAAACATTGGCATGAAGAATGATATCGCACGGATGCTGGTTTCCATCGTTTATTCTTAACACGTTGACTGCCAGACGAATTTTCCATGGTTTGCCCAAGGCGCCCACGTGAACTTTTCGTTATGCGATGCATATCACGTTGAAATATTATTTGCATCAAATAAAATGAATTATAAAATCATGCTTGAAGCATTTTTCGTGGTGAGGGCCACCGATGACCCCCACGGCGTTGTAGACAATTATTACGATTGTCCGTTTTTCAACCAATCGTGCTATGTACTTTTAATATTTGCTGCGTCGCCGGTCACCGGTGGCCCCCACGCCGCTATAGCCAAATCGAGTGCCGGTCACCGGTGACCCCCACGGCAGTCAACGTGTTAACTAAGAAACATTTAATACTTTGATTGCCACGGTGGCCACTGGTGACCGGAGCGCTTGAACTTCTTACAATTGTAAAAATTGAATGAAAATTGATAGTTAGGGCAATTTGAATATATAAATAGAAGATAATTTGAAATAAAAAGTGCCCCATTGAACGATTAAACATTTTCATTAGAACATCGATAAAAAGAAATGAGAATAAATCTTGCATCTAACGGTGCACTGTGTTAAAACACTTTAAATATAAATGTGGCTCATCGATACAATCTGGTGGTCACCTTTCTGGTCCGATTTTTAGCAATTTTTCATTCTAACTGTTTAACATTTTTGTTGAGAATTTTGGACCTTAGCAGCCGAAATAATGGTATAGGAGCACTATATTTACACTTAGAATTTATATTAGAATAGTTGTATAGTTATTTGATAAACGATTTCAAAGATATTCATCGATACGCACTTGCACGCGTCTCAGCATTTTCTTTGTCTCACCTTCTTCCATACCAGACTGTTAACCGACTGAACAGTTCACATTCCTTTGTTTTCGCCGCGCACACACATACTTCCGCACATTGATATTCACATACATGTATCACTACTACGTAGCTAATCTAGTCTAGCGCATAAAATTATACATATCTCAATAATTTTGTTTATAGCACTCTCTGCAAAATTTTCGTGCCAGGTACGCCTGCCCTTCTTTCTTCTGCATTTCGTGTCGTACAGTTAGAAGTGTGAACATACCTTACTATTATATATAGAATGAGCAAATACTGTTTACCAATATCTTCCACACGTATCAACAATATATTCTACACGTTTTGCTTACGGCGAAATAACGAATGCGAATGGTTTGTTGAAATAAACGAAGCCTTCTTATAATATGTCGCTATCAACTGTTATCAAGGCGCCACGGTGGTCATCAATAAGATAAACGGCCCATTGGGGAAGAATGTTGTCTTACATCGTCAATTTATTATTATTTTGCCATTATATTCTTTGAATAATAAAAATACTCTCGTGACGTCCTCAGTGAAACATGTGATTTCGACCTGGCAGAGAAAGTGTTTTTAAAGGATGAACGAAATGGGATGAAGTGGAAAGCAAATGGAAAAGAACGTTTGAACTAGTTATGTTGTCTTAAAGCATCGATAAATAAATTGTTGATAGAAGCTAGGTTTTGAACATGAACCATTTGAACGCTACTTCGACGCTTACCATCTTCGCAAATTTAGAGGCAGAATAAATGCGAAAAATATATTGTTTTATTGATCAATTATATTCATTTGGCAGATTAATTAGTAGTTAATTAGATAGTTTGAAAAGCTAAAATGAATTATTCTCACACTCACAATTTGCAACTTCCTACTGGTAGGTATAAGTTTGAATATTCTGTGCATTTTTATATATTATATGTATTTTGTGATGTTTAAAATTCTTTTCTTTTTTATCGCGGAAAAATCAGCAGTCTTTGTAACGATGAGATTAGAAGAATGAGTTGTCCACGTTGCGTGGAAAATGAATCGCGCGGCGAAGTGTTACGAGAGCATTAAAGATTATAGGGAATAAATGAAATGAGAGAAGTAACACAGAGATATGTTTCGTTTCAAACAAATTACAGATATAAAAATATTGATTATTTCATCGGTATAATTTTGGAATTGTTTTATAAGCAGATTTACCTATCAATTTTAAATAACGATGGGATTCAAATTTTATTCAATATTTATACGCTTCGCCAACAAAATCTTCGTAAAAAAATAACATTTATACATAGTTCATTACCAGAGTTTGGAATTTTTTCCAAATGATAAATGTAAGTAGGTAATTTCTTTACGCAAAATCGAGTAATTCTATCCTTAAGAAAAAAAAAAAAAAACAAAAACAAAAAAGGATAACAGAACAAATTATATTTAAAGTACAACAACCCATTCCTTGTTTTTCATTTTTTTATGTATTTCACACTCCTCTCGCATGGGCTAATCCCATACCTAATCATAATTACTAGAAAATAATGATACTATATTTTTAACAAAAAAAAAAAAAGAAGAAACGAAAATAAAAA
Source organism: Bombus pyrosoma (assembly GCF_014825855.1). Classification (NCBI taxonomy): domain Eukaryota; kingdom Metazoa; phylum Arthropoda; class Insecta; order Hymenoptera; family Apidae; genus Bombus; species Bombus pyrosoma. The sequence continues at coordinate 1,141,432 of NC_057778.1, read as the reverse complement.
CCCTTCAGTTCATTCTCATTGTCAAAAATTGACAAAAATGATAAAATATCTGGACTCTCTGTCTTTGAAGTTTATCTTCAATCGATAAACAATGAACAATTATTAACTATATTACAGCATCAACATCTGAAATACGTAGCTATACATAAAAAGCGAAATAAAAGTGGCGGCAGCCAGTGATTCCGTGACCGCATCGTAATCTCTTGATCTTCTTACTAAATTAGCTGCGGAGTATGTTCAATTAATCGTCATAAATAATTTTACGTCGCTGATGGATTCACCATGTAACGAGGCCGCGTTTCCATGTCGACGTCAATGGACTTACGTGTGAACGTGTAGAGGCTTCAGCCGATTTCGTCAGTTAATCCTCACCCTTGGGAAACGTTCAGGCCGGACAATCGGCCACTGTAATTGCACAAGAGCCAGTTGAGGTCTCGTCAAGACGTTCGCCAGATCGACGACAATCAACAATCAACGAAATCGCCGTAAAGTTGTTGTCCTTATCGATGGATAATTTTGACGATTAATTCGTTCGATCGTTTGAACGTTTCTTTCACGTTTTAACGTTTCCTAAGTTTTATGAAATTGATTCTTCTGTTCGTTTCTAATTTTCGCAGTTTAAACGCGTCCCTCGTGCCACAAGTTGACTCAATGGCAAAGCATCGGTGAAATGAGAAAATGAATAATTAATTTTGGTCTTTGTCGCTCGCGGCCAGTCACGCTAAATTGTCTTTCACAGATAACGAGTTTCATTGACACGTCGAAGTGAAAAAGTTTCGGAAATATCGTTCTACAAATGGCCGAATAATATTAGGTTGCCCTCGGAAAGTTCGTTGCGATTTTTGAGGAATTTGGTCGGCACGAAAGATCATATTGAAAAGTTTCTCGCCGAAAAACCTGAGAGGTTCTGGAAGCATGAAATATTCAAGTTGCGTGAAAGATGGAGAAAGGTTGTGGGAGAAAATGGCACCTATGTAATTCGATAAATGTATATCGAATCGAAATGTATTAAATTTGAATCGGGTTATTCGATTTTAGGTTTCTTCATTTCAATGCGTATTTACAAATGCCATTAATAATTTCTATCGCACAAGATAGAGAATAGAGATAAGAATGACGAACTCAAAAAGTGTCGTGAATGGTCCACTATGTAGGTGCAATAATTTATCTGAATTTGTTAATGGCATCTAGCGTCGAACAAATTTTTCATTGCAAATTTTAGACATCCTATATCGTTAATTTTTCAAAATGTATAGTTTCCCATTCATAATTCTCTTAATTTTACAGCAACCTATGCAGCAGGTCGGTACCTATTATTTAGATATTAGGTTGTCCGGAAAGTGCCTTTCTTTCGCAAACGTATTTTTTATAACAGTGCACCTTCATACAAACGTGAAACCAAGTCTGTGAAATGTCACGGTGTTTGTCTCAACAAAACAAAATGGATCGTACGTAATTCGACAAAATAATATAAAACAAAAAACGTTGTGCGTCTATTATTTCCTCATAAAACGAAAGAAACTTTTCCGACAATCTAATACTATGCGTAAGCATACTGAATGAAACTTGGTTTTTTAATATATCAAAATTTATTAATGTAAAAGTTTGTAATTATTTCAGCTATTTAAAAAATCAGAGCCACTAAATTTTCAGCTTGGTGTAACGTGCGTAGGTCTCATTTCCTAACTTCACCTTTCATTTGCATATTGGGTCGTTTTCGACCAATGTTTCAAGTAATTTCTCATTTTCTCCATATCTTTGTTTAAAATTTTGGTCTGCTTAAAAAAGTTAAGGTAACATAATATAATATAGGTATTGATAAAAACTATTGGATGATGTCCTAGAAACTTGGAAGAATATTCAAGAATTTTGAGACTTTAAAATATGGAAACCTGAAAAGGACCGCATGTTAACAAAACACAAAGGATATAACCTAACAAACACGATGATGGTATCCCGCTGGGGGTAGCCACCCACATGATAATCAAACAGCTAAAAAATTCTACCAAATGTCCAAATTGGACAAATTGTGAATGTAAAGAATTAAATAAAAAAAAAAGAAAAAAATATTAACAAAAAGAAGGTTGCAGACGGATCTACTAATTACTTAACAGTCACATAACAATACCAATCACACAACAATCTATCTAATTTCAACATTCTAGTAACTATATCTAACATTCTAACATTCTAATATCCTACAACATTCTAACATTCCGATATTCTATAACGTTTTAACATTTTAATATTTCATAACATTCTAACATTCCGATATTTTATAACGTTTTAACATTCTAATATCCTATAACATTCTAACATTCCGATATTCAATAACGTTTTAACTTTCCGATATTCTATAACATTTTAACATTCTAATATCTTATAACATTCTAACATTCCGATATTTTATAACGTTTTAACATTCTAATATCCTATAACATTCTAACATTCCGATATTTTATAACGTTTTAACATTCTAATATCCTATAACATTCTAACATTCTGATATTTTATAACGTTTTAACATCCTAATATCCTATAAAATTCTAATCTTCTAACATTCTACGACATTCCAACATACTAATATTCCGTACATTCTAACATTCTAACCTTCTAATACCATCTAACATACTACGACATTCTAACATACTAGTATTCCATAACATTCTACATACTAATGTCATACAGCATCCTTACATTCTCGTATTCAACGCTATAACATTCTAACCTTTTAACATTCTACGACATTCCAACATACTAATATTCCGTAACTCTAATATTCCGTAACATTCTAACATTCTAACCTTCCAATACCATCTAACATACTAGTATTCCATGACATTCTACATACTAATGTCATACAGCATCCTTACATTCTCGTATTCAACGCTATAACATTCTAACCTTTTAACATTCTACGACATTCCAACATACTAATATTCCGTAACTCTAATATTCCGTAACATTCTAACATTCTAACCTTCCAATACCATCTAACATACTAGTATTCCATAACATTCTACATACTAATGTCATACAGCATCCTAACATTCTCATATTCAAGACTATAACATTCTAACGAACTAACAATTATTTATCTAAACAATTAAATTTCATTTCTGTGCCAGTACGTTCTCCAAGTACCATGCATTTCCACAAACCTAGTCAATCGACTCGCTATCAACCTAACCTCCAATAAATTCACCATATTGAATCCGTGCAGGCTCGAAGAAAGCTCGTCGGAAGGAAATAACGTTGGGGAAGGGATCCGCTTAAAGGGTAGCATTCTCTATTAAAGAATCGACAGGAACGACATCGTTCTCCAGTGGAGAGGCCACGGTACAGCGGCGTAGGAGATATACATTCATTAGTCAGGCGGTTGGACGGGGCGGTGAGTGTTTACATGAGCACGCGCCAGAATTCCACCGGAGTGGTGGCAAATATGCACAGCGGTGGGGGTAGGAGGCCGGAGATCGGTCGACCAATAGGAAACAAAGCGAGACGCGGCTCCCGGGCGGAGCGTTCGAATATACCAGAGGTTCTACTCGCGTACTTCTGTCAAACGGCGTTCAGCCGTCGAGGGAGCAGATAGCGTGTCCTATATACTGGAAATTATCCGAAAAATCTTCGACAAGTCTTTAAAATCATCAAGAAATTCCATCTGTTCGCCAAGTGAGAAACAAATATATCGAAAAGTCGTCGGACGTCGTTTTAATCGTCGTAGAATTATCAATTGACAAGACATTGAGAAACTCACCATCTGTTTGACGAGTGAAAGATCAGCGATCATCAGACATCGTGAGTCGCAGAATTATTAGATGAAGAACGTTGGTAGGAGACTGCATTGTGCACGTTAGAGAAGATCCCAGTGTTTCTAAGAATTCTTAATCAACGTAAAATGGAAACGGTTGAAATATCGAATATATGGTTCGTCTAAGGAGAAACGTAAGGAAAGAGACATTTGGCAGAGACGAACGTCAGTATGTTGCACAGTTCGTTGCCACGGGCGTTCCTGGCCCCTGGGTTGAATTATCTGGGTTACTACGGTGACGAGATCCACCAGCATTCGTACGGCGCGCCTACCAGTTGGCACATTCCTATGGAGAATCCTCCCACCTACTCCAGGGTTCCCGATCATCACGTTCTTCAAAACTGGGACTTGTCTAGATCGTCTACCCCGTGTCCTCTGGACCTGTCTTTGAAACCTCCGCCTACACCGATCACGCCGAAAACCGAAGATCTCGTAGATTCCAAGAAAGATCAGAGAACGTTGGACGATGTGCACAAAGAATTGGAAAACACCGGGTACGGAAGGAACAGCGACGAAACGGGTCCCCTGGTGGTCGACGATTTCGACACGGTTCCACGAAGTTCCTCGGTACACAGTCATTCCAGTTACGAGCTACTTTCCAAGAAAGAGCCACTGCAAACTCCGGAACCAACGGTCAAAACCTGCACTTTGGAAGAGGCCACCACCAGACTAGCTCCCTTTGGTTCAAGCTCGAACGAGATCGCTTCCAAATATTACACGCACAATCAGAAGCTTCTATTAACCAGTCCTAGTCACCTTCAATCGGTACAAAGCTATCACCAGCAGCTTCTTCTAACGCCGCAGCATCACCTGCAGGGGATGCAGCACGCTCCCATGACTCCACCGAGCACACCGTCGCCTCCGCAATGTCCAAGACGAAAAGTAAGAGAGGAGGACTCGAGTCCAGCCTCGACGACCAGCAACAACAACGTCGCGTCTAGTAGCTCCAGATCCAGTTCCACCGAGAAGCTTCTTCAGAGACCCAAAAAGAAACACGCTAGAAGATTGAAATTCGACGAGGACACCAGTAGCCCGGTGTCGGGTACCGTGATTTTGGGCCCGGACGAGGCTGTAGTCACCGGAGACATCGATCCGGCATTCAACATCGTTGAAGTCACCGAGGAGGCGCGAGCGGAGCTAGCTAAGATCGAGAACAGGCTTGGCCCTTATCAGTGCAAGCTCTGCAGGCAATTGCACGAGGACGCGTTCCAGTTGGCACAGCACAGGTGCTCCAGGATAGCCCACGTCGAGTACAGATGTCCAGAATGCGACAAGAGATTCTCGTGTCCGGCGAATTTGGCCTCTCACAGACGCTGGCATAAACCAAGACTGGCTAACGGAGAACATTCGTCGTCTACCGGGAGTATTGAGATATCGTGCACCAGGTGCGACGCGAAGTTCACCAGGCAAGCAGCGCTGAGGAAACATCTGGCCAGTCAACATCCAGAGACCAACAACAACAACAATCACAACAACAATAACGTGGTGGTGGAACAAGGAGGAGCTGTTGGTAAGACTGACGTCGTTCAGGTGGTTTCCAAGGGTACGTTGAACACCGAGATCCCCTGACACCAGTTCCCCGCGAGACCCTTGCCCAGAAGACCAGGACTCTACTGGAGATTCGGCCTTGATTTGTAAAGACCGAGTCTCCTAGTGGAGGGCTCTATTTTTTCGCAATCTAACGTTTGAGAATTTTTTTTCAAATTTTTTACAGTTGTTTGGTTGGAGATATGATAAAGAGCAGTTGATATATTATCTTTGCATTCCCCTTTGTTCTTGTTGTCATAGGGTATTTTTGGCATTTTTTAAGTTTCATATTATATAGTAATGGGATAAATTTTGTTCTTCTTTTTATTTTTTATTTTTTTAGTTTTGTATTTTTCCTTAGAATCGTAACACGTGCAATTTTATGTTAATATTTCATTAATGGAATAGACCTTCCTTAAAGGATAGGTTTTTCCTTTTTCTTTTTTTTTTTCTTGGAGCGTGTAACTCAACCGGTGTTGTATACAGAGAATGACGCAAGAGAGAAGGAGTAACGTGTTATTTGATTAGTAAATAATAGCGGAAGCAAAATTTAATATGACATTCTTCTCTGTACGTGTTATATGGTCATTACGTTGGAGAATACGTCGGTCGAGGATTGAGAATTTTCTTTCGAAAACTGAATATTTCGATTTATATAACGCCTGAAAGGTTTTGTATATATTTTCAACTACACAGTGATTTTTTAACTTTCTTTATGCTAAATTTATTTTCATTACGTAAATATGTTTCATATACCGATACGCTTATCGTATTTTTTTTATATAAACTTATTCATTAATAGATTGCACATATCTTGGAGTTTCATAAGTTTTATAGTAAGGTATAAAATATCCTACTTCATATCATGATAAAATTTATCAAACGATAGAGTGTGTTACTACCGATAAAAAGATTTTGCAGCTGCTGAGAATATTCCTTTGAAAAACAACATAACGAAACAAGCGTAAATTTCAATCGTGATTATAGATATTTTATTGACGGTGAAATTTCAGTTATCAATAATTCCAGACGATATTACAACACACGATCGTAAAGTACAGCTAACGATCAATTTCAGAATTTCTATAATAATTCAAACTGTTTTTTTTTTTTTTTTTAAGAAACATCGACTATGATATCTATTAGGTCGTTTCATAAATTTTGTCGCTTTTCGATAACAAAATTTGGCAGGAAATTGCGAGGAATCATTGTGAGATCAATCATAAATTCCCTCGCCTTCTCATCCCTTCTCACCCAGAAATTGTGTTTGTTTCTTTTTTTCAATTTATTCCACTTGCTTCTGCTTGCTCTCCTTTCGCGAAATTTCAAAAATCTTCGTTTCTTATTAATCTTCGAAAAAATATCTCCTACTTAAAACGAAGTAGTAATTAATAAAATTAACAGAACTATGAAACGGATGAAAGAAAACTAGACGATTTTTTAATGAATGAAAAAAAAAAACAAATACAAATAGGCAATATTTGACAAACAGGAAACAATTCTTCGGGAAAAATAAGTAACAAAAGAGAAAACGACCAATCTTATGGAACAACCTAACAGAATCGCGTTAAAGAAACCAAGAAAAGATTTCACTGACAACTTTTCGTTTACCCAATAAAATTTCGGTTCTCCAAAACTCGAGACAATAACCGCCGTTGCAACGGAACAGTTAAATACTAACGTGTGTGCTTACGAATGGCACGAGGGGCGAATCGGACTGTAAATTTGCATAGAATTAGAAGTAGCGAAGCAGCAAGGTTAATACGATGTTGCGTGCGATGTAAATCTGTAGATAGTAGAGAGAGGTCGGTTATAAAGCGTGACTGTGCGTGTACATATACCTAGCTGGCAATTTATCTGTGTTGTAATATTTATCCAAGGCGACGATTCCTCATCTTTCATCCTAAGTTAACACGTTGCCTGTCACGGTGGCCATCGGTGAGCCACGTTACTAAATTCTTTAGAACAGCGATCCTCCCATCCTTTTCATCTTATGGCACGCATAGACTAATTGCTAAAATTTTGCCACAGACTAAAAACTATGATAAATGGATATATTTGATTGGAGACAGGACTATCGTTTTGACCATCGTCGTCTTTTTATTTGACGATCCTTTGAAAAGAGAGTCGATCGGGAGCCGATTGAATACGTTAGGTATTGCGTGTCTGAACAATTTTTCCTGCACACCTCTGTATCGGTAGTTGATAATGGTTGAAAATTGCTGCTTCAGAATAATTAAAATAAGATCAAGATTACGGGCTGGAAACTGTTTAACAACGTGAATATGTTGGATAACATTGTTGGATGAAAAAATGAGTAAATCGGATCTAACACTTTGCACGAATGAAAGTTTATTGATTGAAAATATATAAAACTGGCGTGGCAGCCGACGTGTTAAGAGAACGTACGTTATTCTGATAAGTGTTTCTTAGCGTCATAAATTTAACTTAACTCGCTGATTGGACTCATCGAATCGAGTGAATCGTGATCATACAGCAGGATATCAAAGATATTTAAGGCGATCGAATTAGCGCGTATCTAGTCGACAGGGTTATCAACTACTCGTTGATTACTTTTAATGTAGGATTAAGTAAGTTGGATAGGTAGTTTTTAATCGTGGGACTTAGACTCAGTGGATATTTCGTGGATAAATTTCTAATCAAACAGCCACTGTAATGCATATCGTGTATTATTTCTTATTAATCGTAAGTAGATGTAGGAGGGAAAATGTTATTAAATCGTTGGTATGTTTTATAGTGAAAGAATTGCATATATAGTAGTCCTGAATCATTTATTATCTGCCATTAAATTCTGCGAATTTTAATGCAATTATGAGAAACTCGAAAACGCAAAAATATGCAAAGTGTCGTGTTATATCGTTTGGTAGATAAAAGAAACTTTTGTCTGCTTTGTAAATTATATTTCCCAATGAGGGGAAAATAAATACGTTTAAATTTCGTTTATAGCAAATGAAACTACATCTTAACCCTTAGCAGTCCGAATTTTACTTCAATTTCGTTACCAGCAGCTTCCAACGCTTTTAAGTATTTTATTTGAAATTTACTTTAACTAAAGAATAAGACGGTTTAAATAAATGAAGGAAGAAACAAATTCACTTAAATACCAGCTTTGTTCACACTATTATTGTATTTTGTAATCTTTAAGCTGTGTGATATATTTTGAAACAATTTACAGGATGCAATCCTGGTTTTCTTTCGCACGTCTCACAACAAAAGGTGGACATGAAAGAATGTCGAGTGGGACTCGACAAAGAGATTCCTGAGATAAAAACTGATGTCGAGTCACACTCGACATAGAAGTGCAAAAGGTTAATATAATAACTATAATACTTTTTATAAAAATATAATGATACATTGAAGCAAAAGAGAGCTGACACTAACTAAACGAAAAAGTCATTAGTAAAAGGAAAGGTATTTGCTAATAAGGAATTACACGTGTTGTCAAGTCATAGATGAAAAAGTCAACAGAGGGAAGTACCATAGGAAAATTTCTCAATTCAGTGACTACGTACTGTATTTCAATTTTGCGTGAATATGTTCGTCTGAGTTAGTATGTACGGCTGCGTGTAATAAGGAGTTGCTTCTAGTCTCTAGTCAGACAGCATAGTTTAACGATCGTTGCCAAATCGTAGCAGTTGTATCTAGTTAGAGAATGAGAATGTATTCACTGTTCTAAAACGTACTCCGATAACATGTATTATTTAGATAGAAACACATATTGATTGAAAATTCGTAGTTGATCGAAACGTTGTGTCTATCAAATTATTTCGAACGAGCAAAAAGATGTTCAGTTCTCGGAATATAAATTCTACGACCTATCTTTTCCCATATATTTGAACATTTAATAACAAATTATTTTTTCGCTCGTAACAAAGAAAGGCAACTTGTGTGAACGATAATATCGTTACATCATAGTACACATTATTATTCCATCGCTTTTTGCCACTCGTTTCTCTTAATTACTGAGTTTCATCATAGTAAGGTGGCTTAAGGTGACAGTGAAACGTTGTAAACATTCTTTCAATTTTTTTAATTAAAGAATTCCACAAAATCCTTTTATTATTATTATTATTATTCGTTAATTCGGTATTATTATATTGTAAATTAATATTAAGATAGAATACAATGATTTCTTTAGAAAAAGATTTATAATTTAAAGAAACACCAAAGATTTTATATAGAATATCAAACACTTGTTTAATCACCGTAATATCGTTTCGGGTCACCGACGTTGTAACATTCAGTTTAGTTCTGTTTTTTTTTTTTCAGTTTCCCATTCTGCTTTATTCTACTCATTTAGAATAAAAGAGTATAATCTAGTCGAAGAGTAGAGAGCGAAGGTGTCTTTTTTAAGATTAAGTAGATAATAAAAATCACGAAGAACAATCACGAGAAACTTGTACCGAGTGACTGGTTTAGGTATATGTCATAAGGATAGCCATTTATGTATAATTCCGATATAACGAAATTTAATTAGCGTTCTGAAACGTAGAAAATCGTGAAATAATTACGTGGTTTGTAGCTGGAGACATTCGAGCGACGACCAACCGGCGAACGAAAAAAAGTAGGACACTGTTAAAAGATAAACGTATCTAGATGAACGCGGTGAATGTTAATTAAACAAAGCCTAGTCAGAACTAGTCGTGAGTAAGCATACAAATATATATACTATCTCTAGAAAGTGTATGAAAGGAACTTAAAAATGGAGAAGTTTATCAGCGACAAGGGGCAAACGATTATTCGTAGACTGCGGATTTTTATGTATTTATTTTATTTCTTATTTCCCTTCGACTAACGTTGCTCTATTAGGAAGTAATTATATTTTATCTAAATATTAGTTTATGAATAACGCGATAATAATTTAAAGACGTAAAGATACACGCGATATGTGAAAATATATATAAAATATCCGAAGTGGAATATTTATTAAATTCCATTTGTTTAATCGTGTTCGCAAACATCTGAATCTGCATAGATATCCGCAGTCGAATTATCTGTATAGGTAGTTATATCTTTTGATCGTCGTTAATTATGTGTCTGTAACACGATAGTCAACGAATCAGGCGATCGTATGTACATATGTATGCGTTAGATTGTTACAAAGAATTTGTCCGGCTATATCGCGTGATATATTTTTTAACGAATTATTTATACGCTGTCGAAAGCGATTAGAATTAAGTTGTCTTACTTAAATAGTACATAGCGAAGAATATTTTATTTAATCAAAGCTCGATATGCAAGAGCACGTAAAAATTATACCGACGTACTTAGAAGATTAATACGTGGTGCTATAACTCTAACAGCACTCATGATAGCACAACAGGTTGCGTGTTTAAGCGAATCAAAGAGGTTGTCACCTATCAAATTAAAGTAAGCACTTCGTGTTCACATTTTCCTTTTTGTTTATCTATACATGATGTAATAAAAGATGACGATTAAATATGTAAAAATTATCGATAAGACGTACGAAATTTTTGATTGGAAAATCGACAAAATGTTTGTAATAATCTTGTCTGCGATACATGCGCATGTATCTATAAATATGTATAATAACGATCCGCGTCCATGTGAGCTGAGTATCATCGCACATTTAAGAAACTGCAAGTATAATTAATTGTATGTAACGTAGGCTAGTCACCAGATGTATTTTCTGTTCATATCTGTATATATCAAAATTTCATTTCCCGTAAATATACGAATCTTGAAAGCGAATCTCTGTTTGAAGATTATTCGTTTGCATTTCATTCACGATAATTATTTCTTCCTTCCTTCCTCGAACTTCCTCCTCGATGTATCATTTCTGTTCTGCCATTGAATATGATGACTCCAATGAAGATGAGTTCCAATGCTGCTTTAGCTTACGTAACGCGTTTTCGTTCGCATCTTAACTTAACTTTTGCTGCTACTGACGCACATGTTGCGTCAACGCAATCATCTACATAATCGTAACACGTATGGAAAAACTATCGCGTTCTTGTTCGTTTGCATCGTTTCAACAGAAGATTTAACAAATTTTGAAGACCAAAACAGACAAAAACGAACCTCAAGAGATACAGATATTCTTGATAAATACACCTATTGGTAACATCAAGGCTGAAGTAGCTATCAAGTAATCCAATGAATTACATGGCAATAGATCAACATTTTCATATTTTTCTGGATATCACGTTCAGGTATTTCAATGGTACGAACAGCTTGTACGATTTATAGTATCGATGTCGTATAGGTCGATCTACATTAATGTGAATTAGAATTATTAGGTTGCCCGAAAAGTATCTTTCTTTCGCAAACGTGTTTTCTACAACAGTGCACGTTCGTACAAACGTGAAACCAAGTCTGTGAAATGTCACGGTGTTTATCTCGACAGAAGAAAATGGATCGTACGTATTTCGACAAAATAATATAAAACAGAAAACATTGTGCGTCTGTTATCCCTCATAAAGTGAAAGAAACTTTTCAGACAACCTAATACATTTGAAGTGTATTACGATAAGTGTGAAGAAAGATGGGAGGAGATTGCAAATAGGTTTCAAAAACAAACAAGTTTCCATCGTTGTGAGAATACCATTGATACAAAATCCTCGACTGCTTGTTCATCTACCGATAGTTCTGTCTGCGAATTAAGAGTCACAATATCGAGGATGATTGATTTTTATTGATCCAAAGGAAATTGCGTAAGGATCAACAAAAAAGATATAGATATAGAGTGATCGAAGTCAGTATTGTCCAGGGATGATGCCCTTGGACGTTACTTGGTCCCGTGTGCCGGCATAATGCCTCACCGTAGAATCCATAGAGGGATTGCTGGCTCTGTAATCTGCGCGGTGCCTTTGTGCCGGCTGAATAAGGAGATCTGTCGCGCCCTCGCCGTTCAACAGGGGCCATTAAATCCGTGAAGCTGATTTTTCGAAATTCCCGCTTCCGCGATCGGCTCTTTAAATCGTACGTGAATTCCCCTGTTCTTTTGTACGCGTAATAAGGCTTACGCGTACTACAACGTATTCCCAGAAGGTTCTCGTTAATTTTCCTCGCGCGGACTTTCTTTTTCATTGCGTTTTAAGAATCCTGGAAGATTATGAAATTGAAATAACAAATGACACGAATGCTACAAGTTAAGATTTCTTTTCGTAGAAAAAAAGATAGGCGGCCCATTACGAGGCTTTTCACCTTCTTAAGGCGGTGTCCTGAATTAGAATGTTCTAAAACAGCACCTTTTTGTGATTCTTTTTTTTTTTTTTTTAGAAGGGAAAGAAAGAAATGAAGTTATTGAATTTTGAGGTATGGTTTTATATATATTTAACGAATACAAAAAAATTTTTTTAAAGTAAAAAGAGAAATTGTAACAGATTTCTAAGCCTGTTTCACGGGCTGCAGTTTTTAATCGGTGGGAAAGATCCACCTCGTAATTCTTGACTGAAACGAAAAACCAAAAGAGGATTAAATTATTATATATTTTTCTTCTGACTAAAAAGAGGCAGAAAATAGTGTGGAATTAAAAATTTTGGCGGGTTTAAAGAAAAAATGTGTTTTATAGAGAGAAAAAATAAACTTAAGGTGCTATAACAATTATTTAATTAAACTTTTTGACAAACTTTTTTAGTTCATCGTGAAGAAAAATATATAATAATTTAAACCTCTTTTGGTTTTTTGTTTCAGTCAAGAATTACAAGGTAGATCTTTCACACCGATTGAAAACTGCAGCCCATGAAATAGGCTTAGAAATCTGTTGTAAAATGTAGGTACTTAGGCAGGTACTTGAGTAAATGGAACGAAGATTGTGGAGAATCATGAAATTGAAATGAAGATCATTTTTCTAGGAACAAAATGTATTGTCGTTTATGAGATTTAACTATCACTTTTCAATTTATCGGCAGAGCAATGGAATTAGAATTAAAAGCTAATGTTTGGGAGGATATTTTACTACTTATAGGCATCTTCAACTTCTTTTGATGCCTACGTCAAGATAAGCCTGCTGACTACAATATCACGTTATAGAAGGTAGCTATCGGTGTGCGGAAAAATGTATTAGATCGCGTTTATGTTTCGTTGAATCCTAAAGGAAACATTTTTCCTATACATACGAAGAAAGTATATGGATAAGTTACGTATAAAAGTCAGTATACCAAAATTATTGATTCATTGAAAATTCATGATTTTCATACGATATACGAAACGATGTACAAAGATAAAAATATTCTTCGAACTCTGTGAATTTCTAGTAATTATTCTTTCTTATCTTCGGTAACAGTATCCAAATTAATTTAGACGTTCGCACTATGTACTTTATCTACATAAAATTTTTCCTTGGTTCCTCTTTGAGGAACAAGAATTCGATTTTCTGTGCATTTCTAGCACATTAACGTAGTCAAAGGATCACACCGGTATTCGAGAAAGTCTGTGTCAGTGGAAATCGAAGTATCCACTTACCTATCCTCTGTTCTTGTTTTTCCTCTTTCTATGGTAGATCGATCGATGAAACGGAGAAGAAGCTACGATTCGAGAAAGGTTAGATACACCTCTTCCAAGTATCCGAGTGCGCCACTGCAGCAGCAAGCAATTTCGTAATTTTTCTTTCGTGACTTTGTCATCTTCGCTTTGCTATTCGTCGGGTCGAAATACAATTTCCCCGGCGCGATGGATAAGAAAGCGTTGGCAAAAGAGAGACGAAGACGAGTGCTCTCTTGAGTGTAGCAGCATAGTCCTTTTATCGACGTGTCTTCGAAGAATTTTCAGAATCGCTTTCTCCCGTGGGAAGCTCTCCCTCGCCATGTCACACATATCTATCTCCACACGTGTGATCGTGTGCGCTTATGCGAGCTTGTTCCTATGGTGTTCGTGTCAATTCGACAAATTTTTCTGAAAAATCACTTTCTCTTTGTGTAGAATGCAGAAGATTTGTTAACAATTATCTTTCATATATTTCTTATTCATAATAAAATATTGAATAATTGATTTATATAATATTGTATTTTAGTTGAATTGTTGTTATTTTTTGTATATTTTTATGTAAACCTGCTCGCATGGTATTTATACTGATTTGGCAAAATTCCTGAGAGACCATCTTTCTTTTGTGTTGAGTGAATTTTTGTTAACAAAATTTGATCAAACTTTGAGTCATAAGGATCTCATAAGTCAGTTAGTACTGTTATTTTTTAATATATTTTTATGTAAACCTGTTCGCATGGTATTTATACTGATTTGGCAAAATTCCTGAGAAACCATCTTTCTTTTGTGTTGAGTGAATTTTTGTTAACAAAATTTGATCAAACTTTGAGTCATAAGGATCTCATAAGTCAGTTAGTACTGTTATTTTTTTGTATATTTTTATGTAAACCTGTTCGCATGGTATTTATACTGATTTGGCAAAATTCCTGAGAAACCATCTTTCTTTTGTGTTGAGTGAATTTTTGTTAACAAAATTTGATCAAACTTTGAGTCATAAGGATCTCATAAGTCAGTTAGTACTGTTATTTTTTTATATATTTTTATGTAAACCTGCTCGCATGGTATTTATACTGATTTGGCAAAATTCCTGAGAGACCATCTTTCTTTTGTGTTGAGTGAATTTTTGTTAACAAAATTTGATCAAACTTTGAGTCATAAGGATCTCATAAGTCAGTTAGTGCAGGCGGAATGATTGATGTCTAATTGGAAAGAAGCGACAATTGCACCCACGCTGCTTTTTGGTAATTTCCAATTCTTAATAAAAGGAACGCTGCAACTTATGAAGTCATAAAACGAATCTATAAATGAAACATTTACAAAACGAAAACTCATGAAATGAAATTTATGAGATGAGATGAAGCTTAAAGTGAAATTTATGAACTATATAATAATTTTGTTTTTCACGTTAATACAATAAAAACCAAGTTCCATGGACTATTATTAAAAGCGTGAGAGATAAATTAAAAAAAGGAGAAATGAGCAAGGCGTTACTATAGAAGCGATGGAGGTCGAGTACTATTTGAAAAATCGTATTTGAGAAACGGTCGTGCAAACAGAAAACGGTGCTTTTATCATTAGGTAAACAATGGCAGCTATAGAGCACGATCCGCGATGCCACAATATCGCCTCGATATCCCGTAAACGACAAACATCTGTGGGATAATAACTGTAAAAGCTTTGGGAAAGCACATCTCAGAAATCTCTGCCGCTTCTTGGCACATTGGATTTCTCGGAAGAGAAATTTTCGCCTCGAGCATTCCGAATATCTCCTTGATTCACGTACTCGTCCTACAAATCTGTTATATACGTGCTGTACAATGCTATAGAAAGGACGACGCGCGGAGAAATATTTTGCAATCGTTTTAAAAGCTTATTTCTTTCAACGTTTTCGTTAAATTTTTCTATTTAAGGAAATAATAATTTTGTATAAATAGCAAGTTTTTATTTCTTTCCTTCTTTCGAAGGAATTGAAATCTACGTATTTCATAGCGTGACATTTTGCAATCTAGCGGAATAAAATTAAATTTTGGCACACAGTATGGTCACATGGTCGATCACTACACATATCAGTTCTTAAACTATGGAACATCTTACGATTGATTCACAATAAAATTTATTTAAAGAATTGATATGTGTGGCGATCGAATGAGAAAAAGCGAATGAGAAAACTACATAGATTAATCTCATTTTGCATGAACATTTCGCAAAAAACGTGTATTATCTGCTTGAACATTTTTTAATCATTAGCATATGAAGAATAAATATCACTGTTTTAAAATTAAAAGTTGCAATTCAATTAAACTTTACTTTCACAACGAAACTGCACGCTACTGTACATTGTTCAATAGGTATTTTATTATTTAGATGACGTTGATCTTCTAAATCAACTTCCATTTTCAAATCTCTGCTTTAGGTTTTTCGCGATATTAAAACAAACATTGACAAAATCGTTTATATAATTACGCATTATATTAGCATAGAACAAAATGAAAGATGCAACAAACACAAATTGTTTTCTTCAGAAGTCTAGAAGAAATGAAATTTTCTCTTAAAATTTTGTTTTCGCCTGTGAAAGACAATATAAACTCAACGTTAATTTAGTTACGTTTTCATTCAATATTTAGTGGATATTTCTTTATTTTTTATTATTTTTATTAATCTGTTAGACACACTGTCCTCTAACCGATCTAAAGTTTTGTTTCGAATATCCTCCCTCGTGCATTTTATTCTATTTTTTAACTTCAACGATACCTTCCATACGTGGCTTCTCCTGATCGTAAACATTTCTTGCTAGAATTCCCCATGGATTTTCGATCGGTTGCAGATCAGAACTGAATACCATGGTAATAATTCGGAAATCTTGGAACCATTCTTTTGTAGCGGCGGTCGTATGAATAGGAGCATCGTCATGTTGGAAAATTGTCTTTTGTCTTCCATTTCAATTATGAAAGCCATTAATTCGCCATGTAACATTCCTCGCGTCTTATTATGTTCAATTCACGTTTTACAAAAACAACTTCACTTAACATATCCAGCTATGACCTGTAGTTTTTTGAAAATATCGAAGAAATAATGCAGAAAATGTGTTTGAGTTTATAATTGAAGAGTGTTTGTAAACAAAGCTGTAAGTGTAAAAATAGAAAACTTTTAATTTTGTATTGGAAAATGTTTCACATACCAATGAAAATACCGTGGAATAGAATTTAAGCGCAATTTCCCTGCTATGGAGGCAATTATAGAAAAATAGTTAATTGTTTCTTGGCCTTTGTTTATATCATCTGACTAAATGAATGAAACATTGGATTTTCTTTACAAGTCACAGCTACCACACATTGGGTTTCCGACAGATGCACTTTTCTTTTTCATGAATTTGGACTACATTAACGCATAAGCTTTCTTTTCTTCCCGAAAAGCTTATTTCTTGGCATTTTCAGCGCTCTTCGATTACTCACAGCACTTTAAACAGTAGAATTTTCCTAAAAGCTCTAAAAAGTTCTTCAAAAATTCACGCGTGTGAACATTCCTCAAAATGGCTTAAAATTAGCCATCGAACGAAAAAGGCAACTTAACTATAGAAAAGTTTAAAATGAAATCAACTGGCGAGAACGAGATTTGTCATTCGCGCGAAATCGCTTTCACGGAGGGCACGCCGGCTTTGGTTTTATTTTATCTCGGGGTATTAGAGCACGATTGCCTCCGAAGCCGAAAATTGCTTTGACCCGACCCCAACCGTGTCTCCGTTCGTCACCAGACTTCATCCATCCTTCGACCATTCTCGAAACATCCCCATGGATCAATTGATTCTCTCCGTAATATTTCTTCGGGACTGGAACTTGCTCCTCTATGGGATATTAACAAAAATCAGGGACCTTTGTATAAGAATCCGTTTGATTCTCAGCGGTTGTTACGCGAAAGTAAATATGAACAGTGTGTCAGCGTCGTTGCTTGTCCTTTTTTTACCTTCTTTGATAGGCAAATATCATAAATTTTTATCTATCTTTGCAAACTTACAACACTCGATACATTGGTTTGATTTATGCTGAAATAAGATGTTCTAGGTTATTTCGAAGAATGCGTTGTGTTCTAAAATATCAAACGCATCTAGAAGATAATATCGCTGAATCTGAATTTAATGTCAGTGACTTACTCAAGTATAATACTAAAATTCCATTGCACTTTTTCGCGACGCGTAATTATCATATTGATAAAGTTTGAGACCAATGCTGGAATTTACAATACGTATCTACGTGGGAAATAAAAAGTAAGAAAAATGTTTATTGCAACTACATATATATGTTGCGAAGATCAGAAATGTATTTAAACGACCAATTAAATACTTCTTACATTAATAAACCTCAGTTCTAATTTGAAGACTAAGCATCTAAGACAATTGTTCATGTATTAATTGTTGTTGTATTAAATAAATGTTTTGTAATTTATACATATATATTAGGTCGTCCGAAAAGTTTCTTTCGTTTTATACGGAAATAATGGATGCACATTTTCCGTTTTATATTATTTTATCGAATTACGTATGATCCATTTTGTTCTATCAAACTAATGATCACAACGTTCGACAGATTAGGTTTCATGTTTGTATAAAGATGCGTTGTTGCAAAAGACGTGTCTATAAAAGAAAGACACTTTCCGGACAACCTAATATGTATATTTTCGTGTTGGTTGTAATTTTTATCGATATAATGTAATTAAATTTCAGAGAGTGTTGCACAATACACGTAAATAATAATAGTCACAAAAATGTTCTACTTTTAAATGTACATGTATTCTTCTGAATTTATCTATCACAATGAATTTATCTGATAATTATTCAAAACAATAGATAATACATAATACATAAACCGGGTAAAATTCTCATATTCATTGGCAGGGTACGCATACATACAGGCCTACGTTAAATAGCAAGCGTTCCCAATGAACTTGTAGCTGGGTACACGGATGACGAGGACGTCGAAGATCTCCAGTGTGTCCCACATAGCGGATCTGAGATTACCGTGATATTTATTTCTCCCTTTGTATAGACTCTCTCGCTGCGACAGAACGAACCGGTGTGGGCATATATACCTATATCAAAGAACTCTCGGGAATTAGATATCGTAGACTCGGTGTAAGATGCTTTTCCACGGCTGATCCTCCTTTACGTGAATGCGGATTTCTTCGATGCTTGAATCCAACCGCCGTTCTACCCTAACCACCCCACCTTCTTCTAGTTCTTTTCTTCCCTTCTCTGTCTCTTTCGACCCGCCACCAAGCGTACTCCGGTAATTATGCTCCTTTCGATCGTGATTTTGATTAAACCACCACATAGGCTAAATGGTCTGGTTACCGTTGCTTTTGCAGTTTCGTGGATAGCGAATTAATTCTTGAGAAATTTAAGGAGACTAAATTTAAGGAGACACCGGATATTACAGGTTTTATTTTACGTATAAAAAATGTAACGACGCCTATACATATTGATTTTTCATGTAATAAGAGCATCGTTGGAAACCTAACGCTTGCGTTCTTAGTGCATAGCCATTAATCTTCTGCACTTTTTAATAATAAATGGTAAATAAAAAATATAGAATAAGATTGTCGAAAAGAAGCAATACGCTTTCGAGAAAATGGAACTAAAAAATACGAAGTAATTAATATTAGAGTGTCCAGATACCTATAGTTAAGTATTAATCCTAAGCGTAAGTATTAATCTTTGAACACGTGTATTTCTTTTCGCGAGAACTTGCTTTAACTGTACCTTTTGAATTATCTAACTTTTAACTTAACATTTAATTATCTAGCGCTGGAAATGTGTCTGAGAATTCATGAATTAGAATCTGCTTGTACGATAGTTTATCAATTAAGCAGAACCTTCAACTTGCAATCAGATAATATCCATCAGGCACCTGCTATATGAATGTCGAAAATATAGAACCCAACGACTCGAGTACAAATTGAATGCAAACTTCGCCTTGATATCAAAGGACCACATCACAGACATTCTAAATTACCCCAAAGAAACTGAGTTCTACCACGAAATCTAATTTAAGGATAACGAGACGAGATGGTCGCTAATGACTCAGGTGCCAATGCGACATAAAGCCGAAATAAAAAAAAATGTATCTGTCAATGATATTAATAAATTGGCAAGTTATAAATTCTAACAATTGAAGATCATAGACCTTGATTCTACAATCGTACAATTTCACAGTAAATAAGATAATTTGAAACTTAAAAAATTCCATTCGATTTATCGCCGAAAACATTGCTATAGTTCAAACGCTACTACAAACACATGCAACTTGTAATCTGTAAAATGTCGCTAATGATATTAATTTAGTCATGCAAGGGGGTTCGGTAGGTCATAACCAAATATCTGTAACTTTTCTTCATTCTACGCAGCCGTACCCGCAATGATCTCTCTTCGGCATCAAGAGGATCGTGAAACAATTTAAATACGTCAAGACCGTTTTGTATCACGAGAATCAAGAAAGACAGAGACCGGAAGTGAAAGGAACGGAAAGTAATTTCCAGGAAATGACCAGCGTTCAGTATCCAAAGCGAGATTTCTTTTGATCGGTAGCGTCGTTCAGTAGAGACGTCAGTTTTTCCAACAGACTTTTCCGGACCCTTCGTTTAATAGAGAATTGGTTGCCCCGTTGTCTATTGATGTTGGGCTACTGATACACAGAAAGATTGAGGAGAGAAAGACGTTGTAGTCTTGTACCTTGTCGACACGACAGAGAATGTGGAAAAGGCCAGTCCTGTCCCGTCTGTTGGTCGTTTATGCATTTCCGCTCGGCTGGCTATCGAGTGCTCTCTCGTTTCGTCGCCTTACCCTCAAAGGAAACCACATTACAAAGACGGTCAGCCTCGTCTAATGATGTGGTCGAACTTCTGTTGGACCAGTCTAGAATCGACGTGTCTCTACATTTTCATTGTTGCCGCGTCTCCGAGCACTTTGACTTTTCACACTTCTCTCACTTAGCGTCCTTTCACGGAGCTCTGCTCTTTTGTTGTTCTGTTTGCTTATTTGCGTGCTGCAAGGAATATTCGAAGGATCGTAGAGCGTCAATATGTAAAAGTAATATCTATCTTTGTTGGCCAGATGGGTTTATTCGATTCATGAGGTTGAATATCAATTGATCGATGGTAATGATTGGATTAGTTGTCATGTATTGCCATGCATGTGTATATGATTTCTTATGCTTCCTTTTAGCGTGGATTATGTCGTTACAGCTAACATAAAGGTCATGTAAGTCGGTAACAAGAATAGATAGGGGAGGAAGTAACATGAATTGTGTCTAACAGATGATTACGTTTAAATCTTCTAACATCCCATCTAACGTTAGACTTAAACGTAATCATCAAATCAGACACAATTCATTTCCTTATGTGCGAGGTGGATTGAATGATGTCAGAATTTGGCTGGTTTAGAGAGCGTATGAAGTGTCTAATTGTAAGATCCAGTATAGTGTCCTGTACTATTGGGATTTCCATCTGAGTAGATATGTCCGTATTTCGTACCAGCCCCAGTTCGTTGTCTGTCTATGAGGCTTTGAACTGAGGTTATTTCTTCGATGTTAACTTTTGAGGCAAAGCACCAAATTAGGAAAGCATAAGTCCAAATGAGCTTAATTATATATAATAATTAATATATATAATAAAAAACAATGAGAGCGGATTTTTATGCAAATTCACATTTCTATGAATATAATTAAAGCTAGATAGGAAATTGCTTTATTTACTAAATATTACAGATACTACTATACTCTGAATATTTCATACTATTTTGTAAACTGTTTACATTCTACGTATTTTTTCACTTTCGAACTTCTCATAAATGCATAAAAATCTGCGGTTTAGAATAAAAATCTTTATGATAAGAAGCTTTTACTAATGTTGTATACTAATCTAGAATACTAACTTTGGTTAGTAACAAGTTCTGCGACTCAACAAAACTAGTTGAAATAATTGGAGGTTGATAATTTCGTATCTTCAAATTGTGCTTTAAGGCGTGATACTTGTTCCGATTTCTTAGAAAACTATAAGTGATCGATTTCAGAATCAGAGAAGGAGAACAAGGGTGGCGTGGAGCTACTTATGACCCAATCATCGTCGTTCAGCCGCGGAGAAGATTCGAATTTGCTGGTAGAGCTTCGTTTTGAAATGCATCCTTTTACCCTCTGTGCCTGCTGTTTTATCAGGTATTAATTATACAGGGTGTCCATGTCGAGGGTGTCGAGCTAGGAAAAAAATGTCATATAGAAATATTTCATTGAAAGCATTATTAAAGAGTTGTAACAAAAAAAAAAAAAGAAAGAAGATGATAAATAAAATGGGCGGTAACGAACGTACGTTACTACAGTGCAACGTATGAATAAGTCAGGAATGTTCAACGAGTAATAAACGAAAACTTCGAATAGTAATAAATTCAGTTTTTTATCGCTGCCAATCTTATATTGACAGGAACGATGAACATTTTAAAATGGAGTTGTAGTTGGAGTTACAGAAATATACGATAGCTTCTGAATACTACCAAATGTAAATATTCCTAATCTGTTTTTTGTTATAACTCTTTAACAATACTTCCAATGACATGTTTTTACATGACATTTTTTTTTCTTATCTTGATCTATGGAATATACTGACAATGTATAGCCGGAGGAAATTGAGACACTCTATATTCTTTCTCGAAACTATATCGAAAATCTGTATTGGATAATACATTTTTTCATAGGATTACATGACTAGAAATTTGAATTATTTTTAGAATTCACCTTTTCGATCGATTTGTAAGTACGTATAGTATTGTTCATAATTAATATAATGATATAACGAATATTAGTTCCATTAGTTTCATAATGAATATTTGTTCTATTTCCAAATTCTATTTTATATACGATCGAGAACATTCCAATTAAACAAAAATGATGAATTTTGATACGGATTTAATATTCATAAAATTTTACGAAACTTAATTCTCTCATTTCAAAGATGTATATTTCGCTCGAAATAAATATAATACACAATATAAATTCTATAAATAATATTCTTACAAATATTTTTTAACATACATAAAATACTGCGGTTCTATAATTTGTATAATTTTTACATCAAATTTCACGATACTATACGTATACAAATCATGTATGTTCCAAATTAATCCAACTCAAACTTTCTCATAGCTTTTGAAGTATTACTTAAAGAATTGTACAGACTATTATATAATCCTACGCTCAATCTCATTCTCCAATTTAAATATCCGCATCCAATATTAAAAACCTTTAGACATACTTGTTGCCTATTCTTCCGTCGTTTACTCGTTTGCCTGTGTCTCGTAGAATTTTCCATCTTCCTCAATTTCGTCTTCGCCGTTCTCTCACTTAGAATCAGATTCTCCGTGAACTCTTTTATCACAACATCGATTCTTCGATTAAGCGATTCATCCGAATAACTGCTGTCCGTGTCAAAATCGTAAGTAGGCAGCAAATCCACTTTTCTCACATAACCTTTCCACTCCGCTCTAACCTTCTTCTCGCTTTCCTCGTTAGGTCGTTCGTTCGACGTAATTCGAAACTGATCAGGTGAACAATCAGTTAAGGTTCCAGAATCTAGAGATTCGGTGATCAATTTAGGCGAATTCGAAAAGTTTGGCGTTGAGTTCCGTTGGTAACAGCTCACAGTATAGCAATCCACTGGGATGTGATCGAAAAATTCCCTAGTGTCTTGGAACATGTTGTCGTCTTTGAACGAAACGTCGTTTGAAAAACAATTGTCGTGGGACGATTGCAACTTTGATAAAGAAATGTCCCTAGCGGAGCAATACTCGATCGACGAGCTTGGACTGCATTCTTGTTCTCTTAACGAGCTGTGATTGCAATTCAAGTTCGAATTTGAGAAACGGAATTTGTGAATGGAAGATGTACAGTTTCGGGAGGTTTGTACTGACTGTTCCGTCAATTCTTGCTTTGTTTTTTGGTGCTTCGTTGCCGAAGCTGCCATCAGTATAGATTTCGGTTCGTTGGAGTAAATATTATATAACGTGTATCGATAGTAATCATAATGATTCGTAGTAACTTCTGTAGAAGGTTGATCTATTTCTAAAATATCATTTGAATCCTCTGCATCGTGGAAAAGATCGTCATCGTGAAGCGAAAAATAATCATCATAGTCTTCTTCCAATCGTTTCTTCACGTTTCCAAGGATCATCACTTCGGAAGTTTTATCTTCGACCAAATAATTGTTCGATTTCCATGACACGTTTGAAGTTTCTGGTGAATTTACATTAGATTCAACGGGAACAGAATTTTCAAGCATAATTCCTTCTTCGTCTTCTACGCGGTCTGTACTATCTATAAAATACGTGTCGTTGCAAGCTGTCGATTCAGATATATCGACGTTGTTCTCCATCCTGTTATTCAACATTCTTTGAAGATCATACTTTTTGTTTTCGATCAAGGCTCCTTTTCTCCTATTGTACTTTCGCAGTATTTTCGTCAGATTATCACTGGCGAAATTTGTCACGCTGCTACTATCGAAGAAAGTTTCTGATAATAAATTAATTTTTTTAATCGTTCCGTGTCTTTTAAGTTTGACAAACTTATTTTCTTTTCCACAAATTCTCGACGAATTCTTCGTATCGTATTTTCTCAGCCTTTTGTCTGTTGTGTTGCTTCTGTGTTTTCTCGATGCTATTTTCTTCATATACCGAGTTCCTAGCAATTCTAAATTTGTCTTACTCCTTTCGCTATCGAAATTCGCGCGGTCAGTCGCGAAGATTGTCTTAATGTCTTTAGAAGACGATGCGTTCGTTGAACTATAATTTTCTTTTTGATTATGTTTAACATGCTTTTCCGATTTTATAGGATACGATCTGTCCGTTTGACAAGAAACATTTTTCTTTGTCTTTACGATTTGATTATTATAAGACCTGTTATATGTGGTACGACGAGAATTGTATTCGCTTTCCGATACGAATTTAGTAGATTTTGTCACCGTATAATCCGATTGTCTGTTATCGATTTTATCAGCAACGAACGTATTATCGTTACAAGCATCTTTTTTCTTCTTTGTGTTTTCTATAAATTGGCACTGATCGATGCGCTCATCGTCGCATGGCTCTAGTTTGCAAGAATGTTTCTTCGAAAAATTGCGATTGTGTAATACCTCACAGTCGCGTGGTGAATGTACATGTGTGCAATGTAGCGTTGTATGATTCGAAGTGTGGGTACAGCAAAAGACCGAGTTGTAAGAAAAGGAGAAAACGTACCACGGATCACTACCAATTACGTTGTGACTGGTTTTCCATGAAATGCTTTTATATCTGCAAATGCTTTTAATTTAAATCATTTAATTGTTAAACAGTACAAATTTTAGTTATTTAATCATATTAGGTAAAATAATAATACTTTTGCTCTATGAATAGTTCGTTATTGGACTTTGATTTGGGCAGATATGTCGAAATTGTTATTTTTTGAAAGAAAAAAAAAATACTCTTAGCAGGTCAATAAAACAAATTAAACTGAAAATACCTGTGAATAAAGCTAAGATAGCGCATCAAAATATTCTTGATAATGGCTATGCCCCAAAATTGGTGAGCATTTTTATTATTATTGTTCTGATGATCCAATTTTAAACCGATCGTGACAATTTTTGGTATTTTAGGTGTGAAATCCATACAGTCCTTTTTAACTGGAAACTTTTTGGAAATATAATAATCGTCAAAGCCTTGGTTACTTAGACGTTTTATGACAATTTCCGGACACCATCTTCTGTAGCTTGTTTTACGTGGGAGACAGTGATCGTATCGTTGAAAATCGCTCTTTATCCGATCGATGTAAAGGAATGCCATTCCAAATGTGTTCAATTTTCATTACTATACCGAGAAACATATAATATAAACAACTTTCTGTCTGGTTTTAAAAATGATTGATGTATATGATTATAATTAATTAAATCAAACATAAGTATGACCAATGATAATTGTTATAAATATTAGTTAATTCTACAAATTGATCTGTTACATGTATGGAAAATATTTTATGTAAATTGAGTGTACTTATCAATTTTTTAAAACGTGCAAAATGTCTCTCTTTGCACTCTATATATTTTTCCATAAAATTTCGATAAATTTCTATAAAATTTAATTTTGTCCTAAGTTAATTCAAGCTACATATACATATATTACTATAAACATAAATTAAAGCTGCTGCAGTAATAAATTCAAATTTATTCAATATAGTACGAGTCACATGATATTTTTATCTTTACATTAAGAAATTAATTTCTACCGAGAGATTGCTTAAATTTCTCAATGCAATCTGTTCCATCATGAATATTATAAATATGTTAATAAATGTGCTAACAGCAGACAGCGAACACTTACAATGAACGAAATGCATTCCTAGTTTGGCATTTAACTAAGTTTGAGGTTAACCAGGAATGAATCGATGAAATCACATTTTCGCCATTATCAAATTTCCAACTAAGTGAATGTAATCCACAATGACAAATGAATTTGCGCGGATCGTTTTGGGAGAATGCGTTTACATGAAATTCTGTATAATTGACCAAGAACTCGCTTATCAAATTTCTGTCTAATCCGGGAAACGTAAATAGTACAATATGACAGAGCGATGAAACAACAAAATATACGTGTATCCCGCTATAATATGTTGAAATTATTGACGCAATCTAGGACGGCTATTCGGGGCAGAAAATTTAAATTGCACCGAATAATTGGAAATAACAATGATAAATGATCTTAATTTCATCGAAACTCTCACATCTAATTTGCGGCAAGATCGCTGTATTATTTATTACTATAGAAACGAATAATAACGATTGTACTCAATTCTCTTGGAAACGAAGTTTCGCGCATAGTAATCGAGTAATTGAAAATGATAAACAATGTAAATTCGAAAAGAATAGAAATTGCAAGCTTTATCACTGAGAAGAGGCGAAGAATGCGATGGAAAGATGTGAGTGCGACAATAATTTATTTTTAGCTTTTCAAAGAAAGGATGATAAAAATGAAACTATAACGTAAAAGTAAATTTAATCAATGTAAAAAATAGCAGCTTTCAAGTGACAAATAACGAAAGGGCAAAAATTAATATAAAAGGAGTGATTCGTTAATTCTTATCGAAAATCGTTTACCATTTCGTCCCCTCGATTATTGTGTTAGAGACATTTGTAAAAAGAATCAACTCAAAACATTGATCCGGAAGCATAAAAGTTTGCAAAACGTTTAGTCATTGGTCGCGTGGTTGATCGTATCGAATCTTGTGAACTAGCCTGCAGGGATACGCGCTGGCTAAATGCATTTGCGTCTCTGTAATCAAAGAGCCATTATCATGCTGGCAAAGGAGCTAATGGAGAGCTATGAAATTCCCTCCATGAAACTGTCGACGATCGTCGTGATGCTAAGTCATGTGTAATGGAATGCTTCATCACGTAGCCCAGGTAGTTAGTACACGCATTTAATATACCTCACCTCTGTTCACCGACCTACGTTCCTTTTCTGCTGTACCAGCTAAATAATTACGCACGTTACAACCCCTATCATGCACCGACTTATTAATTTTCCAAGGTAACAATGACATTTGGAAACATCTACCTAGCCCTCTTATATCCTGATGTTTCTCATATTTTTATCTATGTATCTAGCAGTATGTTATAACTAAATATATTGTAGTATGTTTTCATTCTATCTATGTAAGTATGTGTAGTAAAATTTATCTACTTCGTAGTATTTGCATTAAATACCTGGATGGATTAAAGATTAAATATCTGATGATCATCAATAGTAATAATAATCCGTCGAATAATATGAATTAATATTGCATAATTAATGGGCATTTTTTCGATTAAATTTTTGTAGCATATTATTAAGTTAAATTCAAGAAATATTAATTCTGGAATATGGAGTATCCGAAGAAGGAATGAAAAGGAGGCTGATTGCAAAGGCAAGAAAAAGAAAATGTATTGTATGTAATTTAAGGACACGCATTTTAAGACATTCGTTAAAAAACTGCTATAGATTAGATTCTAGAGTAGTAAGCTGGAAATAAAGGGTAAAAATATAGACAGTGAACTAATTGTAAGCCAAGGATAGATATGTGATAATATGTAAATTAAGTAGGAAAATGTATATAAATTAAGAGAAATAAAGATATACATGTTTAATTCGTAGATTAGATATAAGAGGGGACGTGTATGATGGAGTAAGAGTTATATGGGAATAAGTGACAGTTGGATATATGTAAGCCAAGTCTTTTTTCCAAGTTATGAATTTGAAAAAATAAATGAATATCGTTATTATTAAATAACTTACGTTGTTAATAAAACATCGATCGAACTATATTTATTACTATTGTTATACATATTTACCTATTTTCATTATATAAAACTTAGTTACATAATCCAAAATCGTAGCCTACGATTAAAAACGAGGCGAAAGTACTATACAGTTGGAAACGTTTTACCAATTTACATTTACCTTAAAAGATCATCCTGTATGGTACGATATATACAATATTTCCATTGCATCTTTGTTGTTATTTCTGTATTCAGAGGTAGGATCACAATAGCTATTATTTTATTCTTTACCGTTCTGAACCGAAAAACCTTTATTGCGCTTTCTTACATGGACTAGGGATAAAAACAAAAGAACATCTTGAACCTATCGATTAAATCTATCGATTGTATCTAGAACTATCTTCTAGTTACTATTTATTGTAACTAGCGCATCCGCATATAGATGGCGAGCGCGAACTCACGTTGTCATTTTCAACAATCTTTAACCAGATAATTTGTGAGTAGGATATAATTTTTAATCATAGAATAAATCTTTAACCAGATAATTTTCGATAGGATATAATTTTTAATCATAGAATAAAATGTATACAAAAGAAAAATCTTGTACCATAAAGTATAGTAACATTAACAGGTATGTATTTTTCTACATTTTCCTCTTTGTAGAATTGAAGTTATCAAAAATATTGCATCACAATGTACAAACGCAGATGATGAAAAAGGTATCAGGATTCTATCGTTCACGGCAGAATAATCCGTAGCGGGGCTGAAAATTTCGGACGAGTTGATTTCGTGACGAAGCAACAAGTGCAGGATGGAATGGGGGATAGCGGAAACGAGGGTGAGGAGGTAAACGGAGGGAGAATGGGAGAAAGAAAGGGAAGCAAATGGAACACCGTGAGAGGAATAGCCAAAGTAGTACGAGTAAAGAACTGAACCGGCACGAAATCACCTGACTTTGATAGGCGTGCGAGCGCACTTTTATTTTACAACATAATCATATTTCTTTTGCATCACGTAACCACTTTACAAATGAATTAGCGCGATTGATATGCGATTAAATTAAAATACGTTCTTTGTATTTCACTCGAATCTCCATATAACATGTGTGTAGATATATGCTGACTAAAATGAAAGCAATCTATTATTTTAAATTTAAAGATACCTTTTCTATTTGAAGGTATAATCATTTTAAAATTAAAGAATTAATTTATAAATACGTTCTTTGATCATTTTGGCGTGAAATGACGTTTTTGATGCGTCACTGTATACTCTCGTATCGGAAAAAACGCATCGCTTTTCCATCAATCGTAGCTTTTTCCATAAATTGCGAATGTTTACGTATTTATGGAAAACGTGAAAGTGTACAAATATACAGAGCGCAGACAGAATACCGTAGGCCGAGGTACTCATAAATCATTTACTGTATGAGTTCTTTAACACGTTGACTGCCACGACACCTGTAGTCGGGTGTCAACAAAGTTTCTGGTCAGGCCACGAAACCCATATTCGGGTATCGCTTATTTGACTACTTGCGAATGATCGTCGTAGGTATTTGAAAAGATATTCCATAATAATGAAACTGTTGAATTGTTATAAAAGTAATACGAAAATGGTTTATTAAAAAAATTATTTAGCATGTAAAACTTCAAAGTATTCTATACATAGCTGAGGTTGGTTGGGACAATTTGGTCAATAAGTTGTTGTTTTCTTCAAATTCATTTGTGCCTTTGTTCGGCCCATTCGACGCCTTTTATTTGCATAACATAGTTTGCATGCGCGTCTAATGCTTCTTCCGGAATCATAAGCCTCGTAAAAGCTTTCTTTTTCACTGCTATCTGACTTAATAAGAAATAAGTTTTCAATTTTTCTTTTCGACATTGTAACGAATCAGGGCAGAGATTTTAAGTTATACCGTTCGTTGCTCGGCCAAGATTCAAACTGATTTTGTAGAAAGTGGAGAAATGAGAAACAAATTCGAAGGAATGGAAACAAAAGAAACGGTAAGACCACCAGATGAGCGACTCGCATTATGAAAATATCGATGGGAGCACCGAGCAGAGAACGCTTGGTACTGCTGCACACGTGGCCTGACGGAGATTTTTTTGAAAACAGGTTGGCAGTCAACGTGTTAAAGAGTAGCCATAATGTCTGCACGTACCCGAAACGTTGAATAACAAACGTTGACAGTCGTACAACTTTTAAAGTAATATTGTTCAAAGGTGGAAACTTGATAGCTGCGACGATAGTTTTCTTTCCAATACTTCACAGCACACGATAATTGTTGTAACTACGAGGCATATCTTAGCATTGAATAATTCGTATCACGGAGATCGTAGTGCCTAGTAAATTAATTCCCTGGTCCTACTTAAAACGATGACCACTCTAAAACTATTATAGTTACAATGGATACGTGTGACGAATTAAACATTTGAAGACCGAAATGAATACACTCATAAGAATCTATACATGTACATATTTTATTTCCATAATGTATTTACCAGAACGACAGTTTGATAGAATACACATCCAGTATAGCCATAGCCTTAGAATATAATGATCATAGTGTTAAGTATATAAGGAACAACTCGAGCACAGTAGAATGGCCGTACAATGATCAGGCGCTTTATAACACTATTGACTAGTTCTACTGTTCAGATCTGATTGGTTTATATTACAATATAGTAGAATTATCCTGGCATAATCTTAAAAATAGGGAGTACGTTGTTTCAGTGTTTATTTCTTATTGAATGAAATAGACACATATATCAATGGATTACCTACATATAGATCAAAAGCCGTCTCTTGTTCCTACATTATTCTCCATTAACTACTTTTCTTTCATTTTCAATTCGTAGTTTCGATAAAGTATGGAAATTCGTTCTTCGGTTTCACCTAATGGTTTGTTATCAAATACTATAAGCTATTGTCATATTGGTACTTTGTGTTTCAGCGTGAACGCGATGATTGAGGTATATTACGAGACC
The DNA here is from genome assembly GCF_014825855.1 of Bombus pyrosoma. Taxonomy (NCBI): domain Eukaryota; kingdom Metazoa; phylum Arthropoda; class Insecta; order Hymenoptera; family Apidae; genus Bombus; species Bombus pyrosoma. Next base: position 1,110,328 of record NC_057778.1, on the reverse strand, counting down.
TAGGGGCGTAACATACAATGCAGAACACGATTTCCCATTATCATCTCACATCGAAAAGTGAAATAAAGTGTGTATATTCTGAAGTAAAAGACATCAAGGCAGAGGTACCGTAAGGAAGCGTCTTAGGCCCAATATTATACACATTATACACGGCCGACATACCAACCTCTACCAACAGCAAAATACTGACATTCGCGGACGACACGACTGTACTAGTCAGGCACACTAATCCAGAAACAGCAGCCACATTACTATAAGAGCACATCACAAAAATAGGAAAATGGCTACAAGATAAGCAAATAAAAGCAAGTTAACAACAAAAAGTAAGTTAAGCAAACAAAAGGCAAGTTAAATACCTAGGACTCCACTTAGGCACACAATTTACATGGAAGCTACATACTAAATCAACTATAGACAAAATACGGATAAACAGAAGACAAATGTACTGGTTAACTAGTCGAAGTTCTAAACTCTGCATAGAAAATAAATTAATAATCTACAAAACGATAATAAAACCAATTTGGACGTACGGAATACCATTATGGAGGACAGCAGCAATGAGCCTCACAAATAAACTAGAGTCGCTACAATCGAAGATACTGAGAACAATAGTCAACGCCCAATGGTATGTCAGAAACGAGGATATACGCAAAGACTTAAAAATACCAATGGTCAAAGAAGAAATCGGCAAGTACGTAGAAAAATACAAGGAAAGAACGGCAACACATCCAAACCAGCTGGTTGCTGAAGCGAGCAAAACTCTCATAGAAAGAAGACTAAAAAGAAAACACTGCACTGATCTCACTAAAGGAATAAAATAGTCAAATTCGAAGATGGTATCTCGCTGGGGATAGCCATCCACATGTTATTTAGCAATTATGTTAGAAAAATTTACCAAATGTCCAGCTGGACAAATTGTAAAGTACAAATTAAATAATAAAAAAAAAACATCGAAACGTAGTGTCGTTGGCAGATTGCCTAAGAAATATCGAGTGAACCATGAACAATGTTGCGAGAAAGCCTAAATCCCGACAGACCAAAAGGGTCTGGAAACTTCAATGGGCCGAGCGGTCCATCAATGTGTCGTTGGTTCTTCAGTGGAATAGTTACACGAAAAAACAGTCTACGTGATCATGGCCGCGGACAGTTGCGGAACACGTACATGGTGGGGCTATGAGAAAAGACAAAGGGATGCTTAAGGGAGAAAGACGAATTAACGAGTTGAGAAGTTAGTGTCGTCAGCATTGTCGAGGAGGATGGTCCGTGTGAAAGAGAGCATTGGAACCGTGGTGACGAGAATTGTGAATTAATTATTTAGTTGTCTTAGTTATAGCACATTACTGTATTTAATTCACGTTAAATAACCATCTTTTACTGTTTAATCCATTGTAAATAGATAAATCAATAAAATTAACATATAAGATAGAAATCATTGGAAACCCTAATTTCTAATATTTCTAAATAAATAAAAAGATTCTACATATATTATATAATACATGATAATAACCATATAAAGAAAATAATGTAATATTAATTATTTAATATAGTTACTAAAAACATGAGAAGAAAATAATAGCTGCTGTCACCGAATTAAACATGAATTACACGTATTATTTTCTTACTACCCTTCCATTTATAATGTCCAGTATAATGCTATATGGTGTATTAGATTAAGAATGAGGTTGCGCTTTATATCTAAATAGAATCACTGAAAATATATCGAGCGATTATGAGATACGAATATTTCCAAATAAAGCAACTCTTGAATTAGTTTAAAGCAAGAAATAATAATTTCTCTTCTCTACATACATGAAATCTCACCTTTTCAAGTGACATCTTGTTTTAAGATGTTTCTTAATTTATCAGAAGAATATATAAGAATTGTTAGTAAGTAATTGTAAGTAGTACTAATTGTAAATAAATAATATGCCGCTAAGTATAATGTAAAACGGAAATAAGTATAATTATCACCAAATGTTCATATAACTTTAACACAAGTCCAACGCAATAAACAGATATTGCTCCTACTGTTACAAGAATTGTTTTGTTTTTGATGTCAGTCTTTTTTTTGCTTAAAAATTTTCAGAATCTAAACAATCCGTTTTCTCCCCTGGTTCCTTTCCCTTCTTTTTTATGCGGGCGATGGTTTTCTCGAGATAACAAAAAAAAATGCAGCACCGTTTCTCACGACATTCAACGTTTAGTGAGCAACCAAGCTCGCTACAAACGAAATGTGTTCAGACTTTTTATCAGGATCGACACGGCGCAAAGTTTGAGGACAAATGCTTCGTGCAACCTCGCTCATGGAAGAAGAAAAAAGAAAGTTTTCCACGGCACGAGATACCAAGCCGAGTGGTGCAACCTCGGTTTACTTCGTTCCGTGTCATTCGATATCTGCGTTTCGATGTGGTGTGCGCTTTAATGATTCCCACGACCAAGTGGATCTCAATTATGATATGTATGCGCTTAACCTCTCAACGAGCTAAGTTTTCTTCGGTTCAACTGACGAAAATTATGAAATCTTTTCGTAGTTAAGAGCCACGAACGATGAAAACGAGTATAAAAGGAGAGGACTGGAGAGGGTCGGTACATTCAGGAGAAAAAGAAGGTCGTGTAAACGAAAGCAAATAATATTTTCATGATCCGTTTGTATATTTAGATTGAACATTATATTTTTGAACGAAGGAAAACTTGAATTTCATAGACTTAAACGGAAAACATATTGAAAGAATATTTTGTTTTATAAAACATGCAGAATGTCTCGAGCCTTTCTATTTATCGCAGCATTGATATATCAATTGTTATATTTATTTATGTATCTTAATAATGTCATTTTATCGATCTTATATTTTCTAGCTGTTGTTCTTATCTTTTTATTCTCATTTACGGCTTCAAATGCAGCATCTCCAAAATTATCAATTTACACGACGTCTATTAAATTCTACAAATTTTCGTCATAATTTGTTTGCTACAGATAACTATCATAAATTGGAGTTAGATTGCTTTGAGGAAGTATAATGTATATTATATATTTCATATTTCTCAAATATATGCAAACATACAATCTTAAAATAATAATTCGATTAATCTGGAACTGAAAGCGTCGAAAGTTGGACTGCGTACTACTGAACGCATTATACGTGAAAATAATTGATTTTCCATAAAAACCAGTTCCATAAAAGCTTACGCCTCGCAGTAAGAAAACGCACACTCCGATAAAAGAATGTCAGATCAACAAATTTGTTTGAGACAAATACTACTCAGATCGCGCTATATTGTAACATACGATTCTCTTTTATCCATTAGGTAGGAAATATGAAAACTCTGCGAAGATTTTCCAGTCTGCCCAATATGTCTTTCATATGACAAAGTATATTTTACAATTAATACTAAATATCGTCAAAAGACGCGACTATTCTTATGTTTCGGAGAATAAATTTTACAATAAAATTAAAATAAATCCTTTAAACTAATCCTTTGCATACACCAGCAGCTGTCACAATACTTTTTTATGTAAAATAAAAAACACGTCGACCGATGTGTAAAATGTTGTTATAATGATAGGAGTAACTATGATCGATATTAAAAAAATTCACGATAAGTGAAACATCGTCTACACGAATGTAGAGCTGTCACCAGAAAGCGAAATTCTACTGATCGTCGTTATTTCTTTTGACTAAAGCATTCGAATAAAATCTGTATCTTTAAACAAATATACATACAACGAAATACTTTCATACGACAAATATAAATTAACCATACGTATCGTACACGCGTATCTTTGTTACTTTTAATCAAGCGTTTATCGTAATATGAATATGAAAATTGTCGGGACAATCACAGGTTAAATGAAATCATATTTACACGAATCGTTGCGTTAATCTAGCGATCCTAAAATATTCAAACGTATCCATTGGATGTTTTTCAACAGCAGCGAAATTGTTCATTGCTCGGTTTAATAGCAGGTTTCTGGGTTAGCCAGCATTTATACCGCTCGCGGTAGCATTGTTCACGATGTTATCCCTATTTTCTTTTTTCTTTTCGTTATCTACATCGGCTCGTTCAATAAATTACAGCGTACAGGTCGGAGAAGTGTAAGCGCGAATAATATAGTCCACCCTCGCATGTAGATTACGTATGCAGAGCGTAGAATGGCTGCAATGCCAAGCGATTTCCTAAGAATTTGCTAATTGACTGCTCGTGCTACTGCCACCGCTCGCGACACTCCTTTATTCGATACTTCACGGAGCTTTTTTACAGTCGCCGTTTCTTCTAAGGTCACGAAATTGATTCCTGTCGCCTTTAATATCACTCACATTGCTGGGATATTAATGGTAGATCGGTATTCCGGCCTTTATATCGTTATAAGACAAAGATATTTTGTGAAAAACAGTATTATAGGATAAGTATTAAGTTGATAAATGCACGCACGTTCATCGTTCATAATGTTTGATTTTAACATCGTTTATTTTATTATTGTTTGGTCTTTTATATTGGGTTGGCAACTAAATGATCGCGGATTTTGTCATTAGGTGATATTGACAAAATCCACAATCACTTAGTTGCCAACCGAATATTATTCTCGCTGCTGGAAAGTCAAGGAAAATTAATCGGTATCTGGATTTCTAACTTTTTCAAATGTTTCACCTGAAACTATTACAATTCGAAGATATTTTGTTAAAAACAGGTCAAATTTAGCGTTCGTTTTATTGCTGCGAATAGAATATCAAGAGGCTTGGAAATATTATTTGAAATAAATTCTTGCTATAATTCTAGATTCTGAAATGTTCAATTGGATATTTCTGTAGTATCGGAAAAGGGGGGTATACGCTTGGTCTATTGTATATTTAAGTTCGAGTTTCTCGGGATGGTATAAGCTGTAAGTTTAAGGTTTAAACTAAGAAGCGTAAGAGTGCTGGAGAAGAGAGAAAAAGAGAGAGAGAGAGTGTAAATAAGAGTGTATGCCTTGGTGACGCCAAAGCTAAATGAGCAAAGGAGTGGGAGAAGGATGCGAGGGTTGAGGATCAGTAATTTTTGACCCGAGGAGACAGAAGTTGGGAGCCCAGTGTTAGGGTAAGACGTACGAAGATATTGTGGTCAGTTTTTGTATTGCTTGTACGGATAAAACTAAACTTAACTTCGAATAAACCATCCTTTCTTGTCCTTGCTCTAGACCATATTTTGATACTACATTTCATTCTTTACAACTCAATATATTTTAGAAAATTATTTCACGTTCTTATATTTATATTATTAAATCTTTGTATTTCTCAATATATTTTTATAATGTATATTCTCAACATATTTTTCTATAATTTTCCTACAGGTGAGAAAGAATAAACGCGAATGCGCTGTATCTTTGAGACAATCGGAGGGAAAGTTAGAACAAAGCTAACGTAACTCGTAATCGAACATTTTATCAAAGATTTGTCTAGATAGCTCGGTACACTGCGCGCGGAAAGTGCTAACGTATCAGAAGGATTATTTAGAATGCAATGGTAATCCATTTAAATGTACCTATCCATTACCTGTTGTAATAACGTAGCTCGTATGTTCAGTTTGTGAAATAAAATATGATCTTATACATTTGATCTAAATATAATGTAAACATGATCTAAACATTTGTTCTTCGATAAACACGTGTCAGTAGCTTTTTTACTTAATATATTACATTATATTTGATAAAGTAATATTTAATATTCGATATTTAATTTTTTGTATGTTATACAACGAATGGGGAATTAATATTCCCCCAATTTACGCTATTCTTCGAGCATCACAATGTTCTTATTATTCTCCATTCCACGACTGCCATTTACCCCAAACCGAACCTGTACCGATCTAAAGAACCCTCCACTTATTTCAAGCAAAAATTTACGTCGCAGTCGCCTGAGAAGAACAAAGGACGGAAATAAAACAAACCTTCGTCAATCCTGAAAATACAAAGAACCAGAACATCGAGTCTACATTTATTTACACTCCGATTTAAAAGTTTGGAGCCTGTTAGAACTTCACAAGGAACAATAACTTCCTTAAACAAATATAAATATTCATTTATAATATCGATACTTGGTAATTTTCACTTTCTAATTAATTATCTTCACGATGATCGGATGACACATTTGTGATTCTTTGGGTTTCAACCGTGTCATTAGAATGTCAGTATACTTTGTTCGTTAACGTGATTGAAATCCAATCGCAAATATATAATTAATAAACTGGAGGCATTTATGCGATTTTATGTTTTCACGAACATGATTAAGAAAGGTAGATTCTAAATAGAAACATCTTTGTGTAGGTACTGCATATTTTATTAATTTTTGCTCGCAAAATGAGATCGATTTTGCATTCACATTCACACTCTTATATCAACGGTGAAAGAAGAAATCGGCAGGTACGCGGAAAAATACAAGGAAAGGACGGCAACACGTCCAAACCAGCTGGCTGCTGAAGCCAACAAAACTCTCATAGAAAGAAGATTAAAAAGAAAACACCCCACTGACCTCACTAAAGAAATAAAATAGTCAAACTCAAAGATGGTATCTCGCAGGGGGTAGCCATCCACATGTTATTTAGCAATTAAGTTTGAAAAATTTACCAAATGTCCAGCTGGACAAATTGTAAAGTATAAATTAAATAATAAAAAAAAAACATTCACATCCGTTAAACTTACTCTTAATTATGCTCTGCTTACTCTATACTGAATCGCTTAACTTCAAATCTCTTTGACATTTCCACCTATCTACCTGCTCTACTCTCTCACCCACCCTCTTTCGTACATCCCTTCTTTCCTTCTATCGGGTTGACAACTAAGTGATTGCGGATTTTGTCGTTACCACCCAATAACTTCCTTAATTATTCTGTCATCTTTTCTTCATCTAGACTTTCTACGATTTCTCCTGATGTCACTGTAACTACTGAATGTTAATAATATGCGCTCTTCTTTCGACATTTTATATATTTTATCACGTCAAGTATATGCATGTCGTGATTTTTTTAAATCTTAAATTTCTCAAAAAATGCATAGGCAGTCTAAGGCAAAAACTAAATAGTACCTGATAGCATTACATAATTCGTTTCATGCGGAAGTGCTTACAAATAAATAAGCAACAAATGGCAACAATTTAAATATGTTGCTTTATTATCGAATGGACAATATGTTTAAGTGTGCAGAAAATTATAGTAACAATTGTTTGTTTGTTTTCTCAAAGGTATAAGGTGCATCGTACTTTTGAGCGTGAGTGTATGTAAATCGCTAAATGAGTTTCTTTCCCAATCATCCCTAAACGAAGAGATCAGGATCAGTGTCTGTTCATTATCCGGCGAGCTCATCAGCGTCTTCATCGTAGGTTATCGCGAGCTTTTCAATTACAGAAGAACGGCCCATTGTCTCGTGGAACCCGTTCAGGCATTCAACGGTACTTTTCGATGTTCATGGGTTCCCATAGAGAGCGAGCGGCGTTCCTGTGGGAACGCGCTTCTCAGCGATGTGCACAACCATCGATTCCTGTGGGAAATATCTTCACCCTCGTGTGCCCGACAGATCGCTATCAAAAGGGGCTTCATGGTGTGCAAATTGGTTTACATGGCCGGTGTTTCAGCTCTACTCGTCGGCAGCATCCCCATAAAAACGAAGCCACCGCCTAGCGGCGAGTTTCTAGTTGGGATGAGCCGACACGTGCTCGAGATATTACTGTTCAACCAAATTAAAAAGCGGTGTCATCGAGATACGTTGGTCCTGTGCCAGTATTTATTGCACTACGTGCCCGCATTATAGCGAACTACGTCGCACATTTATAGAGAAACGGATGTTCTCTCGGTATGGCAAGTTATGGCGAGCTGTTCAACGTATGATTAGTAGGCGTTTTAAATCAAATTTAGGAGATGTGCGATAGGAAATTTTACGTTACATTCAACGGTTAGTCTTGTTACATTTAATCGTCTGAGACTAATAAGATAAAATGTCCCAAGGTAACTATTAGAAAGCTTGGGTCATAATTTTGTAGACATCACTGAAACTTGTTGGAACGTACGTCTTGCATACTTTGCTAAGAATATCTGTGAGAGTTCGTCATACTATTTTCATAGGGTCCAGTGCTACTTACTAAATTCTATACTCTAATTATAAAATTTTGTTCAAAGTGAGATCGTATATATGTCACATGTATGTAATTGCTATCAAGTAATCCAACAAGTGTAAATGAAAATATCGAAGAATAAATTATGTCGAAATGAGATATAATTCGGAAAATAGTTGCAAGATTAGGAATATTTTTACTTAGTCGGTTGACGTAACGAAAAGAGTAGGAACTGTTTGTCATTTCGAAAACCGGAATAAATATTCAATGCACGAAAGCCCGGCATGAAAAATATTCGAAAAATAAATTCCCGTGACCTATCGTGAAACCTTGAACACGATCCTCGGGACGTTCTGACACGTCCGGGGCAAATTTCCAGTTAGGAAAAGCGAGGAAGGGAAAAGAAAAGCGTTGGATACAGAGAGAGGTTCGTTAATCTAGCCGTAGGTTGGCCCGACACGTGTCGTGCACGCGTCAAAATCGCAAATTTTCTACCTTCTATGGCGCATTGTGCACTCTGCTCCTGTTATTCCCATGATGAGGCAAGCGAGCACATATATAGTGTGCCTCATACGTATACTGATTCACGATATTCGAGGCCGTCTCCAGGTCCCTGTGGGAGAGGATCACGCTGCTCGTAATCGACCAAGACCGAGTGTACCTACTGTAAAATGAGTTTGGTCGAGGGTCGCGCTGCGCCTCGTCACCTTGTTAATCATGGCTGCGTGATAGAGAATTGTTTAAGGGTAGTACCATGGTTGCAGCACGCGTGATTCAATTTGATTTAAAACGTTAGGTTCATCAAAGTGTTTCTTTCTCTTCGTTCTTCTTCTCATCATTTTATTTCTTTTTCTTTCTCATTTATACCTCATTAGCTTATCTATCATGACCGCGTGTTACGTCCGGTGACTCTTTACACTCGAGGCGACCACCAGCTGTGCACATAGAATTAAGCGGATCGCAATAATCCTAAGGAACTGTCATAAAACGAGACTTTTTGATTTACCGTTAAGGCCGTTAAGTGGCATAAAACATCTTCGAGTCAAGAGGTTCCTTATGGTTATTGCGCCATCAGGTAAAAATTAAGGACACGTGGCTTTTCCCATGTTTCCCGGGATTCCACCCACACGCGAGCAGTGGTGGGGCGATCACCATCGAGTAAGAGTTTTCCTTTGCAATAGCATCGTCACCGGACTTCACTGATTCATCGACATTACAACAGTCAATATCTCTTTACCGAGTTTACACCCGTCAATCATTCACTTATACCTTACGCACCAGCGTAACTATCTTCTTTACAAAGTTGTTGGAAATATATATTATCTTTGAACTGTTAATCAAGTGTTATACTAATTAAACCATCTCTATTATCCTAATCGAAATAGGGGATCGATCAGTTCGTGGCGTCGATTGTCTAATCGTAACGGGAATTTACGACTCCCGTTGACGCGCTCCGCGACTGGTCGAATAAACACCGCGTAATAGATAATAATTGCTTCATCGGATCACGCGTGATTCAATTCGATTTAAAACGTTAGATTCATACAGGTGTTTCTTTTTTATCGTCCTTCCTATTTCTTTATCGTTTTCGACTCAACTAGAATGTTGAATACGATTTACGTATGAAGATCGCAAGAGAATGAAACAGCAATTTCCTGATTCTGATGTTACTTGATGACTAAAAGTGTGTAGCTTGATGTAACATAATTAAAAAAAGAAACAACTTATTCGAAGAAGACAGAAGTCTTTTGACAACAAATGACGAATATGTGATATTTTATGAAGAAACTAACGAAATACCTAATATCTAGAATGTGATGAATTTTAAAACAAGATTTCTGATTAATAAAATGATACTTAAAAAGTACTAATTTTGTTCTTATTTGTAAAACCATTCCAATTAAATACCAGATAAAGAAAAGTAATAATCGATATCGCGGAGATGACATAGCAACAATAACGAGCAGCAAATCGTAACACTGTCCATGTTGAATAATACATACACGAAAGGAAACAGAAGTTTCATAATTCCAAGCTTCCAGTGAATTAACGGATATCTGATAGGTTTTCGAACTCATTTTCCTTTAAAAAATGGGGCCTTAAATGAAACAATGTTATTCTTTTTTCCCCGCTTATTTCTGCACATAGAATCATCAAACCACCCGACCACTTGTACCATGATTTCCGAGACACTCTGTATATAGGAGTAATATGTAGCTATCAAAATGATATGAAAGAGGTTTCAGATAATCTTGTCTCCCATCTGCTTTTTTTCATCGGTGCAATTTATTAATACGTTGATTTCTTGTAAAGTTTGGTGTCTCTCAACCTGTGGTTGGGTATCAATCATTTAGCCATTGATTCAGTTCAGACGAATTTAGTCTTCGCTTACCTATTTGCACAAAAACTCTATCAGAAATCATTTGTTAACAAATGTTGATTAATGTTGGCCAAAAATAGCATCAAGATTGTAGAACGGCGTAATAAATCCATAAAAGAAATTAAAGTAAGGTGATTATGCGAAGTCCACAAATACGTAAATGTCCGGATACTTATGAACAGCAGCGTATTTATTCTGTGTTACTCGTAATGTTTTATTCGATAAGGTTACTACTAAATCTGGACGAATTCTGTTCCTAGTTTAACATCTTATCGTTGGATAGAATTTACCTTGGTTTTTAACAACTGAAATATTTCTATTCCTTGAAATATCGGATATTGGTCATTACGGTTTATCGTTAGAGTGAAAAGTTTCTTTGAAACTTCATATTCTTTTTTTTTCCTTTCTATAGCAAAAGACCTTTACTCCAGCATAACGGCAAACCATCCCCTAATGGTATTCTTCCTCTTCATAAATAACCATAATCTCGTGATATGCAGGGAACAAAAGTATCGTGTCGCGTCGATGTACCAACAACGTCGAAATCCGATACACAGGAAGTTCTGTGCAATTTCTCGTCCACGGGGCAAAACTAACGGAACACATCAAAGGAAATGACCCCGCCTTGGACACCGTCACCGTCACCGTCATCGCTGCCGCCGCTGCCGCCGCCGCCGCCGCGCCGGTGGCGGTGCCGATGGCGACAGTAACATTGGCGACAAGCGTTCACACACGCTCGTGCGTAAAAACACGCAGCCTTCTATAGTAGATTTCATATATTCTGCCCAGTTAACTGCTATCATTCTTCTCGGCTATATCAACGCTCTTTCTTCCTGGAGCAATTTTGTGCAATCATGGAGCGTTTGTATGTCACGCGAGTCTACCAGTAAGGGTCGTGTTATAGTAAAACTTCGATAATTATTCAAATATCTAGATATTATTTGAAAATATTCGAAGGTTTACTTTGATTTGATAAATAATCTTGCAGAGACTTATTAAAACCGACGATACGATATTTTCTGCAATATTTCCTTGTCAGAAAGTGGGCTGTAAATTTTAAAATCCCTCGGAAAAATGCTAAACTAATCGATAGAAAGTTAACGCGTCAGTAAAAATAGATAAAAATGACGTAATTTCAGATTAGAAAATAGGATGGACGTTTTAGGTAACAACGTACAATTGGAACTATTAATACTTTGAGTACAAGGTTCGTTAATTATATGTCTTAATGTAAATTATATGCCAACTATCTGTCGATATTTTTCCAATTGAATTGAGCAACGTTCAGAGATAATTACCATACGTTAAGAAACTAAAAGGGGGAAAAAATTTACTTTTTTATAGGAAAAAGAAACACCAGGTATAATATTATAACAAGATATTTAAGACAAATATAAATATTTCAATGCTTATTACAAAAAAATATACAATGTTTTCTTACGTGTTCCCATAATTTGGATTACTCGAAAAATAATACTCCAGTGTCCAAAACTCGTGAACTCTACAATAGCGTAAATATATTCCCCGCGTCACGTATGCACGCGTGTTTAGGTGGGTCTGTGCGTAGTCGCGACAAGACGGCGCTCGTACTACGTATGAACCATCGCATCGTGACCAGAAACTGACTCATAGGCCACGGCACGTCGTGGATTCAGCCCATTATACGCTTTCACTAAGCCACAGAATAGAATTTGTTCGACCCGATGAAGCTTCACCAGGAACGCGATCTTCTATGTACATATATACTGATCGACCAAAAAAAAAAAAAGAGATAAAAGATAGCAACGTATAGGGATCCTGTATGCGTGTGTGTATATAGGCTCGTGTACTCGTGGTAACTGTACGGTAGCCACCCCATAAACAAACAATCTTGCATCGTGAATGAACGAACGTAGGAGACACGCGTTTCGTTTCGAGGTTTTCCCGAGCTGTGTTTGATCATACTGACTGTACCGAGGACGATGTCATTGCGGAACCGGGGGTTCATTGAAAAGGGTCCAAGTCGACTAATTTTATTACGCTCTTTTGGCTCGCCCTTGCGCATTTTTAATTGGCTTGATCTGCCGCGATTTTATCGGTACAGTTAAACGACTCTGAACTGTTTAGAGGTAGTTTAGTTTAGGGACAAGATTCTGATGGTAGAGGGTGGCGGATGAAGGGTGTGGTATACGATTGGATCCAGGGACATGGAATGAACGCAGAGATCCTTTTGGTGATCATACACGTATGGGTGCGTGTAGAAGAAAGTACCCTTCGATTTCAAAGAGCGTATATTGTCACGCTTTGTATAGATCATAGTATATCAGAAGACGTAATTCGGCTAAGCCTCGACATCTTAAAATTCGATCTTGAACTTTGCACGTGATAATCAATCTTGTTATTTCTATACTACAGGACGTCTCTATTTTAGTTTTTAACACTTTGACTGCCACGTACGTCATATATGACCGGCCACAATTTCTCGTGTGATGCCACAATGGTCATTGGTGACCGGAGCGCTTGAACTTCTTACAATTGTAAAAATTGAATGAAAATTGACAGTTGGGGCATTTTGAATATAACCGATAAATAGAAAATACTTTGAAATAAAAAGTGCCCCGTTGAACAATTAAACATTTTTATTAGAACATCAATAAAAAAAAAAAAAAAATGAGAACAAATCTTACATCTAACGGTGCACTGTGTTTGCATCCATATCTTTGAAGGGTAATCTACGAATATTATTATAAATACACCTTAGAAAATAATCGTGAATGCTGCTTTATAATCGTATAATTGAAATTAGAAGTGTGAACATACCTTACTATTAAATATACGTCGGAGATGAAAGGACATCGGGGCCTTTCCTTTGGAATGTTTGGGAAGGACCCCCAATACCCTAAGCGAGACTTTTATTATAGCTATACTTAAGTAATGAAACTAAGAAATAGTTGTAATGTTCTAATCCGATTATGGGTGATCAAGGTTTATGACGATGGGCTTGGGCTCGAAGTGACATAATGAATCACTGAACGCCACGGTCACAGGAGGGACGTGTAATAACAGAGGTATGGAATAATTATGCAGCTCCTTAAAAACAAAGATTGACCAGAGAGGTGGGGAGAGGACTATATAAGGGCAGTTCCATTTGTACTGGGAGTTAGTTAGTTATTGAGAAAGTTATGGAGTTAGATATTGAGAGAGTTATTGAGAGAAGTACGACTTGTACGTTGAGCCACACCAGGATCGTGTACCAGATCGGATTCGTATCGAACCTAAATTCATTGTCATCGACATCTCGTTTGTCCGATTGCCGTCATTACCTGTAACCTCTTGTAATCATCACCTCGGTACCCATAACAATCAGCTAGAATACATAACCACGATGGTCAATTCGAGTGGAGGTTCATTAGACGCCCATACTTCCAATCCTTCTCCGACATATAGAATGAGCAAATACTGTTCACTAATATCTTCTACACGTTTCAACAATATATTCTGCACGAAATAACGAATGCGAATGGTTTGTTGAAATAAACGAAGCCTTGTTATATGTCGCTATCAACTGTTACCAAGGCGCCACGGTGGTCACCCGTGACCACCAATAAGATAAACGGTCCATTGGGGAAAAATGTTGTCTTACATCATCAATTTATTATTATTTTGACATTATATTCTTTGAATAATAAAAATACTCTCGTGGCGTCCTCAGCGAAACATGTGATTTCGACGTGGCAGACAAAGTGTTTTTAAAGGATGAACGGAATGGGATGAAGTGGAAAGCAAATGGAAAAGAACGTTTGAACTAGTTATGTTGTCTTAAAGCATCGATAAATAAATTGTTGATAGAAGCTAGGTTTTGAACATGTACCATTTGAACGCTACTTCGACGCTTACCATCTTCGCAAATTTAGAGGCAGAATAAATGCGAAAAATATTATTATTATTATTATTATTATTTTTATTTAGTCCGTGCCTCTCGGCTTTGGACCAACTTTCAGCTTTCTTTACAGCTCTTTATTGCACTAATCGCCTTCGCGAAAAATATATTGTTTTATTGATCAATTACATTCATTTGGCAGATTAATTAGTAGTTAATTAGATAGTTTGAAAAGCTAAAATGAATTATTCTCACACTCACAATTTGCAACTTCCTACTGGTAGGTATAAGTTTGAATATTCTGTGTATTTTTATATATTATATGTATTTTGTGGTGTTTAAAATTCTTTTCTTTTTTATCGCGGAGAAATCAGCAGTCTTTGTAACGATGAGATTAGAAGAATGAGTTGTCCACGTTGCGTGGAAAATGAATTGCGCGGCGAAGTGTTACGAGAGCATTAAAGATTATATGCTTTGAATAATAAAAATACTCCCATGGCGTCCTGAGCGAAACATGTGATTTGACTGTGGTAATCAAAGTGTTAATACGCGTATAAAAGAGTAATACAATATATTCCAGGTTCAGTAAGAAAATATCAGTATCAAGTTCGTGAAAGAGATTCTGTGAATTTAGAAAATCACAAATTGAATTACGTCAAATACGTTCTATATTTCTGTAAATACCCAACATTTCTTATAAATACTTAAGATATTCCAATAAAGACGAATAGGGCGAACAACGCCGAACTAAAATACCGCAACAAATCATACAGGAAATCTCCACGGCCAATTCTAAATCAATCAAAAGAGAACTGTTTTGCGATGCTCGATGTGGAAGCAAAGTTGTGTGTGCCTATAGACAGAGTATCGCTCCGGCAGTTACTTCGAATAACTTCGTTACTTCGAAGAGAGGAGAGGTCGCGCCGGCTCCGTTTAACCCTATTAACGCGCGTACGCCGCGTTTATTTGCTGGATATTTGCTCGACTGCACCCCCACTAGCTTCCGACTTCCGCCTCCCTTTCTCTTTCTCTCTTTCTCTTTCACCCTCTATCCGGTCTTTCTCATGCTCAGTGTCCCTGCTAGGATCATGCAACGTCGATTCGAGGTGTACGCGTTAATTGCCGTATTCACGTACAATCCGAAAGGGTTGCCGTTGCACGGTTCACTTCTGAATAGTGAAGCTAATACACTGTCGTAATTCGTTTAAAGGGAAACAGCAAGTGCGCGGACTACCTGGCGAAGAAAAGTCGGCAAAGTTGCGCGACTGTGCTCGTTCCTCTATCTCTATACGAATTTTCCCTGGTTAATTTGCCGGGGCCAATGGTGGAATAGAGGACTGACGAGGCGACTCTGCTTCGAAAGAAATCAAATTCTCAGGGCTGCAGCTTCTACCTTTTTTTCTAGCACTTTTGATAGAAAATCCAATACGGTTGCAGGGTGTAGTGGATACGTATACGTATAGACGGTGCAGGATAGGATCTGCTGTTAGAATGTGCCTTCTTTTTTGTTATCTCGTACGTATGTGTACATGCATGTATATTATTGTGTGATCACGCGGAAAATTCAAGGTATCTATGGATATTGTACGAATAGTTGTAATTTAAGACGCGTATAGTTTTGAAGCAATGGTGCGATCAGAAGAGCGTTCGTTGGTCCAAGGAAGAATCGCACGTGTCATCAAAATTTTGCATAATAAATTGCATAAGAAAAATGGCACGAAGAATTCCACGCAACTCGTAGAGATCGTGTCGATTCGCTAACAGAATAGATTTCGTGATTTCTCAAATTTCATTTGGAATTATAAAATGTCTTTCGACGTATCGAATACCAAAGCACCTGTTAGATCGTAAAAGTAATTCATTTGGTTAATTCTAACGATTCTACTGCATTTTTTTGAGAGTATTGAGATACTGTAACTCATACTGATATCGAACAGATACTGTAAACTCATCGATCGCAAAGAACATCCTATTGGTTCCGTGTAACGACCAGCTATGTATCTTTCTCCTTTGCCAATAGAAAGGTCGCGCGAGAGAAAACGACCCCATTAGAAGACATTTCGCTAGCAGATTGTAAGTTTGCTATTCACGACACGGATCGGGGAGGTTTCTTTATTCCAGATTTTTCTTTTAGAGTTTCCATTGACACTGAACCGAGGCTCGGAGGTGGTAACAATGCCACGGTGACGACGCAACCGACTAGGCTCTAATGAGCGCGTGCCACTGACAGAAGTACACGGCCATTATGCGTGCATGCCCCCTCGTTGCTATAAACGATGCACAGAATACGAGTGCACGTGGGCATTTTCGACCAGGCACGTTCTTCTTTTAATACCGCGTTCATGACTTGTACATCTGCTACCTTCGAATTTCTTTTTATTTTTCTTGAAGTTTTCTGAATGTTGGATATTCCACGAATACTACTCTTATTGTTAGATACTTCAACAATATTACGTAGCATTCTTTCTCTTTCATCGAACGTCATTGAAGAAATCTATATTTTTCTACGGTGGATAAACTTTGATTCGATTGAACAATTTCACTATATGAAGGTGAAATGAAACGGCACGTATATACAAACGTGGATAATGTTTTGCGCAGCACAGATCGTGTTCTATTTCTTGTACCTTTGCGACTGACTGAGATTTCTCTTTAAACAAGCACATCAGTTATATATTTGTTTATTTCGCAGCTTAAAACGAACTCTAAATTGATCTTTGATATATTTGCACGTATGTACGTGATGCTGTTACCGGTAATAGATCTATCGAATCGGCAGCAAAGGAATTCAATTTTCTCGCCATAAGTAAATATAAACTTCTCGTAATAAGATCATTTGATTCTCGTGAATAAGTGAATTTTACTTCGTTGAAAGGAAATTTTGGAGAGTTATATTCCAAGAAGAAGAGTAATAGTATTCTTGGAAGTAGTATAGTTTCCCAATGCAATGGTATATGCTATTATATTCAACTATTATGGACTTGATTGCAGGGAATGTCGTTTAAAAAATAATGAGATACGTAGAGTGAAGTGAAGTGCAACGTAGTAGAATGTCGTACTGTACATTGAGGTGAAGCGTAGACTAGTGAAATTTCTTTTGTTCTCAGACGGAATTTTTTAGAACTCACACATTTCATTTTAACTATTTTCAATGTATTACATTCTCATTCATCTTGATTCATGTTGACATTTCACGTACTGCTAGTTGAATCTTCACTGCCTTTCCAAGTATCATATTCTGATACAGTTTCGGCTGAGGATTAATATTAACAAAATTTTGTTATAAATAAAACTGGTGAATAGGACACGATAATTTCTCGCATAATTTTCTCTCGATACATTCTTCATTAATTTAATTTTATTTAATTTTTCAAGATATCTCAAAATTGATGATCTTTGAGACTGATCGCTCTTTTGTATCGTCAATTCAGTTATTGTTTCACAGCTATGCTATGTACATATTGAATTAGATTCCTTCGCTACTGAAGAAACGCTATTTTTATTATTAATTTCGCTATTAATTTTATAACATTTCGTTGAATGTCTAATAAGCCAGACGCGTGACACGCACGTTTTAAACATCGTTTCGAATTTCAATCAATGTTTGGTCGATTGTTGGCCACCGGTCGGAAATTACGAAAGAACACCTTTACCTGCATGAAAGAAAGGATCGTAACGAGCGCAGGTGCGTTTCTGCGAGCGTTACAAATTCAATCGATGGACGCCACGCTCGTCATTAGTATGAATCACCGATCAACCGTCAACTATGTACTTGGAAGGGTTCCTCGCTACTGTTCCCACTGACAACAAAATGCCCAAAGTTTCTATACCCGCAAGCATTTTTAAATCAAAATTTAACTTCTACTTAGAGAACCGAAATAATTTTGAAGTTTCAATATTTCAGACTTTCGCATAAACGTAAAAATATTTATAAGATATTAGATTAATTAATGAGATTAAGATAATTAGATTATTAAAAGAAAAATTTTGTGAAATTATACAAAAATTATTATAGAAATAGATCGCCCGTATGAAAATTGTAAAATTTCGTTTAGAGACATATTTCGATATTTGTATCTCTTTCCTTTTCCTTATTTTTCGAAAATTCGACTCGTCACGTTTCCGAATCCAACAGCTGCCACTTTGTATTAGATGATTGTGCGAAGGTATAATGCGTGGGAATATCAAAATTTGTCTTGAACGCGTCATTAGAGCCATTCGACTCTGTGTCCGTTAGTTCGAATTCCAAACGAGTTTCGACCCAACTGGGGATGTTACCGTAATTAACACATCGATGTTCAGTTAGGACCCCCAGCGGACAGGCAGTTACGCTCACGTGGGAACTTCACATTGGAACACATTCCTTGCAGCACTTCCAATGCAGGAAGTTTAGACTTTGTTAGCAAAGATCGAACGTTCGTTTAACCGACACTCTATTATTCGTTTTAAGAGAGCAATAAAGATGTGTGAGTGTGACGATTATGTGACGATTTAGAAAATATCTATAGTTCTTATTTTATAGTTCTAAATGCACCAAATTGATCGGAGTCAGAACAACTTTATATTATATGAGCGTGAAGACTTGCGTGAAAATTTAAAAAAGAATTCTAATCGTATTTCGAGTAGACGTATAATTTTGATAACGTCATCAACAAAATGTACTACTATATATAACTACTGTAAGATGATTAAGGATCTATCAATTTTTGACGAATGATTGTTCTGCTTATGTTATTTTTTGCTTCTCCCTTTCTAATTAGCATTTTATCTTTAATGAGCGCAAGTATCAAGAAGAATTTCTTCTACCTACTTGCTACTTTGTGAACTTCGTAAGAAAAAAAGAAAAGTGACAGCAAGAAACGCAAATATTAATTTGATTTATCTACAAGTTCTAAAGAGCAGCCTACAGATAATTTCCAAACTCGCAGCAGAGAAATTTCAATCCAAAAGTTTTAATCAAATTCTACGACACAGAGACCATCGAAGTCAGTTAGGTGAGGTGGCAGAGTTAGATTTTAAATAGATTAAATTTAATTAATTTCTAAGTGGAGAAAAAGTCACAGAGAAGAAGATAGATTACGTGGATGATTGAACATGGAATACGTTTTCTATAAATTCATTTGAAAACCTTCGGCGAAACTTATGAAACAGCCCTTAATACTTTCAAACATTTCAACAATTCGTACGAGCAATTACTTTCAACGCAGCTCGGATCCAGAGAGCGAATAAAGGTGGCGGAGTCTGAGATACGGCCTCATCAAGCCCGTTTTCCCTCCCCTCGATGTCCCAGAAACGAAAGGAGTGCTCGAGTGTCTATTATGGCAAATCTATTTTGGTTGACGCCACCCGTGCAGGAATGTGTCCCCTGGCACACAGCGTGTACGCGACCCTGACAAAGACCACTTGATCTCTTCACCGTAAACAAGATTAAGGATCCAATTATAGAATTCTTTTGTGAAATATCGTCCTGCCTGCCTCTTTCAGTATTTTCCTCAAAAAGTCAGTCTTTTCGCAAACAGTTTATGTCAAAGGTCAAATCTACTCTTAAAATACCCGAAATCGTACTGTGTTTTATTTGAGAAGATCGTAGATATACTTGGCTCGAGTTGGGTTAATTTAAAAGAATTTGGCGCAGGATTTTTGGAAAATTTAATTAATTAATAACACGTAAATTAATTGGAACTGCATAACAAATTATTAGATAATTGACATGTGAATGTACAATGGTAAAATTTCTATAGGAAAAGTTGGATGTTTTATTCAATTTTCCGAGTATTCGATTTCACGATCGTCTGGCAGATTTTTAAAGTTAAACAATTAGTAATTTTATTTTCTGTATATTTAAAAAATATAACTTAAAGGAGAATGGAGAAAAATTGCGAGGGACTCGCTTCGAAAATTTCCAATGGCAGTTCAATTCCAAAAGCTTTGTCGAAACATAGTTTCATTTAATTCGTTGGTTCTTTTTCTTAAGTAAAAAAGATGTTTCTAAATATTTGTATAGTATTTTCCCAACAAAGTATTTCCAAAAATTCCTCGATGATACAAACTTTTTCTATCACACGTTGAAAAAAAAAATGGTGATAGATGACGTTGAGCCTTAAATAGTACGGTGTCAATAATTCACATGACCCTGAAGAAGGAAAGGGAGTCAGATGCAGCCAGCGAATCAAGGCTCGCTCGCTTGTGGAACTATTTCAAAGCATCGTGTGTCATTGCGTGCACGCAATATTTAGCCGTACCCCCTACCGTCGGATGTCGGCGTCGAGTGAGTCAGTGCGACGACGTCAACGACATCCACGACGACAACGTCTAGACGCCATCACCCCACCGTCATCGTCACTGATTTGTCCGCTGTCCTGCTGTTCTTGCTACCTCGTAAAATGGGTGAAGTCATTCTCCAATCTGATGCATTGGTGCGTATTTTACACGAAAACGATTATCTCTTCGTTCTATCTTAATAAATAGGGAAAGGCGCGAAGAAGAAATATAAAGAGAACTCGAATGATTTCAACTTCGACTTCGATTTCGTTTCTACCGTGAGTTACTTTGAGAAGACTTTTTCGACAGCATTAATTACATACAATTTTCATGATTTATCCTTTTGCTAGAGGATTATACAAAGATGTGAAATATTTGTCAAATTTATATCTTACGCGACAATTGTTTCTTCGTCATATTTTATTAATCAGGGAAAAGGCGTGAGAAGAGAAAAAAAAGGAGAGTTTCAAGAACTTCAACTTCAACAATTCTGTTCTTACTCTGAGTCACTTTGAACAGTTCTTCGTGAGCAATTACATACACTTTTGACGATCTATCCTTCTAATAGAGGATTATACGAGGATGTTGAATATTTAGGCATCAAGTTGAGGCATATAAGAGTGGGCAAGTCAAATTGGATTTGGCGCACAATGAATTTATTCCATCGTTAACTAGCAGGAATCAAGGAAGAAGAAATCTTCTGTATTGAATAATAACGAGACTTATAATAGCAACGTCGTTATCAGCGGTCATGAACATTCAGAATCCTCGTGTAATCTTTTTATCCGAAACTAAAGATCCGGACAGAGTGGTTGTAAAAGGTGAGGACATGATGAATTTAACATTGACCTAATAATAGTAAGAAAGATTGCTTTAATTTGGATACAAAAATGTACAGGGCCATTCATTTAAATTGATCCAAAAGATCATTTAAAGAGATGTTTAAGCGAGAGTTCAATTGCAAGGATCAGCTTATTTTGACGAATTGAATTGTAGAGCGTCGATTATTCAAACCTCAATTATGCGAATCGGTGCTGCATCGTCGTTATCACTGTCAGTTCTTGGAACCGGAAAGATTATTATTTTGAAAAATCCACTTTTTTACCTTGACCTACGTAATTATTATATATTATACATATTTGTTTCATTTTCTTCATGTAAATATATAATAGATATCTACATGTGTACTTCAAAGCATTACTTCAACACTGAATTAACACTTTGCATAATGTACGCTACATTTCAAATTACAACAGCAATACTCTTCTATTAAATAAATAATTTTAGTAGTTTAATTCCTATACCTATCAACTGGCTAAGTACGTGTACCTTTAATTATCCGAACAACTTATTTTCTGTACCATCTTGGTCAATATCAGCACCAATCCGTTTGGATAATTGACGCTTTTATCGCAGTTGGAGATGGAAGAATTAACATTTTCCAAATGTGACAAAATAGATACAAGTATAATTGGCTTACGCCATTGCTGCTTCAGATAGTATTCTTCTGTATACTCACAGAAGTTTAGTGAAATACATTCTGATGAAAATTGGTATTCAGCAAATATGAAGCACAGAGTCTGTTTATGGCAATGTTATTATACTATAATGTGTTAAACTATAATTCTAATTATATACTTCTTTATTAACGATCACTAACTCGTCTTCAGTATAAACAACATATTAATCAGTGATACTATGATCGAAGATCATTGATTTATTTCCTTAGCTGTATCATCTAATCAAACTGGAAACATCAAATTTCTTTCTGTAGAACTTCCTCCAAGTGCTTTAGTTTAATTATAAACGACGTATTACCGTTACAAAAGCTCACAATTCACTACATTATCTCAATATGGCAAAACTTTCTTATAACGACGGGGTACTAAGGGCGAAACAGAAAAGTTGCCATCCCTTTTTTTTTTTTACCGGTTCGTAACTATCAAGTATGTAACTATAGTAACACGATGGCTCAGGTGAATCATAGTTGGTATGGTAAGTTGCGTGTGGCACCCTCCTGGTGAACGCAGCCCCAACCGTGGCCCGGTGCGTAAAGACACGCATCCCCTGGTAATTATTGTAGCGACGCATGCCTCGTCATGCCAGGTATGCGATCAATCCTGATAAACATCGAATTCTCGAAACCCAATAAAGCCGGACGTACGAGTAAAAGTAACGCGATGCGGAGACGCCCATTTATTCGATTCTGAACATAACTTGTGCCGAATGCGGCATGCAGTTTCAGATAAAGGTCAAAATAATCAGTATTCGATCTTGATTCTATTATTCGATGATATCATAAGTTTCGTGTAAGTAATATAACTGTAAATAATAATTGACTGCAAAAATCGATAGAGGATAAGTAAAAATTGTTTGTATATCAAAATCTAGTCACTTGAAAATTAGCTCATAATACATTCATTTTACTTTCTTGACAATTCTTGTTCAATAGCATTTGTGACATCGTAGATATGAAGAATTTAAACAAAGATAAGTATAATTTTGATATTCTTAGAGAAACCCACTCGTAATCGCAACTTGAATTATAATTTTAATAAAATAAGATTATTCCAAAATTTTACACGAAAGCTCTGTTCTTTACTAAATATCAGCAGAATATCTGACGAAACAGAAGGACAAATAATTTCCGCGTGACGCTTACGAAAAAACGGGAAGATTGTTGCTGATTAACGTCGTCGTGTGTGGTTAAACAAGGAAATGAACATTCAAAGTACTCGGACTGAGTCAGAAAGTAGGGAAAACACTAACGAAGGTTTGATAAACAGGCTTTTAGTCACGTCGCGTCCCTTGATGTCAAGTTTCAGGAAAACTACACATCACACGCATTTTTTGATCTCTGGTCTGAATCCTTATTCAAATGCCTCACTATCTGTCGGTGTCTATGGACGTTGCTCGCTATCAATATGATTTAAAAAGGTGAGATTAGAATAATTTTAAACTTGCATGGTCTTAGTCTTTCTTCTGTTTGCATTATTTTTAATATAAAGTTGTGCTTTTTAATATAATGTGGGAACGTCGCGTCCTTTGATGTCAAGTTTCAGGAAAACTACACATCACACGCATTTTTTGATCTCTGGTCTGAATCCTTATTCAAATGCCTCACTATCTGTCGGTGTCTATGGACGTTGCTCGCTATCAATATGATTTAAAAAGGTGAGGTTAAAATAATTTTAAACTTGCATGGTCTTAGTCTTTCTTCTGTTTGCATTATTTTTAATATAAAGTGGGTTAAAATCTTTGCTTATTTGTAGAGTCATGTACAGTGGTTACAAAAAGTATTTGCACGTAGTAACCTCTCTGCAATAAAATGTTTTTAATCAGAATCCACGTCTTATTTTTATAGCATTAAATTTTTCTAGCTGTATGACTGAATGTAAGTATTATTAAATGATACGAGATTTAATATACTTTGACCTAATTAATTAGTATATAAATGCTGTAACAAATACAACGATGGTCAATAATAAAATAACACTTTCTTGGAACAATAATTTTACTCATACTTTATCTTTTAATGCTTCTGAGAAAATATGTCTGCGTCCAAGAGAAAGTTCAAAAAGATTGCTCTGGATAATCATAATTTTTCACGACAGTTGGTTAAATTTAGTGATGGGAATATTTATTTATTTACGTTATTGATTTCCTCTTATGAATATTTTTTCAGGCGACTCGTTACGCCAATTGGAGGATCTTTCTTAGTGACTGTTCGCGTTTTTCGTCAATTTTTAAAGGAGCATTTTTCTTTCAAAAAGATATGTCTAACTTTATTACGCGTGATTGCCGCTTGCATTATTCCACTACTTTTCATATGTCTATATCAATTAATTACAACGAAATGAAATTAATTAATTAAAACGACGAGTCGTTTCTAAATCGAGCATCGTATCAGCCAAAGAATTGGAAATTAATAACGAAGAAAGAAAGATCAATTTTCTTTCCGTTCATGAAAAGAACACACCCTTTGTTTTTAAATAAGATTCAATAAATTAAATAAGATCAAATAAGATTCCTCCCTTCTATGAATCTAACGCGAAATTAAAACAATATACATAACATAAAAAATGGCTAAAACGATCAATTCGTTATCTTTTAATAGAAATTTTCTAGATTTACAATAATGCGCATAAAATATATGTGTAAAGACTTGTTCTTCTTCTTGTATCATATACTTCGTACAACTTTTATTTCTACATTTTACGTACAATTTGATAAATTAATAATCGTGAATTGTCAATGAAAAATGTCGCTGCATTATTATTTTCATCGAATATTCTCAAGAACAAATAACAAGAGTAAAAAGAAGAAGAGTATATATAGATATATACCTACAAGCAAGAGAGAAAGTTGACTAAAGTTGTTGGATATTAACATTTATAGAGGATGTTAAAGAGGCATCGGTTTGTAGGAAATGATGCTGCGAAACGGTAGCATGCTGTATTTTAAACGGGCAATTTTACGAGTCCTTGGTCACTGTAGTGATTTCATCCCCTGAATGGCGGAAGGGCGCTAACTACCCTTATATCTACTTGCGACAGGAGGGACGCGTGTTCTCTCCCCCAAGGCCTAAACGCATCTTGAACGCCTCAACAGGTCCATGAATAAGTTACGGCTGAACACGAAGTGTCGAAGACGTAATAGATTTTGAGTCCCCGCACTTTTAAAGAGGCTTTTCTTCGAAATTGAGTAGAACGTACGGCCTGATTTCTTTTCAGCTCGAGTACACCCAGAGAAAAAGCGCTATTTGATTTTTCCATCGCGGTACTCTTATTCCTCATCCATCCTTAATGCGATTTAAATAAATGATATACTTTGTTATAATATTAATTTTAATCAATCTACCTTGCTATTACATGTTTATAAATATTTTGTATATTGTTTTTTATAATTATAAGCATTATCTACTGAACGAAATTGTTACTTTTTAATAAATAATTTCCTTTCTATTCAAAATAATCGAATTTCACAATTGCAATGTAACTTACCTTTAAATACTTCAAAAAGAATAAACTGATAAGGAAGTGTAAGAGTGTACGTTATAGCTTTAGTTTTACAATACTTTTGTAATAATTGGAAGTATCGAAATCTAGTGACACATATACTCTGATTATTACTATTATACTCAACGAAACTGTAAATGTTGAGAGAATAATACAATTCGAATTTCAATAGAAGAGTAAACTTTAACGAACAATGTTCCCTAAGTTTCTGTAAAATTGTAAAACGCAAAAGAAACGTGATGCTGCATCGCTAAACAATCACATTTAATTGCATTAATTATAACGTTCTATCGAAGGTACAAAATTAAAAATTAGATAATATGGAGAATCATTTGAGCCGGATAATAGAGGCCTATTTAAATATAAATCAGGACGTATAAGTATCGAGGTACTGCTGCTACTGCTAGCATGGCGATTTTATGAAAAATAAATTGAATGTTGCGGCAAGATCGAAAGAAGACAGGAGGGATGCGCCGAGAGAGGCTGCAATGAATTTGCATTGAAAGTGGCTCTTAAACGATTTCTCCCACCCAGCCGATCTACCCTTCGCTCAGTCTTCGATACTATGTTAACCTCTAAGCAGATTGCAAGTCAAATTTCTTACAAATTCAGTATTAAACTGTTCGATAGATTCATTTCGCCGTGGGCATCACACAGTAGGATAACACGAAGGAAGAAAATATTAATGAAGGTTCTCTTTTTAGTCGTCGGATGTTCTGCAACGATTTCATACTAAAAACGATGCACAGATTCAAATATAATGCGACACGGATTCTGTTTCATAGAAACGGAGATCGTTGCCTAAACATCGGAGATCACAGATCTGAGAATGTTCGTAAATGTTGCAACTTTTATACACTTGGAATATTCATTGTTACTTCGAGAATTGCGATAGAAAAATGAATAAATCAATTAATTAATATGATACATGGTATTAATGTATAATATATTAACTGATTAATAAAATTAATAAATATCATATTCATTCGTATCGAAGATAATTCAAAAGAAAAACAAATCGACCTAACAATAAGAGTTTCAGTGTTACAGGTTGACTGGTTTAAGAGGATTTGATAAATACAAGAGAAATTTTAGGAAGAGAAGTACTAAAGAAGAAAGAAAGTACGATAAGGAAGAAGACATTTCTTTCTTCACTTTGAATTCTAATCATTAAAGTATCATTAACACAAAGTCCAAAGGCTTAGTTAAACATGTATATGAATAAAAATGTATCGATTGTAGTTAATTATTCCTCGCTTCTGCTGATTGTCTGTTGTACTAATAAAATTTCCGTATCTTCGATAATGGCATGTCGAGATCCTCCGATAGTCTGTTACACGTCACGCAGTTCACCAACCTAAACATCATTTAAAAGCAGAAGATAGCTCTGGCGTGTCGTCATATTAGCTTAAAAGACGACATCTGGTCATCTGACGCACAGTGCGTATAATCCTGAACGCATAAGGGGCAGCATGTAAGGTGTATTATCAGATAATTGAGAGATTTCACGTTGAAAATGAACCGATTTCCGATGACGCAATATAACCGTTGGTTAGAGTCGTCCAACTTTGATGACAATTAAGGTTCGCCATATGTCGCGTAACTTCTTTTATGAAAACAGGGATGGAACGACCGATTTTGATCAATTAATTTTTACGTACACGCATCATTAATTGCTTTGTGTATATGCGCATGTATGATTTGCCGCACATTAACACCGCAGAGGTCATTCAGATCATTTTTTGGATCTATTAACTAAATGGTAAAATTTCATGTTTATAGTAGTTGATATAATTATTTTGAGTTTATAGAAAAAAGAGGGATTTAGTGTGTTATTTAAAATAATAATTGTTTTTAAGGTGTAAAAGATATATCGGGAGGAATATTAAAGGAAGGAAACTCGATGTATCCACCACATAGCGTTAACGAGCTGTTGAAAAATGTTGAGTTCTTTAAAAGCTTCAATAATTTCAACGTGCCTAATGTATATAATTATAAACCATACAATGATATTACGAGGATGAATCGGCATTAAAAAAATAAATCGAAGCGACTATAAACGATGGTAAATGTTAAAATTGTTCAACATCTCCATACTCTTCAATATATTATAAATATCCTAGTACTCACTACAAGAAACTTACATACCGGAGTAATTCTGTGTCAGTACAATTTTGTCTATTAATACTTTTCACGTCGATGTTCTCGCAGTTTGTGATACTTAAACAACTTTCAAACTAAGGAGGACAAGAAACTCCGGTATAAAATCGACAGAACCTACGACAGTAACATGTATCGAGTATTCTATATTTACAGTGACAAGTATATATTAAACGAGGACAGGAATTGCAATAATTACGTTATTACGGTAATTGCGATAATGTAAATTATCGAAACGTTTAAGTAAATTTTATGAAAATTTATACTTTTCCATCCATGTGATTATCACCATAAATGAGCCATAGGATGTACGCTAGATAAAAAGTGGCATGTGTAATAATGCAGCAGGCGTCCAGCGTAAAATTCATTTTCCGGTTCGTTCTTTCTTTTCTTTTTCCCCTAGATGAAACGCTTTCGTAACAACGTTAATTAATAAAATCTTATGGTTGCGTACCTATGAGGTAGTAGGGTGCGTATAAATCATGGTCCCGGCATAGGTGCACCATATGGTCAATGTTCAAAAGGACTGGCTCCTGCGTAACACTCGTAGACACCACAAGGGGTGTCCATGACTACCACGTGTCTTGAAAACCAAGGATACCATAGCTATTCTCTTCCTCTGCTTTATAATTTCATCGCAATTTATTTAATAGTCGATTGACCATCTTCCATTATTCTAATTAAATATGTAATTTTGCCAGGGTATTTTTGACACCGTTATATCCGTAGTTGTTCAACTTGCGTTTATAAATATTGTAACCAATATATAAATAGAAAAATGTTCGGGTGAAAAAACTGCTTAATCATCGAAAGTAATTTATTATTAGTCTGTTGATGTTCATGCAAATTCATATCTTTATGAAAATAGAAGCCAAGTAGAAATTCCCTTGGCTCGCGAAATATTACAGAGAATATTATACTTTGATTATTTCGTATAACTTATGATACGTATTTTCTGCTTCTCTTCGTAGGTCTTTAAATTTTCCATAAATACACAAACATTTGGATGCTAGCAACAGTCTAGAAAATCGGATCAGTAATAAACGGTTAATCAAAAATTCATTGATCCGTTGTCCCAAAAAGTATAACACTAATTGCAAACAGTATCATCCAGCCGTTTCCTGCCATACGGAACGAGACTAGTCGCGATGTTCCCATTCACATCTCGATAAATAATAAAGTGATTGCAATAATCTTGGTCGTAGCTAATAACAGACCTGTTCGTTCGTTGATTTCTATTCGAGGCGGAGGGAAAGTGCCGATTCGTTTCTGCGGTAAAAACGGTAGATAGAATAAAAGACAGATTGGAATAGCAGTCGAAACGATGATGAATTATCGAGGATATTCGAGTTGGACACGGACGATACTTTTTTCCTCTAACTAAGTTATAGATTTACTCAAGGGAGACAAACCAGAAACGCGATTATCCGCGGTGACATTTCGTGCATTGCGACGACATATTTTCGGAGCTGATCGGAACCAGTGATATTCCGGTATACAAATAATTGATTTATCAGATGTGTCACAGAACATTTCTTTTTTTTTTTTTTTTTTAATTCTTCATTGAATCGAACTTATAATTATAGGGAAAATAGTGGAACGTACGAGAGACCTATATCTTTTTTGGTAATTACATTTTTGGAATTTAAGAATGGAAATTAGAATTTCCACGCTCTTGGATATTTTTGAGCTTGTGATAATCCCTAATATGTGTGTTTAGAAGAATTAAACATGTGTCTACGATATAAAAAAAAAAGTAATTCATCCTCATTTCAAATTAAAAAGAAAACTTGTTAAGCTTCGTACTTGGCGTTATAATCTAAAGTGGTCGCATTTAAAAATAAGTATAGTTTGCCATCCCATCAGTGAAATCTTCTTGAATTAAAAATATAATTTTACGTAATCAAACTGTCTCTCGTAAATTCCACCGAAAATTAGGAACTAAATAATTAACACAGCTATTTCGATGCATAATATAGTTGTAATAAGAGATTTTCCTGCTACGAGCTCCAGCTTGAAATAACACAGAAAGTTCGATAAATCTTGGATTCAACGTTGGAAAGCTTGATTCGATGCTCGATCGATGACTGTAAACAAACATCCGATGGGGATTTTTTGTTACAATAACTTTCCCGACATCCCTTCGAAACGACTGGAATCATTACATCGGTGAAGTTTTACTCGACATATTGTTTCAGTTGGCGGAATTTTAAACAAGTTATAGATTGCGTGAGACTACTGGGTACACGTTGCACGATGCGTCCCTTCATTTTATGCCGATTTAAACTCGAATAGAACGAACGTATTTTAGCAAACATAATTTCAGGGGTAAATGCATCCTCCTCCAAAGGACAAATTTTCTTACCATTCCCGCTCGAATTTCTAACTTATCGCATTGCAGACACATACATATGTATATGTATCTTATACACAGATTCATGAAAATACTCAAACACTCGTGGATACCTTTTACGATCATATTACGTATATTGCGTAAAACATTTTGTGATTTCAAGAGCATTGTTACGAGACCTAATTATCATGATTATAGCGACAAAGTTTGGGACAAATTTAAAAACGTATGTAAAAATGAAAAGATATTTAGTAGAATTACATATAATATATTTTATACAGACCACAAAAGTATTTAAACAGTCAATTACCCATTGTATTAATAAATTTCAATGTTACCCATTGCATTAATAAATTTCAATGTTCGTTTATAATTATATATATTTACAGTAAATAGCTTGTAATTTTTATATATATATATATTTTATAAAATAATCGTGTCTCATTCAGTGAAATTTCAAGAAATTTCATATAAACCGTGCAATATGCGCATAGAATTTTCCTATGCTAACTAAATCCAAGTAATTTCGCGAGCCACAGTATAAATCTCTAAAACCATCATTGACCCCTACTAGAAATGTACGACGAATAAAAAAGAACAATCTGCCGGACAACAAATTTTCTTACAATTGTCGGACAATTTTCTAATCTACCACGTGGAAGATATACGTGCATAAATCTATGAAACTACTATCTATGATCTCTAATAAGACAAACTCGAATGCTTGAAGAAGGGTAAAAGATTCTGACGGTTGAACCGGTTTCGTATAATACGCGTGCTGACTGTCAATCGATATAATTGAGAATACGTGTAGTTAGGTACACGTAGTACGCAAAATGCATAGAGTAAATTGATGATAATAGCAAATGACTGGCTAGTCATAAACTACGAACTGTCTGAAATTTTTATCTGTTGTATCAAACGTGCTTCACCCCTTGAGAAGTGACAGTTTTATTAGATTGCTGCATATAGAACGTCGTCTTTTTCTTTTTAAGTTTGTACCTAGATTGATAGTACTGCAAGCTAGAGAAACATTGGAAAGTTTGAGTTTACTTTTAGCGGAAATTCTATATCTTCTACAACAAATTTCTAGTATTTTTGTACCATAACATATACGTGACATTTCAAGTTTCTAACCTTGGCTTTAAATTTTATTCGATATTCCATTGTTAGAAATCATTTTGTGAATTTTATTAGTTTTGTTAATTTCATTAGATTCCTTGAATTTATTCCTTTTGTCATCTCAGTAAATTTTGTAAAATTTCTCAATTATTGCTCTATGCATTAATGTCTTCAAGCGCATTAATTATTCCTTTTTCATCCGCATTTCGATTTCATTTCTGATAATGAAATCAAATGAACAAATAATGTGTTACGAAAGATTTTTTATTACACTGTAAAGAATTCCGCGATTCTCCAACACGATATAAATAACGTCGATATAAAGCGTTCAACGAAATTACACAGCCAGTGTGATAGACATGTTGCAACGTAGATCGATTGGCAAGCTGCAGGGTAATTTTAATGAAAGACGATACTTTCCGACCGCGTAGTTAAATTCACGCTCGTATGCTAATATATCTATGTATAGGGCATACGCACTTTACCCTCTTCCTTCGTGCCTTCCATCACAGATGACGGCGGTGTACTTACGTGAATTTTGTAATCGAATTCCAATTACCGTAATAGCAATTCTAATACCGAAAGTTCATACGTGAAATGAATTACTTACAACTTACCACTGGTTTTTGGTATTTTCTTTTTTTTTTTGCTGTACTTAAAGTACACATGTGTCTCGTAATATACAACAATTTCAAGAAATCCTACATTATCATTTAATTTCGCTTATCTATTTTATCTACAACATTTAAAGATGAATTTTCTCTACCTAAAGATTGATTTCCTTCATCTATAACATTTTAACATATAACAATGTTCAGGTTGACTCAATAGAAAAACGCGTGGATATATTTGTAATAGAAAAATATTTTGAAATAAGTATAAGTACAGGTATAGTGTATGCTAATCCAGATCCTCACTGTTTCAGTGTTACAATACAGTAGAAGAATGATTGGGAGCACGTTCATATAGTTATAGCAAAGGACATTACCAAAAGGTTAACCTTGATGCGTTAGCTCTACCTGAAGGCTACAAGAAACAGCAATAGAAATCTACTTATAGCTCTTTTGCTTCTAGACATTATAACCCAAAACAAAATTTCTATTCAAGGGCACAATAATATGCACGTCTCCTTATTTTGAATTTTTTTTTCACTAAATTCTATTCTCTTCGTAACAGCGGTCTGCAGATCACGGATATACAAAAGAAAAGGTGTAGAGTATTTCTTCAACTAATTACTTCAACAAACAATAAAGATTCTACTAATTGACTGGAACATTCCTTATATTTACCTAAAGTTGTTTTTTACGTTTATTTATTTACTTTCTTATACTTTTCTGACTTTTCAGAAGTTTCCAAAAAATCTCGCTAAGAGTTGTACAATCCCTAGATAAATCAAGTGTCTGAAACTTTCTTGGATGAAATTCTCCCGCATTGTAGTACCTAACAAATTCGATAATAAAATAAACGAAACTTCACAAGTAAATTTTACAAATTACAAATATATCTGATTATCCAACATTATATAAAGTTGTAAAACTATGAAAGAGGTAAAATCTACAATTTCCAACTTGTCAATTCCCTGCAATTATTAATTAGGAACTCACTGTGCAAGATATTCCAGTATTTAATAAAATCAAGAAATTTACAAGAAATGCGTCTGTCTTTTAAGCGTTTCATGTCGCAATACACAACGACCATCGCGGATTATGATAGAACTATCTGCAAAAACCATTCTACGGCATGGAAACGCTTAATATCACTGTAAGTGAGTGCATTTGGCATATACCCCTGTCCTCACCTGCCTTTCGCGACGCAACCAGCCGGAATCTGTTTGTGCCCCGCCCGTAAACCCCCATAAGGTATAACACGGCAGTCCTATGAGTCTAGTTTTCCCCCTTTTATGAAGCGAAGCCAGGTGATGACTCACCCCATAACTCCACCGAAACAGAACCCCCGTTTACTCCTTCTACGTACTCACAACGCTTTCTAGGAGCGTGCGACGATGTTATCCCTTTTCTCCCCCTGTTCTACATACTTCTGTCTCTTTTCATCTGCCGATTCTTCGAACGTGCTTTTCGAACGTAGGCCCGTGTCAATCGTGTCCAGATACCGACTCGTGCGTGAAAGCCTGGGGTGCATTGTGCGGCCATTTACCCACCTACAGGCGAAACAGTCGATTTATAACGCGTGTCACAGCCCACGGAATCGTTGCACATCCGAAATAAATTCTATTCCATACGATGATGCGGATGTACGTAAGGATTTTTATCAACGAGCATTATTTCCGTTGCTAAGCTAACGCGTGCAGGAAGCAGGTAGTTGTTTAGGGTGGAATCAGGGAATGTGAGTAGCTCGGAAATTCTGCAAATGCGAAATCTTCAGCTACAAAGCAGATCCAGTTTTTTATATTCTGATGCGAAGTTACGGTTTAGGGAAATTGATACAGCCGTATTCAACGTTGAGAGTATCGAACCAAAAGTAAGATCCATAATCTTTAGAGTTGATTTGTACTTTTTACAACAGCAAATTACAATACTAAAACATAAGATTCATTTTCCAAGACGAACTAGCTTAACATAGACAGATATAAATTCCACTTAAATTATTTTACCTATTCATTTCTATATTATCGTATACTAAGACAAACGGATATCTTATAAAACTTGTATACCTATTAACACTGTGACGATGCTATTTTTATATCTGGCTACCAAATAAAAGACAATTTCGTATGTTAACGATAAGGAGTGAAATATAAATACGTATAATTATTCAAATAATTACGATCAATACTATGACATTTGCTTCCATTACTAACATTTAACCTTCTGACGCCGATTAATCACTATGTAAGATGTTGAGATCGAATCAATCTCACCCTCGGTAACATAGTCAACCGGAAAACAACGTAGAAAGCGTTTGAAATACACAGTCGGGTAGCAATGAAAGAATTCTCCTTAGAAGTGCCAGGTTCCCCTTTGAACCTGATTCACCTTGTAGTTTTATTCAGGACAAAGAAGCAGAAATAATAGGGCAGGATTGCGTTACGAGCTTCTTGGGGCTGGACTCGAAGACAGTGAGACCTGTTTCTTGGTTGTCGCGTGCCCTGTAACACCTTGTACTTACCAGCGTCTATTTACACGAGAAGCCCTCGATCCTAGACTCGCCCTAAGGCGAAAAGGGTCTTGTAATCTTTCTTCCATTCAAGGGGACACGTCGTTCAGCCCCTTGAAAACCGCCGGTGGAGAGGAATTTTTTCCCCGGTCGGACCCCTACCCGGAAGACACGAGTTTCCCTACGAATTGCAGGGCTGCCAGCGATCATTTACCTGACACCGATCTGAAGAAAGATCGACGCGAGGAAACGAATCGCGTTAACCAAGAAGAAAGGCTGAATCATTGCAAGAATTATCAGTGGACCGGAGATATTTACGCAAATGCAAATTGTTGCGATCACAACCGAAAAAGTTAATATCATAGTGAGCACTATACTTTGGTTATTTTATTTATTTTTACATATATTTTATATATTTTACATATTTTCATGTATATATGCATTTTCAAATATCCCATAGTTGCATAAAACTGCGCTAATTATTAGATAAGGTGTAATATTTTCTCAAATACAGCTGTAATCTTATGTACAATAGTTACTTCGAAATAGTGTATATCGAATCATAGTAATTTCCATGTGATTGCATTTTCCTAATGAATAACTATATACTTACGGTTTAATTATCCCAAATTTATGACAATTATTAGCCGTAGAATTCAACAAATTGTAGAGTAAAATCATGATAGACCTTTTCTTTACAGATTTCTTTGTAAATAATTTATAATAATATAAATAATATAATAAATAATGTAATAAAGTTAGTTCAAAATGTCTTAATTTGCTTTTCTATCTCCTGTACTTTCTTCATATCTTCTATTTTATACCTAGTAACGCTATTAAACAATTGTTACTAAACTGAAATATGCTTAGAACATATATCCCTCGAATAGATTCAGCCAAGCTAATGATATTGATCGCTTTACCCCAAAATTGACAAGAGGAATGCGTTTCTTCTTGCACCATTAACTCGATTCTCGTCCCCATAGAAAGCCAGATTCTTCGTGTAAATGTGTAAATACACTCGATCTTACATATACATACATTGATACGTACAAACACGTACTGCTACGTATCGTAAAGATGAATGAAACGACGAAAATCGAATGGAAAGAGGAGAAGCTGAAAGCTTTGAAGTTACCTCGCAAGCTATTTCAATGTCCACTAACGTATACACATTGGTGTACTATTGGTACGTGTATTTACGTGGGTCGAGTCATGAATGAAGAAGACGTAATATGACCTATGACAAGAAACCATAGATATGCTTCCCTCTTCCCGCCTCCCGAATAACCAAAACGTGACGGTGAATGAAACCGTAACAATTGCCGACGACACTGGCAGAATTTCTAGTACGACATGAATGAAGAGATTTAATGCAATTGGAAGATGGATGAAAGCGAAAGTTTAGCGCCAACTAGGAATATCTTTATATTTTCTATTTTCAGTTGTTCTTAGGTAAAATAATAAAAGATATCAACGTTGAAAAATTAGAAACTAAGGATTTTTTCAGTGGCAAACGATGTAAATTCTACGCACAAAAAAGAGATGAAAAATGTTATAAGTGTTGAGGTGGATATTATTAAACGTGTTGGTTGGTTTATTAAAGAGACGAGTGAGGAATTCGTAATTGTTAGTTATATTAAAATCACTTTAAGTACAAGTACAGAGATGATGTATACCGGTCGTAATCGTCGTTCGCTCAATGCTATTGTTCAAATGTACGCTCGCTATTCGACTCTATTCGACTATATAACTGTGCTACAAAGCACGTTCGTCTATTTGTATCGATAAATGTTATTACAAAAAGTTCAAATGTAACTCTGGTTGACAAATAACGGCGATAATATTTTGTCCGAAGTTCGTTTACCTTTGAACCCAGCAAACCAAAACGACGTTGGTATTCTTTCAAGGCACAATAATCTGAGTCTCTCCCGATACAAATCTTCCGTTGACTCATGTGTCGCTACAGTGTTATATCGCAATATATCATAATCTATTTTGCGATTTAATTTAATTATTGCAATAGACATTGGTCACTATAGTAAGCAGCAAAATTAATAAAAATATGTATTTTGCTTCAACTGAAAATTTCCATATCTAACGCTTACGACTTTTGTCATTACGATTTACGTTTGTCATTCGAAATCTTCCGCTTTTCCTCTTTCGATCTCTTGTACTTGCAGACTGCGTAACTCGAAAAATCCACCAGTTTCAAAAATCAAATTCATCGAAAAAGATTGGAATAAAACAAAGAAGGTTAATAGAGGCATGAATAGACTTGGACGTAGTGAGCGGATTGCTTATTTGCTCAACTAAAACATTCCTGATTCATAATATCGATCGCATCGAACCGCCTGCGGCGGTAGACTCCAACTTTCACATCTGTTCGACGCGTGCTAACGCATCCTCGTGAATGGATTTGTCCAGGTGCTCAAATGGACCGACAGATTCTAGCTTTCGATTCATTGCACCCTTTCCGCCGAGTTTTCAGCTCTCTCGAGCGACCATGACGGATTTGCAAATGCAAAATACTTTTATTGGAATGGAAATAAAATTTAGATACAAAGAAACGTAAAGAATTTTGAAAAAGTATTGTTACTATCGGCGATAGTATATGTATAATTGAAATGTTAAAAAGGTAGAATAGAATACCAAGCAGAATTTTGATAAAATTTATACAAATATTATCTCTGTATAAAATGAAAGAGCATTTACAGCAAGGATAATAATTCTCTCGAGCGACCATGACGGATTTGCAAATGCAAAATACTTTTATTGGAATGGAAATAAAATTTAGATACAAAGAAACGTAAAGAATCTTGAAAAAGTATTGTTACTATCGGCGATAGTATATAATTGAAATGTATAATTGAAATGTTAAAAAGGTAGAATAGAATACCAAGCAGAATTTTGATAAAATTTATACAAATATTATCTCTGTATAAAATGAAAGAGCATTTACAGCAAGGATAATAATTCTACATAAAAATCTACTGCAAAATCATAAAAATTACATTGGACGAATATCTTAAAAAGATAAAATTAATAAACATATCTATAAAATGTTATTTTAAATATTATATTCGTTTCTATCTATGGATTTTTATATAATTTACCATTATGTATATATATACATAATACAGTGTATTTTACCTTAATATACCGAACACGTTACTTTATTACACATAAATATAATATTTTTTAATTATATCGAACCGCTTCATCTTCTTTAATTTCACCTATATACTTTCGTACGGACTCAAATAACTTCTTCCAGAATGAGCCACTTCCTAACGCAACCCTTCAAAAAAAAAAACTATTTAAAGAACAGACATAATCTAACATAAAAAGCAACGTCTTCGGTTCATCGTCCCGGAAACCATCTTCCTATACAGCGATGTATCACCAGCAGAGTCGTCATAATTCGGGATGAAAGAGCAAAAAAGAGGAATTAATGGGCCAAAGGCAAAGCAGCAAAAAGCTCAGCCAGCCTTCGGGAAGATAATACTCGGTAAACGAAATTTCAGCAAGTATTTGCTTTCTCTGCAGATACCGTGGCGGGGATTGGAGGACCTCTCCACCCCTTGGAACCAGCAAAAGAGGGGTGACGAAGGGATCTAGACAGAAGCAAAGGGAGAGGAAGAGGGAGAGGTAGACGGACCGTGCAGCTGCCTGAACTCAATGTCACAGCTTTCCGACTTACAATACGAGCCGCCACAATGCATGATTTTCGCCATTGTTTGCATCCTACCCTGCACGCGGCTAGCACGAACGGATGCATTCCTGCAGCCCCAAGTGGCGTGTGCCGCCACTCCAGAAGAGCTCGACACGAGCCAATTCCTTCCTCTCTCAATTCTCCTGTCCACGTTCTTCTAGAAGCGTGCCAACCCTATTCATCGATTCGTATACATTCACGCGAAATCTGTCAAGTTTGGCGAATTTATCGATATTGGTATGGGCTATGGTAACGTAGGATATTACAGATTCGAAGAAAATTACATGGAATTATACAGAATTTCTGGTAATTGTATACAACGGCTCACGAAAGTATTTGGACATTTAGCATAGAAAATTTTTCTGCCATATCGTATATGTTATATAAAAGATCTTGGAATTTCATTAATAGCGCAGTGAGGCACGATTGTCATGCTTATATTAGACAAATTTGAAAGGAATCTAAAAACGTATAACAATTCTGTAATATGTAGAATCTTTGGTAATTACGTGTACAAAATAAATTTTACATAGGATCATCTTCTATATCAGTATTTTTTAATTTTATTTGGAGTTGCACATACAATTCAATGAACAAATTACCTCTTTTTATTCAAATTTTCTTTTACGGTAGATAAATAATTTACGCCACCTTTCCCACGATAAAGAAAAACATTTTTAATAAAATACGACCTACTTTTATCACGTAACATATTACATAGCCATTTTAGAGAATAGATAAATACTAGAAAGCTTCAACTAAGAATAACTTCAACACATCCCGCGCAGAACTGCAAAGAGTTACAGAGCACGAATACGTTTCCAACTGCTTAGCGAGAACTACCAATTCTTTTAATTACACTTGAGAACGCAATCGTAAATCGTCGCAATAAACTTCTGTGCTCTTTAATTAGCAGGCGTGTGTTTGGTTTAAAGGGAGTACACGGTATCTGCTATTTCGTCACATCGAGTAGCCCATATGGCTTAGTATGTTTACAAACGCGTGTGGCATTACGATGCTTAGCTATTAATTAATTGGATACGTATTTAGTATGCAGATAAATGTATCTCAGGGTGGTCATCAGTGCTGTTTGCGTTCCATATGCGACACGCACGGGACTCTCTCTCTCTCTCTCTCTCTCTCTCTCTCTCTCTCTCTCTCTTTATCTCTCTCGAGTGTTTCCAATTGCGATGATCGCGGCATCGCTATGGATGACAGAAACACGGAACAGGTGGTTAATTTAGCGAACGAGCAACACCGTCGAGTTTTCATACTCGTAAGATATTGCAAAGATATAACGGAATAGTAAGAAAAAAGATTAATTTTCGTTTATTTTATACGAAAGTTTTAATTGGATCCTTAGAATATAATGATTCAATAATAGATATTATGTTCCCATATGAGTATGTGACACTTTAATAGCGCGACCTGTGTTCCACGACATATCTCTGGCAGTTTTCAAGCGTATAATTGGTTGTAATTCACCATTGAAAGACTCTACCCTCGTTCAAGGAGACGACTTTTCTCGACCTCCCCTTGAAAGGCACAGGTCACCTACTGGTGGTGCTCCTAAGAATACTCTATTCACAACCCTCGATTCTTCAGCTGCTTCCGCATTCTACCACAAACACCATGCGCATTAAAATCGTTCCGAATAAGAAGCTAATTAAGTACCTGCATCTAGAGTCTTATAAGTAGAGAATAGAACTATATGTAAATATATCGTATATACGACGAACAATCTTTTTGTTTTATTTCATATTCATTAATGTTCCTTAGTTGCAACCTTGAGAAACGAGTCAACTGAAAGAGGTAGAGATATATATAATTTTTTAAAAATAGATTTGAAATTTTTCGTGGTAAAAATTCGTCTTGAAAATCTACCAGACGTAAGTAAACATTATAGTTCGTAACGTTTGAAAAAAAAGAAAGACAACGTTGAACTCAGTGGCTGAAATGTATTTAGTTCACGAATAATCTTTCCTCCACAAATATTTGCCCTGGCGAGGGGCTCACTATGATTGAATGCGTTATCAGACGCAAATGTTTGATACCTACTTACAATGATACATCAATTACAGCATATTGATGTAATTAACCGAGATTACTTAACTCTTGGTGAAACGATCATTCCATAGACACCCTTCGTAAAAACTTGATTTCTTCATCATACATGATTTACTTCGAAATTTCGGCCGATTTTTATTATTTTATCCCACATAATTCATACAAGAGAAGATTGACAGTAAAAATAATCAATATTATATTTTCCATTTAACTATTAATTTACGTATAGAGTACATGCCTAACAGAAGTAATTATTTCAACATCGATCAAACGACAATCTTGATAATTACAGAATAATTCGAGACAAGATCGTCGAATAAAATAATGAAACTTACAAGAGAGATGAAAGAAAGAAGAAAGAAGAAGAAAAGAAGAATATCTTTGAAAAATAAAGTGCGTATTTACATCCCATAAAGATTACATTCTCCTCTTATCTAGGAAAAAACGTCGAAGATAAATCCGCTGTTCAGATCTTAACAGAACAAACATACACCTTGCATACACCGTATATACATTGTGTTCCCGATACGAGGACTCAGAACGTACCCTTAATCGCCTTTGTGTTTATTTTCTCTTGAGCTAAGGTGAACGTCTTTGTGTCTCTCCAGGAGGCGGCACGCGACCAAAGATATATCTCGATGAATGGACCCCCCCGTCGCAGGCGCACCTCAAGCTGCTCTACAACCACGATTCCAATACAACCTGCTTCCTTCTGACGTTTCTACGATGACGTCACAGTTCTTACGAACACACGCGTCTTCGGAGCTGCCTTGCTCAAGGTGCGCGTGACGTCTTTACGAGCCCCATAGGCGTAAGCTTGACGATGACTCCTGAAGATATGTTCGTGGTTTTTAAATTAAATAAGTTTACTTTTGTACAAGGTAATTCTTTATTTTGTGTAATAGCATTTTTTGATATGTCAGGTGGCTGTGTCTAAGAAGGGAAAGAAAAATGAATTATACAAGTCGTTAGATTAATTAGCGGTAAGCACTTCTTCGGTTAGGATATCTTGAATTTTTCGATCATTAGTATTTTGAATTTATTTTTTAGAGCTTTTGAATTTATTCTTTAGAGCTTCTCTAAAGATTCTTTAATTTAGAAATTTATCGTTACATTTCGTATGTTTGCTGGAAGAGTGCTACAAGTGGGAGAAGTAAATGTTTCAGCTAATATTCAGTGAATCTTGAAAGTCGCTGATAAAATATTGTTTATGAGACGATTATGGCACTACCGTTCGAATAAGTACAATTCATAGCTAATTTTTATAAGTACATTAGAATAACTGCTGCTATTTAAATTCACGAATATTAAGCCTAATCTAAAGACAATCAGTAGAAGATCCTAACCAAAGAATAATTGCTTCAGTTGAACTTAAAAGTGTCTTGCATCAATTTACTCATTCAACGAAATGGAAAATCTAAATCGGCGTAAGTTCCTAACTAGAAAACGATCCAATTTACAAAATAAACGTAAGAACGCTCTACTATTAATCCTACGCTATCAAATAGGCTTTACGAAAATTAACAAACACAGAGGACAAGGCAAAAAATAAAAATTACATACAAATACATAAAATTAATGATCATATACAAACGCGTAGAAATATTAATTA
Organism: Bombus pyrosoma; assembly: GCF_014825855.1. Taxonomy (NCBI): domain Eukaryota; kingdom Metazoa; phylum Arthropoda; class Insecta; order Hymenoptera; family Apidae; genus Bombus; species Bombus pyrosoma. The sequence continues at coordinate 1,068,589 of NC_057778.1, read as the reverse complement.
CACACAAACGCATAGAAATAACAATTAAATACAAATACACAAGCATACCTATATATCAAATATTTTCACCAGTATTTGTAGCCAAAATTCCAAAAGCAGAATCTAGGAGAGAGAAGTGTCTAAGCCAATGCGTTCACCCCTGTCCCTTCCGTAATCGCGGTGCGGAGCACGCCACGAAGCCACGATGGTCTTTCCTCCGGGTTTTTTGTGCCGGTGCATTGTCGGAATCAAGTTGCAGCTGCTTGCAGAAGAACCCCCATACGCGCCCCCATAAGAGAGCCACGTCATACCACCTGGCCCTATCTGCATGTGTGTACACGAGGGGGTCGTGCACCCCCTTGGAACTTTAGGTACACCGGGTTCAGACTCGTCTCTCTCCCTGTATTCGTATTCTGTATGTGTAAGTACACACACGTGACCATTATTCACTATACACTGGAAACGTTCCTTCCCTCTCTCTCTCTCTATCTTCCAGGCTGCTCGTGCAATGGCACGTGTGCATTTTCACACACCAGAGCACCCGGTATACACACGTGAACGTAACTAGCACGCGTGCGCGGTTTGGGTCGCATCGTACCGTGAATCGTTCCGACCGGATTTGTTTTGGCACACCTAGGCGTGAAAGGGACCAGATTTCTTCGCTCGAGGGAAATCCATGGTATATGGGTCCTTCTATGGGTATTATACGCGTGATGGTAATGACGGAAAAATTCGCTGTCGGAGGAGGATGAAGGGCGAGAAAGAATTTATGGGGTGGATTCTGCGTGGAGATGTTGATTATTTGATGATTATTGAGTCAGTTAGTAGGTTGATATAATTAGGACTTGTAATGTACTCCACCTTTGTAGCACAAAACTAGTCTAGTCTTCGGTCTTTCGTTCTTTTCTCTTTTGAATAATTCGAGAATTTGTTTGTATATAGGTATCTGTAATCGATTTACGTCTTTTAAGATAGATATATTTTGTCACTTTATATGCAGTGTGTAAAAAAGGTAATCGTTGTATATATTATTAAAGTGTATTAAATTTCGTATCGTTTAGCGGTACTTGCATACGATTACAAGAATTCGATACTATGACAGTGAAACGTAAAATCTGAGGAAAGAAACGCTCCATTGAAAAATAAAGCTATGTACAAATACTTTTTGTAATCGATATATATAAACATCCACAGTATGTTAATTACAATTGACGATAGAACAAGAATTTAATGGATGATCGAATTCGAAATTCGGGTAAACGACATTTTACAAGTATCCACCTGGTATATACGTTGAAATAGATTATTCTTTGTACGAGTACTGCACTGCATTGTAACTTATGTCTGAATGATTATTCAGACTATTCGTCAAATCCGAGGCTTTATGATTTATATAACCACTTCGATATACATATATATAAAAGAATTCACATTCCATCATATATTTATCAATTACTATTTGATATATTAATTTGATATATTCATGGATGTAACATCTAAGAAAACAGCTGCATGTAACGTGAGAAAGTATTGCAACTACATTTCGATTAGCCGGTCGATTCGTTGAATTGTTCCATGGTAGGGGAGTACGCGTGGCTCGCCACGTGCTACCTGATCTTATCTATGAAAATACATGAAAATAAGCTATGCATAGCTCACCATATCGGCACGAGGTAGAAACCATAAGTGCGTAATAACCAATAGGGTTTATACATGCTGGTAGAAAAAAAGGAACGATATCTATTGATGAGACACGCGCCTGTCAAGTACATCTACTAGGTGTGTTCGCAGGATGTACCTGGTATCACTGGTTAACCCTCCGCTAGGGTTAGAACAGAATTATCTAAAAATATCCCCATAACATTATAACATGGCGAAGTACCAAAGAGTTTTAATGGTTTTCTCTCTTATTGCCTTCATTCTTTTTTCTCATTTCAGAGTAATAGATTGAATATGATTTTGATGAAAGTTCTTGAGAATTCGATAGTTCACGGTTATCACAATTGTTCAACAGCGATGTTCGAGTAAGAAGCCTTTGCTCCTAATTAAAAATAGAATAGTGTGTATTATTTCCTTACTAAATTGGTTTAATACTAATTCTCTGTAAATGCATAAAAATTCACAATTTAATAATCGACCAGGATAAAGAAGAAATTTGATGCGCTATAGTGGAACATCGTTATCTTCTGTTATAAATAACCAGAAATTTATCTGAAATATCGAATAGTACTATTTGATATCTTAAAACTTTATTCTATTATCTCTTACTCGAAGATATAAAATCACCCCTTTCGATTATATTCCGCCGTTGTTCCAACAACAGAGAAGTTAAAAACGCGCAGGTGGAAATAAACTTATCAATTATGGCACGGAGTATCACGGATCTGTTTCCCATTGCTATATAGACTCGCACCACGTTCTATCTTATCATGTTGTCACACGAAACCCTCTATGCGAAGCATAGGATTCGGTAAACGATCGTGTTTGATGTCGCGATAATTGTATTTGATCGACGTTGATCAGAAAGAACGAAAGTTGCTTGATTACGCGTAACTTTCGGTCTAAACGACCACAAAACTCGATTTTATTTCACGGTGTACACCGCGCGTAGAATTCTGACGCAAGATAGAACCATTTATTTAACGGTGCAACTCGATTAATCGTAATTCTGAAGCTTTTCAACATCGAGACAGTTTGTTAATCATTTTGGAAGCCGTGAGATGCAACATTTTGGAATTTACATAAATCCTCACTTTTAGATACGCTTATTTGTTAGTTACATTTCAAACCTACACTGTCACAAATTTTCTGTTACCAGAGGTCATACTTTAAAATAATAATTTGCCTTCTATAAAAAATAACTAAAAAAGTATTAATTAAACATCACAACTGTTAGAATTTTTTAAACAAACCAATCCTTTCCAAATATTATAAAACTCAAACTACAATTAGTAGTATAATAATTAATCCGTTATATCCTATAACACTCTACTACAGTGGTTTAATGAATCAAAGAAAAGGCAAATGTCAAAATTCCAATTCTAATTACATCTATTGGGTTGGTTAACTAAGTGATTGCGGATTTTGCCAATACCATTTAATAACAAAATCCGCAATCACTTAGTTGCCAACTCAGTAGATACTGATCGATACAAAAGGATCTTCGATATCAAAGATCTTTAATCGCAATTGAGTTAAGTATTTTCCCATACGAAATGTAATTCAATGAAAAATAAATTGTTTTTTTAATCTTAAAACGCACCGAACTTAGAATCCACCCAAAAATAAAAATGAAAAGTAACAAATAAAGACTTTCAAGTAGAAGTACATCGATCTAGGTAGCAATCTGTTCCAACCGGTTTAACACGGGATTATTGTTACGCATCTGTGCATGAGCTCTTGCCTCTTCACGTATCGAGCACGGACGATGAATAACAAAAGCACGACATATTTAACGCGTACATGTGCATCTTCGTTGCTGGCGGATACGTGGCCTAACGGCGCCAATCGAGTGGAGCGTGCCTATTCGTAGCGGGTGCACGCTCAACCGTAATGGATGTGCGGTTCTGTACACGAAACTCAGAACGCGATCTAGTGCGCTTGAGATTGCAGCATGGGGACTCGACTGGGGTGCGATGAAAGAGGAGCGGAAATTGAAATGCGGAGTCAAAAGTCGGCAAATACCGGCCCTACAGTTTATTACGTTTTTATAGGGATTATTTAAGACCAGTGATTATGGAGGATGTCCAATAGAAGTTTAGAACAACAATATAACAGTAGAATTTTCATAGAATGTAGAACGGAATAATAAAATTATTCGTATAATACGAAACTCTATCCAAAATTCTTAATTGTAGATATAAACGTACCGTGATTATGTATGTCTCTATTATGCGTCTATTTATTACTATTATTATTCCAACACGTGAAATCCTAATTATTGTTGTTTTATTAGTTACGAGTCTTATTTATCATGCTTGTGAAGTGTTCTACCGAGTGATCGATTTATACGTACTATTTATCTATCTTTCGAAATACATACACTCGCGTAAACAAAAACTTGTCAAATTTCGATCGTATTTCCAATGAATTTAGAATATTTCTTCTTTTCTATTCTTACTGTATGTCACATGTAGGTTCTTGTTTTATTGATAAACGAATAATTATATCATTCTATATGAAACGATTTAACGATAATACGACGCATAAATCATTTTATCAAATACACAGGTATAACTAAACATTTCTTCGCTATAATTCTAAGCAATATTTCCTCCTCATACATATGTTTACATTCTTAAAAATTAATCGCTGACGCAGGTTATAATTAAATGACGCGTAATAACTTCTGACAAAAAAATAAATTACATATATACGTATTTTTTAATGGACAGAAAAATTTTAGATTCTTTTCCCTCCGGTTAGCAAAATCACACGGGTGCGAGTATAATGTGCCGCGAGTGATGGGAGGTCACTAGAAGCTCCCTGTATAGCAGGGAGTATACCCACTTACACATCTGTCCACCAGCATCCCTCGGTAAATACGGTTGCAGAACGTACGGAATACGAACAACGGGAACATTAGAAGTCCCATCATTGACCACATGCCGAGCGTGTCTGGCCACTGGTACCAGTAATGAGCGGGAAAGAGAAGACTACGATATTGTCTGAGATCTTAGTCGGAGATTACATGTCCACAGAAGACAAAGTTGATTAAAACTCACTTGAATTTCATTCCAATATTTTTTAGCCTGTCGCGGAAGCGAAAGTTTCCTCTATGAAGAAAATTCGACCTTGAAAGAGTTTAGTTTCTTCGAAGAAAAAAGAAAGAATATAATGACTGACTATTTAAACTCGAAAGAAATTCCTGCAGTCAAGCGTTCTCTTGTTACGTTTTGACTTGTAATAATTTAACGATTCGTGAAACAAAAGTTTTTCTCACAATCCAAAAGATTTTTCTCCTGGAGGGCGAAATTATTATAATAGAAAAGCATACTATTTAACCATTTAATCATTTAGATAGGATCGAAATTGTTGCAATGATACATTCTATTAATACATTTTGATTTATAGTAACTTAATAATTCATAAAACGCACGGTACCAAAAGGTTCAATCCTAAAACAATTAAACTGCTTGAGTGAAAAAACATACTGTTTAACCATTTAAACAGAATTGGAATTGTTACAGTAACGTATTCTGGAAGACAGAAAAGACGGATCTTTGGTAGTAGCCCGCTACCCATCGCGCTGATGTATTAATAATCCGCGATTAAAAGTTCATTTCGTTGGGAATTTTAATTGCAATTAGATCGGCGTACCCGGCACTTACCTAGTTCGAAATTAAACCGAACGATCTTATATTGGAATATAACATAGTATATAGCAGGAGAACGCCACTGATACGAGCTTTTGCGCGAAAACGGTTGATAACGGTTCTTTAACGAAGCACTTGAAGAGTTTTATTGAAAGACGTTGTCGTCCATGGTAGCTTGCAATTTTTGGGGAAGGAACGGGAGACAATGATGAGAGGAGAAGCAGAAGAGACGAGATGCGACGAGACGAAACGAGACGAGGCGAGAAGAGAGGCTAATTTTTAATACTTCGCCTCTCGAAATAACTTGATGTTAATAACCGGTCATTTCACGACACGATTGCCTCTTTGCCTCGTCGTGAGACAATTATGAGCCTACCCAACATTTTTCACAGTCTTGTCCTCGCAGCTCGAACGTTTGTTAGCGTAGTACTTACTTGATACGAATATATATAATTAATTTTTCCTCTTTTACGGTTCTTTCGTGTGAATAACGATCACAACTACCGTCTAACCATTCGCGTGATTGCAACTTTCTATTTATTCGACATCGACGCAACAACGCGTTTACAACATTGACATACAAGCTTTTGTTATTGACAAATAATAAAAATATAATTGGTAGAAATATCACGATTAGGAAAAATACATTTTTCAGGAAATCTGTGTGGAATCAGAAATTATTTATTATTCGATTTACCAATTAAATACTTTGTTTTCTGTTACAACTTACGTAATACCTATTGCAATATCTATCGTCAATACAATATTGTCAATATTTATTGATAAATCACATTTTCGATGGGAACCTTGAAATAGTTAATATTTTATTATTTATTATTTCAGAGTTAATATTTTATTAATTTCCCGTAATGATTTTTTAGATGTTCCGCTCTTAAATTTTTCTCTCAAGAATTTGTTACAAATTTCCCGATTTAGAAAAGAAAAATTAGTTTCGCAAACACTAGGAGAATAATTCGTTGTTAAGAAATTAAGAAAAAATTTGTATGTAATAAATTTTTAAAATATTCTGCGCAAATGAAATATAGAACTTAATATGGATACGTAGAAAATGCATGAAAGTGTAAGTCTGCAGTTACAATTACGTATAAAGGACGGAATGTGTTGTTCAGCGTTAAAATTCAAGACACATTTATATCCTTATTTATGTCACATTGTAAACTTATATTGCCAATATTGTCAAAGGTGGAAATGAATCGCCGCTGTTTCTTCACGTAAAAATTGCCTTTGCACAAAATATTTTATATATTACCATCTCTTTTAGGACGAATGTAATAAATATAATATTTCCACTAAAATATACTACATCTACAGAATACTTAACATTTTTAATATCTTTTAGATTATGTTTCGTACAAAGTGTTCCAGTCTTTCTCTATAAAAATAAGAAAAAATAGGGACACCCTATACATCATTGGACATCGTAGACACCATGGACACATTAGAATATTATAAAATGTACGTAGAGTATTCAATGTACTATATATATATAGAATATTATATTCACATACCTCTTCTCAAATACTAAATAATCACTCGAAGAAAATTAATCTTTATTCGAATTAATCGTGTCTTTCTCTCACTTTGGTTATTTCAAGTTATTCTCATAACTGTTATTTAACTGCCTCTGAATATTAAACGAATTGCCTCTAGAATATTTTACGATAAAACATATTTAATGATACACTTAAGGGGCAGGATCCTAAAATAAATTCCTTGCGCGAGCAGAACCACTCGACACATGTACGCCGTGTACAAACAAATATCCTGCATATTTCGGATAGACTAATCTCAACTTTCGATATTTAAATAAAATTTGTAAGGGCGGTTATACGTTCTTGAAAAATGATGCTGGTAGTCGAACGGTAATAAAAGAATCCGTTGAAATTTGATGAGATGGAATAAAAGCCAAAGAAATAATCTTACAATTGAACCGGGACGTTCTCGAGATATTTCACGTGACAGACCATATAAATCAGACCCGTATATCTATGTATCTTCGAACCGAGAATATGGGCACTCGAATATCTCCAAAAAAACCTCGAGTCACCTCGAAAGTATCTCTAAGTTTTCACCCGTATGCGTTTAGGAGCATTTTAAGCGTCAACCAAGAACGAGAACCCTTTCTAACAAAGCCAGCTCGTATGTTAGCTGAATGCATTGTCCGAAAGGAATAAAATTAGGATGGAGTTATGTGGATACCTGCTGCGACCGATATTCTGCGGGTTATTTCGAATTACTCTGGAATATCGGCGGTATTTATTATCCAAGGCAATAAGAAAACGCGTCTTCAAACTTCTGCCGATCGTATCTTTGATAAGGAACAAGTTTAAAGCTACTTACATGCAGAAGGTAACTTTCTATGATGTACTTGGAAATTTTATTCCTCGTATGTCTACATTTTCTACGTTATATCTTGTATGATTGCTATAGTTGCGTTCTTAGTTCCTGTATTTCCGTGATATGAAGTATGTTAGCTGAGAACAGTTAAATACGAAAAAATGTTCCAGATAAAAATTGTATGATATCGACGGGGTTATTATAAGCTAGCCTGTTTGATCTTCCGACGACTTTGAAATGTCCTGTGAAAGTGGTATTAAAGCATTCAAATGGAAACCTACATTCTTTATCACATACTCCTGTAACTGGCGTTGGGACGTTTTCAAAGCACTGCAAACTTGCATCTTTCGCATCAGTTAAACCAGTCACGCTACAGATATATTCTATTGATAAATGTACGAAGGACATCTCGCGAATATCAATGGTTTTGAAATATATTATCAAGTATGTTATACTATTGAGTTACAATTTTTAACGTCTTTTAACTCTGTGTCTTAATTTTTTCGTGATAATTTTCAAATTGACATAATTTCTATTTTTTCGGCTTTAACACGTTGACTGCCACGACACCCGTATTCGGGTGTCAGCAAAGTTTCTGGTCAGGCCACGAAACTCATATTCGGGTGTCGCTTATTTGACTACTTGCGAAGGATCGTCGTAGGTATTTGAAAAGATATTCCATAATAATAAAACTGTTGAATTGTTATAAAAGTAATACGAAAATGTTTTGTTATAAAAGTAATACGAAAATGGTTTGTTATAAAAGTAATACGAAAATGGTTTATTAAAAAAATTATTTAGCATGTAAAACTTTAAAGCATTCTATACACAGCTGAGGTTGGTCGGGTCAATTTGGTCAATAAGTTGTTTTCTTCAAATTCTTTTGTGCCTTTGTTCGGTCCATTCGACGTGTTTTATTTGCATAACATAGTTTGCATGCGCGTCTAATGCTTCTTCCGGAATCATAAGCCTCGTAAAAGCTTTCTTTTTCACTGCTATCTGACTTACTAAGAAATAAGTTTTCAATTTTTCTTTTCGACATTGTAACGAATTAGGGCAGAGATTTTAAGTTATACCGTTCGTTGCTCGGCCAAGATTCAAACTGATTTTGTAGAAAGTGGAGAAATGAGAAACAAATGCGAAGGAATAGAAACAAAAGAAACGAGAGGTAAGACCACCAGATGAGCGACTTGCATTATGAAAATGCACCGAGCAGAGAACGCGTGGCCTGACGGAGATTTTTTTGAAAACAGGCGTGGCAGTCAACGTGTTAAAGCGATTGCAAACTTGTTATTATTGCCAGGTTTTCAAAATGATGGTCCTCTTTATAAGACGATGTTGACTAGTGCGAGTAGTATTAAGAGATCAAAAAATAAACTTCAGTATACCTCGCGATCGTTTTTTTTTTTTTTTTGGATGTATGGCAAAATGTCCAGAAAATTAAAAAAAAGGAAACTACTATATGATGGAGATTCTCACGGCGTTCGACCTCCAGCAGGGTAGCAACGGATGAGCAAAAGTATAAAGCCAGTAACGGGCGTTACGGAGAAAGGGAGCAAAGAGAAGAGTAAATATAATATTTATCCAGATCCTAATTATGAGCCACGAGGTATTAAATGAAGCCCTTGCTGCCCCCGGTAGTAATGGCACTTGTACGGTGTCCTATAGTGGATTACTTTACCATAGTACCTATATGCCGATATCCAGAGCAGCTGTCCGGAAGAGCGACCCCGACACTTCCTTCCTGGATACCTCCTGCCTATCTACTTTATACGGTGTCCCTGTCCTACGCTCTCGAACCCGCACGAATGCTGCGGACGATAATCGTCATCGATACTCTTCTCTCGCTTACTTTTGTTTTTTTTTTCTCTCCTCTGTATACTTATATTTTTCTCTTTTTTATACTGCTCAAAAAAAGAAGGAAGAGTGAGCAGAAAGATTCAACGACGAATAGAATGTCAGTCATTCGTTGTTGAAACTGTTTTAGCTTCGAAAACGTTACAAACCTGTTCGAAAATGTTCCATTACAAAATTGCGCTTTACAAAGTCGTCGATAGACTGTGGATATTTATGCAAATTCACACTTTTCTGAACACAAACTGAAAAAATAGGATCTAGTCGGAAACTTGTTTCAGTTAGCAAATGTTAAAACGGGTAACGTTACACCTACTTTGAATATCTTATATATTTTTGTATACTAGTTTCATAAATGCATAAAAATCCATAGTTTGGTCATCGATCTTTTAGAATGTGCGACTCTTTCGTACTTAAGCTACATAACTGATTATTCTCTCGTCAGAAATACTGTCTTACTAATTGTAAGAATGAGATCAGTTTCAATGTGTACTCGCGAATCCAAGCCACTTTCGATATAAAACTTTCAGTTCATGGAATTGGATAGATCTCTTGTAAGTAGACAGTGGATTTTTATGTAAATTCATATTTTTTATGAACGTAATTAAAAAAAATGAAACTTAGGTGGAAAATCGATTTACTTAATGCATTCTTATGTATAATTTACATAAATGCATAAGAATCTACAGTCTACACATAAAAAAATGATACTTTATTTTTGGTATTTGCAAAGTAAAATCCATTGAGCCATAGATCCTAATAGAGAGAAAAAAATGTGGTAATTTCATCTAGAGAAATTTTCTGTAAAAGATCGTGAAATAGAGGGAATGGAATTCTTAAGCAGAGTTTCGTATTTCCACGGATGAAGTTCTGATTCAACGTAACAAAGATCGTACAGAGCAAGAGAATATTTAACTTAATATTACAATACGTTCATTCGAAATAATGAATAATAATTCGCTAATTATATAATCCATAATAGAGAATATTATCTGACATTGTTAAACTTTATTGACTAATTTGAAGATGCTTTTAAATTATCATCCAATATTTCTGTGTATTCGTCAATTGCCTCAAGACAAAATTCGTGAAAATAATAAGAATATTAATCAATCTATCAAACAAAATCCTTCGAGGAACAGTTAAAACGAATAATTCGTGTCATAGAAAAATAAGTTCCCATAACTACAGAGTAAAAACCATAAACTCGTCCGTTTGTCCCACCTGTACCAGGAAGGTACACCCTCCTTTTAAACCGTGCATTGTATACCATCATCCCCTTTTTTTGTCACGTACCGTGGGAAGAACGCACATTTGCTCATCGATTGTTTTTTCAGACTACCACATACATCTATTAATCTATCCAAATGAAAATACTTATCATTATTTTCATAAAATGTTTTTCAAGACCGATGATCAGCAAGGTCGAGATAAAAAGCTGAATTCAATTTAACACTAGAACAACCGATAGTTAACACTAAGCTATTTCTGCCAAAATCAGTGAAAATGACTGGTCTTTAAAAAATACGTAATAATAGAATATTTTTATATTTATTGATTTATTACTTTCTTACAGAAGGAATTCCATGTTATGTAGTACATTTTTGATATTATTAATCCATCTGGGACCATGATCCCTAAACAACGGTTGACACATTTATAAAATTGTAGAACCAGACATTTTGACTGGTGTGGTATTTCTACTATTAGCATCTAGCGATCTAGCGATCTAGCGATCGGTCCGGAATTTTCCTGATAACCAATATCGTCATTGTTGAGGATTTTGGATCTTTGAAGCCGAAATAATGTTATGGGAACACAAAATTTACACCTTTGAATAATTATATATTTACTTAATGGATGATCTCTATTATATTTATCGATACATAACTGCACGCGTCTCAGCACTTTCTTCTATACCCGATATTAACCGACTGTCCTTCCAGATGCTTCTAAGGACTGAACTGTTTA